>NC_056662.1:9862500-10487500 GCF_018350195.1 Panthera tigris
TTTAGGCAGGTGGGACCATAAACAGCTTCCCCGAAATCCTTTCATGGCAAACATGGCAGAGAGGTAGCAGAAAGTCACTGGGTTTGTCGGGCAAACGGGGCAACGGACATGCCTGCAGGAGCCAACGTTGTCTAAAGCCAGTAGATCAAGGGAACCACCTCTGATGCCCAGGCACAGTGCCAACGTCCCAAAACTGTGGCACAAAGCAGAAAGGATCAGGCTTCACGGTTACAAGCAACAGAAGCAAATATTGACTAATTTCAGCAGGGGAAAAAAAAAATGTATTAAAGCATTCTTTACAGCTTGCAGAATCTCCCGGAGCTCCAAGGAACCGGGCTTGGAGGCTTTGCTGGAATTGCGCTATAACACCGGTCCCATAAAGCCACTGCCACAGCCAGCGCCCGGCGCAGACACCGTGGTTTGTACCGTCTGACGTTAGGCCAACAGCGCTGGACATCAGACGCGATGTCAGAACAACACCTGCCTCTGCCAGGTTTGACCGCCGCTACCGCCACAAGCTATTGCCAGAACAGACTTTGTGTGATCCTTGCTTTTCCCTGCTCCAAGCTCTTCGGGATCTGAAACTTTTCAGGAGGCCAGGCAAGCACGTATCCGGTGTTTGGACCTTCGGTAGTGGCAGGTGAGCTCAGCCTTGGAACCTTGAGGCCTCCTGAGACTTGGGAAGGGAACTCGGGTGCTTGGCGGCCACACACAGCGACAAACGTCCACCACGGGGAGGGATCTCGGGCAAGAGTTTAGTTTAATCTGTCCCCCAACTCAGCAGACTGGGAGCCCGAAGTTAGCGATTAGGGCGAGGTAGAGAAAGTAGAGGTCTATCGTGCATCTTCGCGTGTGAACTGAAATTTATACTCGCCTCACCAGGATGGGGCCTTATTTTCACTGAGCTACGGGTTTTGTGTTCATTATAAGCACACTGTCTAGCACAGCTGTAAAGGGCCCGGACTCCCAATTTCCAGCTCAACTACTTACCAGCCGGGGCCTGAGCTGTTTACTTAAGCACTTGTCTGTTCATTGTGTCCACTGCCAAGTGGGAAGGATAATAGTATCACCGTCAGGATTAATGAGCTATATGGTGCGTTGACTTAAGGTCTTCGATCTCCTCTGTCCCTGTATCTATACCCTTTGCCAGTCTGGGGCTGAAAAGGTAGAGTCCTCGTATCTTTGTGACTTGCTTTGGTCCACGGAATGCAACGGAAACGACAGCGTGCCAGTCTTGAGTCTTGGCGTCAAGAGCCTTGTGTGTCCTCCTTGGTCTCGGCCACTGTCGTGAGAAGGTGTCCAGGTGAGCCCACCAGAGACCGGGAGACACGTGGAACAGAGACCAGACATCCGTCACCCCGTGGCCCCAACGGACGCCCGAATATATACGCAAGCCAGACAGAGGCCACCTAGCTGATCACCTGCAAACAAAAGCAACCAATGCTCACACGGCATGTCCCTAAGCTTTTGCAGCTGTATGTTACGCAGCAATAGCTTAATGCTGCAGAATAGTTCAAAGCCAGTTTAGCAAACAAACAGACAAACAAACAAAAACTAAGCACATACGAAGAAGTCCGTCAGGATTAACAAGCACACCAAAAAGAAGGCATCTTACAAATTGCTAACAGCTGCATATTTTGACAGAGCAAGGGCAGATATTGCATAGAAAATTATCACTGAGATTCATCAGCCAAGGGCACTGTCCAGGCACGGATATTCTTAAGGTCACAGGTAGAAAATGTCAGCCCTCGCCCTAAACCACAGATCTGAGCGAGGGTTAAAAAATAAAGAACTTGCAGACCCCAGCTGTCCAGATTTGATGTCTACTAGAAGCGTATTTGGCCTTGCTGACTCAACACATAAGTTACATGTGATAAAATAGACCACTGCAGCTCAAAGTCCTATTTAGGCCCCAGATCAATGGTTTAAACTCTTATGTCAGGACAGGTAGACACCACTATGTGATGGAAATGTTGTTTGGAAAAAAAGGATTTTTAGTGGTAAAAATCAAGACAACCACATCTGTTTTCACTGGTTTAATGTCAAGCCAACTCTTCAAGAGGTAAATTCCAGATGCACGTGAGTATATTGTGGTGAGTATCTGCGTATATTCTCTCCTACTGTACGTCTCATCCGGCCCCAGCCAATCCCCTTACAGACGTAAGTCTCCCCAAAAAACTCGCTATAGTAATCACAAAATAGCTTTACTTTGCAAATCTACTGAGATTATCAAAAGTCTGTTCCCTGTGCCACCAATGTAGGTGGTTTATAATGAATTCAAAAACTCAGTAAATAGAGCTCAGTGGGCCTACTTTTTTCTCCTGACTCCTATGATTATCATAATTTGATTTTATAGTTTTCTGTCCTAAGCAACCAGCTAGGGAGTAATCTTTACTGAGTCATGAACTTTCCCATCATTAAATGTCTGCACCTATTTTCAACATATCAGAAGTGTCCAATAACTACATTTTATCTGCCTTGAATAAAGTCGAGTTGAGACCCTGGGGAGCATACATATAATAAAGTTTCCTTTATGCTTTAGCAAAGTCCTTGTGGGTTGGACTTCCAGCTTTGTCTTTGACTACTTTCCTGGAAGCATAAAGATTATAAAACACATCTTCTGTAGAGACCAGGACATATGTTTACAAGGACAGAAATCTGAGTAATTCCCCACTGGTCCAAAGGGAATATTAAACTCTTCTGTCATTCTGTAGTATATTATTTATGGTCCCCTTTTTGTTGGCTTTTTTTTTTTCATTTGTAAGTTCAACTCCATGTCCTGAGAGAAGGTGATAAAATGCTCAATATGTTAAAAAATCTTATCACTAAATCAGGAACAAAACTATAAATTTTGGCCTTTGAAATCAAACTGACTGGTGAGGATCATTTTGCTCCTGAAATATTACAGTAGTGATCAATTTGCTGTAAAACTAAGCAGTTTAGCTCAGCAATCTATAGTTGGAAAGCAAGTTGTTCAAGAGGAAAGTTTATGCCCGGCCCAAGGGATAAATTAAATTTTATGGAGAAAATATGCATTATTACATGCTTATCTGTTTAACATATTATTCTTTTCCACATCAGTATAATAAATATTTTTAATCGTATATTTTATCTCACATACATATAGTGATGTGGTAATTTTATTCCTCCTGTATTGGCCCAAACATGTTCAATTAATCACAGAATAGAGAAGAGCTTTCAAATCTTTTTTTTTTTTTTTTAAGAATTCTGATGTGCTTAGCAAATGTACATTCCCAGTGAAATGGAGTTAGTTTGCAACAGGAGAATTTTTCAAATTATATTTCCTCAAAGGGTGAGGATCCACTGGGCTGCTTTATCCTTTCTCCCAAGTTCAAACCTCTGCTCTTTCATAGCATCTTTCAACTAGAAATGCTTTGACCTTACTTGATTCCACTCATAAGGAGTGATTCCACACTGAAGATTTTGCATCAGAATACATGTTGGCTGTAAGAAATCAAACTTGGAGCACCTAGGTGGCTCAGTTAAGCGTCCGACTTCGGCTCAGGTCATGATCTCATGGTTTGTGAGTTCGAGCCCCACATCGGGCTCTGTGCTGACAGCTCGGAGCCTGGCGCCCGCTTTGGATTCTGGGTCTCCCTCTCTGCCCCTCTCCTGCTCACTCTCTCTCTCTCTCTTCCTCTCTCTCTCTCCCCCTCAAAAATAAAATAAACATTTAAAAAAATTTTTTAAGAAATCAAACTTGGAGAATATGAGTTCAGAATATGAGTTCTGTGCCTACAGAAGCAATAAATCATGAGAGCTAATATTAATTGAGCTTCAGTACTTGTCAGGCCGACTTGCACCATTCCACATAATTCCCACTGAATTTCTACCAGTAGGAATGTGGCCATGTCCATTTCAGAGATAAGGAAACTGGGCTTCCAGAGGCTAGCTAGGCAGTGACGGGAGCAGAAGGGAAGAAGCACTCAGGAAGCCATTGCTATAATCCCCAAGGGAGAAAATGGCGGCCTGAAACAAGATGGTGGCTACAGAAGTGGAGATAAGGATGAATTCAAGAAATATTCAGAAGATGGAATCCATAGAACGTGATGATTTGATGGCTGGTGCCATCCCCAGAGAAACGCATTTTCAAATGTTTGCCAGCACATTCTATGCATGTATAAAAATAATTTTATACAGAAAAACCCAGGCGTGTTTCTACATTTTCTCTTCATCCCATCTATCTTGCCTGTAAATGAATACACAAGGAAACGTTACCTCATACTTCAAAGGGTAGAAAGGATGTTGAGTTTAAAGCTCATTCTAACAGCATTAACAGTTCAGTGCATTATAGTGACTCTAGAGGAAGGGAACAATTCTCCATAGCATTTCTACATGGCTTATAACAGCTTTTGTCCCAGACTATCTTTTCAAGGATGTTTATATAGCATATAACCTTGAAAAATACAGATAACGTCTCCTTCCAGGGCAGAGAGTAGATTTGTCTCCTGAACAGGGTAATAAAGGTAGGGCAGAGTGGCCAGTAGCCCTCTTATAATATGGAAGGCTTGTTAAATTCAGGGATCGTCAGCTATAACATAAACCTGTTGCCTGTGCAGAATCTGCCCAGATCACTCCACACTGCTCACCTGGGACTTGAGGGCAAGAGGAACAGACACAAATATGAAGCTCATGGCACCTGCTATGCTATGAGCAATCAACGACTTTGTCTCTGAACCGGGAGTCTTGTGTCTTCTGCCAGCATCTCTGAAACTGTGGGAGGCTCGCTTGTTAGCTTGTGAGCAAAGTGAAATCTTAGACCTTTCACAGTTTTAACAGTGACATTCCCTATTGCCTAGCGATTTTTTAATTAATTTATTTTTAAACTAAACAGTACTCCTGCGTCTTCTGCAAGGGATCTAGAACAGCCTATTAATTTACACTGCTCAAATTCCACCATTTCAGATGTCTACTTCCTTTCCTTATTGGTCAGTTGATATGACTACATAGCAAAGCAGTCATATCACAATCCAGAAGTATGAATTATCACATCTATCTACACATGTAAATGTCTTCACAACACATTGAATAGACTGTTCCATACAGACGAACTAACATAAACACTCCATCAACAAGTATTTACCGAGAGACTTTCGGGTGCCAGACACCGCACATGTAATAGTGAAAAAAAGACACAATCCCTGCCCTCAGAAAGCTTTGAGTCCAAATAGGAATGCAGGTAATTGATGAAGCGATTACAAAAAAAAGGGACTGACCATCATGTTGGAGAGATGGCAGCTGCCACGGAGAGGAGTTAATCCGTGAGCTGATATTTGACACCATTCGTGCGTAGGAACTGACCAGGAAAAGGTGAAGAGGGTTCTGGAAAATGACTCAGCCTTTGGAAACACGATATGCAGCATCCTACAGATGAGCTATGACATCAGGCATTTAAAAAGTAGGAGGAGGAAGATAAAAGAGATGAGGGAAAAAAGTAGGCAAGAAACAGGCAAGGGGGGTTTCATAATCATGGATAAGGATTCAGATCTTACCCTACAAGTGGTGAGAACACAATAAGGGTCTTAAGCAAGGAAGCAACACGATCAGATTTACATTTTAGAAGGTAAAAAATCCACTCTGGCTTCGGACTTGAGAGCCCATCGGAGGGAATGACTGCTATGGAGTTTCTCAATCATGGCACTGTTGACCTTTGGGGCTAGAGAGTCCTTTGATGGTGACAGGGGCCATATCACCATCTTGGACCTGTATTCACTAGATGTCAGTAGCATCCTCCTCGTTATGACGACAACAAAAATATCCCCTGGGGAGCAAAATCACCCCACTTGAAAACCACTGGTGGGAAGAAGACCAGGTTGGGAAGTCATAAGCCAAGGAGATAGATAAAGGCAGCCTGCACCAAGGGAATGGAGGGAAAGAGACAGATTCAACAGAAGTGTAGATGCCGCCTTCACATTTCTCATGGGTCTGTTAGAACGCCCCTGAGAAGGGTGTGCCGGAAAGACCCCCCCACTCAACTTGTGTAAGGAAATGAATCTTACTATTTGCTTCTGCCTCTTTTTCTAAGCAAAACCTACTGTCGTGCTCAGCTGTCTCATCCCTGTTAAGTTGTATACTTTCATACATATGTATGCATACGCGAAGTTTTTGCAAGCATAATTTAGACTTTTCAAAACAGTGACACGGTAACAAAGAAAAATTGAGACGTGCATGCATTTTGAATATTGATTGCAATTTCTCACATACAACCCCGACGTTTTCCATGCTGCTTTGTTTCTATGCATTTGTTTTCTCTGCTTTCCCATGTCTTGCGCAACTTTAAAGGAATCTGCAGCTAACAAGCAATTAGGCCCACCCTTACCTATGGAATGCGGATGCTACCCCAGACCAACCCGCCAGAAAAATCCGCTGGTGACTAACTAGGGCCTTCACAGACTAAGAACTTAAATAACAGTATTCTCATAAAATTTCTTTTGGTAGAAATGGAAATTATGTTTATGGGAGGTGAACCGTGTGCTAGGACCTATACAAATATTACCTCGGATGTTAAATCTTCAAAAGTCATGTCGGGGACCAATTATTTATCCCCGTTTTCCATTTGCAAACTCTGAGACTCAGAGAAGTTAGTAAAGAAGCTTATCTAAGGCCACCCAACTGAGAAGTTACAAAGCTGGAATAAAAAGGCAGTCGAACAGGACTCAACAAACCAGTTCTGTAAAGGTTCTGTAAAGGTTTGCAAATATTTTTTGCCTTTGGAGGCCGTTCAGTCTCTGCTGTAACCACTCAACTCGGCCCTCGTAACTGGAAAGCAGCCACAGGTGATATGTAAATGAGCGGGCCTGGCTGTGTGCCAATAAACTTTATTTGCGGACTCTGACATTCTAACTTCACATCATTTTCACACGTCAAAAAATCCAGTTCTTCTTTTTAGGATTATTGGTTTTTGACCATTTAAAAAGTGAAACACAATTCGTAGCTCACAGTCAGATGGAAACAGGCAGAGAACCAAATTTCACCAAAGGGTGTGGCAGAAAGTGGGTAAGAAAACACACTCTAGAGGCTGACACTCTGGGTGTGAATTCCTGATCTCTCATAATATCTTAAAAGTATTACCCCATCGTTGGTTCGAGCCCCACGTCGGGCTCTGTTTTGACAGCTTGGAGCCTGGAGCCTGCTTTGGATTCTGTGTTTCTCTCTCTCTCTCTGCCCCTCCCCTGCGCATTCTCTCTCTCTCTCTCTCTCTCTCTCTCTCTCTCTCTCTCAAATAAATAAACATTAAAAAAAAAACAGTATTACCTCAATGAGTTACTTAATGAACATCTCTGTGCTTCAGCATCTCAGGTTGGGTTCTCCCAAAACAGATCCTGAGATAGGCTTTTTTTGTTGTTGTTGTTTTTAATGTTTTTATTCATTTTTTGAGAGAGAGACAGAGCATGAGCAGGGGAGGGGCAGAGGGAGAGAGAGGGAGACACAGAGTCACAGGGGCCGGCATTAAGCCTTTGGTAGACCAGAGAATGCCTAAGAACTGGGTTGGGGCACCCAAAGGTCCTACCACTCAGCTTCCTCATCTGCAAAATACACATAATAAGAACGCCTACCTCTGGGTGTATTGAAAGATTAAATGAATACTACGCAAAGCGCATTAAGAATGAGACTAGGCGTGGGGCGCCTGGGTGGCTCGGTCGGTTGAGCGTCCGACTTTGGCTCAGGTCACAATCTCGCAGTCGGTGGGTTCGAGCCCCGCGTCGGGCTCTGTGCTGACAGCTCAGAGCCTGGAGCCTGTTTCGGATTCTGTGTCTCCCTCTCTCTGTGACCCTCCCCCGTTCATGCTCTGTCTCTCTCTGTCTCAAAAATAAATAAACGTTAAAAAAAAAAAATTAAAAAAAAAAAAAGAATGAGACTAGGCGAGGCAGGAGAAGCGCTTGCCTTAGGCAAAGAATTTAAGGGGATGACAAAAAACTGAGTAATCAACAGAAATCAGAGTGTGATCAAAATTTTTTAGAAATCAAAATTAAAAGAAAAGATCCGTGATGAACAAAATACAAAACACACAAAAATAGTATCAGTAACGGTGCTGCGTGAATCATGATTGGACCCCGAGGCAAAAGAGAAAATGTGCGTTTCCATATGCATCCTTTCATGTATTTTTTTTTAATTGTTAAATTTTTTTCAGAATTAGATTTTGAAAACATGATTGATTATTTTGCTTCCGTTAAAGGCAGGAAAGTGAAATTACGATCAATGCCGTTTGGGGTAAAAATAAAATATTTAAACTTAATGTTGTGAGTTTTAATACACCTACAATTTTTCAATAATTTTTTTCAACCTTTTTAACGTTCTGGGGGGAAAAATAACTAACCATTAAAAAAATACATGAAAGGATGCATATGGAAACTCACATTTTCACTCTAGCCTCGGGCTCCAAAATGGACTCACACAGCACTGTTACTGATTCTTCATTTAAAATGTTGATATTTTGTTCATTATGGATTTTTATGTTAAGTTTGATTTTTTTAATACTGCATTGAAATATGATTGATGTCGATTACTGAATTTTTTATTTTTTTTTTATTTTTTTTGGTATTTATTTATTTTTGAGAGACAGAGGGAGACAAAGTGAGAGTGGGGGAGGGGCAGAGAGAGGGAGACAACAGAATCCAAAGCAGGCTCCAGGCTCTGAGCTGTCAGCATAGAGCCCGACGCGGAGCTCGAACTCACAAACCCTGAGATCACGACCCGAGCCGAAGTTGGACACTCAACCGACTGAGCCACCCAGGCGCCCCTCGATTACTGAATTTTTAAAATGCCCCTTCCCCCCAAACTTTGTACCCACGGCAGATGCCTCACTTTCCTTACCCCAGTCCTGGTTAGTATATGCCTGGTACATAACCAACCAAGTGCTTAAAAAAATGTTGGCTTTACAGTTCGTCTTCAAACCCAGTTTATACAGCCCTATCCCCAGCGTTCTTTTTTACAACCCCCACCCTGCTTCCTTGGTCCATCAGGATAACCACATATTCCTATCTTAACAGGTAACCAGTCACCACAATAAATTATATCTTTTTCCCCCCTATCCTGGCATGTGGGGAAAAAATGCAGCCCTTTATTGAATATTTCTGAGGCATATGTGTTGATAACTACTCACATAACCTGCTATGGAAGGGGAAAAAGTTAGCAAAGCCAAGGCAATTACGGCTGGATAATTTGAAGGCCCACTTTTTCTTGACAGCATATTAATTGATGTTATAATGTCACCCTGTCATCCATCAACATTTATTGAGTTCTGACAATGTGCTAGGTTCAGAACACACACACACACACACACGCATATGCACGCGCACACCAAAACCCCAACCTTTTTGGATCCTTACCAAGTGTAATCCATTGATGATACCGTTTCTAGTATGCTTTTTCTGGGTAAAAGGAAAATAATATTGCCTGTACCCAGTGTTGTTTCTTAATATCTCTCCCTCTCTCTCCCTGTCTCTTTCTCTCTGGACCATCCCCCGCCTCATATTTATCTTAACACGGTGGCTCTGGTTGGTTTTGAAAATGAGCCGTAATCAATTTCTGCAGTGGAATGAAGAGAATTCCGATCTGCGAAAAGTAGATTTGTCTGACAGACGCATTGTCATCACTCCTGTTTATTAATGGCCAGGCTTTCTAGAACCACATTAAAGAATCAAAGCTGTAATCAGCTCTCCGATTCGGTCTCACTCAGAAGCAATGAAAAAAATCGAGGGAAACTGTCTAACCAGTGAACCCCTCTCTGCTCCTTGGGCCTGTAAACAGGAAGACGCTGGGGTCTGGAGAAGTAAACCAACTACAGCTTTGTGAAAAATGCTTCTGGGGGAAGGAAGGAAAGAAAGAAAGAAAGAAAGAAAGAAAGAAAGAAAGAAAGAAAGAAAGAAAGAAAGAAAGAAAGAAAGAAAGAAAGAAGAAAGAACAAAGAGAGAAGAAAGAAAGAAAAGAAAAAGTCTGAGTCCAAAAAAACAAAAACCAAGTAATTAAAAAAGAAACTTCATTTCCAATTGCCTAATAAGACATTAAAGAATTGCAGAAAGCAAAATCCAACAGGAAAAAAAAAAAAAAGACAACAGCTATTTAAATTTTAGAGTTCTGTTAGAAATTAAAAGGAAAGAACACCCTGGAATGGATTTATGACTTGGTCTGTAATTCCTCGTTACCATTGACTCATTTATTTATTTATTTGTGTCTGTGTATTTGCTTTGGGCAACACTCCCCAGTATTAGATCAAGGCCCACCGTCGTGAAATTTCGTCCTTAACCCCACATTGCCTTTAGTGCCGCAGCCCTAGTTCCAACCTAATGTTATTTTAACAGTTTTTCTTTAATTTAACGATATTTAATTTGCATTCGCTCAAGTGACATACAATAGATCATGCTATTACCATGATTTATATCAGATGAACTGGCATAAATTCAACATTATAAATTGCGCCTGTAAATGAAACTATTATTTTACAGGAATTACTGTAGCAGAAAGGGTAAGGACCCTCCAGTCAACCTTAGTCAAACCCACTCTTTAGAGTTTTATATTTTATGCCCGCGATAAATGCTTTTGTGAAAGCCCATAACCCACAAAAAAGTCATTCGAAGTACATTAATTACGATAATACTATCCAAAAAGCTGCAAGGGCCTATTTTTGTGACATCACTCTCTGATTTCTTGCTGCCTTAAATTATCCCTTTGATGGCTGCGGAGATTAACAGTCATGCTTTTGTCATTAAATATAAGGCATTTTAAAGCTTAATCCACCTAAGTTCTAATTGATATTGCTTTCAGTTGGCAGATAGCGACCTGATTTATAATTTAAATATGCGGCATTATATGCATCTCTTCAGTATAATGAAAAAGCAAAGTTCCTCTCATCTTTCTCGGCAATGTTAACATCAAGGAAAAGTCGCTTTTCTTTTCCCTTTTATATCCCGAGCCTAATTGAAAACTGTTCATTGAATTTCAACATGATAGAAAAGTCTTTTTATCTCTCAATTTGTCCATTAGCGATTATAATTGAAGTATCTGCTACACCGTTGAATTGATATTGTTCTTGTTTAAATTCTGAATTTCTCTAAATCTTTCAGAAGCCATCAAGAAATACATATATATATATATATATATATATATATATATATTCACTCACACATATGTATGTGGCTCAGGAGGTACCAGCTAAGGACGTCGCTTAAACGGAGCGTTAGACGCGCTGACTCGCCACGTGGATAAAAGCCACACAAAGAAGGAAGTCGTCTAATTTTGTTGGAGAATGTGTTGCATAATAATCTTACCGGCATGACCATAAGGTTTGCTAATTGCCACATCTGTTTAACAGCTGTCAGAGGCTTCCCACATGCGGCCATCAATATTACAACACAGTACATTACCGGGAGTTTTATTGTTTTCAACTGTTATTTATTTGCCATAGACATTACTACAGCTAATGACGTCTATTTATGTTATACCGCTAATTATTTTTTGCGTGTGTGTGTGTGTGTGTGTGTGTTTAGAAACCTCTCTTCAATCTAGTTTCGGTCTGGATGATGCCTTTCTTCCCTTCTTCCTTGCCCCCCACCTGCTGACCCTTGGCTTCCGTAACCTCCCTGACAACTCCTTCGTGTTGATGACACTAATGTTTCTTCAGCAGCAGCTATAAATATCCTAATACGTTCATGGAATTAAAAAAAAAAAAAAAAAAAAAAAAAAAAACAAGGGAAGTTTGCAAAATGTCTTCATTCCTTAATGGCACTGCTGAATTCTTTCACTACATCTCTAAGCCAAGCTCATGTTAGTTATGATAAGTGCACAAATATATCACCGTTTAGGCTGCCTTCATGAGGGCAGAGTTAGTCTTGCTGATTTCTTGTAATTACTTTTATATTTCACCTGGTTCCTCACGACACTGCATTTTTTTTTTTTTTAAGCAGAGCAAAACCACGGCATCTATTAAGTAGAAAGGAGAGATTGACAACCTGCAGACTGAGCGAAATATGCATGACCCGATTTAAAATGAATTGATAGGTATCACTGATCTCTATTATACTTAGAAGTGTGAATTCCATATGATGTATTATTTATCCATATTAGATGCCTTTTTGTTTCATTAATAAACCTGTATATCAGAGATATACAGTACTGATGATTAGTTTTGAGGCAGTACAAAACGACATGGTATTTGCCTGCCATCGCTCAATTATTTTCCCCATTTTTCCCCCGCGTCTTTGCATGAATTATTAAGATCCGGGCTGTTTATTTAAGAATCTAATTTTAGTGCATGTGTCCAGCTGAATTCTGTTTTCTCCTCTAATGAAATGAAAATAGTGTGAGAATTTCCAATCTCGGTCTCAAATTTTAGATTTGCAATGCACAGTCCAAGTTGTAAAGGTCACTCTGCTTTTGCACCAAATAGCATAGACATTTGATGAGCCTAAAAATCCATTTGGGTTACGCATCCCATCATGCCGATGAATTAAAGTAGAGCTGCTCGGTTAACTCAAGCACAGTTTGGCCGTGCTTAGAGAAAAATAGATTAAAGGAGCAAGGATCCAATTTGAGGAAACTTACAAAACAAATCGTTTCCAAAATGAAGGTAGGTGATTGGAGAGGACTCCCAGAAGATGACATGAGAGACTGCCATTACTGTTATATTGCCTAGCATTGCCTAGCCTTGTCACCGGATTTGGATGTCTTTAGTTCTCATGTCTAGTAATGCATATTCATTTATAATCAAATCATGCCACAGCCTGCATAAAATCCTTTGAAAAGGCTTATTTTTGAGATAGTGGATAGAGATGACCTTATACACAAAATTTCCTTTGCTTTTCTAAATATGGAGTGAAGGATAACACGTTGTTATGGATGGAAAGTGATTTAGGAAGATATGTAGCTATACCATTTGGGGATTTTCTTAGATTTTTTTTTTTTTCATTAAATGACTTCCTCAAAGAGAGGTCTGAGACAAAGGTTCTTTAACTTGTTTGTTCAGGGTGGAAGGAAAATGATAAGATATCAATGTCCACATCGCTGGGAGAGAGTGGAAGGCGCTGCAGAGTCCGATAAGAAATCTCAGATGACATAAATCGAGCCGCGGCTGGAAGCGTACTGTCCCGCAATAGTCACATTTACATTAACCAGGGAAGTGGTAAGAAATGCAACGTGGCAAAATGAAAAAAGTCACAGCACAGTCAACAGCTCCTTTTTTCCGAACCAGGCACACTCTGCCACTGGTGGGAAGGTAAGTGAGTGCAAACTTCTTAGGGCAATTTGGCAACAGCTTCCAAAATGTATAATGCCTTTCCACTTGACCCCAGTGTTCTCCTTATAGGAACGTACACAGTCTGGATAGTCTTGCACATGGGTACAAAGCTTAAGGTGCAAAACCAATTTCGCAAAGTTGTCTATGTGATAAAAAAAAATTGTAATAGAAGTCTGGAAACACTTCAAGGTCGATCAATAGGAGAATATTTGAACAAATCACGCTTGATCCACTGTTTGTAATAGCAGAATATTGGAAATAATCTAAATGATCATTATGAGGAGAGCAGTGAATGATGCATTCATATAATGAAATGTCACGCAACCATTAAAAATAATAGAGGAGATCTATGATGCTAATACGGAAAAATGTACCAGATGATAAGTGGAGGAAAAAGTAGTGTATGGAACACTGTGTATAATATGGCCTGTGTGTGTGTGTGTGTGTGTGTGTGTGTGTGTCTGTCCGTCTGTCTGTCTTTGTGGAGCTGGGTATGCATGTGTTGAATAATTAAAGTTTAATACATCCACCTGAATGTACATCCCCATGAGGGAAGGAATCGGACCCATCCTGTGCGTCTACATGCCACTTCCTCTCCACATCAGTGCCTGGCACATAATAGAGACTCAAAAGCCATTTGGTGAATGAATGAATGAATGAATGATCATATGCTGGCACAAGCATAATTTAAAAACTATGGGGGCACCTGGGTGGTTCAGTTGGTTAAGCGTCTGACTCTTGATTTTGGCTCAGGTCATGATCTCACATTTTGTGCGTTCAAGCCCCACACTGGGGTCTGAGCTGACAGTGTGGAGCCTGCTTGGGATTCTCTCTCTCCCACTCTCTATGCCCCTCCCCTGCTCGTGCTCTATCTCTCAAAATAAATTAAGAAACGTTAAAGAAAACTTTTTTTAAGTATGGAGGGAGGGGCTCCTGGGTGGCTCAGTGGCTTGAGCATCCGACTCTTGGTTTCGGCACAGGTCGTGATCTCACAGGGCAGAGTCTGCTGGGGATTTTTCTCTCTCTCCCTCTCTCTGTCCCTTCCCCACTCACACTCTCTTTGTCTCTCCCAAAATAAATAAATAAACCTTTCAAAATTTTTTGTAATTTAAAAAATAAATAAATAAATAAATAAATAAAAAGTATGGAGGGATACATACCAAGTTCATAACAGATCAGCCACAGGAAGAGAAGACAAAGAGACTAGGGAAGTATATGTTGATCCTCTATGCTGTTGGAGTATTTTTAGAATGAGTATGTTTCAAAAGGTTTTATCAGAAAAAAAGTTAAAGTCTTTTCAAAATACCATTAAACTGCAAAATGGAAAGCCATGTTGTGGCTCCCATTTACATTTAAGACTGTAGGATCTGTCACCAAGATCTATATAGCCTCTTTCATCTTGCCCCATTTCCCCCTTCTCCCAGCTGCTGTCGGAAAAGAGAGGGGGTAAGGACGAGCCAGGCAGCAGTCACAAGGAACAAGGCGCTCTTCCAAAGCTGGCATTACTGCGCACTTGGGGGGCTGACCTTAGCACTCCTGCATTCTGACCTTGTGATATACTCAACAAGAAAAGACTCAAAAGAAAGTCATCAAGGACAGCTCAATCAAGGTGTCTGAACAGTCTGGAGCAGCAGTGAAGAGTGAGGTGGGATGGATGGACACATTAAAAATGAATAGAAAGTATATTAAAGGACTTCCGGTTTAAAATGGTGGGTTGAATTCACCCGTTTATCTTCTCTCTGTCTCAAAACCCCACGAAAATGACAGTATGGGGATTAAAGAATTATAAACTCACAAGGACAAAGACAGTGGGAGAAAAGACAGTGACAGGGGAGAAATGTCAGCCAAATTTTGAAAAATGGAAGGGAATTGGATGAACAAGTGGCAGGTGGCTGGGCTTCCAGCACTTTTCCATGAGCTGGAGACTGAACGGTGGGAAGTCAACATGAAGCCAGTCCAAGCACCAGGATCCTGGAGAGCTTCAAGACCAGGAGGCGCCAGACAAAACTGGAGTGAAATCAGGAAACCTCTAAGGTGTTCCTCCCCTACCTTCCTCCTGCAGAAGGGAAGGACTATGTGGGGGCATGAGTTTAACGGCTCTGGATTGGACAACACCAGAGCAGAAGGGAGGGTAAGAGTGACACAAGCAGTCACACTGACAGATCCTTTTTCTGCTCAACTCCCAGTCAGGGCTCCTAGTCAATACTTACTTGCCTCCCTCCCAAGTGAGAGATGCACTGTTTCCATTTTGGAAAAAAAAGAAAAAAGAAAACCAGTATGTCCAAAAGGAAAAAGAAACTACAGACACTGACATTTTGGGGTCCTTTGATGAAACAGGCAAATCATCGCCTGTTGTCCCCACTCAGAACCCCACCAGTCAACATGATCAATCCCAACATAAAGCATGGAGTCTGCTTTTAGTGCCTCACTTCAAAACAAAATGACATCCAAGCATCACCATGCATTTGATCAAAACCTCTGAGCTGAAATTCAGAGATGAAAATAAATAGGAGAAAAAAGGAAATGTGAGTAAACAAAGAGTATGTAATGTGCAAGAAAAAATGTCAAACATACTGAAATATCTTTGGGAAGATATGGTGTGCATGAACAAAATGCATAAAAGTGAAAAGTCAGAGGATGGTCACTAGTTTTGGAAGTTAGAAGATACAGTGACAGTGTGGCAACAAAAAATTGACAAGATCACTAGGAAGATGATGAAGAGAAAGCTCCCAGAAAAGAGAACTCTAAAAAAATAGATGGACAGTGGAGAGAGAACATATTAGCAAGAAAGTTAAAGCTAATAGTAGGAGTTTTAGAAAACAACAACACCAAAAATTAAGAAGAGAAAGGGAGAAATAACATAAGAAATGATTCAAGAAAATTTCCCCAAACTGAAGAACGCCAGTGTCAAGCACCCGCAAGCGCAGTGAGAAAAGTCCGCATCAAGTTATACCATCATGAAATTTCAAATCCCAACAACCTTCCACAGAGAGATCTTTTAAAAAGTATAATAAAAGCATCATCACACAGCACACTAGCTATGCTACAAACTGAAAGATGACACATTTCTTCCAAATGCCAATGTAAGAGTGTTTCTTTCCGACCAAGAATTCTATACCCAGCCAAATTATCTCATGGTGAAAGACAGAATAAATGTATGTTTAAACTTGCAATACCTCAAAAATTGAAATCCCAGACCTCCTGTATCCAGAAAATACCTCAGAACTTTTCCCTGTCTTCTTTTTCTCCAGAGAAAGGGGGTCCATGCCTGTCTAGGAATGATGCCAACCCAGAGGTAAAGAGAGGGCAGGGAGAGGGAAGATGGCTTCCCGACATCATCATTTGAGCCCAGGACCCAGAAGTCAGAGGACTGTGGGCACACGGTCTGCACCACAGTCTGTGGTTCACTCTGGCAAATGCAACCTCTACCAGTTAGAGCCCATCCTACTCTGCTTCTTTGAAGTTTTTTTCAGTTGTGCCAATCAGAATTGATCTTTCTCTTTCCTGATCACTAACTGTTTCCGTTTATAATATTAAATCAGCAAGGTACTTTTTATTTCTAAGTCCTTGCTCCTTTGGCATGTAGGTTTTACATTTCTGTCCTATGTATGACCCCATGTTTCCCAATGGGTTAAAACTACTCTTGAACCAAAACAGTAAGCATTCTTGTGGATTTGCCTCTCCCTCGCACCCAGTCAGCCACCATGTTGATTCCATTCCTTGTTCCTCCCACTTTCTCTCATCTGCATTCCTACTGATCTCCTTGCTCTCAGTTTCCTTCCTCTGGAATCAGTCCTCTGCACTCAGCTGCCTGGGAGACCATTCTAAAATGCCAATCTGATTATGACCCTTTTGCCTGCTTGAAATACCTTCATTACTCCCTCAACACAAGCAGGATAAAATCCAACATCCTTAACATACCACACAAGATTCAGCCCTAGACTATCTCCTTCCTCTCTCCCACCTGGATCCAACCACTTAGAGCTATTTCGAAGCCCCATGACTTTACAAAAGCTGTACCCTCAGCCTGGCATGTCCCACCCCTCCTTGCGTGGTTAGTCTAACAAATCCCCATTCATCCTTCTAGAACCAGCACAAACGAGTCCTGCTCTGTGAAACTTCCCCTAGCCTTTTCCTCCCATTCATGCTGCTAATGGGATGTTCTTCCACTAATACCTTTCCTGTTAGAGCTCTTGCTATATGTTTTACAACCTCTTGTTACGTGGCAGCTTCCCCCACTAAATGATAAGGGTTTTTTTATATCCCAGAATCAAGGTAGACTCCATCCTTGGTAGACAATAAATATTTGCTGAAGGATCAATGAATTCTCTTCTAGAACCTAATTCCTAGTGCTTTTGTGGAAATAGACCTCAATAGGTATTTAGCAAAATAAACTGAAGATTCTTTACATTCTGTAAGAGGCACCTGTTCAACTTGCCTGCCCCACTCCTATTCCCCATGACCCTGATGTTGGTACTATAGTATGACAGTTTTCCTTGAGGAAATTACCTCTCCAGCTCATGAAGGCTAACTGTTAAATTGTTAGCAACTCTCTAAGCTGTGTGAGATTATGCAGATCATTTGAAATCAACCGTGGTGGGAATATTTGTGCATGGAAATGGGAAATGTCACCTGCCCCCACCCCCAGAGTCAGGTGTTAAATATTTACCAGCTCACCCACCATCTCA
Organism: Panthera tigris; assembly: GCF_018350195.1. Lineage (NCBI taxonomy): Eukaryota > Metazoa > Chordata > Mammalia > Carnivora > Felidae > Panthera > Panthera tigris. The sequence continues at coordinate 9,880,441 of NC_056662.1, forward strand.
GCCCATGTGGTTTGACAGCAGTTGACCCCACCCACAGCCCACTCAGGGTGGCCACTTGGCTCAAGCCTGGCCACTGAGCGTAGTCCAAGCCTCTCGGGGCCATAACGATTGGTTGGTAGGTGTGCATGTTACTCCTGCCTAACCAAAGAGAATCTCTCCTGGGACTATTGCTGAAACTGCTGAAGAGAGGTGCTTCCCGCCCTGAAATGCCTGTCTCTAAAGATGACAAGGAACCCCAGAACTGCTGGGCCTCCAGGCAGAGAAAACCCTTCGAGAGTGTAGCCAACAGAGAGAGACAGGGAGACAGAGAGAAGTGGCCACCAAAACTAAGTCCCGATACCATCACTTGGAGCCCCGGATCCAGCAATGACTGAGACTGGCTCTCATTCCTAGACATTCCAGTTTTCCAAGTCAATAAAGCCCCAATTTGCTTAGGTCAATTTGTCTGTTTCATTGTCACTTGCACTTGGACATATCCTGCCTTATGGCCTGTCCCTCGCAGTTCATGAGTGTGTTCCTGTAATGTGAAAGGCACTTCTTCCCATGGTTACCCTTGCTCAAATCAGTGACTCTGCCCTGGGGACTGCCTCTAGACCCAGACCAGGGTCCCCAGAAGCTGCATAGACTCCATGACCTGCCCTTCCTGGCACAGCCAGACCTCTTCCTCCCATACGTTTGCAAGTTTCAACTGGAGACATTGGAGTTAAAGAACATCATTTGCGAGCACTTGAGAGAGAAGAGCCATAATCCTCACCAAGTCCCTAGCCACCCAATGGCTGCTACGCCCATGACTGTTGCCTTGATTTTATGGGGAAAAAAAAAAAAAGCCTTATTTTGGCTTAAGCTATTCAGATCTGCCTTCTATTAAATGCACAAAAAGAATCATAACTGAGACTTTCCCAAAGGGTAACACAAGGGCCAGTGGGAGTCAAGACAGTGTTAGGTAGTATAGGAATGTTTACGTTTAACAATTATGTATTTATTTTCACGTATATTCAGAAAAGAAAAGTACTTAACACATCTAAAGGAATTTCATGGGTATGGTTACTTAGGATGAAGCCAAAATGTCTTTTTTTTTTTTTTTTAATCTGACAATTTAAAAAAAAAAGCCTTCAATAAATGTTGGCTGCAAGCAACAGAAACCAGATCTGGTTAACTTAGGAGAAATGCAATTACTTGGCAGAAAATCAGGAAGTCTCCCCAACTGAGGGAAACACCTAGAAAAAAAGAGCTAGAAACATGAGCACGAACCAAGGGAAGTTGTATCAGAGGAACCAGAGAGACATTCTCATTAAGACACCACCCCCCAAGTATCATGGCCACTGCTGCTCCTAGACTTAGGTGCCACTGGGTTCGCAACACCGTCCGATGTCTTTGCCACACATTCTACTTGTGCCACAAATGAAATATTTCTATGTGCTCAAGGTTAAGTACAACAGGGGATGATGTGAGGCGAGCCAAGATGCCATGCCTGTACCCGTGGGCCCCCAACATGGCCGCCCTTTGCCATCCCCTCTGGAGGTCTAAACCATGCTGCTTCCTGGTCCCACCCCAGAGGTTCAGATCGTATTGGTGTGAAGATAGCCTGGCCATTGGGGATTTTAAAGTTGTCCGGGGATTTAACTGTGCAGACTAGGTTGAAAACCAGTGGGCTAGATCGTTTGGCTTCCATAGTGGGCAATTTTACGCATCGAAGGGAGCTTGGCTTTATCTGAACTCCCCTCCCTTCCTGCATTCCACAATTGATTTCCTTGCTCTCCTTATATGCTCTAGTGCTAATGCTGTTTTCAGCTCTTTCAATTATGCGATTTCCTTATCTTTATACTATTGAGAATACCTTACAAGATTTCTTAAACAGCAACTGAATTTATCTGCCTGTCATTTTGTTTTCCTTATCCACGATAGCAATCTCTCGCATAGCTTATGAGAACATATCAAGTGATTGGTTTTAAACAAACAAACAAAAATCCACCCAGTCAACATTTGTCCCCAGGTGTAGAGGCTTCTGGCTGCTTCTGTGGCTTACACACAATATGCATCGGATTCGAGTGTTCACTCCAGCCCACAAAGACTTCTCTCCTGAAACTATGGGCGTTGGTTCTTATCTACTGTCCCCTCCTTATCACATATAATGGTGTGCTGTTTTCTGGAATGTGAGACTGTAGCCCAAGTTTTGCTCAATAATGAAAGCAATAATTCTGAAAGCGTGCCAAAGGAATAAAGACGCATGGTAATTGTCAAAAGTTCTTCGTTTTGAACGCGAATAGGCATTTGCTCATCGTGGTTGACAGTTGATGGCTTTCAGCTGCAGAATGTCTGTAAAAATAACAAGAATCTTAACAACTTAACTTCTGTCTTGCTTTCGGATGAGATTGTCAACAAAAGGAGGTCTGGATCTATGGAATGCACGAGGAGATCAAAGTCAAAGTCACGTTGAACCACAGCTCTGACTCCCGATGATTACCCATTTGGCTACCTGGGTACCAGCCTACCACCCCCCCCCCCCTGCCCCAGAGTCAGAATCCTCATGATGAGGCAGCTGGCCTGCCTTTTCTGACTCCGGTAACCCAGGGCTTCCCCACCTTGGCTCTACCAACATTTGAGGCTAGGTAATTCTTTGTTGCTGTGGGCGGCTGTCCTGGGCATTGGAGGATGTTTAGCACCAAACCTGATCTCTCTCCTCAAGATGCCAGTAGCCACACACCTCTCTCCAAGCTGTGACAGCCAAAATTGTCTCCAGCCATTGCCAAATGTTCCCACAGGGCAAACTCAGTCCCGAATATTTCAGCCCTTGCTCCGTATTAGAATCACCTGGAGAGCTCATATGCCTTGACCTCCCTCCCCCATCCCCATGACTCAGAACCTCTGGCACGGAGCCCAGGCACCAGCACTGGAAAAGCTGCTCAGAGATTCTAAAGTGCAGCCTGGGTTGAGAATCTCCATCCTAACACAACAAGCAGCTGTGGCATTTCTTTTTTATTTTGTTTTGGTTTTTTTTTGAGAGAGAGAGAGAGAGAGAGAGACAGAGCACGAGCAGGGGAGGGGCAGAGAGAGAGGGCGACCCAGAATCTGATGCAGTCTCCAGGTTTCGAGCTGTCAGCACAGAGCCTGACACAGGGCTCGACCTCACAGACTGCGAGACCATGACCTGAGCCGAAGTCGGACGCTCAACCGACTGAGCCACCCAGGCCCCCCGCAGCTATGGCGCTTCTTAAAGTCCTTCTCAAATACTTTCATAATCCGGCCCTCCACTTAGCAACACATGAGCAACTACAATATAGAAACAATATTAGCTATCATGTCAAGTACCGTCCCATGGAATTTGCAATTTAATGAGGTCATGAGAGTGCAAGGGAAATAAATTGTTTTTCATATGTGAGTACATATGGGAAAATACCTAGAAAGGAGATTCAAAAGGACTAAGAGAAAATGAGTACTGATCTGCCAAAGGAGAGCGAGGGAAGTTAATGGACAGATAAGAACGCAAGGTGCTCATCAGGGGTGAACGTGCCCGACACTCGGAGACGACAGAAGGGGCCTGGGGCACGCTGATTCTTTGAAGCTCTTGGTAGATTTTTAAATGTAAGAGGTTACAAAAATTATCGTGTATGTTTAGCATTTGCCTCTCCTTAAATAACAACTTTATTATAATTCACACACCATAAAATTCACCATTTCAAAGTATACAATCCAGTGATTTCGAGCACATTCGCAGAGTTGTGCCATCATCACCGCTGTCAAACTTCAGAATATCTTCATCACCCCTAAAAACAAACCCCCACCCATTAGCAGTCACACCCCTCCCCATTCTTGCAAGCCCCAGCCCCTGGCGACCAATGATCTACTTTTCGTCTCTACAGGTTTGTCCGTTCCAGCCATTTAATATCAACAGAATCCTTGCCATACGTAGCCCTTTGCGTCTCGCCATCTAGACAGCATGTAAAAACAAAAGAAAGAAAAACAATCAGAGAAACAAAGCCGTCCTCCCAAGAGGCAATGAGATTTAGTGCCTAAGCGATAGATTTTGGCATCAGACAAAACCCCAACCAAATCGATTCCCCTACCCTCTAGCTGTATGATCTGGAGCAGACACCCAAAACATCCCCAGCAACCTACTCAGCGCCCAACCCTTATACAAGGACTCGAAAGGCGAAACGGGCATTGCCCTGGGCCCTACAGGTTTGCTAAAAAGAGAAAATGGAAAGTCTCGGACAGTTCCTCGGGAAGGTGTTTCCTTCTGTGACTACAAAGACGAGCGTGAGGAAAAACTCTGCCGCCTGTCCTCTACCCCCTTCTTCCCTTGAAGAATGTGTGAAGGCAGAAACCCTGGACACACGGCTGCCATGCTGTGACCATGAGGGAAAGGCCAACGGGCTCACAGAGATGCCAGCCCAAATTCTGGTATCGTTGATCTACTGAACCGGCACCAGCAACTGCCTTCTCACAAACTGGTATGCGCGAAAAACAAGCCTTTGTATGTCTAAGCTACCACTACTTGGGGTTTGGTTACATACAGCCACAAGTAGGCCTGAGACAGAAAGTTATTTCATTTCTGTGCACCAGTGCACGGGTTGGTGGGTAGAGCTCCCTCATCGACGAACCAAGAATCCTTACAGTGGTTGAACATCGAGAGCAGTTTCCTTTTGGGCGTGTCTCTTTCCCTTGGGTGCAAACCCGTGGGGCTAGTGTCTGGTTCTCTTTTAGCGAAGGTAGGGGTGCATTAGCCCTCCTGTACTCATCAGAAACTCCTCCCTGGAATTTGGTTGTTGAAACGGAAAGTTACTGGAGTTCACTTCTTCCAGGGGAAGAGGGTTGACTCGTTAGACTCTTCCCCACACAGGACTGTTCCCATATTCACCCGTGCACACGTTCATTCATTCGTTCCAAAAAATATTTAGGGAGGCACTAATATGTGCAAGAGTGGGGACATGGAATTAAAGAAAAGAGGCAGGGGCGCCCGGGTGGCTCAGTCGGTTAAGCATCCAACTTGGGCTCAGGTCACGATCTCGCGGTCCGTGAGGTCGAGCCCCGCGTCAGGCTCTGTGCTGACAGCTCGGAGCCTGGAACCTGCTTCGGAGCCTCTATCTCCCTCTATCTCTGCCCCTCCCCTGCTCTCTCTCTCTCTCTCTCTCTCTCTCAAAAAAAATCAACCTTAAAAAAATTATTCAATCAAAGAATGAAAGACAAGAGGCAAATTCAAGTAACTTACATCCTAGGAGAGGGACTTAGACGCAAACGGGTCAACGTCTTATATAGCATCAGGTGGTGATGGGGCTGCAAAGAAAAATAAAGCGGGATGAAAGGGATAGATCGTTACAAGAATGGGGGAAGGGTGGCTCCTATTTTAGAGGATGACCAGAGAAGGCTTCACTCACAAAACTGTGTTTGAGCAGAGACGGTCTGACAAGGGTGCTCCAGGCAGAAGTCAGAGCACATGCCAGGACCCTGAAGCAGGAGCACGCTTGGCGTATTAAAGCGACAGCGAGGAGAAAGCCAGTGTGGCTGGAACAGAAGGACGGAAGGGAGAGATGGTGGATGAGAAGTCTGGAGAGGTGGCAGGAGCCGGACAAGTCAGACGAAGCCGTGTACTAACACAGGAGTCACTTTCCGGAGTGATGGGATCTGGCTTAGGTTTCAACAGAATCCCTCGAGAGCACGAGGAGGAGGAAGGCGACCAAACCGGCGAGGAGGTGATGGCAATGTTTTAGGTGAGAAATGAAATACCTAGACCCGGGTGTGAGTGTGGGGCTTGTGGGGAGTAGCCAGATTCCAAATATATTAACAAGGTAGAGTTAACCAGATTTACCAAAGGACAAGATGTGGAGTGGGGGGGAAATAGGACGGTCAAGGATAATTCCACCATGTTGGGTCTGAGGAACTGGGCAAATGCAGGTCCTGTCGGAGGCAGATAACCTGAAGGAGGCCATTAAGATGGCGGCCGGCGCGGCGGGGCCTGCTTTGTAGCACTCCGAGGCTGCCTCTTGGGAAGTCTGGTCCCTCAACCTTCCCACTGATTCAGACTTCCCAACAGTCTTCCAGTGACTCCCTTCGGCTTAAATTAACCACAGTTCATTTCTATCACTAGAAACCAAAGCCTCTTAAGCGGTAACACAAGAGAAATCAGCTTTTATGTGTCCCCACAGGACACTAAATGTCATTCTCACCATGGGAAAATGTGTTCTGAGCAACAACCGACAAATTCACAAACGAACTTTCGGACGCCACCCCATTTCTCTGTTGCAGGCTGATTTTTCTTCTCATGGCATCTCTCCTCAGAGAGACAGTTTCTGCCAGTACAAGGTGGGGAAGTGTCAAATACTATTAAAACTTGATTGCTAATTCAAATGCTATTGTGCTTGATATGCTCGTCATGGAAAAGTGCACAATGTAGCTTAATACAATTGATAGAACTCCCTTTGAAGATATTTTTGTCACCGAGGCACTCAATAAAACTTTTTCCATCAGGCTGTTCTGCCTCTTCGATATTTTGTTAGTGACACATTTTCGTGAACTAGTCCAGGGCCTAGTTAGGCCTGTTTTGCAAAGAATGTTGGAGGGGGAAGAAGGAGTGTTCAGAGTTTTCTTTTTATTTCTTGTAATTAGGAAGACCTCTACCAACTGCCTAATGATGCAGTTCATCTGGGTCACTGGGAAACCAAATCAAAGCTGTTTTTCTCCAGTCATGGGCGATCAAATAAATAACCCACAGAGGTTGCTGTAACTAACTCCAAAATAGCTAATTATAAATACCAAGTCCAAAAATTAATCTGTTCGAGGAAATGTTCCCTTTCTTCTTGCCCGGATTCAACCAGTGTTTTTAGCCTGCGTCCCAAGAGAATCGCAGATTCAGATTCAATACCAAGATGGCGGAGCTTGGCTCCCACCTTTGGACATGACCAGCGTGGACAGAAATAGGTAAGTGATCTCTTAGTGGCAATACTGACCAGCCTTGGAGGCATATTGACCTGAGTTCAAAACTGGGTGCGTTGGGGAAATGACATCATCCTGGAGCTCAGATCCCACAGCGTTTCACTGGGGACAGTATACTGTTACCACCATGACAGGTAGTACTCTTTTGACCGTAAGTCCCAGAAAATCTAATTCAAACAGACTTAAGAAAGAAAAAGAGATTAACTGACTCAAATATTTGAAAATGTTGAAGACTGAGCTGGCTTCTAACCCAGCCTGATTTGGGGGCTCAAAAATCTCTTCGGGACCTGGGAGCTCTGTTTCTTGGCTCCGACCTTGCCTATGTTGGCTGCTCTCTCAGCATGACTGAGTCCATATGATGGCAGGAGGGCGGCCAACTGTTCTTGCCTATTTTTCTAATGAAAAGTAGAACACCCCTCCCCTGCCATGTCAATAACGGCGAAAATTGTGTCATGTGCCCATCCCTAAACCCATCCCTAAATCGGCGACGGTTGTTCATATGCCTATGATGGAGCCGTGCGTGGTGTCACATTACTCAGATCACACAGATTTGGGGTTCTGCTCGCGAGGAACAAAAGAGAGCAGGCATTGGATGAACCACTAGCCCCGTCTTCCATGTGCTCGTGACAAGGTAGGAAGGACCTCAACAGCTGGCACTGAGGTAGAAGGAGCAGGTTTGGATGCTGAAATTCTGAAAACGAAAGATACGGCCCTCCTTGTCCTTATGTCCTAAAGCTCACTGATGTTTCAGGTATGGGTTTAAATCGGTTTGGTTTTAGTCCTAAACGCAAAGTGATTCAACAGGGGAAAAATGGAAAGGTAAGTGAAAGAGACCAGTAATCTCCTTAAGGCAACACTTGCCTTCTTTTCTTTTCTTTTTTTTTTTTCTAGTTTTTATTTTAATGGAGCTGAAGTGCCTCTGAAATAGCCCTTACTCCAGCAAAATCCAGGATTCAGGGTCACCAGATTTCAGATTTACTGCCTTCAAGTCCCCCCCAAAGGATAATTATTTGTAAACGGCTTTATTTTTCAGTCCTGATACCTACCTGCAACTCATGCGTCTGCCAGTAAATTAACGTGCCGAGAATGACTTCTCACTCAAGGTACAATGAAAACATGAGAAATGGGTTTTAATAAACCGGGTTGGGAAAGGGGATCTAAGGGAGAGCAGAGAGGCACTCGGTTCACATCGGAACGTCGAAAGGACACAGGGAACGCGTGAGGAATCTCAGTAATTACTCCATCACAGAAACCGTGTCTATTGATCGTCAGTGTTTAAGCTAAAGAGGAAAGACACTTGCTGTGTGATCAAATGTCATTTACATAAAGTATGAATTACACACACTAGGAACAGAAACCTCATTTCCTCATAGAAACATATTTCCGGTTTGTGCCTCACGGAAAACACTTCTTGTTCGTTTTTGAAAGTCACACGATAAAGAAAAACCGAACATCTCTCTCATAGTCTCGACCTACAGGGAAAAACTACTTCTCACGCCTCTATCTCGAGCTTGTTTTTACATCTATTTCCGCAAGCCGACACACATTTTTAAGACACAAAGGGAATCGCGCGATAGTGTTAGGGGCAGGGAACACTTAGGGTCCCCTTGCAGTGTTTCCCTGTGGAGGAACCACTATCACAGTAACACTCGGGCCCCCACCCCCACAGGGGAGGGAGTTCACTGATGCACGGGCGGAAGCTGTGGGTCCACGTGGCTCAAATGAGTGAGGAACGTGCCAACAGGCTGCTTGCAAATTTGCCCCCTTTCTTCTCTGCCCCAGAACCACGCAGTGTCCGAGGCAGCGGTCTCTGAGAAGCGTAACTTTTCCCTGGGGGGGCGCTGGGTCCAGGGAGATGCGCTTCTAAGCTCCATCTTCCAAGAAGGTTTCATCAGCAACAAAGCCGATGTTTTCGTCTCCATCTGTCTGACTCTCTGCCTATCCGATTATCTCCCCAGGTAAATTCCTAGATGTGAAACTGTTAGAGCACGGCACATGGATCTGTAAAATTTCTATATAGATATACTACATATATGATTACTATATTTATAGTAATTTATATAATATATTTATATAATTTATACATAATTTCATATATAGTAATTTTTATATATTATATATTTATTTATATAATTTATATATAGTAATTTTTATATATTATATATTTATATAATTTATATATAGTAATTTTTATATATTATATATTCATACATATAGTTTGTATAGTAATTTATATATAACATATTTATTTATATAATTTATATACAATTTATATATAGTAATTTATATATTATTTATTTATATAATTTATATTTTATATATAGTAATTTATATACATTATATTTATTTACATAATTTATATATAATATATATTTATATATATAATTTTTATATATAGTGATTTTTATACACACACACGCACTTAATGCCAGATTTTATTCTAGAAAGTCTATGTCACGGAACCACAAATGTCCACGTCCTCACATCTTTATCAGCACGGAGCATTTCCTTTTCACTCTCTTCCATCACGCTGATTTTATTTGCAATTTTGTTATTACTGAAGCTACATCATTCTTCAGATGCTTAATATATTCTTTTACGCATTGTCTGAGAAATGAGACTGTATTATCACAGCCAGTGCTCTGATTGACTCGTGTCCCATGTCAGATGACATCACAAACACCCCACCCCGCCTCTCCTCCCACCTTTCCTCAAACGTACTCGTCCTACAATCAGGACTCGGCCTTGCGACAGAAACTATCTTGGGCTATTCTGGGCAGAAAAAAGAATTTGATAAAGGAGATTTTGTGGTCAGAGAATCTTCACAAGGGACAGAGAACCAGACTCAGAGGCAGCTCGGCCAGAAAGAATGCCCACGGGAGCGCTGCAGAATGGTCCTGGGGGACCAACCGGGTCCCCCTCCTGACCCTGAAGCTTATACCACACTGCGTGCTGTGTGCTCTCTGGACACTGTCCTTAAGCCCCTGCAGCTGGATGGAGGTCCCACTTTACTCACCAGAGTGGATTCCATGTAGGTTCCAAAGGTACCTTTGGATCTTCAGAAACGTTCACCTGTTCCATCCAAATCAGGAAACTGAGTCCCTCCTCATTCCCCAATACACCTGTTTATCCCATTTTCACATACCCTGATGCCTCTTTCTGGAACGCTCTCTCTCTTCTGCCTGTCAAAACCCTGCTGGTCCGGGCCACACCCCATTAAAAATTACGCTTAAGACACATCGCAGAATCGGAAGTTTCGAACTGTCTTTGATAAGAAAAACCTCAACTTGCTTTCTGCTTCTTTCTTGCTAGATTTAGAAGGAGACACTTGGCCCATTCTTCTAAGAAGAATGACTTTCTCCAGGATGGAAGACAAACATCTTAAAACAGACATGATCTCTTTCTGGGGCTTAAAAAAAAAAAAAAAAAAAGTTTGCTTAATGAACGAATAGAAACATCTTCCTTAACCTGAAACTCCTCCAACCATCCCCTTGCTACTTTTCCTGCGCTGCAGTGATAGAGCCCCATGGAGAAAAATCCCCTAATGGTGTTGATTGATGTCTTGACAAGTATAGAAGGATGTGAACATGTTTTGATAGGTACCTTCAGCTTGTTTGACTTTGCCTTTGCTACGCTGGATGGTGCCTCCCGGAAATGGTGACCAGCCAGTCGCGTGTGCCAAGAACGGAGCTTGGGGAAGGAGGGTGTAATTTTATAGTGTTAGCAACTAGATCTCCTTTTAACAGGCAGTCGGGCCCCTCCCAGATAGCTCTCAAGGGTGGCAGGGAGGGGCTTTTACATCCGCTCTTATCAGTTGAGCCAAGCATACTAAAAACTCCCCGAGAAGGACCAAGTGGACCCTCCGTTACAAAATATGCACTGGGAAAAAAAAAAATACCCAAAAGAAATATGTCAAACTTATAGCACTGGCTGCCTTTGGGAGGTCAAATTAATGGGATTTTTTTTTTAAGTGTGTTTAAGTTTTTCTCCTATATGTATGCATTTCTTTTTCTTTCTTTTTTTTTTTTTTTTAAGGTTCTGTGTTTAAGCAATGTCTACACCAAACTTGGGGCTTGAACTCACAACCTTGAGGTCAAGAGTCACGTGCTCTACTGACTGAGCCAGTCTGTATGCATTTCATTTTTAAATAATAGTTCACCCTCTTCCGTCCACCCCACCTACCCTTCGCTCCCTTCATCGTCACTGGTGGAAGATCTCCCATCTTTCAAGACCCATCAGGGACGCCACATCCTTCAGCAGCCTTTGCTTCTCTTCCAAGCCGGATGCTCACTCTCGCTCTCTCTCTCTCTCTCTGTCTTCCCCTCCCCCCACAACACAAAATGGCTGGCTCCACTGTCCCTCACTTGTCTCACGTGGGATTAGATTTCATTAGTGTCTTGCTTTTCCTGCCCTGCTATTGCCGTCCGTCCTTGTGGGCACAGACTCTATTTAACTTACTTTATTTCATGCCATGACTGGTACAGTCACTTACACAGATTAGGTCCTCAACCAATGTTCACAGAGTTGAACCCTCCCTTTTTCTTTAATCAAGGGAAGTTTACCTTATCAGAAGAATGGTCTCAAATGCCACTTATCTCTAAGAAATTAAATCGGTGTGGAGTTGGCACATCCTCGAGGAACTGGAGGCCGACATTTTTCATGAAATCCACACCTGGAGGCCACATTCTCATGAGCCTCAGGGGATCCTCGCAGAAACTTCTGTGACCCTTTTCCAGATCAGAGTTTTATTAGGCGATTCCCGGGGGTGAGAAGTGGGAGAATACCATTCTGACAGTAGAAATGCTGACAACAAAAAATGCAAACTTCCCGCATGAGCCGCAGACTCCCTAGAGACCCATTCTACAGGCCCACGCACACGGGCACCAAGGATATGTAAGCAGAGATGTCTTCTGCAAGGTTGTCTGAAATGCTTTAAAAATTGCGTACAACCTCATTCTCTGGGTAAATAAGTGAAAAGACATCCATGTAGACCATGGAATATTATCCAGTGGTTGCAAAGAATGAGCTAGATAGATCTAAAGGTGTTGAAAGAGAAAGATCGCCAAACCAACTGCAAACTAGAAAAGCCAATATATCAGCACATAGGGTATGATTCCATTAGATAAAAGTAATAAAAACCAACAGTTTCTTTTTATTTTCTTATTTGTGTATTTTTTATTTGAGAAAGAGAGCATGAGCGAGGGAAGGGCAGAGGGAGAGAATCTTAAGCAGGCGCCACGTTCCGTGCAGAGCCCGACTCGGGGCTCGATTCCATGACCCTGGGATCATGACTTCAGCAGAAACCAAGAGTCAGACGCTCAATGGACTGAGCCATCCAGATGCCCCTCTAGCAGCTTCTTTTTAAACTTCACACATACATAGGGAGTGTCTAAAGGATACACGTTTACATGTGAACAGGGATTACCTCTGGAGCAGGAAGAGGAATTTCTGGAAGGGATAAAGAGGGACTATAATGTTTACTGCTATGCTATAAGTAAAATGAAATATTTATTGTTTGAATTTTTAGCAAAGTGTATGTTCCTGAGCTATACGTGAAATTATAAAATTTTTTTAAAAAGAATCAGGGTCACATTAGAATTCACAAACGTGTTTAGATGAAGTCTTTTGTGGAACACCATGGAAATCAATTTATGAAACTTTAAATAACGAAATTTTGCATGTCTGCTGTATGTCGATATCTTATTAAACTGTAGCCTTAAACTGTAGCAGTTTAAGGAAAACGTAATGCAGTGAAATAAATTGAGAAACTCCTATTGATTGACTTATTTTTTCTTTTCTGAAAACAGAGGGGCAAGTCATCATTTATTTTTAAGGGTGGCATACATTCACTTCCAGAACACCAGCCTTTCATACAGTATGGTATGAGAAGCTCAAATCTAACAAGAAAGGTAAAGAATCTGGAAGAATGGAATCAGAGAAAAGTAGGCCGTGATTTTCATGGATCTAAGACAATACAATCTTAATGGGCTGAAATCCTAAAAAAGCAAATTAAAAGAATGTCCTGGAAATTGTTTCAGATAACAAAAACCACTCTGGAAAAGCCAGCAGAATCACCCACCTAGGCCACGCTGCCTCCCTTTGTCTTTTCACGAAAGATCTAAGCAGAAGGTATTAATATTAACAATAAATTTCCTTTGTGCAGTAACGTATATAGAGAAACAATAGTCAAAAGACCTATGGGATTACAATAATTTAAACTTATGTCTTTTGCTTCTCTTGTACCATAATACCGTGGGGATTTCATACATATTGAAAGACTCAGAATCATGTTATACCTCTCAAAGTGGAATTTCACACATATAAGCTGAAAATAAAACAATGTCTGGGAGAAAATTTCATAACATGCTCAACAAGAATTGTATCAGAATTCATAGCCCTATAGTCATTTTTTTATTATTTTTGCAAAAAAGGAAGACAGTGTTAAATAGACAACTAAAGAGCGCCCTCTAGTGGGAGACAGTGTTTATACAAAATACTCAGTTTGACCTATTTCCAGAACGTGCTGCATCTCAGAGGTGCCATGCATAAAATAGACCCTGCTTAGATTATATTGCTTCAAGTCACAGCATTCTTGGTTAAAGCCACTGCATTCTTTTATATTTCTTCTTTTCAACTATTAAGTTAAACGCAGCCGGTTAATCTTGAAAATCGCTTTTCCTTCCCACAGCACATCAAGGCTCGAGACCACAATCACTGTTTCTTATCAAAACGCCCTTCTTTGTCTCGGAATCTTTGAATGCAAACACGACTTCAAATGAGGACGAGATGGGGACACCTCTGTCCCTTTTAAAAACTTCTTTGGCCTCAGCACCAAATCTGCTAACGCCTCCCTGTGGTCTGATGCAGACAGTGATAAACACCGAGTTAAAATCCCTCTCAAGGCAGAATGGAAAGGAGCTGAGGAAACCTGCCACAGCCCGTTTCAGAAAAGTGGCCCGGACAGGCGACCTTTCTACAACCATTGATCATATTTCCTCCCGATTTGGCACACGCCAGGCCAGGGAAAAGGGAAAGACCATAACACCCCAACACACCGAGCAGTTTAAGAATCCAGAAAGGTCGACAAGAGGAATTTCATGAAAACAACAAGGTTCTCAAAGAAACACAGAAACAATGAACTTTGGAAGCGGGAGAGAGTTTAGGGGTCATTTTATGCAACGTCTCCCCTTCACTCTTACCACATTGACATCCCATCTGTCTTTTACTTAATGTTTGTCATTGACGAGCTTGACTGTTGTTGAAAGGAAGCTCAAGATCACACGTAATGACACAAATAAATACAATTCAAAGAAAACAGTGTGATTACATTCTAGAAACGGGGGTTTGTGCTGAGGCTGAAGCCTGCTCAGTGTTGTTTGAAAAGGAAAGGTTGCAGGTGTTCAGGAGAAAGTAGCACCCAGTGGAGCCATTCTTGTCCGTGTTTCCAGAAGGACGGGACAAGAGTCAGGAATCTGACTGTGACTCAGCGTCATTTGAAACTAGCGTGGCACCAGCGTCACCTCCCATAGTGCTAAGTGGTCCAAAGTCACCGTTTAGGAAGCCTTCGCTGACCCCCAGCTTCTCACATGATTGGAGAAAACAAAACTCAAGAAGGGTCAGCGTGTTGCCCGGGCTATTGTAAACCTGGTTGGTGCCCGCCCTGGGCCCTCAGGTGTTTCCATCGCAGTGCCCTCCGCTAGGGGTGCCAGGGTGGCTCAGTCAGTGGAGTGTCCGCCTTCGGCTCAGACCATGATCTCTCTGTTCGTGAGTTCAAGCCCTGCATCAGGCTCACTGCTCTCAGCACAGAGCCCGCTGTGGATCCTCTGTCCCCTCTCTCTCTCTCTCTGCCCCTCTCCTGCTCACACTTTCTCTCTTAAAAATAAAAATTAAGAGGCATATGGGTGACTCAGTCAGTTAAGCATCTGACTCTTGATTTCAGCTCAGGTCATGATCTCATGGTTCCTGGGTCTTTGCTGACTGCTCCAGATTCTCTCTCTCTCTCTCCCTCCCTCCCTCCCTTCCCCTCTCTCTCTCTCTGCCCCTCCCTCTCTTGCACTCTCTGTCTCTCTCGAAAATAAACTTTAAAAAATAAATAAGTAAAAATTTTAAAAATAAAAAAATAAAAATAAACTAAAAGATGGTGGCTTGAACTCATCAGTATGCCAGCTGGATGGTGACCAAGCATTTTGGTTTGCCAGGAACTGAGGGGGTTCCCAGGAGTTGGGACTTGCGGTGAAAAGCCTTGAGCCAAGTGGGACCAGTTGGCCCCCCGAGCCGGCTGCCATATTTCCTCTGTGGAGGGGGCCACACAGTACTGAGTACAGAGCCCCTGACCACCCACGTGCCACAAACAGGGGCAATCTATAAAACATCACTTCAATACTGAAGCAGCTGGGGTGTCCCCAAACTCTGCTACATACTCAAGGGACATAAAGGCTGATTCCACACTCCACTAGGGATACATTTACTTTACTGTGTATTCAGGGAACTTTAACACAGCAAATCTGTACTTTTATAGATATTCAAATCAAAGGGGATGCTAGGGCCTTTGGGTATTTTTACTAAAATACTAAAACACTTTACTTAAATGAGTTCATTTAGCGAAAATAATTAAAAAATAGTTCGCAGGTTGCATATCCATGGCAAAGTCTTGTAGAAGTTTGGAGAAACCGAGCTATACAGACCATACTAGAAATCATATGTTTTTCTCATTTTTAGGTAAACTCCATGATTTGATTGGCTAGAGATCTAATCAACTGTCCTGCTCATTCCGCTGAACTTATTAAAGGTAAGAATTCCTATTAGTCGGGACAGCAGACAAATGGATCCAACAGTCTCTGTTAGGTGGCAGTGACTGGAAACACATTGTGGCTACTGTATTTAGAAGGCTCTTACTACATGGGGACAGAAATATTAACTTGCTGTGCGCTGCGGGGTGTGGGCCACTGAACAGGCAGAGAATTGTGCTTCATCCAACAGGTGAGGAAAGCAAACACGACCCCTGCCCTTGGGGTGGGGGGGGGGGGGGGCTTACGGTCAAGAGGGCAAGATAGACATTAATTGAATAATTAAACAAATAAATACGCAATTATCGTAAACAAGGTAAAAAATATATTTAGCACGTTATGTTCGAATGTGCAGGGGAAATGTACCCTTATTTTCTGCAATGGATTTGGGTCCTACTCTCCAACCCCTGAGTCAATCCGGCAGGCAGATGAGGAAGGCTTACAGAAATAAAACTTAAAACTAGCTAACTATGGCATTTCAGTCCTTTCTGACTTAAATCCAGCTACTCTTGGTTTAAAACAGTAGGCTTCCCTCTCTTCTGGCTAAATGTTGGGTTCTCCTGGGTGTTTCCCTGACCTGCTCTCGAAGATCAACTTCCTCTCTGCAAAGAGGTTTGGCTCTTTAAAAAAATTAATACCAAAACCAAGAGCATACTGTATACACTGTAGGTTAGCCAACTTGACAATAAATTATATTTAAAAAAATAAAAATAAAAGAATAAACATCAGACCCCTCGAAAAAATAAATAACAATAAAAAATAAAAAAATTAATAACCCAGGAAGGAATTCTTAGTCCATCCGGGCTCCCCTCACAAATTACCATAGGCTGGGGGGCTTAAACCAGAAACATTTTTCTCTCACCATTTTAGAGGATGCGAAATCCAAGGTCAAGGTGCCAGGAGATCTGGTGTCTGGTAAGAACCCGCTTCCTGGCTTGCTACCTTCTCTGCGTGTCCTCACATGGCTAAGAGAGAGAAGAGAAGCAAGGTCTCTCCTGTCTTTTCTTAGAAGGGTGCTCATCCCATCCTGAGAGCTCCCAAAGCCACCATCATGACCTAATGACCTCCCAAAGCCACTATCTCCAAATAGCATCACATTGAGGATGAGGGTTTCAATACGTCAACTGTAGAAGGACACAAACCTTCAGTCCATAGCAGACCCTAATGATCATTTCCCATGGCCCTCCGTTTCTTGCTTCCGGGGACTGCCTTCCATCCTTCTCTATTCACCATTTCTGTCCAGGCTCATGGTCCATGTCTGAATGTACGCCCTTCCGCCAGAAGCGCAAAAATAAAGTCACAGCCAAACGTTTCGGGATCACTGATTGAAACTCTAGCACTCAAAGTAAGGAGAGCATCCTTATTTTCTAGAACTGCCTTTTTTTTTCCTCTAGAGCTTAGTTTTCCAACGCAATAGCCATGAGCCACATGTGACTGTATCGATTTCGTTGTACTTAACTGAATTTAAGTAAAATCACAAATTCACTTTCTGGGTCACACTGATTCACATTTCGAGCACCCCGTAGCCCGTGCAGCTAGCGGCTACCATCTTGGACAGTGCAGACATAGGCCATGTACATCATCACAGACGGTTCCCCTGGACAGCCCAAGTCTGGAGCCCGCAGTAGGGAAAAAGTAAACAGATTCACCCATTAAGGTATCACAATCTCTTCTAGCTTGAAGATCATCTCCTCCCATTTGAAAGAACCTTTTGAGTAAACTTCATTTTTCAAGACTTCTCCTTACTCTTCTTCCAGCAGATGGTGTCTGGGTCGAAGTCTCCCAGAGACTCACAAAAGTACTGAAGGGGAAGCTGGACACCCACAAACCCAGGCACTAGAGGAAATTGTCGCTCAGAAGTTTAAGCTGCTGGTCTAAAGTCACAGAGCCAGAAAGGGGAGGATTCAGGATTCAAATTCCAAGACCTCAGCTCCGTCCACCCCATCCCGTTGCCTCATATTCTTTACAGGCAATAAATCTGATCACTCAAGGTCCTGACTCAACAAAGTCTTGCAAAAAATCTTCAGGGGGAACAGCTGTGCCAATTCGCCCTTGGTCTCCCCCCCACCCCACCCTCCAGTAAGGAGGGGACGTGAGTACCCCCTGTGGCTCCAAAGGGGTCAGGGGAAGCGGGCACCCAGTATAGGAAAGGCCCAGCCACCTGATCATACCTCCTGGTTAAACCCAGGGTGGGCTGTTGTTCTGAGGGTTCTTCTCCGTCTTACCAGCCATTCCATTACTAAGGAACTTTATTCTATTAGACTTGCCCATACAGTTATCTAGAGAGCTTGAATTTTAATGTTGTGGCTACTCATTTGGAATTACGCTTATTGAGCACGTACTGCATGCCAAGCCCTAAACTACATGGTTTCCGAGATCATCACCTTACATGGTCCTCACAACAGTCCTTTGGAGTAGACATTACTGTCCCCGTTCATAGGTATTATTACCCCGATTCATAGATACTACTATCTCCCCATTCATAAAGCTCAACGTTCAGGCCATTGGCCGAGATGCAAACATGAGGCTGTTTGCTACTGAAGTCAAGCTTTTTGCCACTAAAGGAAATCGAAATTACCTTTGAAGATGTGCCTCCAAAGCACAGGGAAAAGGTGTGAGAACGGATCACGGCTCTGTCATTTATTCGCTGTGAGATCTGGGCCATGAAGTCATTCAACCTCTCTGAACCCACGGTTCCCAATATTTAAAAAGGGGATGGTGATCCCCGCTCACCACTCCAACCTGGGCGACGAGAGACGCATGCCATTGCATCTTACGGTTCTCTGGTGGCAAAAGCAGAAAGTGTCCGGCCACTCTCGTTTGGCTAGCAAAGGCAGAAAGGAAATTCACCAGAAGGATATTCAGAAGCCTCCAGAATTTATGGGAAGGCTGCAAAATCAGACGTGAACAAAAACCAGGAACGAGGCAGGACCTAACGCAGCACACCTCTGAGGGACCGTCCTTGGACCATCTCTGAGTCACGCCCACAGTGCAAAGTCCTGGGAGAGAGAGTCTGATTGGCTGGCCTTAGGTCACGTGCCCAGCGTTGGCTGCGCGGGAATAAGTAGTTCCGGGAAGGGACCTCCGTGGCCTCCGTAGTGGGAAGTGAGAATATTCTGACCACGCTCAGGGAGGAAAGATCATTTAAAAAAAGAAATCAGGATACAGTGAGCGCAGGGGGAAGGGGACAGCTGAGGGGTGAAAACGGGAGACAAATGTGGGCTATGACCTAAAAGTTCACGGGAATGTAAAATAGTGGTAATGTTCCCATTTTTCTCCCTTTTTAGCAAGAAGCTCTGCTCTACACGTTTCACGTGAGCATTTGCTTCCCTGAAGGCCTTTTTCGCACTGCGTTTCCAGCATTATAGCATATATACATATATATATGCTATATATATATATATGTATATATATATGTATGCTATATATATATATGTATATATATGCTATATATATATATATATACATATATATATATATATATGTATATATATACTTCATTGCACACCTAGGCTTTAAGTTTATCCTAAATCCAAATTCTTCTTCCCCAAAGTATCAAGCAGAAAGGTAAATAAATAAGTGTATGCGGAGCGTGAGGAAATCCGTGGGCTTCGTGACTCAGATGAAATTACTGATGATAAAAACATGATCAGGCAACCATGGTTTTTTCAGGCAAAATTCGTTGATGGTGTGGCTAGGGTAAATGTGAGGCATGGCCATTCCGTCGGGAAAGAATCGTTCCTGTTCAGGTTCAAAATAGAATAAATCACAGTCTGAAGTTCCAAGAACATAAATTTTGCCATCATCATTCACAAAATATTACTGTTGAAGCCTAGGCCGTTATGAAAAAAGTAATAGGTAGTTCCTCAAGAGGAAAGACTTCAAACATCAATGTAAATAATAATGTCTTAAGGTTTAAAAAAAAAAAATGTAACCAAGAACACAAGAGTTACATACATTATACTTGACTTTCTTTTTTTTTTTTTAATGCCATTCCAGGAAAAATGTCTTCTCTTGGGCACAGATCTAAAGGGTAAGAAATATCAGCAGATTTCATTTGTTTGTGCTGCTTTGGTTTTCCTACCGTAAAACAAGAAAACAGTATAGGACTAATTAAAATCGCTTCATGCCTCATTCTAATTATATGTGGAAAATGTGCCCCAAAGAAAAGTTTCAAAAAGAAGCAGATAATATAATTAATACAGAAGGCCTCTTCTGTGAAGTTGCTGACAAAGGACAGGGGTGGGGAGGGAGAGGGTGGGGAGAAGAGACAAAATGAAATCAAAGAAAAAAGAACCCAAATTTGTAATGCTAACTAACGTAACCACTTTACAACTCAAAAATTCAAATTTGGTTATGTTGGGAATAGTAAAACCAAACTGGAGTAAGTCACCTGTGAGAAAATGTTTTCAGGTTTGATGGATAATATGTGAAGAGTCCATTCCAACACCCGTTGAATTTGAAAATGATTCAGCATTGCGTGAGGCAAGCTGGTAAGATGGCCTTACCAGTTCAGATCACATGCTAGGTTACCATCAATACAAGTGCGCCCAACATGTGTCTGATTTCACCTAGAAAAGCATAGGTAACAAAGCTTTTAAGAAATACACATTCACAGGGGCACCTGGGTGGCTCAGTTGGTTAAGTGTCCAACTTCAGCCCGGGTCATGATCTCACGGTTCGTGAGTTCGAGCCCTGCATCGGGCTCTGTGCTGACAGCTCAGAGTCTGGAGCCTGCTTCGGATCCTGTGTGCCCCTCCCCTGCTCATGCCCTGTCTCTCTGTCTCAAAAATAATAAAAATATTTAAAAAAAAAAAAAAAAGGAACACACATTTATATAAGCTCCGTTTTCTTTTCTCATTATGTATTATCTCATGATCTTTTTTGAACTTGTTTTTAAATGTTTTTAATGTTTCTTTTTGAGAGAGAGAGACAGAGTGTGAGCGAGGGAGGGGCAGAGCGAGAGGGAGACACAGAATCCGAAGCAGGCTCCAGGCTCTCCACACCGTCAGCACAGAGCCCGACCTGGGGCTTG
This sequence comes from Panthera tigris, assembly GCF_018350195.1. Lineage (NCBI taxonomy): Eukaryota > Metazoa > Chordata > Mammalia > Carnivora > Felidae > Panthera > Panthera tigris. The sequence goes on from NC_056662.1 coordinate 9,901,192, forward strand.
AACCCACCAACTGTGAGATCATGACCTGAGCTGAAGTCAGACGCTCAACCGACTGAACCCCCCAGGCATCCCATGAGTAGCTCACGTCCCAAAACAAGTTGACACAGAAACTCACCATTTTCCCCCAGTCTTACCTGTCACCCAAGTCCCAAAGGAAAGGAAAAGTCTCTCTAAATGAATTTTAGAACCTCCTCCCCCTTCTGTTAATTTAGAAACGAAGCATTAGGCGCCTAACAAGAGAAAAACACATTCTACCTCTTCCCCAGCCATTTGCAAATATTCTGTTCCTGGAGAAAGCCACACAGTACTTTTTTTTTTTTTTTCTTTTTTAAGTCGCGACCCATAAACATCACCCAGGGTAAAAACCACTGCTTCATCCATAAAGGCTTTGACTTGAGGAAATGGCATAAGATTTGTAGAGTCAAATCTCCACCGAGAGTATTACTCTGGGTAAGATTTGGTGCGTATGAGTTAATAAATTTTTTGTCACGTTGGCCCTTAGGATTACGCTCCTGTCTGAATTTTGGTTTTGTTTTCTCTCCTGTCCCTCCCTGGTGGAGCTGAGCCCGAAATAGCATCACTCTTGAGCTCGTTAGTTTGATAAACTGTCCCAAGTGTGAGGCAACAATGGTACCTCTAGCACAGAAGCATTTATGGGTCTCTAGGGAATTCTGAAAAACACCAGGAAGTGTTTAGGTACTGAATCACAGCCAAGTGTTCTGAATCTTTAATTTTTTTTTTTTTCTATGAGGATGTCAGCATGAAAATATAAAACATGCTTTTCCCACTTGGTTCCTATTACTTGTAAAGCATTTGAGCACTTCTAGGCTAGAATTACCTGCTTCCCAGTCAAGAAAAAAAAAAAACAAAAACTCCAAAAGGCGCATTAACGGTTCCTTTGCTGGCCTTCTACATTTTTGACCCAACAATATAATAAAAATGACGAAATACCAAACCTGAGCACCAGGCTTCTAAATCCATCATGGTTTTTATCATATTTATCCATGCAGTGTTCCCATCTTTGGTGGTTCGGATAATGCATGTTGAAATAAATTTTGCAAGATAACTAGTTTGTTTTCAGATATGACACATCCATCATCCAAATAACCAGGCAATTATGACATCGCAAACCTTTGGAATAAATGATTTGTTTTAAAGGTGGTTTGGGTTACAGTTAAAAATTAAAGTTCACAGTGAAGGCAGGAAAAAAAAAAACAAGACACAATTAATGTTTGTAAATAAGAATTTAAAACTGAAGCCGGGCTTCTTTTGCTTGGTTAATTTTCATTTTTAATTAAGCACATTTATTATTTATGCTGGAATACCTTAGTCAACCAGTGGGGGAAGAAGAGAGATTACAACTGTATTGTCTCAAATCTTAACTTTACCTGGCTTTGTTTACTGACTGCATTAGTATTTTTAAACAAATCACCCCAACAACTGGACATTGAGCTATTTATCCACATACAAATAAGCAAAAATATAGGTAAAAAGGTGTTGAATATACCAAATTACAGTATTAACAAATTGGAGACAATCGTCCATCAATAGGGAATAGCTAATCAATTTTGACTAGAGTCAGATAAGCAGGACAGAGAGTGCTTTGCAGACATTTTGAAAAATTGAACAGATCAGCATATACCCGTGTGGACATGTCCATGTCCTAGTGGTAAACATAAAAAGCATTCTGCATTCAGAGAATACTAATGAGAATACTAAGATGTCCTCCAGAAATAAGAACTCATAGATACATTTGAATATTGTTTGCATTTTTACAACAAGAACATATCAGCCATCGTATTATTTTTAAATGATTATTTAAAGGGTCCGGAAGAATACCGAACAACGTGCTCATGGCTATTGCAGTGAGCAGGACAGGAGGAAAAGAACATTCACTCTTACCTGTGTTACTTAAAAGACACTACCACTTTAAACAATACTCACTTCGTCTAAACACTCGTTCAGTACTGAATGAAAAAAATGTCATTTACATGAGATTCAGGGGGATCATACTAACATAGGCATGTGTACCAGGGACTAGGAAAGGGAAAAGACAGATATCTAGTGAAAGAAATGTAAGATAATAATGACAATAATACTACTTTCTAACTTGGCAAAACGGGTACTGAAAATATTTCAGCTGATGGCAGGAACAGAAGTTCACACAACCTTTCTAGAGAGCACTTCTGTATTGTATATCATGAGCTTTACAAACATCTGCGTTCTTCAGTCCAGCATTTCCACTTCCAAGAATTTCACCTAAGAAAAAGATGATGCTCACAGCACTACTTTAAAAAACAGGGAGGGGAGGGGGGGGTCTGGGTGACTCGGTTAGTTGAACGTCCGACTCTCAGTTCTGGCTCAGGTCATGTTCCCAGGGTCCTGGGATTGAGCCCCAAGTTAGGCTCCACGCGAAGCATGAAGTGTGCTTAGGCTTCTCTCTCCCTCTCCTCCCTCTCTCTCTCTGTCTCTCTCTCTCTCCCTCCCTTTGCCCCTCTCCCCCACTCATACTTCCTCTCTCTTTCTAAAATAAAAAAATATATAAAAATAAAAAAGACTGGGTTCCAGGGATGTGAGTACATCCCTAAATGAAACACATAACTGCTTTGTATATTTTAAGTTCAAATTATACAAGTAATATATTTATGTATTGCTTATTGAAGGTTTTGTCTTTGAAAATAGTGTTTCTAAGATTAATAAGGTGACCTTGGGACTGTTATAAATAAATAAATAAACAAACAAACAAACAAATAAATAAATAAATAAATAACAGAGTGGGATACAACATGAACATCTCGTCAGAGAGGATTAGATAACCAATTGATTTTTAAACCTTTATGGGTTACCTACAGTATGCTAGGCATTGTTCCAAGGCCTTAATGGACATTGGTTCACGTGCTCTCCTTAACAACCCACGAGGTATGCCCTATAACTTTCTACCTTTACGGGTGAGGAGACAGAGACACGAGTCATTCCAATAACTTGTCCCCGATCCACAGCTGGTAAGAACTACAGCAGGGAACAGACCCAGGCAGTCAAGAAGACACAGCCTGCGATCTTAAACCGACACGCTAATCTGTATTCACCCGATGGAATGCCAGGTAGCCGTTAGAGATGATGGCATATCACTGACACGGAAAAATATTTGTGATTTCTTGTTACGTAAAAGTATATAATGCAACATAGCATGTCTAGTGTAGCGATGATTTGGTAGCACACGTTCACATACCAACATAGGATTTTCTAAAATTAACATGGATTCCTTTTGTGATCAGAACTAGACATAAACACTTATTTGTAAGCCTTTCATGAGTGGTTAATGACATCATACAGTAAGCAAGAATGAAAGGTGCCAGTTGCATATGTTATAAAATAGTGATCTCCAATTTTGAAGTCGTAAATCACCCTGCTAATGGGCTTTTCCAACTGATGTCCTCCTCTGCCTCTGGTTGATGTGTCTCATGGATGGACACACACACACACACACACACACACACACACAAGCAAAAGATGAGACAGATACATAAAAATATTATCAGTAACCCTCTGAATGTGGAATTTAAGAGTAACGTTCATCTTTTTCATTGTTCTTGGACAACTGTTTTCCAAATTTTTCCGATGTAAATGTAGAATTTTAATATAAGGAAAAACGTTATTATTAATACTTATATTTACATATAATATATATAAAGCAATATAACAAAGTTTTCTCTATTATATAAAGATACATGTATGTGTATTGTATTTGTAAACTCGTATTTTTTTATTGGAAAAATACAAACATTCGTAGATGGTATGATGCCCCATATACTCATTACTCAGATCCAGTAATTACCAGGGACCATCAAGACTTTGGGGCAAGTCCTTTAGTTTCTCAGGAAAGAGCTCAGGGCAGGGCAGGGCAGGGGATCAAGGTGAGGCAAGGGAAGCATTCACCGCAGGTGGAAAATTTAAGGTGGCACCAAAGAGCTCACTAATCAAGATAAATAATATTTAATGCAATACTTTTTAAAATCAAAGTTGATGCAAAAATTCCATGATGCACCCATATCAAAAATTTAAGTAAGGACAGGACCCACCCCTCCATTTGCTGGGCTCTGAGTCCCAAGCCTGCCTTCTAAGAGGGGAAATGCGGGTGGAAGAAAAGAAGGGAGAAGGAAGAGAAACAGGTACCGCTCAGAGGCAAGTCCTAGCCTAGGAGAGAGAGGAGCGGTTTGCCCAAAACACGCCCACCGTGAACAGCTCTCATTGTCTCCTGTTTCCCAGGCCTTCGGGAAAATCATGCCGAACGTTGGGCCCTGTAATTTCTAGTAAGAAAGTTTGCAATATGACCATATTACAGTAGGGGCATTGGGGAGCTAAACCTCAACCCGCCAGGGTCCCCATTTCTGTCCACAAACCCCACATACCGCCACAGGGCTTTTCACAGAATCCGCTTACAGGGTACTGTGAAAATACATGCATGGAAAATTATTTGTGTAAAAGTTCTAAATTAAGTATAATTACAAAACAGGAAAAAGAGAGAGAGAGAGATTCAGTTCATCTCTTTATACTACCTGAGATGAAGACAGGATACTACCAAAAATGTTAAGCCTAATTGGGAAGGATTCTCTAAAGATGTATATTGAAGACAATATTTGAAAAATAAAAAGAACCATACGTGCTTTCTAGTTTTAGCTGCATAGCTCTTCTGGTAAACAAACAAAAGTGGAAGATGCTACAATCCTTATCATCAGGGGAAAAAACCTGCCCCCTCTCTCAACCCCCCCCCCCCCACCTACCCACATCAAGAAAACCTACAAAGTTTCCATGAACAGAAAGTTCTGGTCATATGGCCATTGACACCTCCTAGCCACTGGTTTGAAATGTAAGACCTAGTGTGGAATTTCCCTAAAACTCACTGGCCATCAAGGAACAGATTTGGACAAAAAAGGAAACTCCCAAATAATTCATTTCAGAAGAAAAAATAAACACCATTTCAGAGACTGAACCTCAGCTCTAACAATATACTTAATATTTCCTGCACACTTCCCCCAAATTAATAATTATATACATTTGAAAGGAGGCAGACAAATTACTATTTTAACATAATTAATTTGACATTTATTCATTGTTGTAAAATTATTATTGTCACATAGTCATACTTTAATGTGCACATGTCAATAAGGCAAGCCAAGGATGAGGATTTTAAATAGTTTCAAGAAGGAAGACAATTAATTTTTATGATTGTTGCATAAACATTGCATTAAATGTCAAAGGAACACATCGGAGGAATTCAAATGGCTTCATAAAATCAAAGAGAAGGAAAGTCATAATTACACATATCAGAGAATGATGAACTATTCTCTCAAATGAATTCCTTTGCTGAAGATTAACAAACATTGGCTTTTGCCAGAATGTTCCAAGATGTGCACCACAGGTGGGACACGAGATAAACATGATTCTGTGTTAATAGTTTTGTGTTTATTTTAATGTGTCTTAGAGATGGGGCGCCTGGGTGGCTCAGTCGTTAAGCATGACTTCGGCTCAGGTCATGATCTCACAGTTCATGAATTTGAGTCCCACATCAGGTGGGCTCAAGCCCCACTTTGGGCAAAACATGAGCCCCAGGTGAGCCCCACTTCTCTCCCCCCCCCCCCACCTCTGCCCCTCACTCACTTGCACCCTCTCTCTCTCAAAAAAAATAATATATTAAACAAAGAAATATTATTAGTGTACCAAGCCTGAGATGCCACAATATTATTGCTTACAATGAACTCTTGTTTTATTTTATTTTTATTTTTTTTTTAATGTTTATTCATTTTTTTGAGACAGAGACAGACAGAGCACGAGTAGGGACAGGGCAGAGAGAGAGGGAGACACAGAATCCTTCTCAGGCTCCAGGCTCTGAGCCATCAGCACAGAGCCCGATGCGGGGCTCAAACCCATGAACCGTGAGATCATGCCTGAGCTGAAGTCGAACACTTAACCAACTGAGCCACCCAGGCGCCCTGATGGTCTCTTGTTTTAAAAAAAAAAAAAGTTTGTATAAATGAAAATATAACTAACTCATGGGACAAGTAGGACACAGATTAGAGCAGACGACGTCAGCATACCGCTGTACCCCCGTGAATGCCTCCTGTTTACCTGCACACAGACCCCCAGTGTGTTCCCCCTCCTGACAGCCGAGCACTTGGGGTCTTTGTCCACCTCAAGCTTCTGATGCCAGTTTTGCCTGGGATCGGGTAGAGCTAGAAATGCCTTAACCACGGTCCTTAACCGACAGGTGCAAGGGTATAAACTAGTTCTCTCCCTAGAAATACGGTACCATCCATCTGGCTCATTTAAAGCTTGCCGGTAGCTATATGTTTACACAAGTAAAAACAAACACATGAAATAATTTTGATTATACAATTTATTTAACCCATTACAGTCAAAACGTATCATTTCGATATGTAGTCAATATTAAAACTTACTGATGAAATCTTTTATATTCTTGGTTTTTTGTACCGCGTTTTCAAAACCTGGTGTGTATTTCACCCTGACAGAATATTTCAGTTTGGACTAGCCACATTTCAAGAGCTCAGTGGCCACAAGTGGCTGGTGGCTGCCGTCTTAAACAGAGCAGTTCTAGACAGCTGCTATGGACTGTTTGTGTCCCCATCCCCAAACTTATATGCTGAAACCTTAATTCCCAGTATTAGAGTATTTGAAGGTGGGGCCTTTGGGAGGCCATTAGGTCATGATGGGGGAGCCCCCATGAATGGGATTAGTGCCCTAACAGAAACAGACACAAGAGAATTTCTCTCCCTCTCTCTCTCCCTCTCTCTCTCTCTCTCTCTCTGTCTCTCTCTCGGCCTTGTGAAAATATTGCAAGAGGCAACTATTTTCGAATCAGGAAGAGGGCTCTCACCTGACTGATAGACAAGGTCACAAAAACAACCTGACTGACGGCTGAGAGTCCAGTCCCTGGAAGGAAGGAGCCCCGTCCTTGGTCTCCAGCAGGACAGGGAGGAGATGAATGTCTGATCGGCCCCTTGGCTTGGGAAGGAAGGGCATCTTCGTTAATGATCCTACCAAGACTTCCTGCAACACAGGAGATCCAATTTCTCCAAAAGAAAAATGCATATTTATACCATTAAAATGGGGAGATATTCTGGGCAGCAAGAAAATCGTGAACAGTCTTCAGAAGTATATATCTGCGTCTCCAAATATTGATAAAACTTTCCCAAAATGCGTGCACATCCCCACACATACACAGTTAAAAATTCCTTTTTATTATTTATCTATTGATTGATTGATTGATTTAGAGAGACAGAGAGAAAGCACGCATGAGCAGGAAAAAGGAGCAGAGGGAGAGAGAGAGAATCTTAAGCAAGCTCCACGCTCACTGCGGAGTCTGATGCAGAGCTGGATGTGGGGATCGATCCGGGGACCATGAGATCATGACCTGAGCCAAAATCAAGAGGCAGATACTTAACTGATTGAGCCACCCCAGTGCCCCTAAAAATCCCCTGTATTTTTTTTTAAGTTAATTTATTTTGAGAGAGAGAGAGAGAGAGAGAGAGAGAGAGAGAGAGAGGTGGGGGGAGGGGCAGAGAGACAGGGAGACACAGAATCCAAAGCAGGCTCCAGGCTCGGAGCTGTGGGCACAGAGTCCATCACGGGGCTCGAACTCATGAACCGTGAGATCATGACCTGAGCCAAAGTCGGACGCTTAACTGACTGAGCCACCCAGGCGCCCCTAAAAATCTCTTTTTAAAAGGAGCCCTAGGGGCACCTGGGTGGCTCGGTCGGTTAACTGTCCAAACTCTTGATTTGAGCTCAGGTCGTGATCTCACGGTTCACGGGTTGGAGACCATGACGTCATGGGCTCTAGCTCTAGCCTATGGGTTGGGGTCCGAGCTGACATCAAGGAGCCTGCTTGGGATCCTCTGTCTCCCTCTCTCTGCTCCTCTCCCACTCGTTCTCTCTCTCTCTCTCTCTCTCTCTCTCTCTCAAAATAAATTAAAAAACTTAAAAAAAAGAGAAAGTTAAGGTAAAGATAATATCAATAGAAGGATTTTTTTTTTTTTTTAGAAAAAGGATCCCTAAGTTTCCTTTAAGCTTTAGAACTATTTAATTGTCTTTATATTTATGTCCTTAGTTACTGGGGCACTTTTTCGTGTACTCTTGTATTTAGCTGGTGAGTTTTGCTTGATTTTACTTTGTTTCAGTCAGGCCTCTCTTTCCATCCCATGTGGGCTCGGGACACAATGTGACGCCCTACGGGAAGACAGCAAACAGACGTTGGCAAGTCTTCACTGGCATAAAATCTAGACTTGTCCAGAAAATCTTTTTACCACGAAGTTCAAAATTATTTCCTTTCACTGACATGGTTTTTATCTCTTATTTCACTGGAACCCTGTAGGGGGGATTGGCTGGAGGAGCGGGAGCCTGGGTGCCCGTCAGCAACGGCATCACTGTAAGAAGGGAACAAAGTCCTCGGGTGCCATGCACCCCCCCCCCCTGCCCCCTAGTCACCTCTCTGCCTCTCGTCTGTGGACACGCTCCTACCAGCAAGTGACGTGAGCAGCTAGGGCCATTTGGAAAAGAAGCAGGTGACCAACTTACAGACAAAAGCCAGGTGCTGACCCAGCTGGGGCAGAAGGTTGGGGAAAGCCCAGTCTCCGGGGGACACATGAAGCAGCCTGTCCCTGGACAGGCTACCTGCATCCAGGCTTCTTCAGAATCGGCCACGGCCACCTTCAGGTTTGCATCCACCATCACTTACGTTCTCTGCTACCTGCGGCCGGTGGGATCCAAGGGAATAAGTGGCTTTGAATCATTTCACAGGGACTGACTGCTAATCCTCACCATTCCTCTCCCCCAGCCTTGAGCCTCCCTCTAAATAAATCTTGGACAGGGGCACCTGGGTGGCTCAGTTGGTTGAGCGTCTGACTCTTGATTTCGGCTCAGGTCGTGATCTCACGGTTCGTGAGTTCGAGCCCCGCTTCGGGCTCTGTGCTGACAGCACGGAACCTGCTTGGGATTCTCTCTCTCCCTCTCTCTCTCTGCCCCTTCCCCACTCGTGCTGTCTGTGTCTCTCTCAAAATAAGTAAGCTTAAAATTCTTTGAAAATTTAAATAAATCTTGGACAAATGTCTACAAACAGTCTGAAGGGACTGTACAACGTAAGTGTGACCCAGAAGGTCCTCTCTAATGTATACGAAGGGCAGAAACGAGCACAACAAAATTCATGGTGTTTTCTGTTCCCTGACTCAGCAGTTCACACACTTCATGTGTCTCCTATGGCAGTCACTTGGGGAGGCTGGTGAAAATACATAGTGTGGGGTCCCACCCTTGTATATTCAGAGTCAACATTCTCTGCCCAGAAATCTGCACTCTTACCAAGTTGTGCCCCCGAGACGGTGCGAGGCAGGGGTCTGCAGGTGTGGTTCTGAACATTCAAGCATGGCTTCCTAATGGGCCTCCTGTGTGGCCCAAGGAGGGAAACGCAGAGAATCCAAGTCCCCCCATTATCCAGAGGGGAGAAACGCGCCAGGAGGTAACGCAGGACTTGAGGATGCTGTGTGGGAAACAAACACTGCACCCAGAGTCGTCGGCAACTAGAAAGTGGTTTATCGGTCAAAAGAATGAACAGGGTTCGCTATAATCAGCGTGACTGGCTACACCCCAATCATTGCAGTGGACAGAAGATTCCTAAACGAGAAACCAGTGGCTCTCAACCACAATCACAGGGGTGATTTGGTCCCCAGGGGACATTTGACAATACCTGCAGACACTTTTGGCTGTCGCAAGTGGGCAGGTCCCACTGGCATCCAGTGGGTGGATGCCAGGGATCCTGCTAAACATCCCACAATCCACAGGGCAGCCCCCGTGACAAGGAATTATCTGGCCCCAAATGTCAAGAGCGCTGTGGTTGACGAGCTGTCTTCATTTCCCGTGGCTCCTATAACATTAAGCCACAAACTGAGTGGCTTAAAACAGCAGAAATGAATTCTCTCACGGGGCTGGAGCCTGGAAATCCAAAATCAAGATGGCAGCACGGTCGTGTTCTCTCGGAAGACTGGAGGGGAGAATCTGACCATGTCTATTTCTTGGCTGCTGGTGCTGCCCACAATCCGTGGCGTCCTTGGCTTGTAGCGGTATCTGTTCAATCTCTGCCTCTGTCCCCACACGGCATTCTCCTGTGTGTGTGTGCCTGTCTGTGTCTCTTCTCTTCTTACAAGGATACCAATCCTATTGGATTAAGGGCCCACCCTCCTCCAGTCTGACCTCATCCTTACTTACGTCTGCAAAGACCCTGTTTCCAAATAAGGTTACATTCACAAGTACCAGGGGTAAAGTCTTCAACATATTGTAGAGGGGGATTCAGTTCAACCCACGACAGGATCCAGAGCCTAAACTAGGTTATTCATGTGTCTTTTAAGCAGTTCCCAAGTAGGAGGCCATTAAGAAAAAAAACCAAACAAACAAGGAATAAATATGTGGAACTTAGGCCACAAATGAGCCGCTATAACTCAGTGACTTTTCTTAGTCAATTCTGTTCTTTTTTTTTTTTTTTTTCTTTTTCATTCTAGGCCTGGTCAGCCAAATGCACGGACCAAAGTCAACCCCCCCTTTTTTTTTTCTTTTTAACTTGAGCCAAATATACTAGGACACTGGAGTAAAGAGTCATGACACCTTGAAGTGCTGAATAAGTTCTTTTGGAAAAAAAATATGTCACATAACTGCCAACAACAAAAAAAAAAAATGAAGAGGAAGGCAAAATCTCTGGTAAAAATCAAAGAGGAAGTCAGTTGTGATGTTTCAACCGCGAAGTCACCTTCGCGATGTGGGAAAGGAGATTAACAGCAGTGGCTCTCACTGTGCACCTTCCTTCTGCCTTGGACACCTCCTGGCCGTGGCCTTGTTAACACCGGCTTCATGTCCTACGACTACAGGAGGTCTCGGGAACCTTTCATGTCCTGCGGGCAGACATTCGCACTGACCCAACAGGATCTCTGGCTCTCACACTTTTAGTTCAATTTCGGTTACATCACTAGGAGCGCGGGGATGTGCATACATTTCAAAAACCGTATAAGTGATCCTGGTACAATAAAAGCTGACTTTTTTCCTGCAGGCTGCGGGCTTCCTTTTGAGTTATTTATTAAGTTAGTGAGTTATTCGAGAATGTCTCCCCGCCAACCTTTTCATCCCAGGCACACGGTACTAAAATGCCCTGTGCGTGCCAAAGCCGAGGGAAGTACGTCAGTTTCCTCCCGCTGCTCCACCAAATTGCCATGAACTTAGAGGCTTGCAGCAATGAGGATCTTACAGTCCAGGTGCCCAGAAGTCCAAACGCAGTCTCACTGGGCTGGTCCCTTTGGGAGGTGTTGGACCTCATTCAAAGGAGGACCCAAAGAACAGACCTATGCCCAGATCAGGAAGAATTGAAATGAATGTGCCAACTGAGGTGTAGTAGTTTCCTACCGCTGCTGTGATAAGTTACCACCAACTGTGTGGCTTAAAACACGAAGTGGCTCATTATCTTACAGGTCCGCAGGTCAGAAGTCCACAAACCAAGGTGTTGGTAGGGCTGGATCCTTCTGGAGGCTCTAGGAGAGAATCCGTTTCCCATCTGTTCCATCCACATTCCTTGGATTGTGGCCTCTTCCTCCATCTTCAAAGCCAGCAGCTTGAAGGTCCTTCTCTGACCTCTTTGTCCATTACCACACCTTCTGTGACTCTGACCCTCCTGCCTCCCCTCTGTGAGGTCACTGCCATTGCACTGGGCTCACCCAGACAACCCAGGGCAATCTCCCCAGTTCAAGACCCTTCATTTAATCACATCTGGAAAGTGCCTTGTGTTAGGTAAGGTCTCTGGACAGGGAGCTTTAGGCACAGGGACTAAACTGAAAATAGAGAGGACAAGAGAAGGGTTACAAACTGATTGCCGAGGTCCCTTGACCTTCCCCCCACCACCACCTCCCAAGACCACAGGCAAGATGGCGGCCATCCTCCAGCAGCTGGGTGGCACGCATTCTCTGGGAAATCTGCCCAGCATAGAAAAAGGAAACCTGTGGGTGTGAGGAGGTGAAGGCAAGGACACAATGATGCTCAGCCTTGACAAGCAGCCAAGCCTCCCCCCTGCGTTCAGAACTGCCAATCAGCGCTTTCGTGCCTCTTTCTACAGTAAGGTCGGGTAGCCAAGGAGCACGGGACCTTGGCCAAGGCAAAAACAGCTGAACAGAGAAGTGTGAGGCCACCCGCAGGAAACCACAACTCGGTGACAGGGAAAAAAATCCCCTCCCCCAAACATCAGCATCCTCAGAGAAGAGAAAGTATTGCCTCCACAAAGTAAGAATCAGGCGGCATTTTCTTAATCCAGATAACAAAAATAGAGTCCTGGGAAGTTAAAAAACACGAGAGTAGGAGTGGAAGATGGCATAGAAAGCCTGAAAGATACAGTAGAGGAAATATCCCAGAAGGCAAAGCAAAAAGACCAAGACACGGAAGTTAGAGAGAAATGATACGTAACGACAGGACCAAGGCAGGAAGGAGTTCCGCTTCCAAGTGCCGGGGGTTCTAGCAAGAGAACAGAGAAAACAGGGGAAGAGAAAAAGTCGATACAATGTCCCAGAGCCCACGACAGAGGACACTAGTTGTTAGATGACAGGGCTCCTCTGGGTACCCCGTGCCACAGGCGGACATCGACCCCACCGATGAACATTGTCACCAAATTCTAGGTTACTAGGAAACAAGGAGAAGCAGCTAAAAGCTAGTGAGAACACGCAGAAGTTTTCATCTAACAGCACAACGACCAGAGAATGGCATCACACTTAGGTCCTCGGGGACGTGGGAAACACAGCGACACGGAGGTGATTACAGTAGACCTCATTATTCCCAAGTTCAGTATTTGTAATTTACCTGCTGGCTCAAATTTCACACTGAAATCAATACTCGACACGTTTTCCTGGTCATTCAGGGACATGCGCAGAAGGGCAAGAAACTTGGGTCTTGGGACAGCACCTTCCCAGCTGACGTCAAGCAAACCAAGGCGATGTTCTGCCTCCTCAATTCTGCCCTCATTCTCTGAGCAAGGGTCTTCATGGTCTGTTTTGTGCCACGTTTTACACACTGTTTGTGGCTTTTGTTGGTGATTTCAAACTGTTCATTTTTTTTAATGTTTATTTATTTTAGGGGAAAGAGAAAGAGTGTGTGTGTATGTGAGAGAGAGAGAGAGCAGGGGAGGAACAGAGAGAGAGAGAGAGAGAGAGAGAGAGAGAGAGAGAGAAGCCCAAGCAGATTCCATGCTGCCAGCACAGGGCCCCATGAAGGTCTCAATCCCATGAACCATGAGACCATGACCTCAGCCAAAATCAAAAGTCAGACGCTTAACCCACTGACCCACCCAAGCACCCCTCAAACTGTTTAAAACAGCCCCCAAAAATACAAAGCAAAACCACACTCAGATATCACCTCAACACCAGTCAGAGTGGCCAAAATGAACAAATCAGGAGACTATAGATGCTGGAGAGGATGTGGAGAAACAGGAACCCTCTTGCACTGTTGGTGGGAATGCAAATTGGTGCAGCCGCTCTGGAAAGCAGTGTGGAGGTTCCTCAGAAAATTAAAAATAGACCTACCCTATGACCCAGCAATAGCACTGCTAGGAATTTACCCAAGGGATACAGGAGTACTGATGCATAGGGGCACTTGTACCCCAATGTTTATAGCAGCACTCTCAACAATAGCCAAATTATGGAAAGAGCCTAAATGTCCATCAACTGATGAATGGATAAAGAAATTGTGGTTTATATACACAATGGAGTACTACGTGGCAATGAGAAAGAATGAAATATGGCCTTTTGTAGCAACGTGGATGGAACTGGAGAGTGTGATGCTAAGTGAAATAAGCCATACAGAGAAAGACAGATACCATATGGTTTCACTCTTATGTGGATCCTGAGAAACGTAACAGAAACCCATGGGGGAGGGGAAGGGGAAAAAAAAAAAAAGAAGTTAGAGTGGGAGAGAGCCAAAGCATAAGAGACTCTTAAAAACTGAGAACAAACTGAGGGCTGATGGGGGGTGGGAGGGAGGGAAGGGTGGGTGATGGGTATTGAGGAGGGCACCTTTTGGGATGAGCACTGGGTGTTGTATGGAAACCAATTTGACAATAAATTTCATATATTAAATTAATTAATTAATTAATTAATTAATTAAATAAATAAACAAAACAGCCCCCAAGCAGGGGCAACTGGCGGGCTCAGTCGGTAGAGCATGTAACTTGATCTTGGGGTCATGGGTTCGAGCCCCACGTTGGGCACAGACATTCCTTAATAAAATTAACAATGAAACGGCCCCAAGCAAAGTGCCGAAGCGACGTCTAGTGCTCTACAGGCAGGAAGGCTGTGACATCCTTAGAGAGAACATTGGTGTGTTGGGTAAGGTTTGTTCAGGCATAAGTAACAATGCTATTGTCAGACTTCAGTGCTAACGAATCGACAATATATGTTAAATAAAATGTCTTTAAACAGAAGCACACATAAGATTATGCACTGATGAAAATATCATAAGCAGAGGCTCAAGAGACCCAACCTTGTTTTTCGCCTAGGAGCTCTGTAATTCAACGGTTACGATAACTATAGAACACAACTACAGCAAATAATAAGAATCAACTAGAATTTTAATATAGAATGGGTTTTTTATATTATAATACAATGAGATTTTTTTTTTCTTTCCGTGTATAGTTCTGTGAATTTCAACACAGGTATAGATTTGGGTGACCATCACCCCAATCAGGACACAGAATGTTTCCAGCACCCCACCATATTGGCTCATGTCACCTCCGTGCAGTCAAACCCTCCCCCTCCTGTTAAACCCTGGTAAGCACTGATGTACTTCCCGTCACTGTCACTGTCTTTTTAGAGAATGCCAGATAAACGGGATCACCGTATGGGGACGCCTGGGTGGCTCAGTCGGTTAACCGTCCGGCTTTGGCTCAGGTCATGATCTCACGGCTATTCATGAGTTCAAGCCCCATGTCGGGCTCTGTGCTGACAGAGATATCAAGACTATGAAAACATCTTTGGCAGGAGCTGGGTGGAGGGTACGAGGGTATGAAAGTTTCACAACTTTTGGGGGCTCAAACTATATCATGACAAAAGGAGGGTATAAAAACATCTCCCAAAAAGGTTTAAAAAAATTTTTTTTCAAATAGTTTCGGATTCCCACAAGAATGGGAGGGACTCGGTTTCCCTCTCCGCAAAATAAGAACTAGATCAGTAGTTTTCAAACCTTAGTGTCACAAAGAGTGTTCCAACAGCTCAGCAAATACCTGATTTGAATTTCATCTTTAATGTATAATTAACACCATTTGAAAACGGCACACCCAGATGTGTTACATGCTAACTTTTAACACACTGAGGACCCCCAGGAGGTCCGCTTTCAGATTCCGTCTTTGGAGTTCAAACTTTGGAACAAAGTGTCTCTCCCGTCATATATGCATTATATTTGAACCTCTTATAAGTCAATAATTACACAGAATGTAACGACAGGGTTTGGTTTTGTTGGAGAGCAGCGTTGAGAATTTGCCTTCGGGGCACCCGGGTGGCTCAGTGGGTTAAGCGTCCCACTTCCGCTCAGGCCAGGATCTCATTGGGTTTGTGAGTTCGAGCCCTGCGCCCGACTCTGTGCTGACAGCGCGGAGCCTGGAGCCTGCTTTGGATTCTGGGTCTCCGCTCCCTCTGCTCCTCCCCCACTCACACTCTGTCTCTCTCTCTTAAAAATAAATAAACATTAAAAAAAATTGCTTTCATTTTGCTTAAATTCAGGCCTGTATCATAATTAAAGACATGCAAATGAAATCTACAACTTAGCATTTTTTTTACCCATCAGATTGACAAAGATCAGAAATGTGATAATATCATGTGAGCAGGTGGGAGACTGGTGCCCTGACAAGTTACTGGTAGGAGCTCTACGTGGCACAACCCCGTCGGAATCGCATCAAAATTTTAAATGGCGTCGGACCCAGCCGTTCTAGTCTAGGAAAGTATTCTACAGATATACTCTCTCCTGTACCGATATAAAAACAGACACAGATATTTGTTGCAGCTTTGTTTGCAGTAACAAAGAAACTCACAAACGAACTAAATGTCCATTAACAGAAATGGTTTGAATACACTTTACCATACGTAGGTGTACAATGGACAAGTGAACTCTTCCTAAAGCAATAAGGCAGATCTGGAGCCCTACAAACCAGTGTTTCCCAAGATACATTGGCATGAACAAAAGGGGATATAGAATGTTGTTTGCATTATGGTGTCATTTGGAAAACAGAAATGGATGAGTATACATAAACTTTTTTGTACATACGTAGGAAACTTCTGAAGAACGCCCAAGAAACTGATCATAGCAGTTGCTTCCTAAGAAAGGAAACTTGGGGGCCTGAGGGAGGTTGAAGGCAACCCACTTTTCCCTGTACACTCTTTTATGCTGTTGGAGTATTTTCATGTTGATGCATTAACTATATAAAGGAGTGGGGGGAAGAAAAAGCAAGGCCTGTGTATGCTTGCTCCTCTGAAATTATCTAAGTCAATATAACTATTAAAACACAGGTGTGCCACCCTTGGTTAGGGGCCAGGCAAGACTCAAAGCCAACTCTCATCAAAATAATTGGTTGTGTAATCACCACTTAATGCACAACGGGTTGAGTCTTGAGCGGACCCCATCACAGAGGGTTTTAGCGCTTCGTTTAACTGTCCTCTTTTTCTTCGTGGACTTTTATGTTTATGTAAGGGCTGTGGCTGAATATCGCTAGTGAATCAATTTTGGGATACATTTTGCCCTGGGCCCCTTCAAAGATTTCAGATGGGCTTTCAGTGATGCGGTCAGGGGGTGCTGGTTAGAGTCACCCAAGTTGTGACTCCACACTGCGTGCCTGGACCATACGCCCTGAGATTCTGTTCCAGCGCCTTTGGGTGGTGCCTGAGCCTGTGAGTTCCCAGCAAGCTCCCGTGGAGAGTCGGAGGCGCTCTCCAGTTAGGAATCCGCCATAGGATCCAGAAAAGCAACAAAATTGCAAGCCCTACAAGCCTTATTACAGCTACTCCAGTCAGGGCCCAACCAGAAACAGAGAAGCAAACTCTGAGGATTTAGGTGTAAATTTAAAGCAGGGAATTTGATACACTCGGGATAATGGAGCCGAAAAGCCAAACCCGGGCAGTTAGGCAACCAAGAGATTAATAATGACTGGAAGCCACTACCCCTCCTCCCCAGGGATGCGGCTGGGGACAAAGGGAGAAGGGGTGTTTTCAGAGACAAGGGAGTAGTGTCACCTGGCAGAAGATGAGACCACAGTGGCCTGTCTGGGATCTGGGGCCACAGAGCGGACGCAGCCACAGCCACCAAGGTAGAGAGGTTCGGGAAGGCATCCTCTGGCTTCTCCCTTCTGTCCATTAACCAAACCCAGCGGGAAGCCAGAAGTCCTAAAAGCCTGGAAAATACAAAGGGGGGTCAGCTGCCCTGGCAGGGAGAGCTGAGCAGGGGAAGCAGACAATGGATCAGAGGACAACAGACCCAGGGCGGGGCCCCCCTCCTTTGATTAAATATATAGCCGATGCCTTGCGCCATGATTTTCTGTGCAATTGTGACAAACTCTGGGCGGAGACGTGGTTCATACAAGTGCTTTTGAAAGTACAAAGCCCTGGGTTGGCCATTCTTGTTAGCCTCTGTCTGGAAAAATAAGGGAGGTTTAAAAATATTTCCATACCAGTTACCATACAGTTTCAATGGAAATTGAAATGTTTCAATTTTCACTGGAAAATTTTTCAGAGGAAATTCTTCTAGACTCAGTCATCGTATCACACTTTTGTCTGTATGTTTCACTAAAAAGGGAAAAATGCTTTCTTCTGATGGCCCAAGGTTTGCTCTAATAGTGATCTTCCAAAGGAACTTGGATACTATCTATCCGTCCGTCACTTTTTACGTACCAGGCCCTATTGTAGATGATGAAGTAAGGAAGAAAATAAACAAAAGTTGCTGTCCTGAGAACTTACATTTTAGTGGACTGTGCACGATCGCTATAGCAAACTGTTTTTGTTAAAATGTTTACAACAGGAGGGGCACCTGGGTGGCTCAGTCAGGTAAATGTCCAACTTCGGCTTTGGTCATGATCTCACAGTTTGTGAGTTCGAGCCCCACGTCGGGCTCCGTGCTGACAGCTCAGACCCTGGAGCCTGTTTCAGGTTCTGTGTGTATGTCTCTCTCTCTCTCTCTCTGCCCTCCCTCCCTTGCTCATGCTCTCTCTCTCTCTCTCTCTCTCTCTCTCAAAAATAAATAAACATTAAAAAAAGAAGAAGAAGAAAAATGTTTACAATGGGAGAAAAAAATCGGTTACTTGAATCAATGAACTATCTTGCTAAGAGAAGGTTATCTTTGCTCATAAAACTTATGACAGTTAATCCAGTGATTATGACCTTGTTATTCTGGTTATTATTAACATTACCAGGATTTAAAAATGTATATTCTCTTAATAAGTTAAGAAAGTATCTGAAAATCTCCTTCCAGAAATTAAGAAAATAATTCTCATAGATTGATTTTGAAACACTGTGCAAATCTCAGTTCTTCTGCAGTTTATGTTACCTGCCCTCAAAGATTCTAACCTAAAATCATCCTTTATTGGCCTTCTGACTGGAGGAAATCTATTTACCCTTTATGAGACTCAGTTTCTACATCAATAAAATCATGACAATAGTGTCTACCCCTCTATTGTTCTGAGGGTTAAATGACAAACACAGGTAATGTAGGTAATTCCTTGGCAGAGATTTTTAGTCAAAAGAAATATTTAAACCATAGGAAAGGACAAATCCCTTTTTCTATCAGAAACATATTGGAAATTTTGGGTAAATTCAAATACATGCAGCACAAGGGCAATGATCTAGGGGACTAAAACTCAATCTTGATATCAAGAAGTAATAGGGAGGAGTGGAGACTGGGGTAAATTGGCGAGGCCGGGCTTTATATGAAGGGGAGGCTTCTCAGACCCAGGCAAGTGCTGCTATCACACATATGATAATCCAGGCCCAGATTTGCCAGATCTCTCCATTTAAAAAAAAAAAAAAAAAAAAAAAAAAAAAAAAAGAATGCTATAAATCCCTAGTTTTCTGAGAAATTTGTCATCTTTTAAGGATTGGCAATAGATTTCAAGTTCATTTATTTATTTTGAGACAGAGCGTGAGCAGGGGAGGGGCAGAGAGAGAGGGAGAGAGAAAATCGCAAGCAGGCTCCAAACAGTCAGTGAAGAGCCTGACATGGGACTCGATCCCATGAACTGTGAGATCATGACCTGAGCTGAAACCAAGAGTCAGATACTTAACGACCAAGCCACCCAGGCACCCCGGGATTGACACCAGATTTAAATTTATTCTAGAGTCTAGATTTCCAACATGTAGCAGGATTATATCTAAAACCTACAGGAAGTTTGCCATTGCTTGGTTGTATCTTATCTATTAAATGAGAAGTAGTCAAAACCGTAAGAACAGAAGAGACCATGAGCATTCTAGTCAGGCCAAGCCTTTTTAAGAAATGTAATTCTTTTTTTTTTTTTTAAGTTTATTTATTTTTGAGAGAGAGAGAGAGAAAGAGAGAGAGACAGAGTGCAAGTGGGGAAAGGGCAGGGAGAGAGGGAGACACAGAATCCGAAGCAGGCTCCAGGCTCTGAGCTGTCAGCACAGAGCCCGATGCGGGGCTTGAACTCACAGACCGCGAGATCATGACCTGAGCCAAAGTCGGATGCTTAGCTGACTGAGCCACCCAGGTAACCCTAAGAAATGTAATCCTTAACCCAGAAATTCATCTGGAAGGAAACCATATTGAGAAAATGATCTGAAAAGAAAAGGGGAGGAAAAACCCTTCCAAATGGTGTTGAAACAAGTTCTCATAGCCGCTCTGTTCAGGACGGCTGGCAGAGAGAGGCAATGGGTTCGCCTGGGCCAATAAAAAAGCCACTGAGGGTATGACTTGTGACATTTAAAAAGTAATTAACAACATCCAATAGCACATCAAATAAATTATGATGCAATCCTATAATAAAATATCATGCAACCATTAAAACTAACAGTGAGAAGCACAAGCTTGCACACACCAAGAACATCACCATCACCCAAGGAGCTCATCGAGCATAAAGACGCCCAAGCTTCCTGCCAGTCCACCTGTACCAGGGTCTCCACAAATGGAGTGGGGGGAATCTGCATATTTCGCAACTTCCCAGGTGATTCTAATGCACCAACCAAACTGGGAAAACCCTTCTACATCAAAGCCAGTTATGAAACAGTCCGCAAAGTATTGAGTTTGATGAGGATTTGATTCCACTGCATGTGAAAGAAACACACACACACACACACACACACACACACACACACAAGTAACAGTGGCTGAAACAAAATAAAAGTGCATTTCTCCTGTAAACGAAGCCCAGAAGTCGGCAGTCCAGCTGACAGCTCCACAAAGAAGTTAGGGACCTAACCAGCCATACCTAGAGTATAACTTCCTTCTCATAGTCCAAAGTGGCAGCTAAAGCTCCAGCCATCACATCTTCTTTCCAAGCAAGGACAGGAGGGAGTGAAAAAGAAGAAGGGGCAAATGGCTACGTCCACTGTTATGTTTAGGAGATTTCTGGGAAGTTCCATCACAACATTTCATTTACATTGTGAGAATGCAGTCATGGATCCATGTCTGGCAGCAAAGGAGGCTGGAAAAAGTCTTTTTCCAGGAGGCCATGCACTCAGCTGCAAATCAAACATTCTGCAACTACGAATTTGAGACAATCAGTGTATATAAACAGCATTCCCTACCAGAAGTCTAATATTAATATGGTGACTCGTATCGATTTGAACCGTATGAAATTAACATTTTTAACTTAAAATTAGACAAACATCAGCAGTTCATTTGATTCATTCTATTGTATTTCTATGGAAAAATCTAAAAAGATATATAGTACATAAGTGAATACTGGTTATCTCTGGATGGTGGGATCTCCGGTAGCCATACATTATTTGTATAACTTTTAAAAATAATGATCATAATACATACCCCAAAAAGGGAGCTTAAAATGCCATGTAAGTGAAAATCACATTTTTATAAAATATATGAATACAACGTGTGTGTTTATGCATATATACATATACACAGATGTACATAGACACAAAGAAAAAAAGACTTTAGGTATATTTATCAATCAGATATTATTTCTTGGGGGTGCCTGTGTGGCTCAGTCAGTGAAGCATGTGATTCTTGATCTTAGGGTTGTGAGTTCAAGCCCCACAAGGAAGGTAGAGCTCACTTTTAAAGAAATGCTATTTCTGGGTACTATATTATAAATGTGTTTTATTTTCTTCCTTATGTTTTCCTGGGTTTTTTTCCCCAAATTTCTAACACTGACCCTGTAATACTCCTACAATAAGAAAAACAAGCATGGAAAGAAAAAAGAAAAAAAAAGAAAAAACAAGAAAAGAGGGAATTTTAAGACCAGAAAAAACACCACTGCAGTGATCTACATGTACAAGGGTAAATATGGCTGGGCATAGTAGCAAATGGTTAAATTCGAGCTGATGGAAACATACACAAGTTCATTCAACAACAAAAAAATGTATTGGGGCCACCTGTGAACCAGGCCCTGTCCTAGGCTCTGAGAATACAAGGTTAATAAAGTAAGTCAGGTCTATGCCCTCTTGGAGCTTATAGCCAGTGGGGAGATAGGTAATAACCAAGTAAAAATGAAAAATACATAGGGGCCCCCGGGTGGCTCAGTCGGTTAAGCGACCGACTTCGGCTCAGGTCATGATCTCGCGGTTCGTGAGTTCGAGCCCCGCGTCGGGCTCTGTGCTGACAGCTCGGAGCCTGGAGCCCGCTTCGGATTCTGTGACTCCCTCTCTCTCTCTGCCTCTCCCCCCGCTCACGCTCTCTCTCTCAAAAAATAAATAAGCATTTCAAAATTAAAAAGGAAAAAAAAGTAATGAGAGCTGGGATGTGTTGCCCAGTTATACGAGCCATGCACTGTTGTAAGCCGGTTATACGTATGGACCGGCTTCCTCTGAAAAACAACTTAATGAAGTAGCTACTCCTATTATCTCCACTTACAGAAAATTGAGACACAGAGCAGTTGCCCAAGGTCACCCAACTAGTCACCGCGAAGCAGCTCCCGGATTTACGTGGCCATGGAACAGGCGGTCTGCCTCCAGATCCTACAGACTTCACCACCAGTTGGCAAAGCCCAGGCTTTTATCTCAATAAGAATTACCTGCGGCGCTTGTGAAATACGTGCAAATTACCAGGTCTTGCCCTAGGAAAAGCTGCAGTAGGTCCAGACTGGGACTTGAGAATTTGGTCTCTCCAGGCGTTTCTTCTCTGCAGGCAAATAGGAAGAATTCTGGTCCCAACAAAAGGAATCTGTGGCAACAGTCGCAGAGGGGCGCTTACCTCTCAGGGCTTGGGGAGCTGGGGCATCATTGACCGGGAAAGGTGGCGAGGCTGGAAATCGTCTGCATCTTGATCCGGGTGGGGCTGATTGAGGTGTGCACCTGGGCGCACAGTAATCAAGCATTCGAAAATAAACATTGCCCTAAGCAGGAGGGCCTTTCTAGATCCTGTCAGCTGGGGATAGGTATAGTGAAGGTGGTGTGGCAGAGTGCCGAGAGGGGCAGATGCTTTAGATAGGAGACAGGAAAAATCGCCCTAGGAAGGGGACATTCCTTTTGGCCCTGGATGACAGAAAGCATTCAGTCCTGGGAAAAGAGTCCAGACAGAGGGTGGTACAGATGCAGAGGCCCTGGGGCAACAGCAGGATGGCAGAAGGCACTGGCCTGAGCAAAGCAAGAGGGGAGTGGTAAGGCGCGCAGAGGGCGGGGATTGGCCAATTCGCATCCAGCTCATTCCTGCCTCAGGGCTCTTGCTCCCCTCCACCACCTACCACCTACAGATCTTCCCTGCTCTCAGTGTGATTATTAGCTACTCAGAGAGGCCTTCCTTGACCATTCCTGCAGCCATTATCGCAGCCTTGTTTTATGTCTCCTGAGACTTTATCGCTGTTACGAAATCACACTGCTGATAGGACTATATTTAGTGTTGGCTCAATCACTAGCCACTCGCCAAGTTCCATTAGAGAGGTACCAAATCATCTGGATCACCCTCGTACCTCCAGGGATGAGCACAGTGCCTGGCACATTGCAACACACAGAAAGAATTGGAGGAATGAACAAATCCTTAAAGGAAGCAGCAGGGAAAGTTCCATTAGTTATACAGTCATATTTACTGAGAAGCTACTATGTGCCAGGCCCTAGGCCAAGTCGCTGGGGATAAATATAGCAGTGAAGCAAAGAGATATTTTTTTTTAATCCCACTTTCTTGGGAGCTTCTGAATGTGTAAGGGGGAACAGGTAATACACAAGTAAATTATCTATCTCCTAGATCCACGGATCCATGGATGGATAGATACACTACAGAAACATAACGCCAACTGTAATAAGTTCTGAGAAGAAAGAAAAGGCAGACCAGAGAGAGACAGGGAGCAGTCGGGTGAGGGAAGAGGAAGCTTCAATATTAGAATGGGCTAGCCAATGGGGTGCCTGGGTGGCTCAGTGGATTGAGCGTCCGACTTCAGCTCAGGTCGGGATCTCACAGCTCCTGAGTTCGAGCCCCGCATGGGGTTCTATCCTGACAGCTCAGAGCCTGGAGCCTGCTTCCCATTCTGTGTCTCCCTCTCCCTCTGCCCCTCCCCCACCCACACACACTCTCTTTCAAAAAGTAAATAAACATTAAAACATTTTTAAATAGAATGGGTTAGCCAAGACTGGCCTCCCCAAGAACGTGAATTTGAATCAAGACCCGAAGAGAGTAGGGAGTGGCAGGTGGATAAGGAGAGACCGGTAGCACAGGAGACTTGAGGCTGGTGAGCGGTTTGCCGCTGAAGCCCGAGGGAAGTAGGGGACGAGGTCCACCGAGCGGGCACCGGTCAGGGAGGGCTGCGTCCACCAACGACTGGGACTTCACTTGGAAACTTGGAAATGCTTGTTCTCGGACCTCCCACCAGACTTCACTGAATCAGAAACTCTGGGGTGGACCCCGCAGCCGGCGTTCTAGGAGGGGCCCGCCAGGTGACAGTGCGCGATAAAGTGCGCAGAACCCGCGGGGTGGGCGTTCGAGCCCAGTTGTTACTCTTACGATCCACGTGATCACGGTCCTCGGTATTTCACTAGCTGGGCAGGGGACCCGCCCAGCGCTTCGCTGATTTGCCGGGCGCTGACGCTCAGCTGGGGTTTCTCCCCAGCCCGCCGCGCCCCGCGCACCCACCCCCCAACCGCAGCCTGACGCGGTCCCCTCTGCAAAGCGCCCCCCGTGATCCGGGAGCGACGCCCAGGGCGGCAGGTGCAAAAGCGACCGAGCCGGGGAGGCCAGACTCCTCGGCCAAGACCGCAGGGGTTCGGGCCGGGCGGCGGCGGCCGGGGGTGGGGGCGCGTCCCTCGCCGCCCGCGGTCGCCCAACCCGCCGGGACGCTGGTGCGCGGTCCAGATCCCGGGGGATTCCGCGCTCCCAGGCCGCGCGGCCCGGGCGTCGGGATTGGCCCGCAGCTTCCCCCGGGAGCCGCTGATGCAAAGCCAGGCTGGGGCGGCCGGGCCCGGCCAGCGCCCTCTAGGCAGCGGAAGTGGAGCTTGCTTTACATCCGTCCTCCCCGCCTGGCGGAGTTGGGAGAAGGAAGGCTGGGGGGTGTGGAAAAATAAAAGGAAAAGTGCTTGCACCATGTAGATCAGCGCCCCCCACCCTGGCACCCCGGCCGGCCGGGGACCTCCCAGTCTGCGGCCATGAACGCGACCAGCGAGGGCGAGAGCTTCCCGGGCTCGGTGCAAAGTAAGTGCTTTTCCGGGCGCAGTGCGCGCTCCGGGGCCCAGTGCGCGCTCCGGGGCCCGGGCCCAAGCACGTCTGCGACGCAGCGAGCAGGCCCGGGGCCCCGAAATCGGGGTGACGGCCCGGAGCCGGCGTCTCGGGCACCGCGGCGGGCGCGCCGGGCAGGGGGCGCCGGAGTGGGCTTGGGATGGGGGCACCCAAGCCAGGGGAAGGCGGGGGGCGCTCTCCAGCCTGGCGAGACCCCTTGCAAAGGGACGGTGGGGGAGGGCACGCCGTTCAGACAATCGCCACCCCCTCGGGGTATTCCCCGCCCCCCTCCGGGCGGAGTTTGGGGGGTTTGGGGGGTAACTGCGATTACGCTGATGGGAAAACTTCTGCCTTGGCGGCTCAAAAATCATTGAAGTCTGGGGATCCGAGGGTTGCATGAGGTCTGGCGGGCTGGGCTGGCCGCGGCACTGCAAAGCCTTTTACGCATGAAAGGTGGAGATCTGAATGGGGAATGGGGCGGTGGTCGCTTTCTTTGAGTTTGGGATTCATTTGAATTTGCCTGACGAGGACAGCAGCCTGATTCACGTCCCTCATTTCTCCCGCTGCATTGTTTCCCAAAGTGGGGTCCGGAGCCTGAGCGCCAACCAGCCACCTGGGAGCGCGAGCGCTTATTTTTAAAAAAAAGAGAAAAGAAAAAAAAGCTCCCTGGGCCCCACCCATGAGATGGGGGACGTGGGGGAGGGGATCCTTGGCCTTACCCCGAACGATTCGGACGCACACAGCCTAGAGAACCCACCTCTGGCACAGGGGGTTGCAGATACCGGGCGCATAGTAAGCGCTTCTCTTAGCTGTTTTGAAGACATTGCCTCCCAAACTTGGCTGGGTATTCCTTGCATAACTTGTGAAAAGCCCTGATTTCTCTAAACGCCAGCCCCTTCTGCGCCCACCTCCATTATGACTCAGTATCTCCAAAGTGGGGCTCAGATGTGTCCATGTTCAACACCCCCCCACACACACACCCCCAGATTTTTCTGATAGGAGACAGATTTGGAGTACGGAATGAAGATAAAGGGATTCTTTCTGGTTGCTGTTAAAAGCTTGTGCCCGTGCCCAGTGTTTTTTATCTGGTCTGTTAATTCTCACTACAAATGCAGGAGGTTAGGTATATTTTATCAGTCCCAAGTTTTCAGAGGGGGATACCCTCCCATTCAAATGGGGTAGCTTAGTGCACCACCAGACTCCTGCCGGGGGACGGAGACCCTGTGCTGGCCTTTTACAAGCACGATCTCGGTTAATCCTTGGCACCTTCCTCTGCAACAGAAACTTCCCATTTTACAGACGAGAGAGACGAAGCCCGAGTCACTGTAAATCGTAGTGTCTGAATTCTAAGGAAGTCTCGGTCATGACCTGTACACTTGGCCACATCCTGGAGCCATTCTTATTAAGACCCTTCCATACTGGGTATCAGTCTTGTTCGGTCATTAAGGAATCCTCATCGATGCAAATCACTTCATTTCCTGGTTCCTGTTTCCCTGTTAGTCTCATGGGCACCTCAGCGACAGGGAGGCAGTGTTCCAGAGGAATAGAAAAGGCTTCGTTTCTTCCATCCATCGACTTTGATGTACTTAAGTGCACACGGCACTCTGCAAGACGGCTTATACAACGTGGCAACACAGGGGTGCCTGGGTGGCTCAGTCGGTTGGGTGTCCAGATCTCGACTTCAGCTCAGGTCTTGATCTCACGATTTGTGAGTTCGAGCCCCACATCGGGCTCTGCACGGACAGCGTGGAGCCTGCTTGGGATTCTCTGCTCTCCCACTCTCTCTTCCCCTCTGCCGTTTATGTGCTCTCTTTCTCTCTCTTTCAAAATAAATAAATAAACCTAAAAAAAGTAAAATAAAATTAAAAAAGTGACAGCACAGCCCAGCACCGGTGTCTTTAGCAAGTCGGCCAAATTGTATTTCCACACAGAGGTTACTTGCCTTTGCTCAACTTGGGGGAAAAGGGAACCTAATGGAAATATTTATAAATTTTCAGAAAGTTATGATGCATATATACCAACCACATATGCACAAAGGTAGTTTTCATAGGATTTAGACTTGAGGAAAATTAGAAATAATATAAAGACCTTGTAAGTACTGAGGTTATGATGCATGGATAACATATGATCGTGTGCTATTAAATAATAAGATTTATAAAAACTTTAGTGATCTAGCCATAACGCTTATGTGATGTTATGTGGGGAAAAGACCGATTTAACAGTACATTATGATCTTAATTTTTAAGCGTTAATGAATGGAAGAAAATGTTTTGTAATGTTCATGGTACCCAGAGGTGGAAAGATTGTGAGTGATTTTCCTTCTGCTTCTTCTCTTCCCAATTTTCTGTGATTAACATGAGTTTCCTTATGATGAGGCAAAGAAAATTTGAAAAATAAAAATAAAGGTAGTCCTATTAGAGACTCATTCATTGATTGTGTATCTTTTTTATATGTTTTTAACTTTTATTTATTCTGAGAGAGAGAGAGAGAGAGAGTGCATGCGTGTGTGCTCACACAAGCAGGGGAGGGGTGGAGAGAGGATCCCGAGCAGGCTTCACCCCATCAGCACAGAGTCAGACACAGGGCTTGAACCCACGAACCTGTGAGATCATGACCCAAGCCGAAGTCTGATGCTTAACTGTCTGAGCCAGGCAGGTACCTGATTGTATTTATTTAGCAAACATTTACATAGCACTTTCTTATACAGTGCCAGATATTGTGGGAAGTGCTTTGCAAATGTTAACACGGTGTTAACTTTTGGTATCATTATGGTTAACTTTTGGTATCATTATGGACTGTTGAGAAACAGTACCCCTATCAGTTAGGAGTGAATTTTGGCTACAGGTAACAAACTGAACTATCCCAGCCTAATGAAAAGTCTGGGATTGGTTGATTCAGGGGATCAGTGAAGTAAGGATGAGCATCTGTAGGGACTTTAGCATTTCCCTTATAGTAACAACATGGCTGCAGAAGCTCCTCGCGTCACATCCGCATGCAAGTCCAGAAGAGCAGGGGACCAGTGCCAACCATGTCTAATCCCTTTTTATCACGAAAGCCAGATTTTCCCAGAAGTTCCCAAGTATGTAAGGGACCAAGATTATTTAGACTAGTAGTTCTCCTGGATGGGAGCGGGAGGATTGTCCAAGCGGAGGGGTTGGTTTTCCTAACGACTGGGAAGTACAACTACCTTTTGTTGGGATAGGACTAGCTCCTGGTCCTTCAGAGGGCAAGCAGCCCTGCACACCAAAGAACTTTCTTGCGTAAAATGCCACCGGTGTCCCCACGGGCAACGGCCCAAAGGTGTCAAGGAGCCGGAAGTTGGGTCTGGGAACGCTGCTGCTGGCTGGGACAAAAGAAGGGAGCAGAACGGACATCGCGCCAACAACTGGCCCTCGCTGCCGCGAGTCTGGTCGGTGTTGCGATTTGAAGCTGTTTGGAATTGACCGCTTAATTAATCTGTGACTTTGCCTTTGTCCCATGGAGTTCCAGGTGGCACAACGGTGCTGGTGGAACTTACTCCGGACATCCACATCTGCGGCATCTGCAAGCAGCAGTTTAACAACCTGGATGCCTTTGTGGCTCATAAGCAGAGCGGCTGCCCGCTGACCGGCTCGTCCGGGGCCGCCCCCAGCACGGTCCAGTTTGTGTCTGAAGAAACCGTGCCTGCCGCCCAGACTCAGGCCACCACCAGGACCATCACCTCCGAGACCCAGACGATCACAGGTACGGCCGGGGGGACGGGAGAGGCGTCCTGCTTATGTCCCAGGCACCTCCGTGGAACTCATTGAAAACGTGGATTCCCGGGGTCCACCCCGTGGGGTTGTGGATTCTTTTTCTTTTTTCTTTAATGTTTATTTATTTTTAATTTTGAGAGAGGGAGAGCATGAGAGGAGCACAGAGACGGGGAGACACAGAACCCGACGCGGGGCTCGAACTCATGACCCGAGCCACAGTTGGACGCTTAACCGACCGAGCCACCCGGGCACCCCACGGATTCACTCTTTTTAAACAAGCTCCACTGGGAAGCCAGCTGCCCAGCCAGGTTTGGGAACTGCTGGGTGAAAACGTCAAGCGTCAGCAGTTAGAGATGCTGTCACATGTTGAAACAGGCAAAAAACAGATTTCTGAAACAAAAACCTGTACATACTGAGGAAACAAAAATACTTGCAGGAAATACGTTGCATGGGAAAAAGGCAGTTGTTTTGGGTGGTGGGACTATGTGTGTCATCCCAGAATTTGCTTCATTTTTATAAAGGGACAAGCAACATAGGTTTGTTTTGAATCTACCAGCAGGCATTGACGTCCACCCTCCCCCGTGCTGCCTGCCAGAAAGATAGAAAAGTTGGTCCTAGTTCTTGGTTGTGTTCATTTACTCCACCAAAAATAAATTGCAGAGGCCCCCCCCGGGGGCTCCGTCAGTTAAGCAACCGACTCTTGGTCGCAGCTCAGGTCTTGATCTCAGGGTCGTGAGTTCAAGCCCCGCACTGGGCTCCACGCTGGGCTTGAAGCCCGCTTCGAAAAAATTGCAGATGGATCCAAAATTGAAATGGTTTCATTTCACAACGAAACCATCAAAGTTCTAGAGTAAATATATACACACACATACACACTCACATAAAAACACTCGTGCACAAACATATATCTCTACTTATACCTCTATAATCTGTCTCAAGGGACTAGACAGACAACTTTAAAAACATGAAGTCACCCATTATGAGGACACAGTACAAACACTGCTGGATCCTGTGGGGAAATAAAGAATGTAATTCCTTAGTTAAAAGCATTCAGGTTTTTAAATTCAAATCTGTGAGGCGCCTGGCTGGCTCAGTTGGCATAACATGCAACTCTTGATCTCGGGGCTGTGAATTTGAGCCCCACATTGGGTATAGAAATTACTTAAAAATAAAGACTTGAAAAATACTATATATATATATATATATATAAACAAAACATATACATATACATACATACACATACATGTATGTATGTATATGTGTGTATATGTATATACATACATATATACATATACATACACACATACGTATGTATATGTATGTATATGTATATATGTATATGTATATGTGTGTATATGTATACATGTACATATATACATATATACATATACACACATATATATACATATACACATATACATATATATGTGTATATGTATATATATGTATGTATATGTATATATGTATATATACATAGGGGTGCCTGAGTGGCTTATTCGGTGAAGTGCCCGATTCTTGGTTTCGGCTCAGGTCATGATCTCATGACTCCAAGAGTTCGAGCCCCGTTTTGGGCTCTGTGCTCATAGTGTGTAGCCTGCTTGGGATTCTCTCTCTGCCTCTCTCTCTCAAAATAAATACACTTAAATCCTCTAGCAAAAGGAAAAGAATCGTGTGTGTGGCTACAAATAAAGTTACAATTTTTCCAAAGTAAAAACAATGTATAAAATTAAAGACCCACAATTGGGGGCGGGGTGGGGGGGAAACTGCAGCATCGATGGCCAAGGCCTAATGTCCTTCGTATACAAAGAACTCCTAAAATCAGACGAGATCGGGCGCGTTCAGGGTGGTATGGCCGTAGACAGAACTCCTAAAATCAATAAAAGTAGAGAAAAAGAACCAAATGGAAAAGTCAGCAAAGGGCAACAGATGATATACGAAGGGCCACCAAACATGAAAGGATGTTCTGTCACCTTAGTCATTAAAGAAATGTAAGTGAAAAGACTTCGGACAGGAAACGGCTTCCATTTTCCAGGGATGTAAACTCATATAACCTGGGCAATTTTGTGATATCTTTTAAACTTAAAATCTTTCAAATTTTAAAATGTGCATTAACACATTTACCCAGTAAGTCTACTTCGCGGTATTTATCCCGTAAAATTTTATAAACCTATGTATCCTGTAAAATTTTATTCATTTACGGTATATACGGTCAAGAAAGTGGAACCTTTAGGGGTGCCTGGGTGGCTCAGTCAGTTGAACGTCTGACTGTGGATTTCGGCCCAGGTCACGATCTCGAGGTTCGTGAGTTCAAGCCCCGAGTCGGGCTCTACACCGACCATGCAGCCTGCTTGGGATCCTCTCTCTCCCTGCCCTTCCCATGTCTCTCTAAATAAAGAAATAAACATTAAAAGAAAGAAAGTGGAACCTTTGTATATATACATGTATACATCAAGAGACGATGAGATAAGTAGGCATCAGAGATTTGGACAACTGGACAATGAAGTATGACTTAGCCTTGAAAAGGGGAGCTAGATCTTTGTACGGACATAGATTCCCAGGGTAAGTGTAAAAAAAAAAAAAATACACATACATATGCATACATGCATAGTATTCAAGGCAGGCTTCTAGAAGAGGAATGAGGTAGGTAATGTTAATGATAGAAGCTGTACGTCAGGTGACGGGCACTGCTGGGGTGGGAGGGGGGACTGTGGTAGAGAACAAGCATAGAGAAAAACCATGTGCGACTCATCCAAAGGTACAGCTGCCCTTTGGATCCGGTCACTTAGATATTTGGGTTCTTCAGAGAGGCTGAAAAATATAAAATGTCCTACATTTTCAAACTTTGTTGGCCAAACAAAATACATCTATAAGCTTGACGGAGTCTGCAGGCTTCTTCTAGCCTTTCTCCGACACTGTTCAGCAGGTGGTTAGCCTGGAGCTGAGGAGTGGAGAGAACGTCTGACCGGGGGCGGGCCACCAACCTGCACCTTGCTGATTCTGTCCTGTGTTGGTGTTTCCATTTTTTTGGCAATAAGCAAAGTTTTGTGGTTGTCTTCTTAACGCATCCAGAAGAATGTTTCTGCTGAGTTTTTTTTTTCCCAAAGTGTATTTGTTTTTGAGTGAGAGAGAGTGAGCACGAGTGGGGGAGGGGGAGAGAGAGGGCAACAGAGGATCTGAAGTGGGTTCTACGCGGACAGCAGAGACCCGGATGCGGGGCTTGAACTTGTCACCTGCAAGATCATGACCTGAGCCGAAGGCCAACGCTTAACCGACTGAGCCACCCAGGTGCCCCTCTGCTGAGTTTTTAAAACGCTGAAATATAATGATCTGATCACTCACAAGCCTTAAGGGGGCAACCTTCTGATTTTACTGCTGGTCCAAGGGAAGCTGTAAGTGGGGAGGAGACACGGCCAGCGGCCACCACAAGTTCGGGACAGTCCCAGGACTTACACATTTTGGCCTTTACCCCAGCGGCCCTGTCCCCGTTCACTGTCCTCACAGTCAAACTCCCATCACCCCACACACTGGGTACGAAGCCTGTAGAACAATGCCTCGGGTTCAGGAGGCTTTTACTTGTGGCCATTGCCCCTTTCTGGGTTCTGAGCCTTTCCTCGGGCTGTTCCCCGGGCCTGAAATACTTTTCCTGCCTTTACCTGGCATGACCGTCCACACAGAGGATCTGGTTTCATCTCAGGACACCCCCTTCACTCTGGCGGCAGCCCAGCCGAAGTCCTCTGTTTTCCAATGAACCCCGTTTCCTTGCCTTGGCGGCTTCGTACCGTGTTGTTCCCTCTGCGTGGGACTCCTTCTTACGCAGACGTCAGAGCAGAGCTTAAAGGCATCTCCTCGGAGATCCCGTCTCGAACATCACACACACACGCTGTTCCCCCGAGCCAGGCCAGGTCCCTGTAATTAAATGAATATCTGGGGAACAAACTTCAGGTCTGTCCCGTCACTGAGCCATGGGCACCGTGAGGTCAAGGGCAGCACCCCTCCCGTCCACCACCGGATCCCCAGCACCAGCCTTTGCTCAGGGAATGACCAGCTGCCCCAGTCTCCCGTCCGTCGTGAGGCTGATCCCGCACCCACAAACCTGCTCCTTCTTGCGTCCTGTGTCTTTGCTCAAGGACGCTTACCCTTCCTTGGCATTTCTACTACCCTGCCATCCCTCACGCTGGCCATGCCTGGGTTGTGCCGGCCGCCCCATACGTTCAGGCTGGGCCTGGAGACCCCTGTGTGCCCAGCTCATGGCGCTGCAGGGAGCTCCGAGCTCCAGAGACAGACTGCCAGGCTTGCACCCCTGTCTGCCACCCACCAGCCCTAGACCGCGGGCAAGCTGCTCTCTTGCTCTCTGCTTAATATTCCTCGTGTGCAAAAAGAGGTTACGGTGACACCTAATGCTGTTAGGTAATAGAATTAGGTGCCTAATACCTAGTAATCATTGTGTTATTGGAGGACTCTGTGATAATCCACATAAAGGGTCTGGGACGGAGTCATTGGGCTCAGTAAACCACCGCCGTTATGAACAGGTGGCGAATGGACGTGAGATCTGCAGTCTGTTAATCATTCCTGCTTCTGTGCCACACAACAACCGGAAGCCTGCCTTCTCCCCCCTTCTTCCACACTGTTTCGTTTGGTCTTCTGGGCCTGACTCCCCGAAAGCTTGGGCTTCCCTGTTCCATTTAGTGGCAGTTCCGAGACCCTCCCGTGGACCAGAGTCTCTGGGGAGCTTGTTAAAGATACCGATGCCCGGGCCCCACCTCCTGCAGCCGAGTCTCTGGGGCCGAGGCTCAGGCATCTGTATTTTTAACAAGCTCCTAAGGGATTCCACGTCTCGGCCAAGTTGGAGAGTCCCTCGCTGCTCGAGGCCACGGTCTGACCCCCGGCAGGCAGATTTCTCCAGATATTCTCACGCAGACACTGTCCAAACTTGTTTGTGCCTCCCAGTCGTTGACTAAAGCCAAACCTTGCCGGATCGCTCAACTCATCTCCGTCCCTTCTCTGTCCAATAATATAGTTGAATCTAAAAGAGAATCCTAGTAGTAGGTGGATGTAAAGTAAACTTGATTCTCTGCCTGCTTCGAAAGCTGCCTTTTGTCTGGCGTTTGGCTAAAGAACTTTTCTACAGGTGCAGTAATAGTAGATATTGATGCTGGTGAAAAAAATAGTGAGCAGCCCACATACATTTTCTAAGATTCTAAAAATCACGGGGCTTAGGAGTTAGGCTCCTGAGTTGGAATCCCGGCCGTGACCATGGCAAATTATAGGAGCTCCTGGTGTCTTGTTTTCGAAGTGGGGATAAGAATAGATAGAAAGGCCACAGGGTTTGATGGTTAAAGAGTCTGGGTCCGATTGCCTTGAGTTCGATTCCCAGCCGCCCCCACCTGCGGTCAGGTAACCTTGGGCAGGTAACAGGATCTCAGTGTCTGTTTCCCCAGCTATATAACATGCCGGTACTCACCTCAGAGGGCTCTAGCCAGGCCTCCCCCATGGAAGATGCTTAGAGCTGTCAGTGTTAGCCCCTCGTACTTAACCACATCCGAGGGCTGTGAAAATGCAATGAAACAGCACAGAAAATGCGGCTGCAGGGCCCGGCCCATGACAAGCCCCCAGCCAAGAGTAGTTGAATCGATCTCTTGACCCAGAAGGATCTTTCTTTCTCTCCCCTTCTAGTTAATTCCTACCCTTTGGGTCCCACGCTAAAGGTCACCTCCACCTAGAAGCTCTCCGTGATTTCTCACTCCCCACACCCCCGAGGTTACGTGTTTTACCGCTTCCCCACCCGGCACTTATTTATCTCGCTTGTGATTCACTAGCAATTTGGGGATAAGCAGTCTTTAGTTAGCTGGAGAAGTGGGTTCAGATGCTGTCACAGGGCAGGTGGAGACGGTGAATTCAGGAGCAGATATGCCACGATGGGGAGTGGGAGGGCCTGGGGACCACCAGCTGGGAAAGGAAAGCTTCCTGATAGCCAGGAACCGGCACCAGCTTCCTCTTGGTATGACTAGGAGGTGGGCTGGCTCTACCAGGCAGGCTGTGCTGGTCCCCTGTCCTCTGTTCTCCTGGGAAACAGTTCCCAGAAGGCCAGCATGAGCTGGGCCGCTCTGGGACCATGGTGGGACAGGACCACAACTAGACCGCTCCCTCCTGAGACGCCAGATACCCGACATCCCCTCCCCCACGCATGGGGGTGACAGCTGCTTCTCTGCCTATTACAGGTGAGCCTTTTCTCCTCCTCAGTCTTAACTAAGATACCAAATCCTAGGCTTTTCCCCACTTTCTGACGGCTTGCAGGCCGGCTTCCTCAGGCCTCCCCAAACCTCACTTAACATGAGCCCCAAACCAGTTAGAAGTCCTTTGTAGCCACCGGTTACTGAGATGCCCCGTGGCTCTCGTGGAATGACTCTTTCCTGCCGCAATGAGTGACAGACTTACTCAGCCACAGGCATGTCCCTAGTGTCTCTGGCCAGAGGACATTGATACAGGGAAGGTCCAGCCCACCTAGCTGGTTTTGGAAGCCTTGAAAGAGAATCTGAAGGCTCAGTTTGGCCCGTGGGCCCCCAATCAGTGGTTTAATTTCTTGTTTACTGGATTGTAGATCTCCCTGCCCGCAGGGACCTAATCGTCTTGCTTTCCTGCCCCCTCAGCACCAGACCTGGCACACCGGAGACCCTCAATAAAACAGTTCTGGAAGGGACACGGGAAAGGGCAGCTGTAGGATTAGATTAATGTGCGTGTAGCATGTGACTTGGTGTCTGCCCCATCCTGAGGGTCCAGGGAGGGCAGTCCCGTGAGACTGTTGTGCAGCAGACGTGGGAGCCGAGATAATGGAGATGCCTGCCCCTGGAGAATTCCAAGCCCACGGGGGAGGAGAATTTAGTTGCAAGACATACAAAACCAGCCGTCGGTGACAAGTCTGGCCTTGTGCAAAGAGTTAATGGAGTAGATTGGTCCCAGTGGGGAAAGCCAAGGGGGGGAAATGAGATCAAATGTATAATAGTCCTTGAAAGACTCACTGGCCTTTGGGAGGAAGATGGTGGGAAGGGGGTATTTCCTAATGGTGCTTTAGATGTCGAGAAGCTCCAGGCAGTATCTGGTAACAGTGGCTGGAGTGACAAAGAGTGTATGTGCAAGGAACCATGCTTCAGCTCTGGCCTTTATTCCAAAGGAACCGGGGAGCCATTGAAGGTTGTTGAGCAGGTGAGCGGTTTAGTAAGATAAACTATATAATGATTTGCTGGAAGAATCCGATAATAATAGAGCCAATTCTTATGTGAGTGCTTATTCACCATGTCTTTTCTAAGCACTGCATATGAGCCATAAATTAGATGCGAAGAATGATTAATCCCCATGTTACCAATAACCAGCTAAGGCACAAAGGGGTTAAATAGCTGTCCAAGTTGACAGAGCCAGAAAGTAGCAAATCCAAGCCACCTGGCTAGAGAATCTGTGCACTTGACCACTTACACACCAGCCCTTAGAACACCCTCATGACAGTGTTTCTCAAACGTGTCTGTGCCTCAGAAGCCCCTGAAACTTCGGTGAAACGTGGAAATATCCAGATCCCCTTTCCCTGGCAGTAACATCTCCGTGGCTCTGAAAGGGCCCTGGGAATTTGAACCAGCCGATGAAGGCTTGTTTTAATTTTTTTTTTTTTTAACGTTTATTTATTTTTGAGACAGAGAGAGGCAGAGCATGAACGGGGGAGGGTCAGAGAGAGAGGGAGACACAGAATCTGAAACAGGCTCCGGGCTCTGAGCTGTCAGCACAGAGCCCGACGTGGGGCTCGAACCCACGGACCGCGAGATCGTGACCTGAGCCGAAGTCGGATGCTTAACCGACTGAGCCACCCAGGCGCCCCGAAGGCTTGTTTTAAAGAACTACTGAATTGCACCTGCGTTTTACAGAGATCCCCCAGATCTGTCTATTCCCAGATAGATCCCAAGATCCCAAGAAGCTATCTGCATGACTGCCCCCAGGTTTTATGCCTTTTTTCCCCCCACAAAAGGAAAGTTCACACCAGACTGCGGGATCTTAGTCCCAATTCCTACCTTCCGGGCGAGCGGGTCTGGTTGGCTCAGCTCCTGGAGGTATCTGCTGCTGGACCAATCAGCTGCCGCAGAGGAGACGGGGCGGTGTCAGGCTGGGACCTCACGTCGGACATGCGTGAAAACCCTTTGGAGGGGCATGAGTGGCCTTTTTTCTTAGGAGATGAATTCTGAGTTTGCATTTGGTTCCAGAACCCTAAATGTCAATCGTACGCGTGGACAACATTGGAAGAAACAGAAAAGTACAATCGATTTGAATATATGACAATGTAACGATATCCTTAATCTGTAAAGCTCATGTACAAGTCAATAAGAAAAAAGTGAAATGCAATAGAAAAAAAAACAAAAGAAAAAATAGCATGAACAGGGAGTTCACTACAGAAGGTACAGGGATGGATTAAAAAAAAAAATGTCAAAAGGAATTCATCCTCACCAGTTGTTTGAAAAAAATGTGGGTTAACTAAAATGATCTCATTTTGTTCTGTCAAATAGCTGATGTGCTAGCAAAAGTGAAGGGGAGAATGTAAATTGATTTAGATTTGCAGAAAGGATCTTACAATCATGTATCACCAAGGAACACGGTGACCATACCACTCTGACCAATCCTGCAACTTAGAGGAATGTATCCAAAGTATCCAGAGGTCAGTTAAAAATCTGGGGTGGGGGTGCCTGGGTGGCGTAGTCCGTTGGGTGACTGACTTTGGTTTAGGCGGTGATACCACGGTTGGTGAGTTCGAGCCCCTCGTCGGGCTCTGTGCTGACAGCTCACAGCCTGGAACCTGCTTCGGATTCTGTGTCTCCCTCTCTCTCTGCCCTTCCCCTGCTCGTGCTCTGTCTCTCAAAAGTAAATAAACATGAAAAAAATTTTTTTTAATTTGGGGTAGGTGTTATTTATACAAATAAATACCCAGAAGCCAACTCAGTGTTAAAAACAGGGGAATGGATGATATAGCTCAACCAAAATGAAGGAATAGAATGTAGCCATTTGAAATTGTGATGTAGGTGAATGATAGCCTGACCAACAGCTTCAAATGGTGACATTTTTTAACAAAAGGGGACTGTAAATGATTCAAGCCATGATCCCAGTTTTACACGTTTGAAATCTACATACAAAGAATGTGTTAGCCATTAGGTATCATTAATTCACAAATATTTTTTGAGCCCCTGCCCTTTGCCAAGTTCTGTGTTAGTTGCTGGGAGACAGAGATGGAGAGGACAAGCGTGACCTCGGGTGTCTCATCCAACCAGAGGGAGGGGAGGACCACGATTAGATAATTTCCCAAGTAATTTTTTTTTAATTTTTTTTTTTTAACGTTTATTTATTTTTGAGACAGAGAGAGACACAGAGCACGAGCAGGGGAGGGGCAGAGAGAGAGGGAGACACAGAATCCGAAACAGGCTCCAGGCTCCGAGCTGTCAGCACAGAGCCCGACGCAGGGCTCGAACTCACGGACCACGAGATCACGACCTGAGCCGAAGTCGGACGCTTAACCGACCGAGCCACCCAGGCGCCCCCCAAGTAATTATTTTATCACAGTAGAGATTAGTGCTTTAGAGAAAAAAATACAGAATGTAATGAGCACATAATGCACGCGTATATATTGCCATGTTGACGGCCTTGGGCAGTTTTTATTTTCTTCTCTCTGATTTTTCTGTATCCCTAGATTTTCTACAGTTAATGTTTACTTTTATTTAAAAAAAAAAAAAAAAACAACAGGGGTGCCTGGGTGGCTCAGTGGCTTAAGCGTTTGACTTCGTCTCAGGTCCTGATCTCACAGTTTGTGAGTTCGAGCCCCACGTCGGGCTCTGTGCTGATAGTGCAGAGCCTGCTTGAGATTTTCTGTCTCCCTCTCTCTCTTTCCCTTCCCCACTTGCAGTCTCTCTCTCTTTCTCTGTCTCTCTCTCTCTCAAAAGTAATTAATTAATTTTTAAAAATGCAGGGGCTCCTGGGTGGCTCAGTCGGTTAAGCGTCCGACTTCGGCTCAGGTCATGATCTCACAGTTCGTGAGTTCGAGCCCCGCGTCGGGCTTGGTGCTGACAGCTCGGAGCCTGGAGCCTGCTTCGGATTCTGGGTCTTCCTCTCTCTCTGCCCCTCCCCTGCTCACGCTCTGTCTCTCAAAAATAAATAAACATTTAAAAAAATTTAATAAAAATAAAAGAGATAAAAAAGGGGAGTCTTTAAAAATTGAAGGAGAGGGGCGCCTGGGTGGCTCAGTCGGTTGGGCGTCCGACTTTGGCTCAGGTCATGATCTCCTGGTTCGTGAGTTCAAGCCCCGCGTCGGGCTCTGTGCTGACAGCTCAGAGCCTGGAGCCTGTTTCAGAGTCTGTGTCTCCCTCTCTCTCTGACCCTCCCCCCTCTCTGTCTCTCCCTGTCTCAAAAATAAATAAACGTTAAAAAAATTTTTTTAAATAAAAATTGAAGGAGAGACGGGAGAAGCCAGAAGCGCTGGAGGATGTGAACGATGCCGTCAGATATCCGAAGGGCCGAAGGGCCGTTATGCAGAAAAGGAGCTCCCGCTGGTCCACGTGAGCCCAGCAGGTTAAGACACTGAGGGGCGTGACCTCCGAGACATTTGGCTTCTGTAACACTCGTCTAACAGTCTTATATTTTAAGCAGCCTCATAACCGAGTAACCCAACACCCACGGTGCTCTGGCCACAA
Organism: Panthera tigris; assembly: GCF_018350195.1. Lineage (NCBI taxonomy): Eukaryota > Metazoa > Chordata > Mammalia > Carnivora > Felidae > Panthera > Panthera tigris. Next base: position 9,940,526 of record NC_056662.1, read on the forward strand.
ACCGGGACTTAACTACAACAGACGGGCTCTCGGGTGCACGCCTGGACACCCAGAAAGCCGGGGAAATCCCCCAGGGACAAGAAACAAGACCGAAAGCCCAAAGCAGGTGTGTGAGGCCGTGAGCTGCCGCAGGGTGTGGGGGCAGGGGGTGGATCTCACTGAACGTGGGACTTGACTTTCATAGCCAAGCCAGAGGAGGAGGTGGCGAGGCCCTGAACCGCTTGCAAAAGCCTCGGGTCAGTGGGACTGTTCACACCCCCTCAACGCCTGGGTCACATCACACACAGACACCTAAAGGGGCCTGAGGCCGCCCCCCAGTGACCAAGGCCACTTGAAGCCTTCCCCTGGGTATCTGTAGTCCCTGCTATTCCCAGGGCCTCCTAGAAAGAAGCCAGAGGGGACGGCGGGGACGGGGGACCCTTTCTAAAGCCAGCCCAGAGGCTCCAGCAAGATTGGTAACCAGAGACCCCAGTGCTCCTTTCTCGCGAGTTGAATTCCAGGCACCTGCAACACGCACTATGAACAGTTACGTGCTTCCGTGTTCTGAAATGTCACCTTCTCCCCGAAGCCCTCACAGATCCCCCTACTTGAGACTGCACGGCCCCCCAGCACTCCCTGGACCCCTTCTCTGTGTATCTTCCTCCATAGCGTTTAGCTATATATCTGTATTAGCTATATGGCGTGTGGGTAAGTTACTGCCTGCACCAACTAGAGTGTGGGCTCCATGAAGGCAGGGATTTTTTTCTGAGTGCGGGGAGGGGCGGAGAAAGAAGGAGAGAGAAAATCCCAAGCAGGCTCTATGCTATCCGCGCAGAGCCCGACACGCGGCTTGATCTCACGAACTGGGAGGTGAGGACCTAGGCCAAAATCAAGAGTCGGACGCTCGGCTGACTGAGTCACCCAGGCACGAAGGCAGGGACTTTTGTCCCTTTGGCTCACTGATGTGTTTCTAGTGCCTAGAACGGTGTCTGGCCCGCAGTAGGTGCTTAATAAACGAGGGACGCCTCGGTGGCTCAGTTAAACAACTCTCACTCTCTCTCAAAATAAACAAACATTTAAAGAAATATTTGCTCTGGGGAGCCTGGGTGGCCCAGTCAGTTAAGCGTCGGACTTCAGCTCAGGTCACGATCTCGCAGCTGTTGAGTTCAAGCCCCGTGTCGGGCTCTGGGCTCACAGCTCGGAGCCTGGAGCCTGCTTCGGATTCTGGGTCTCCCTCTCTCTCTGCCCCTCCCCCACTCATGCTGTCTCTGTCTCTCAAAAATTAATAAACATTAAAAAAAATTTTTTTAATATTTGCTGAGTAAGTCCATGAAAAATGACAACAGCGGTAGCAGTTTTCCATGCGTGATTTCTACTCTTCACAATAGCTCTAGGAGGTAGGAATAGAAATTGTACCCATTCTCCAGGTGAGGAAACTGAGGCTCAAGGAGATAAGACTTAAGAGCCCAAGCTCTTGAGCAAACCCTTTCTGGTCTTGGACGCAGCTACTTTGGGATGACTCACTCATTATGTGTCATTAGACCCACCCCAAAATGACCCCTGCAGCTGGGTGCCTGGCTCCCTTTGTTTCCTGCTGCCTCCCCCAGGACACCAAAAGCACAGGCAATTTGTCTATTTTGCCTAAAGGCGGAAATAGACAAATGGAAATCCATCAAACTTCTGTGCATCAGAGGAAACAAGGCTGAAAAGACAACCTTGAGGTGCCTGGGTGGCTCAGTCCGTTAAGCAACTGACTCTTGATTTCGGCTCGGGTCACGATCTCACGCGTGATTCGTGAGATCGAGCCCCACATCGGGCTCTGCGCTGACCGTGCAGAGCCTGCTTGGGATTTTCTCTCTCCTTCTCTTGCTGCCCCTTGCCCCCCCTCAAAATAAATAAATAAACATGTTTTTTTAAAAAGGCAACCAAGGGGCTCCTGGGTGGCTCAGTTGGTTAAGCGTCCAACTTCGGCTCAGGTCATGATCTCACAGCTCGTGGGTTCGAGCCCCGCGCCCAGCTCTGTGCTGACAGCTAGGAGCCTGGAGCCTGCTTCAGGTTCTGTGTCTCCCTCTCTCTCTCTCTCTCTACCCCTCCCCCCACTCACGCTCTCTCTCAAGACAAATATTAAAAAAAAAAAAAGTTTTTTTAAACCCCAAATGTCTTTGCGAGCCTGCAAACAGACTTGAGCACTGTTGAACACCTTGTTGTCACTCAGCAGAAGGGTGTGCATTTGGGGGGACTACGTATATCGAGCTTCGTTGTTTAAACATCTCCCAAGATGTCGCATGATGAATCGGGTTGAAGATGAAAAGTAACCGTGTACGCAGAAATACCTGCAAAGAGTAGCAGGTCGTTGGAGGAACAACACAGTTCTTGCCGTTCTTGCAAAGCAACAACCAGGAGAGATGAACTCCCTCAGTTAGACAAAGCTGCGTTAAGTGTTACTGAGGCGCATGGAGAGTGTTCTCAAACTCGACCACGCATCAGAACGACCTGGGTGGCTTGTTAGGACACAGGTTGCTGGGTTTCTGAGTCCGTGGGCTGGGGCGGGACCGGAGGATCGGCCTTGGTAGCAAGCTCGGCCGTGGGCCCAGGGCTGCTGGCCGAGGACCACGCTTTGAGAACTGAGCAGAGCGCTGGAAGCAAAATCCCACGGCGTAAATGAAACGTTCCAACAAGAGGCAAGTGTGGTTGGTACCTGCATCCAAGGGACTCGGCGTGCAGACAGGATATCGGTTTGTCAGAATCTTTTGGCCAGCTTTAAACAAAAGCCACTCAACTTCCGGGGCAACCGGGTGGCTCCGTCGGTGGAGCCTCCGACTTCGGCTCAGGTCACGATCTCGCGGTTCGTGGGTTCGAGCCCCGCGTCAGGCTCTGTGCCGACAGCTCGGAGCCTGGAGCCTGCTTGGGATTCTGTGTGTGTGTGTGTGTGTGTGTGTGTGTGTGTGTCTGGTCCTCTTCCGCTCATGCTCTGTCTCTCTCTGTCTCTCAAAAATAAATAGTAAAAATTTTTTAAAAAGCCACTCAACTCGCCGTGCATATTGCAGTTGAAACCGTGAAACCATTTACTTGCATAGCAAGTGCTGCTGGAACCCAGGCGTTCTTGGGCTTCATGCTGTCCTTGCCAAAGGTCCTTAAGAGGTGGAGATAAGAAGCCTGGGTTTCCTCAAACGTCCAAAGAAATCGAAAATAATTCATTCCATACGTTCACGGTTTCGCCATCGTTAGGACCTCTCAGCCTGAAAAATACACCCAACGAACAGACCTGCCACTGGTCATATTGACTCTTCCTCTGAAACCAAGTCTCCATGTAACAAATTATGTGTCATAAAGGAAGAAAATATTTCCAAACCCAAAACCATAACTGTAGTTAATGAAGTAGTCACAAAAGTTTTTATAAGCAGGAAAAGAAACTTGAGACTGCCTGTTTTATTCTTTATAATAATAAAAACAAAGATCAAGATGATGAAGATGTTTGGTTTCTTTTTTTCCCTTGAAAACTTCAGTAAGAATACAAGGAGTTTTTGATTTTTGTTTTGTTTTTTGGGTTTTTTGTTTTTTTTTTTTTTTTTTTGGTTTTTGTCTGTCTGTTTGTTCGTTTTTGGAATACTTGAGTTTTTAGAGAGTATTTGTAGTTTGGGTCAGAATTCCTTTGATCAGTTCCTCTCCAATTGCTTGTTAGGATTTTGCGATAAAACTTATGAAGGTACCAAGTGCATTTGGCCAGAGATAATAGAAAGCTTGCCTGGTATAAATGATAGGCACATTTCTTGTTTATTTAATAAGTCTAGATTTGGATAGTCTCAGAGTTCTGGCTCAACATCAGATTTCCTTGCTCTTTCCTCATGGTCATAGAATGGCTGCCACAGATCCAGGCATCACATCCTTACTCCAGCACATCCCAAGACAGAAAATGGGACAACCAGGACAGTAAGAATGAGCTTTCCTCGACTGCCTCTTTTTTTATTTTTAAATCAGGAAGAAAATCTCTTCCAGAAGCCCCTCAACAGATGTTCTCTGGTGCCTCACTGGCTAGAAAAGGGTCACAGGATCCGTCCTAAACAGCAAAGGAAACTGGGAAAGCAATTTAACCTGTTCATTCTCTGTGGAGGAGGGTAGGCAAAGGGAAGAGCTGTCGGGTATTCATATGATGAGAGCTAACATCCATCGTATCTTTCAGTTTCAGCTCCGGAATTTGTGTTTGAACATGGCTATCAAACTTATCTGCCCACGGAAAGCAATGAAAACCAGACAGCCACTGTCATCTCTCTCCCTGCCAAGTCACGTGCCAAAAAGCCCACAGCCCCACCTGCTCAGAAAAGGCTTAACTGTTGCTATCCAGGTAAAGGCAGCCTTGGGTCCCGCTTGTGTAAAGGATGTGACATTCACGGATTCCAGGGCCCTCGGTGGTGAATCCCTGACAAGTGGACATAGACGTGCTCCAAAGCGCTTGGCTTAAAAATCAGAGCCCCATAGCATTTACATCATCGCATAGGACCTCTCTCTAGCTGTCCCTGGTTACTGTGCATGTGGACTCTAAACTTTTACAGCCATGGGCTTTGAAATGAAACTCGTGAGTATCCAGGGGACTGTGAATTTTTCTCCCTGTTTTGTAGCTTACAAAGACATCCAGAAAGATTGTTGTTTCCTTTAAAAATAAAGCGAAACTTTGTATTTGGGAATAATTTCAGACTTACAGAAAAGTTGCACAAATAGTACAAAAAAATGTACGTATGCCCTTCATCTGGATTTCCCAAATGTTAACATATTGTCTTTGCTCTGCATTCTTTCTGTATATAAATATTTTCCCCCAAAACCATTTTAGACTAAGTTACAGACATGATGTCCCTTTACCCCTAAATGACCACAATTTATGTTTCCTAGAACCAAGGAAATTCTTTTATATAACCACAGTACAATCATCAAAATCAGGAAATTAACATTCATACACACTATTATCAAACTACTGACCTTATTAAGATCTTACCAGTTTCTCAGTAACGTGAGAAATGAGAAGAAAAACATTTTCCCCTGGTTTAGAATCCAGATCATGATCCCCCATTGATTTGCGTTTTCGTCCGTCTTTAGTTTCCTTTAATCCTAAAGTTTTGTCTTCCATGGCCTTGATATTTTGCCAAGTACAGTTATTTTGTAAAATGCTCCTCGGTGTGGGTTTGCCTGATATTTCTTCACGATCAGATTGGAGCTCTGCAGTTCGGACAGGAAGCACAGAAGTGATACATGTCCTTCTCGGTGCGTCGTATCAGGAGGCACGTGATACCTGTTTATCCTGTGTACTGTGGGGTTAACTTTCATCACCTGGTTAAGGAAGTTTCTGCCAGCCGTCTCCACCCTTAAGTTACTATGTTCCCCTTTGTAATTAATCTTTTCTTGCCTTTATAAGGTTGCCAATTCAAGACTGCCTACGGCATGAAGGACATGGAACGTCATTTAAAAATTCACACTGGTAAGTAACATTTCTTCGGCTCGTACGCCCGGGACGTGTATTGTGTGCCAGGAGCCGGGGATCCAGACGAGTCAGACATGTGATAGGACACAGAACCTCACTGGTCATCACAGGAATACAAATACAAATTAAATAAAAATAAGATGCTATTTCCGCCCATGGTTTTGGCAGAAAATGTTTGAAGCAATAAAATCCAGTGCTGGAACAGATATGAGCAAGCTTAGCTAGTGGAAATGTGAACTGCATTTTTGATGATTAATCAGCCAGAATTAATTAAAATTTAAATGTACATATTCTTCTCATTTTGAGATGATCCTATAAATCTGCGTACGTGTGTGTGTGTGTGTGTGTGTGTGTGTGTGCATAACGACTGATAGAGAGGGAAGGATAGTAAATATTTTTATGTTTACGTCATATCACTGGACACAGGGTGTATGTGTGCTATTTTTGCCATTTTGAAGGTGAAATTGAATTCATAAATACTTTTTTTAAAAAAAGAGGGAAGGAAAGATTGATGGGGCACCTAGCTGGCTCAGTCGGTGGAGCATGTGACTTGTGACTCTTGATCTTGAGGTCGTGGGTTCGAGCCCCACGTTGGCGTAGAGATTACTTTAAAAACAAAGCAAAAGGAGAGGAAAAGAGTGATGCACGGAAAAAGAAAAACGTGATTATTTCTGGTGATTTTAATTTTCTTTAATATACATTTTTATGTCTCCCAGTTTTTCTGGATGGAGAAGGAACTGCATTTAGACTATTTTTAACAAAGTATTAGATACTCATAATTCAAATGATACAGTATGAACACAGAAAGTGTCAATGTGTGTAAGACAGGGATACGCTGAAATGTAGCTGGGGCGTCCCTAATTGCCCCAAGTCTGCCATTTAGCCTCAGCCTTTGGAAGATGAAATATCCAGCAGTTATTTCTGAAATTTGTTGGCCACGGCCAATGATTGCCTTGTTGCAGTGGGGTCATCGTCATGTTCTCCCCAACCTCACGGTGTCACATCATTTGGATTTTTTTTTTTTTTAACGTTTATTTATTTTTGAGACAGAGAGAGACAGAGCATGAACGGGGGAGGGGCAGAGAGAGAGGGAGACACAGAATCAGAAGCAGGTTCCAGGCTCTGAGCCATCAGCCCAGAGCCCGACGCGGGGCTCGAACCCACGGACCGCGAGATCGTGACCTGAGCTGAAGTCGGACGCTTAACCGACCGAGCCACCCAGGCGCCCCACATCATTTGGATTTATTCCAATTAGTGGAATGTTAAGCTATTAAGTCTCAAGAATTGGTAAGCCTTCTCGAGGTAACAAACAGTGGATCTCTCCGTGTGGGTTTGATGTGAACGTCATCAGTCAAGCCTGTTCATCATCGCCAGAGTGAAGTGCTGTCATCATTAATGATGATTGAGGAAGCACTATAAATACTTACGTGAAGCAATGACCTTGAGTCTTCTGCAGGTCCGTAGGGAAAACCTGAGGCACGCGGTTAGCTAAGCCTAGGTTTGTAGGATAGTTTCTAGGTGACTGCAACATCTCCAATCGCATCTTCAAGTCGGAGAGTTGACGAGAAGGCGTCCTCACCTCAGGCACTTTGACAGAGGAGGGCGTGGCCAGGAGCAAGGACAGCAGGCTGTTCTCTGGCCGGAAACCATCCTTCTTCCCCAGCTTCCGGCACCTGTTCGGTGTGGCAGATACGGACGATGGCGACCACAGGAGCTAATCAGCAGCTGACAACCATGAGAAATTACTGTTCATGGACTTTTAAATTTGATGGCTAGCACTTGCAATCTCAAAATTATAATCTTTCACATCCTTTTTAAAAAATTTGTTTTAATGTTTATTTTTGAGAGAGAGAGAGAGAGAGAGGGTGCGAGTAGGGGAGGGGCAGAGAGAGAGGGAGACCCAGCATCCGAAGCAGGCTCCCGGCTGTGAGCTGTTAGCACAGAGCCCAAACGTGGGGCTCGAACCCACGAACCGCGAGATCATGACCTGAGCCGAAGTCAGAGGCTTAACCGACTGAGCCACCCAGGTACCCCTCTTTCATACCCTTTTAGATGTATTCTTAAACCCCAGATGTTTGCTGTAAGACAACAGTGATCGGCTCTGGCCGATGATTGATTTTAACAGTTGGCTACTTAGAATTTGGCCAAAAGTCACATTTAATACATAAAGTAAAAAGGGGAGATCCTGACTTCACCACCCACTTCCTTATCCCATATAGACCCAAAGTCACCAGTCTTAATAGTCTCCTGTGTCGTATTCTTAAATTTTGGCATCCCTGTACGGGGGCTAAAAACACACCAAATCTACTTTTCGCATCCTTTATGAAGTTAATATCATCCAAACCATCACTGCAAATTGCAGTGGAAAACACCATTCAATAGTGGTCATCTGTCCATAAAAGTAGTAGATGCCTACCTCACTGGTTTCAGTGGCCAGGTAGGGAATTGGTTCAATAATTTACGCTCCATCCATACAGTCAACTACGTCAGCTTTCAAAATTGTGTTGTGGCTATTTAATGATGTGACGAGACGTTCGAAATTATTTCCAGTGCCAGAAAGTAGTCAGTGGGGAGGCACTATTGCATTTGGCTCAGAAAGCAAGAACGTCGTGGGTTCTAATCCCGGTTGCTGACAGGATTGAGAAAAGTCACTGAGAGGCCCGGTGCCTCGGAAACAGTATTCGAGTTGACGTCAGCCGAGAAGTGTTTTGTGCCTGATACGCACAGACGCACGTAGATAGTTGCAGAGACCTCCATCGAAAAGTTAGCAGCTGTTCATGGGTGGTAAGTTGGCCTGTGCTTAGTGAGGACAGGTTAGGCTGCTGTCACAGAGAAACCCAAACAGCGGCTCGTACGCGGTGGGGGTTTGTGGGTCTGTCACATAACTGTCCGGAGGTAAGGCAGGTGGTCTAGGGCAGGCAGGCGGCTCTGTCCTACGATCATCCGAGGACCTCGCTTCCTTCTACACCGTTATGGTGCGTCGTGTCCCATGACACCATCCACACACCTGCTGACCGCACCTGCCGTTCACCCCCCCCCCCGCCCCCCCAGTCTTGGAAACAGCCGGCAGGAAGGGCGGAAAGCAAACAGTAAAAGGCAAGCAGTGTCCTTTTACAAAAGGGACGCCTTTACCTCCTCTGCGACATCAGCGAGGGGGACTCTGCTGCCGAATCACGCCTCGCTGCGGGCGAGGCTGAGAAATGCAGCCTTGAGCTGCTTGGCCAGGAGCGCCCCTAAAACGTGAGCCTCCGCGTGCTGGGGCGTGTCCGTGAAGAAAAGGGAACAGGACGGAATGGAGCGAGACCTCCGTGAGAACAGCGTCTTGTTTTACTGAGCCGTACTTTAACAACTTGAGTCGCCTTCTGTGCTTAACTAACAAGGAACTCTTTTCGACGTAGGAGAAATTAGAAAATGCCAGTAGGCAAACCCGAAGGAACTCCCCCTCTCCTGACGTGTTGGGCAGCTCTTTTGCCCGTGTTCCGCGTAGCTCTGGGGCTTTCCTGAATGTTCTTCGCTGATTGCGTATTCCTCTTCTCGTAAGGCAGTGGGAAATAAGCCTGTTTCCTTTTCAGTATCGTTTTCTGATGCCATCTGTGTGTGTGTGTGTGTGTGTGTGTGTGTGTGTGTGTGTGTGTGTGTGTGTGTCTGAAGGAGACAAGCCCCACAAGTGTGAAGTCTGCGGCAAGTGCTTTAGCCGGAAGGATAAGCTGAAGACCCACATGCGCTGCCACACGGGCGTGAAGCCCTACAAGTGTAAGACGTGCGACTACGCTGCAGCCGACAGCAGCAGCCTCAACAAGCACCTGCGGATACACTCGGACGAGCGGCCCTTCAAATGCCAGATCTGCCCCTACGCCAGCCGCAACTCCAGCCAGCTCACCGTGCACCTGCGGTCCCACACAGGTAGGTCCCTCCCGCTGCCTCTCACGCTGTACTCGTAACTGCCTGTGACCTGAGTCAGAAGCACCCCAGAGCCTCGAGTCACAAGCGCAGTAAGCGACCTGGGGACGGGTGGTCATTGCACCGTTCGTGGGTTTGCTTTTCATCTACCCAGAAACGCCTCTGCTCGGTCCAGCAGGGAAGAACGTGGAGTTTATAACCTCGTGTATATCTTTGTGTGGCTTTCTACCTTCTTCACTTCTAAGGTATTTGGTTGAGGAGGTGAGCTAAATGAAATAGAGATACAAATATGAACAATGCACTTTTCATCCGTTTCTGCATAGCTTCCGTATTACTTCCATCCTTTTTGAAGTATGCTCGGATTCGCTCAGCATGGGCACGGGTTCATGGAAGAACCCAGCAGAGTAGGTAACTTACCCAAGCGTGTGCGTTTTCCTTTGGGCGAGTGTATCAGTCAGCTATCGATACAATGATGCTGTGTAACAACCGCTACAAAACCTCAGTGGCGTATTGTAATAAGCGTTCATTGCTTACGGACTTCAGGTCTAGCCGGTGGGCTGGACACTGTGTTGATCTCGGCAGGGCTCAGTCGCATGTGTGGGGAAAGGCTGGGTATCTGTCCACTGACCTTGGCTGGGGTTCTGCTGCCTGTGGGTTAGCTGTCTGTACACTTGCCTTAGCTGCGGCAGTCTGGCTCTGCTCCACATGCCTCTCATCCTCTTCCTGGGGCCAGTGGGCTACCCCAGGTTTGTCCTTCTCATGGCCGTGGCAGGGTACAAGCAGGCACCCCCCCGTGGGGAGGCCCCAGTCAAGCCTCTGCCTTCATCCCACTGGCTGAAGCAGGCTGTATGGTTGGGCCTGGTGTCACAGGTGGGACTGGGCTCACCCACGGTGGGAGGTCACCGCCAGGTTACACGGCAGAGGCCAGAGATAGGAGGAAGGGTAAAGAATCGGGGCCATTTTTGCAAACAACTGTAGTCCAGCTCGCCATCACTCACATCTCTGACGTGAAGATAGAGTCATACCTTCCCAAGACCCACATAAATCACACCCAGTCACAGGATCAAGATTAAAGGCCGGGATACCGTGATCTCCACCAGGTTTGAATATGGCTTCTCTTAACCTAGCGGCCTTGGAAATGAAAAGACAAGTCGTGTGTTCCTACGTTCCCAATGTGCAGTGGTGACACAGAGCCGGAATAATTCCAGTAACCCTGCTGTTCAAAAGGGGAAGAATGGGAAGCCCTTGGCAGTCCCTGCTCCACAGATTTCCAAGATCCCTCTGGGCAAATGTCCCCGGGTCCCCTCACTCTGGGGCCAGGGAATGTTTCCTGGTTAGGCCTTCCTTGGCCCAGCTCCCCGGTTCCCGACCCTCCCCACCACAGCATCCTTCCTATCACCTGCCTGAGCCCCTTCTGAAAAGCGGTGGAAAATGTTCCTTTGAGGAACTTTCTCAGCCTGCTTCCTGCCCACCCAAAGGTACGGCTCTTTGACTCTAGGGTGGTGACAAGTTTGCTAGCAGAGCCATCAGCAAGACTTTGTGAGTTTCCTGTGTGTCTTTGTGCCAAAAGCCACACCCACAATTCTCTCGGAGGCTCTCCTTTCTCCGAACCCAATTCTAGGCACTTTGGGCTTAAAACCTTCTGCTGTTGAATCCCTGGAGGACTCGCGGCCAGCGGGAGAACCTACTTATGCCAACTTTGTTCTTTCGGAGGTCTTAACGAAGAGCCTTACTTTACATCGACACCCCTCGTTTGTCATCCGGTCTTCCCCCTGAGATCACTTTCCTGGATCTGATCTTCAATCCCCGAGTTTCTGTCTTACTCTGAAAACCTTTTACTGACTGGAGATGAGAAATCTTATCTAACCCAGCCCATCTTCGGTTTTCTGTATTCTCTCTGAATTCCATTTAGGAAATGGCCGGTTCTTTTTTGAGTTTGTCTCTTCCTTATCGGACCTCATCCTATGCAGCCTGGAAGCCGCTTTCACGGTTCTGCCCAGAATTGATCTCTTTGCTCGAGTCCACAGTTCAGTAGGTGCATTCTCTGTCTTCTGAGTGGCTACAGGTGACAGTTTTACCAAATGTTTGCCATTAAACAGTGTGCAACTGCCAGGCCTCCGGTCTCTACTTGCTGCCCGGTCCCAAGGCCAATGCTACAGATTTTAGTTTTCTGTTACGGCAGCATTTTGTTTCTAGATACCGATATCCGTCTCAGCTATCTGTCGTCACAGTAATGCGGCATTAACAAAACCTCAGCAGATGTGACAACACGCCGTTTCTGTCCACGTGCTGGGGATCAGCTGGGTGTCACCTCAGCAACTCTGATCTTGGCTGGATTCACTTAACGTGTCTGAGCATCTGCTCGCTGCGGGCTGCTGTCCGTCCACTGGTCTTGGTTGCTGGAATCCAGCACTGCTCCACATTTCTGTCATCCTCCTCCTGGGACCAGGGCTGAGCCAGCCTTGATCCTCCCACGGCGACGGCTGACGGAGGTACAAGCGAGCAAATCCCAACGCACAAGCGCATTTCGAGCCATTACGCGGATCAAGCCCAGTTAACCTACCCTCAGCCAAAATCTAGTGACGTGGTGTCGAGGGTCACGGCAGGTCGTGCTGCCCCTGTCGAAGAGACCATGCGTGATTCCACACGCGGCAAAGGTCGCAGCTACAGGGAGGGAGGAGAGGTGGCAAGATTTGGGACCGTTTTTGTAACCCGTTACAGCAGCTTAAGACATCGGCATAACTGGTGGTCAGTGGGTGTCTTCAGAATTCCCCCCAGCCTAAGTGACAAGAGCCGAAGGGTTCACACGTGAAAGGGTTCAGAATCATTTTCACTTAGAAAGATAAACTTACCGTTGATAGCAGCATCTTCAAATTGGTGTAGAAAAGGTGGAGTCTCCAAGAGTTTAAACGTGTGCCGTGTATGCAAGGTCTCCCTAGAAGGTTCATTTCCCTTTTATAAATCTGCGGCACTTACGAGATTTTACAGAGAGTAAGATTAATAGGATTTGGTTTTTACCCTGTCGTCACTTAGATTGGCTCCATCATCAGTAGCTTGAGCAGCAACGTAAACTTGAGAAAAGATCTGTCGGCTAAGATCGGTTGCTCATTCATTCGGCAACATTCATGAAGTCCCTGCTAGGTCCTAGACACCGTGAGGGTCCCATAGTGGGCAGAAATAAATGTAGTCGTTAGCTTTGGAGAGCGTATGGCCCCGCGCATCTATTACTAACCAGGATGCCTCAGTTAAGAAATCTGTGGTTAAAGAAAAGAAAAGAAAGATGACAAAGGGATTTAGGACCTTTGCCTTCATATCAACAAGTGCTGTTAAACTCTGCAACTCAGCTGTGAGATTTGGTTATCCGGTGTTTCTGGATTTCACCCCGCGCTGATGGCTTTAAAAAAAAAAAAAAAAGGCAAAAAGACTGTCAGTCATTAGGGCAGGGATACGACTGGAAAACCTAGGAGACTTTCCTGAAGTAGAGAGTCTTACTCTGGGTCCACAGATGCCTCCACTCGGTGATGCATGAGTAGAATTTCGGTGGTCCGGGAACTTGGATGGGGGAAAAAAGTCCACCTTCCCTGTCACTAACTGTACCGAGATTTGCCGTGTCCTTCAATTACAAAAAAGGCAACTGGTGTCAGAATAGTGCCTATGACTTGTCGCCAGGAGAGATCACAGATCTTTTCAGGACGCTTGTTGTAGATAGATCGAAATATCACCTCCGCTCTTCTCTGTTTAGAAATTATTATAGTTCTAGACCCGCCGCTACATCTTATTCAATGCATTAATAAAAGCACAGGCATAGGGGCACCGGCTGACTCAGTCGGTGGAGCGTGCGACCCTCGATCTTGGGGTCATGAGTTTGAGCCCCATGTTGGGTGCAGAGATCACTTTAAAAAAAAGATTTTAATAAAGCACACGACATTGCCATAGCGTGAATTTTTCCTTTTCATTTCTTAAGTAACTATTTCAAAATACTTGGTTTCTTTTGGATTCCTGTTGATTTTTATTTTAGTTTACTTTGTGTATTTAAGCAGTGTCCTAAGAAAGGGTCCGGGGGTTTCACTCGCCTGCCAGAAAAGAGTTGATAGCATCAGAGAGGTTCAGCATAAAATTCCGAGGCGGGAGTCAGCAAGCTTTCCGTAAAAGGCCCAACAGTACATGTTTTAGGCTTTTCAGGCCATACAGTTGCTGAAACTGTATCAGCACGATTGCTGTCGCAATTGTTCAGCTCTGCCTTTGGAGCATAAAGCAGCCAGAAGCAACACACGCACAACTGTGCGTGGCTCGATTCCAATAAAACTTTATTTATAAAAACAGGCCGTGGGCTGGCTTTGGCCCACAGGCTGTAGCTTACGACTCCTGGTCCTAGAGCTTAGCGTGCACGATCTTGGGGGCGTGTAGTCCTACAAAGCATCGTTGAGGCTCGAGCCTCTCGGTTTTAGAGAAGCTTGTTAAATTTGCCCCCGGCCATCTTCACTCATTTGTACTTATGAATAAGCCGCTTATGGTGACGTTTTAGGCCTTATACCAAAAAGCCGGAACACGATTCCTTCTCTGAGTTTATGGCCTGAGAAGGCGCACATCAGTCCTATGCACAGATAATTGCCCGGTATCTAAGAATACCAGCCTTGGAGGCAGCCTGGGTTCGAATCCAGGCCCTGCTACGAACAAGTTACGTAGTCTGCCTGGGCCTCATCCGTACGGTAGTGTTAGGAATAATAGTGGTAATAGCCCCCACCTCATGGGAATGTTGGGAGCATCAAACGAGGCCATTCTTGTGGAGTGCTCAGCAGAGGGCCTGCCATCCTGGAAGCAACGGAAGAACGTCAGCTGCTACTTTGCTTGCTTAACCCGTAAAATGGGCAGGGGTCACCCATTCGCGTGAGTTGTCAGTGCCTTAGATGATTTGGACGTGCCATTCATTGAGGAAATACATTTGGAATATCACGTGCACTCAGATGTTTGCAATTTCACTTTCCCCTGCTCATCTTTCCGCCAACATGAATTCAAAACAAAACAAAACAAAAATCGGGCAGCTGGATGCCGTAACTTCACAAGCAAAGAACGCAGCTGGCGATGCGGGATAAATAAATTTTGCGCGATAAACACGTCTTTGTTAATAAAACTCTGCACGAAGTGTAAGCTGGGCGTTTCGATCACTTTGTAAAAGACTATTCTAATTGAGTGCGGAGCTGATTCCAAAATGTGGCCTCGAACCCGTTACGCCACGTAACTCAGTCGAAATCCACGGATTGTGCAAAGTTTCCGCAAGTGCGAACCATTAACTAGCAGAGTGGGCACCTGAGCAAAATGAACGCTAGCTTGATTGCTTTAAAGAACAGAAGTTATATTCACAAATACCCTCTTATTTGGGACAGTTGAATAGCTCTTTTCCATCTCCCGTGTTTCCCGTGGGGTTGGTCACGATCCTGGGGGTTCAGGTTTGGGGAAAGGAAAGAAGCCCCCGTCCCCCTCCCCCCCCTCCCCCCCACTTTTTTTTTTCTCCCAGGGTCAGAAACTAGCAGCTGCGGTTAGAAGGTCTCCACCGCCCGCCTTGGTATAAGCGATTTTCTGGTGTGTGCTTCGGGGGGATCCGCTGTGGTTGTTGCCTGCCTGTTCTTATCGAAACTCACCTTGTGTTGACAGGGGACGCCCCCTTCCAGTGCTGGCTCTGTAGCGCCAAGTTCAAAATCAGCTCGGACTTGAAAAGGCACATGCGCGTGCACTCGGGGGAGAAGCCTTTCAAGTGCGAGTTCTGCAACGTCCGCTGCACCATGAAGGGCAACCTCAAGTCGCACATCCGCATCAAGCACAGCGGGAATAACTTCAAGTGTCCGCACTGCGACTTCCTGGGTGACAGCAAGGCCACCCTGCGCAAGCACAGCCGGGTGCACCAGTCTGAGCATCCCGAGAAGTGCTCGGAGTGCAGTTACTCGTGCCCCAGCAAGGCGGCGCTGCGCGTCCACGAGCGCATCCACTGCACCGACCGGCCCTTCAAGTGTCAGTACTGCAGCTTCGACAGCAAGCAGCCCAGCAACCTGAGCAAGCACGTGAAGAAATTCCACGCGGACGCGGTCAAGACCGAGGCCTTGGACAGGAAGGACTCGGGCCGGCAGAGCAGCCGGCAGGTGGCCAAGCTGGACGCCAAGAAGACTTTCCACTGTGACATGTGCGAAGCCTCGTTCATGCGCGAGGACTCGCTCCGCAGCCACAAGAGGCAGCACAGCGAGTACCACGAGAACAAGAACTCGGATGTGACCGTCCTGCAGTTCCAGATCGACCCCAGCAAGCAGCCGGCCGCGCCCCTCGCCGTGGGCCACCTGCAGGTGCCCCTGCAGCCCAGCCAAGTGCCCCCGTTCAGCGAGGGGCGAGTCAAAATCATCGTTGGTCATCAAGTGCCGCAGGCCAACACCATCATCCAGGCCGCGGCCGCCGCGGTGAACATCGTGCCCCCCGCCCTGGTGGCGCAGAACCCGGAGGAGCTCCCGGGGAACAGCCGGCTGCAGATTTTGCGCCAGGTCAATCTGATCGCCCCCCCCCAGCCCTCGGGGTGTCCGAGCGAGGCGGGCGCCATGACCCAGCCGGCTGTGCTGCTCACCGCTCACGACCAGGCCGACGGAGCCACGCTGCACCAGACTCTCATCCCCGCGACCCCAGGCAGCCCCCAGGAAGGCTCCGGCAACCAGACTTTTATCACCAGTTCGGGGATTACATGCACTGACTTTGAAGGCCTTAACGCTCTGATTCAGGAGGGGACAACCGAAGTGACCGTGGTAAGCGACGGAGGTCAGAACATCGCCGTGGCCACCACGGCCCCGCCTATATTCTCCTCCTCTTCCCAGCAAGAATTACCCAAGCAGACTTACTCCATCATTCAGGGGGGAGCCCACCCAGCCTTGCTCTGTCCGGCGGATTCCATACCAGATTAGAACTGAAAAGCCAAAAGAAAGGGGAAAAGAGGAAAGACGAGTGACAAAACAGGAAGTCGTAAATAGAATTCTGTGAGAGGTTTGCTCTTAATGTTTCTAAGGATTGTTGTGAAACCCCTCCCCTCGTAATAAATTGTAATTTTATACTGCTTAACTATAATTTTTTAATGCTGTAATAATAACTTTGAGGTCACCTCTGAATCGCCGTGTTATTTAGCTGTTGTAGGATTCTTAAATGTTCCCAAGATGATTCCAGTTAGGGGTTGGAATTAAATGCAGTGAGTCGTGAGTACATTTGTTTTGTCCAGCTTGATTTCCCAGTTCTGAGAAGGGTTTTTTCCAATCTCATTAAATTTGTGTACGAGATGGGACTTCCCGACCTCTCTTAAGTTACGGTTCTGAGATTCTCCTTCGAGTTTGGGCCATTAGTGTTTTAGTACGTGGATACCAATCTATTAGCGTGAGGACCATTTTCTACATAATGTTACATGGATACTGGACCCCTCCCCCCACCCTCCACCAAAAAAAAAAAAAAATGTTTAGTGCTAATCAGAAAAAAAAGGAATGGTTTCCTAATAAATTGATATGTGAGTAAAATATACTGAATGTTAATGATTCTTTAGAGCCACAGTATGACTGGGGCATGATGGGTGTGAATTATCCTATGACTAAAGAGAATTTGAAGAAGCAAATGTTTTTAGACCCCTGATAAATATTACACAAACATACCAGTCAACTTAAGTATGCATGGTGTCCAAAGTGACCCAACTGTATAGCATTTCGAAACCTGAGATTGATGAACCTGACGTTTCTGTTTAGATGCAAATGTGATGTGAGTTCCTACTTACGTTTAGGATAGTTTTCTTGGATGCGATTGTTTTAAATATCAACATACGTGCAGTCCCAGGGACCAGATGAGTGGGACTGGGAAAGTACTTAGGGTTTTCGAAAGCGCAGGCTCTACGATGGAAAGGGAAATTTAAAGGTTATTGTTTTGGATTGAAATGCTGTTTGATCAGTAGGTGGCACCAGAGAGCAAGCTAGAATCGCTCAGGCTTCCACCCAAAGACATGAACTTCAGGGTGGTTACCTCTAATTTCCAGCCTTTAGCATGATCTTCAGCTCATGTTGGGCTCTTAGTATATACTGAACGAATGAAACATGCTCTCACAGAGCATGGATTGGGGAGGAGAGGAGGGTTCTCTTGTGAGAGAAACACATTTACAATGTTAGAGAAAACACATTTTTTAACTTTATTTAAGATATATTTATTTATTTGAAGACTTATTTATTTTTGAGAAAGAGAGTACAAGCAGGGAAGGGGCAGAGAGAGGGGGACAGAAGATCCGAAGCAGGCTGTGACTACAGCAACTAGCTCCACGTGGGGCTCGAACTCACGAACTGAGATGATGACCCAAGCCCAAATTGAATGCTTAACCAACTGAGCCACCCAGGTGCCCTAACTTTTTTTTTTTTTTTTTTTGGTAATGTTTATTTATTTATTTTGAGAGAGAGAGAGAGAGAGAGCAGGGGAGGGGCAGAGAGAGAGGGAGACAGAGAATCCCAAGCAGGCTCTGCACTCCCAGTATGGAGTCCTGTGTGGGGCTCAGACCCATGAACCATGAAACCACGGCCTGAGCCAAAATCAAGAGTCGGATGCTCAACCGACTGAGCCACCCAGGTGCCCCCAAAACACATTTTTTCCAGAGTCCTCATTACTTTGACTTTCCCGGCGCACAAAGTTCTCATGCGGATCAGCTCACTTTTGTATAAAGATATTACCCTCCCCCCCTTTTTCTCTGCCAATAACAAACTTAGGAAATACACACAATGGTGATGCAGAAACCTTCAGGGTTTGCCTGTTGGAAATAGGAAAGGCAGCTTCCCTTAGGAAATAGCTATAGAGTTTGAGCTTTCTTTGATCCTTAATATTTGAACATAATTCTGAAGGCTCTGGGATGGTGGGGTTGCCACAATTTATTTTCCTATTAGCAATGGATATAGTGAGCCACTAACCATGATTTGGTAAGAAATTGAAAAAGTTTCCAGCATACTATGTTAATATTTTAATAATTTCACTGCTTTAGAATTCTTGCTTACAGCTCTTTAGCCTACTATTTAGCTGGGGCACCTGAGTGGCTCAGTTAGTTGAGCATCTAACTTCAGCTCAGGTCACGATCTCACGGTTCGTGGGTTCGAGCCCCGCATCGGGCTCTGCACTGACAGTAGGGGGCCTGCTTGGGAGCCTCTCTTTCTGCCCCTCCCCCACTCATCCTTTTTCTCCCTCTCTCTCTCAAAATAAGTAAACTTAAAAAAAATAAATAACTATGTAGCTATTCAGTTTTATCCGGGAAACTTCTAGTACCACGAACTTGTTTTCTATCTTTCTTTTTTTTCCCAGAATGCCCCCTTTTCTTTTTCAACTTTTTATTAAAGAGTTTTTTTTTTCCCCTGATTAGAAATGCAGTGTACATTCAAGGTAGAAAAGATGTGAAACACATACTATTTTTAAAAATTAAAGTTGCTAGGGGCATCTGGGTGGCTCAGTCGGTTAAATGTCCGACTCTTGATTTGGGCTTAGGTCATGGTCTCCCAGTTCATGGGATCAAGCCCCGCATGCTTGGGATTCTCTCTCTCGCCCTCTCTGCCCCTCCCCTGCTCGTTCACTTGTGTGTTCTCTCTCTCCCTCTCTCTCTCTCTCTCTCAAAATAAATAAACATTTTTTTAAAAAATTAAAAGTTACTAGTATTCTTACCACCCAGACATAAAAATTGTGACCATTTTGATGGATTTTCTTTTTTGATGGACTTCCTTTGTTTCTATGTTTATGTATGGTATGCCTTCCACTCCAGTTATAGAGTTGGGTTTGAACTGAACATGCTGTTTTCTGTTTATATGCTCTATTTCTTTTTAAATCTTTGCACCTTGCCTGGCTGCTGCCCTCTATATACACATAAACATGCCTACGCGCGCGCGCGCGCGCACACACACACGTGCATATTTGGATTTTTTTTGTAACAAACCGCAACAGCAAAATGTGTTCCTTGCAACAAACTATCTATAGAAAGGTACAAAAACCAAGCCAATCATCTCCAGCCCCCTTCCTATTCTCATCCTACCCAAGGTTAGTAATGTTAAGTTTTCTCTGCGTTCATACTAACATACATAGTCTCAAAAACTAACATAGAGAAGTTTTTTTTCCTATTTTTCTCGTAATTGTATCACACTATGTATATTTCTCTGTAAGTTGCTCTTACGATGCTGTGTGTTAACAGTGCTGCAGGTGAATACAGCTATCTCTAACTTTCTGCTTAAGCCAAAGGTAGTAGGATGTACATACCACACATTATTCGACCATCTCCCTACTCGTGGGCGTGCAGGTTGCTCCGTTTTCGTTTGCCGTCACAAACGGCAGCGGTAAACGTCCTACCTGGTCGCTCACGTTCAGTTGTGCTTTCGGAGTTTCAGCGAGTGGCCGTGGCTGCTACTTGCATAGTTTGAGATTACTCTTTCGACACGGTAGTCTCACGCGCGGTGTGCATCCCCACCATCACCAATCCTGGGTGTTAGCAATCTTTCCAAGTTTTGTCAAGCTGGCGAGGGAAATGAGCCATCTGGTCTGTGTGCGTTTCGCCAGCTGGTGTTTTCATCTGCCTTTCTGTGGCGCCTCTATATAGACTTGTTGGTGATTTGCATTTCTCTTGTCTGTGAACCTTAAACGCATCCTCCCTCACTTTCCTCCTTGGATTGTTGGGCACTGGAGACACGAACCCCATGTCTGTCACATATTGCTGAGTTTCCTTCCCTCCTGTCCTCTGTCTGGGGACTGTTCTTGCAATGCCATCACCATACAAAAAAAAAAAAACTATCTTTTTCTATAGTCAGAATCTTCTATGCTTCACTTGTGGCTACTGTTTTATCTAGGACAAGTCCTCTCTTCCCCTGAGATGAAAAAAAGGGTTTTTTTTCCTTTAATATTTTTGTGGTGTGTTTTTAGTTAGCAATTTACTGCAGCAAAAATTCCTAGCTATGCCCATAGGACATGGGAATTTGGTGGCTCACACGTGCAGGACCATTTGTTAAATAAGATATTCTTTTCCTCGGAACAGAAATCCTAATTTCACCTGTAGACCAAGTTCTCGAATACACTTGGATCTGTTTCTGGAAACTCTGATTTGTCTCACTGATCTTTAATGTCTTTTCTGGTTTGCCGGCAGCACAGACTTTATTATATTAGCTCTAAGATAAGCCTTACTGTCTTTTAGAATCACAAAGCCTCCCTCAGCTATTCTGTTCCAAGATTTTCTTAGCGATTCTTAGCTATTCTTTCTTCCAAATGAGCTGTTGTTTGTTTGTACTATACAGTATTTCTCAGCTCCCCTCCCCAGGAAAGAAACCTTTTGAGAATTTTTATTAGAAATGTGTTGGGGCGCCCGGGTGGCTCAGTCGGTTAAGCGTCTGACTTCAGCTCACGTCCTGATCTCACGGTCCATGAGTTCGAGCCCCGTGTCGGGCTCTGGGCTGACAGCTCAGAGCCTGGAGCCTGTTTCAGATTCTGTGTCTCCCTCTTTCTCTCTCCTCCCCCGCTCATGCTCTGTCTCTTCTCAAAAATAAATAAACGTTAAAAAAATTAAAAAAAAAAAAAGAAATGTGTCAATGTGATATTGCACCTATAAACAGAATGACTTTTTAAAACATGTTAACTCTTACACCCAAAAACCTTTATTCAAATCCTGTGGTAACCGTTATTCAATAAAATCATATGGTGGCTCAGCCAGTTAAGCGTCGACTTAGGCTCAGGTCATGATCTCACGATTTGTGAATTCGAGCCCCACATCGGGCTCTCTGCTGTCAGCACAGGGCCCGCTTCGGATCCTCTGTCCCTCTCTCTCTCTCTCTGCCCCTTTCCCGCTCATGCTGTCTCTCTCTCAAAAGTCAACATTTAAAAAATAATAATAATAAGTAAAAATAAAATCTTTTAAAAAATCGTATTAATTGACAGTATTAGAAACTCTGGGTCTCCCATATATATAATTTATGATGGTCATAATACAGTCATCTCATTTCTAGGTTCTTTCATCTTGTAATATTTCTGCTACTTTGTTTTCTTGTCCAGTTCTTTCATCTTGTAATATTTCTGCTACTTTGTTTTCTTGTCCAGTTCTCTCATCTTGTCATATTTCTGCTACTTTGTTTTCTGGTCCAGCTGCAATTAGCCTGAGCCTCCAAGAAAAGGTGATACAGCTGACATCTTCCTGTGTCTCCAATTGGAACGTGAATGGCTTCAGAATTTCCCCATTTAATATAATGTACACTGTTCTTTTGAGCGGTAGTTTTTCCAGCACTTTGGTCACTTTGTTCTGCACTTTTCACTTAGAGTTTTTATCAGGGTAGTTTGCTGAATGTTGTCAAATATCTTTGGAGTGTCTTGACATAGCTTTTTGGGGTTTGCACGTAAGTACGCGGATGTAGTGAATTCGTATAGCCTGGTCCTGAATCGCCTTGCGGTCCCGGAATGAGCCATCTCGGGCACATTGGCTGAGTCTTGTAACGCACTGCTCGGTTGCATTTACTGTGTTTCCCTTGGAAGTTCTAGAACTCTAACCATAAGCGCCATTGATCTCTGGGTTTCTTTTTTTTGTGCTCATTTTTGCTTGTTCTGGTAGGTGATGCTACTCTGAAGATAAATTGGCACTCTTTCCTTCTTTTTCAGGGACTTAGCAATAATTTTGCTATCTCGGGAATGATCTGTTTACTGTGTGGGCTGCAAGCCCTTTTTTGTTGCACGTCCTTAACAAAACTTCCCAACTTTTTCTACAGTTACCAGTCTGTGCAGGTTTTATAGCCCTTGTGGCTCGATTTTGGTCATTTATATTTTGCAAAAGAAAAATCATTCACTCTGCTCTAGCTTTCAAGTCGCCAGCTCTATAATTCTGTTCAACATCCTCTTAAAATTATTTTTAAATCTTCGGCATTTGGGGGAGATCTATCAGCTTTCTTTTTTTTTTAATTTTTTTAATGTTTATTTATTTTTGAGAGAGAGAGAGAGAGAGAGAATGCGAGTGGGTTAGGGGCAGAGAGAGAGGGAGACGCAGAATCCGAAGCAGGCTCCAGGCTCTGAGCTGTCAGCACAGAGCCCAATGCAGGGTTTGAACCCAGGACCCGCAAGATCATGACGTGAGCCAGAGTTGGATGCTTAACCAACTGAGCCTCCCAGGCACCCCACCAGCTTTCTTACTGCTACTGGTTTCTAGGGGGTGTTTCTGTTTTTGTTTTGATTTTTTTTTTTTTTTTTTGTATTTTCAGTCTGCTCCTCAGTTTGCCAAAAGGATTGTCTGTTGTCCACTTGTATTAAAGTAAAAGTAAAAATATTAGAGTAAAAGCTTTTGCTTTTATTTACTTGGCTTACCCTCCTCCATTTTATTATTTTCTCTTTTCTCTTTATTCATTCGTTTTCCTACTTTTCTGTCCGTTTAGTTTGTTCCTCTAATTTCCTGAGCATTCACTTATTTTCAGCCTTTCATAATGAAAGCATCGAAAGCTATGTATTTTCCACGGTGACTTCGCCTCTGTTAAAAAGATAATCTTTTAAAGGGTTTAAATCAGGACTGTCACAAATGACAGTCACATGTGACGTGACACAAACATAAAATATTCATGAGTGAAATGTAATGAAAATATTAATGAGGGCATTGGTTTCCACAGGTTACAGCAGGTGCGAAGGAGAATTCGGCGCACGTACACTCACATACCCGATCAGAAATGTTACAGTGAATTCACAGACACGGGCACCACTGCTCAGTGTCTCGTGGGCAAAAGCCACTGCATTCCACCTGACAAAGTGCCTTTGCATTCCCGTGGATGAGGTATTTGCGTTATTATACGTTCCCGTGACTCACAAAGTTGCCAAATATCTCAAAACCAACAAAAGGCACTAACCTGTCGAGAATTCGGTAACCCAAAGCTGGGAACAGACAGGATACCCAGCAATCATTTTTGCCTATTTCGGGGTCTTCCAGAAATGTCCATGATGTCCATATCCCTGTAGATTTTTTTTTTTTTTTTTTTAGTTTATTTACTTATTTTTGAGAGAGACAGAGAGAGTACGAGTAGGGGAGGGGCAGAGAAGGTGGGAGAATCCCAAGCAGGCCCCAGGCTGTCAGCGCAGAGCCTGATGCGGGGCTCAGACTCACAAACCATGCAATCGTGACCAGAGCCAAAACCAAGAGTCGGACGCTTCAACCGACTGAGCCACCCGGGCGTCCCCCTATAGATTCTTATATGAAGTATCCTTCTTTCCTAAATTTCTAGATGCTTTGTCATTTCAATTTTAGGGTGGGTTGCTTGGTTTGGTGGGTTGTCGGACCAGAATCCAAGGGTTTATACAGAGACCCGTTTCTTATTTTTCGAGTATTTACAATTTGTGAAACTGTGTTTTGGATTATAGCTTCTGATGTTCAGAGTGAACGTGTGATCTGTGAAATACGTGCTTTTTGTAATTTATTAGTTTTCTCTAAGGCCATGCACGTGCCCAGGTTTTGCTTGGACTGGCGGGTTATCTATGAAGTAAGCATGGTGACTGAGCTATTCAGTTCCTCTAATCCTCTCTCAGTTTGTGTCTATTTGATAGATTTTGAAAGAAGTAATTTTATTTATTTTTTTAAATCTTTATTTTTGAGACAGAGAGAGACAGAGCACGAATGGGGGAAGGGAAGAGAGAGAGGGAGACACAGCATCCAAAGCAAGCTCCAGGCTCTGAGCTGTCAGCACAGAGCCTGACTCGGGGCTCGAACTCACAAACCGCGAGATCATGACCTGAGCTGAAGTTGGAGGCTTAACTGACAGAGCCACCCAGGCGCCCCTTAACCAAGCCTTTCGTATAACTACTAGGGTGTTTTGCTTTATTGTACTTTGCCCTGTGTCACTTTTTTTTTTTTAATGTTTATTTATTTCTGAGACAGAAAGAGACACAGCATGAGCGGGGGAGGCGCAGAGAGAGAGGGAGACCCAGAATCCAGAGCAGGCTCCAGGCTCCGAGCTGTCAGCACAGAGCCCGACACACTTGAACTCACAAACTGTGAGATCATGACCTGAGCCAAGGTCGGACACTCAACCGACTGAGCCACCCAGACTCCCCAGATAGGCCTACTTTTTAAATCAGCTTATATATCCTTGATGAATGTTACCTTTCTCAAAAAAAAAAAAAAAAAAAATTTTACCAACTGCTGGAATAAGATACATGTAATTTTCAGTTATTCTCTTTTTAATTGGTGTAAACCCTGAGAAGTCTCTTTCATATAAGGATATGGAAACAGAAATTGTATTGTTATAGTGATGCTTCTCAATTATTTTAATGCCTTCTGAATTACATGCCAGAAAATCACATAATGATTGATCCTAACTAGTTGGGTCCATTTGGGTAAAAGCAAAGAGGTGAAAACCACCTGGGATTTCTCTCCCAGGCATGGAGCACTTACCTTCTCAACACTGACACCGTAAGTGCCCACATTTTGTCTTTTTTTTTTTTTTTCTGGCATCCCAGAGATTTTACAGCCCTGTGCGTTGATTCAGTACAGATTATTCATGATGAGTTCTCAAATGATCAAGGTTAGGAAAAAGTACACACAGAAATAAAGGATCTGAGAATTGATTTCCTCCATCAATCCCATAAACCTCTTGAAAAACCTTTGTTTACTCCTGAAACACAAGAACCTTACCTGAAGTCTCTGTCCCTAGAGCGGTGGTTCAGCTCTAAGTTTCCGTGTAAAGAGCCAGACAGCAAATATTTTCAGCTCTGTGGACCACACGATCTTTGTTACGACTATTCAACTCCGCCACGTATCCTGGGAGCCGTAGACAGTACATAAAGGAGTAGGTGTGGCTGTGTTCCAGTAAAACTTTACTTATGGGCATCGAAATCTGAATCTCATAAAATTTTCACATGTCAGGAAATACCCTTTTCCTTTTGTATTTTTTTTCAGCCATTCAAAAAAACTGTGAAAACCATGCTTAGCTTACAGGTCCCGCAAAAAACAGGTGCTGGGCCATAGGTTGCCAACCCTTGATCTGGACCCTGCACATAGTAGGTGCATAATAAATATTTATTAAATAAATGGCAGTAATGATTTTCAGTGGTAAAAGCTGAGATTTCTTGACCCACGATGTGCCACCACCAGGCTGAATGCTGTACGCAATAATCTCATTTAATGCTCCCCTCCACCCATGAGGGCGGTAGTGTTATCCCTCGCATTGTGCTGGGAAGGATGTGTTTCTCAACTGGCCTGGTGTGTGTAAGAATCAGCTGAAAAATGTGCTTTAAGTGCCCACGGACACAGCCCAGCTGCAGAAACTCCAATACGGTGCCTCTGGACAGGTCCTGATAATCTGTATTTTAAATCTAGCACCTCTGGGAGGCGCCTGGGTGGCTCAGTCGGTTAAGTGTCTGGCTCTTGATTTCGGCTCAGGTCATGATCTAGCTCGTGGTTTGTGGGTTCGAGCCCCACATCAGGCTCTGCGCTGACAGTGCGGAGCCTCCTGGGGATTCTCTCTTTCCTTCTCTCTCTCCCCCTCCCCTGCTTGTGCTTGCACTCTTTCTCTCTCTCTCTTAAAATGAGTAAATAAACATAAAAAAAAAGAAAATCTAGCCCCTCTGGGGATATTTCTGATCCAGGCAGTTGTGAAACATCAAGGTATAGAACCAGAGATTCAGAGAAGGTAAGAGACCTTGCCCAGGTCACACAGCCGTTAGCCCTAAGAAGTTTCAACCTAGAGCCAACACTCAAGTGACCTGCCTTCGTTCTAATCAGTGTGTTTTTGCTGGTCAGGACCTTCAGCCCGCTTGCTAAATCAGGGCTTGTTTGCAGGAATCCATGGGCAGAGGGACCTTCGTGGGATACTAAGTGAGACTGGGCAGGCTTTCCTGGCGTGCCCGCCGAGCCCACCCCCAGATGTGAATGACGGATCTAATTTTGTTGCGCCTTAGTTTACAGTATGATTCGGGGAACTCAGAGTTCGCCTCTTTGCGGTGAACCTGGGCACACCCAAATGCCTCCGTGTCGTATTTGCACTTATTCCCCCCGGCCGAGCAGAGCTGGTGAATGCACACCTGTACTGTGACACGGGTTCTCTCGAGGAGATCAAGAACCCAAGGGCTGTGTCCTGGAACACGGTGACTGCGTGCATCCTAGCTACTGAACGCTTTTTCTTTTCAGTAACTCATCCTTTCCGGTTTGGGCTTCGGAAGAATTCTCCTCGGAGAAGTAAAAACGAAATGCTTGCAACTGAAATTTCTCTTCAATCCATTAGCCAGATTTGGATCTTTGGGAACGATTTCAGTAGAGACTAAAAGCGCCAGTGGTTTTCTCCTCCACCCCTCCTGGTTCCTTCAGTGCTGTGCTGCTGTCCTTTCTGGAGATCAGAAATTATCTGAGGTCGGGGCGCCTGGGTGGCTCAGCTGGCTAAGCGTCGGACTCTTGGTCTCGGCTCAGGTCACGATGTCACAGTTCGTGAGTTCGAGCCCCACGTCAGGCTCTGCACTGACAGCATGGAGCCTGTTTGGGATTCTCTCTCTCTCTGTCTCTCCCTTTCTCTCTGCCCCTCCCCTGCTTATACTCTAAGTCTCTCTCTCAAAGTAAATAAAGAACACATTAAAAAAAGAAAAGAAATTGTCTGAGGTGGTCTGAGGAACCAGATTCAACCCCGTAGGGCTTTCCCACCACGGGACTCCCTGCTCTTAGCCCACAAACGACAGGTTCAACAACACAGGCTGCAAAGGGTGAACTCTCGTTTAAGCCAACCCTTCACTTTTTTTCTCTAATCTTTTTTAATGTTTATTCATTTTTTGAGAGAGAGAGTGAGTGGGGGAGGGGCAGAGAGAGAGGGTAGACCCAGCATCGGAAGCAAGCTCCAGGCTCTGAGCTGTCAGCACAGAGCCCGATACGGGGCTCGAACTCACGAACCGTGAGATCATGACCTGGCTGAAGTCAGACGTTTAACCGACTGAGCCACCCAGGCGCCCCGACCCTTCACTCTTGGAAATGGTCTCTCACTACTTATTTCTGTGCTTCCAGTAAGATGGGAAAACAGAGTGAGACAGAGGTCACGTGACTCGCCCAAGGTCCCTCTGCTGGTGACTGGCCTGATGGCCCCTGAGCCCAGCCCGCTTCATACATCATCACTTCCTTCCCCAGCCCTGAGTACCCGGCTAGTGGCTAACGCTCAGAGCCAAGATTACCTTTTTCACTCTGTTTGGTTTAGCTTTCTAATTTCGCTTGGTGCCTCTGACTTCATCCTGTTATGAGAGCAAATCAGGGCCCCCCCAAAAGTCCCCAAAACAGAGAACACAGGCTCCCAGAAAGGTAACAGTCTAATATTGATTTATTAAGAACCAGCAAGGCCACATTGCTATTGTCCTGGGTTGGGGGTACTTTTCCCCTACATAAGCCCCCTTCCCACACACACACACACACACGCACACACGCACGCACACATTTAAAATTATATTTTACAACTGTGTGGGTATAAAGATGGATGAGCCAGGCTGGATCATATTAAATATATTTTCTTTTGATTTCTGAAGCACTTTCATGGACTCTGAGCATCATGCCCACTGAGCTTAATGGAAAAGTCAGCCCCGGGGCTGGGAGATTATAACCAACATGAGAAATGCAAGAGAAGGTTCGTTCTACAGGGAGAAGACGTGGGTTGGGCAGAAAGATACTCACTTGTATTTGTTTTGCCCTAGTTTATTTTATTTTTTTTTACAAAAGCGTTATTAAGACAATATTCATATACCAGACAGTTCACCCTTAAAACTGTATAATTTTAAATTTTGATTAACGTTCATTTATTTTTGAGAGAGAGGAAGAACGTGAGCCAGGGAGGAGCAGAGAGAGAGGGAGACACAGAATCCGAAGCAGAGCCCGACACGCTTGAACTCACAAACCGTGAGATCATGACCTGAGCTGAAGTCAGATGCTTAATCGACCGAGCCACCCAGGTGCCCCCACCCTTGAAACTGTATAATTTAACAATTTTTAGTATATTCACTAACATTGTGCAACCATTACCAGTATGTAATTGCGGAACATTTTCGATACCCCAAGAAGAAACCCCGGCTCCGTAGGAATCACTCTCCGTTCCTCCCTCTTCCCAGCCTCTGGCAACCACAAATCCGCTTTCTGGCTCTACGTTTTTGCCTTTTCTGAGCATTTCACATCCCTGGAATCATACCATACGGGATCTTTTGCGACTGATGGCTCTTATTCAGCGTAACGTTGTCAACGTTCGTGTTGTAGGATGTATCAGTGCTGAATAGTATTCCACTGTCTGGACAGGCCACGTTTTGTTTATCTGTTCACCAGTTGGTGGAAATTTAGGTTGCTTTCCTATTAGCCCTTGTTTGTAAGATATTCATATATTCAGATTTTTCGAATTATTTGTGAACTTTGATCATGATACCCGCTGCGTATTGTGCAACTACTCTGGGTCAGTCACACTAATTCAGTGAACGTCCCCAGCAGCCCCTTAAGGAGCTGTTATTACCCTCCCCATCTTAGAGCTGATGAGATTGAGCGATAGAAAGGGTAAGCAGCTGACCCCGGGTCCCACGGCTAGTTGATTTGATTTGATTTGAATCACACAGTGATTCAGATCTTCTTCTGGAGCCAGAATCCCGCGTCGGAAATCCAGTAAACAGCAGGGCACATCCATCCGCCTTCGCTTGAACACAAAGACAGAGCAGTAGATACGAGCCCAGGGGCCAACATGAAAATGGGAGGGCATGGCAGGGGGATGGGACATTTCTCGCTCAGGTGAGTAGGACAGGTGGAGGTGGTGGGCCAAGGAGGTGCTCCGTTCTCCTACTAAGCTAACGTCCATTGAGCACTCATTGCAGGCCAGGTACTTACTAAGCATTTAACTGCCGCCTCCTACCACCAACTACCCCGAAATCAAGAATGGACCAGAAGAAAGCTCTGAAGTTTCTTCTGGCAACAACAATGGCATCCCTGAGCCCCCAGGAAATAACATCCCTCCATACTCATATCGTATTTACTTTTTTTTTTTTTTTCGAAAATTAACTATGACATTTGAGAAGAATTAGGAAGTTACTTTTTTAATGCTGGTGTGGTTTTGAGCAATGGTGATGGTCATTTACCTTGGACTACGTTTTTCCAGTATTATCCTTGCCCTGAGAGTTGCTACACGGGATTCTGAAGGTGGAACTAGATGTTATTTAGTTCTTAGAACAAGGGAGACTATAGAGCGAATGTTCTGGATCCCATCCACTCTTATGATACTGGCAGTTCATTGGTAGAATCGTTCCGGCTGCGTGTACAGAACGAGGGACAGGTCAGGGGGGCGAAGACACCGGGTTGAATGATTGAGCCCCTGCCTTGAAGCTGTTTATTGTCCAGGGCACCATTGTTTCCTCTACCAAAACTGTGGGTCTGGAGGGCTGAGACTGATCCTGACCACTCTGCACCCCCGGAAAAAGCGCTCAGTAAATGTTCATGGAACTCATTCATTCATTCATTCATTCATACAATAAGTGTTTTTTGGCCACCTACCATGCGCCAGATCCAGTTCTGGAAACTTGAGGGTTATCAATGAGCAGAGAGTGATCTTTGCCTTCATGGAGTCCACCTTCCAGGGCGGGGAAACAGACAACACACAGCAAACAGAATACGAAAGTGTGTTATAACAGTCTCAGGAGGTGATGAGTGCTGGGGGGGAGGGGAGTTCGGTAGGGGGAGAGGGGCTGATGTTTTAAATAGGGTGGTCGGGGAAGTCCTCCCTGAGAAGTTAAGATCAGAACAAAGACTGGAATGAGGGAGGAAGCCATGTGGTTACAAAGGGGAGGAGAATTCCAGAGGGAAAAGCCAGTGGAAAAACCCTAAGCGAAACATGAGAGTGCTTTTCGGTGTAAATGTGGCTGGAAAAGGGAGAAAACGAACAACGGCAGGTAGACAATGAGGATGATGCGAGAATTTTTCTCTATGCCTTGCGCGTGCCTGACATATATCATGATAAAAATTAAAACAAGAATAGCAATTGCATTCACTCTGCAAATATGCTGTTGGTGCTGCGAGGCAGGCAGGACCCTTGCCCTCTGGGAGCTCACGGTCTCATCAGGCAGACAGCACATAAGTGCTCTCGTGGGGGACACGAAAGCATGACGAGGAAGCCAGGTGACCCAGGTTTGGACCGCCCAGGGGAGGCTGCCTACGGAAGGTCAAAATGCCCAGTAATAGCCACAGGTGAAAAGCAGGAACTAAGAAATGGGGAGTGAGCATTCTAAGGGGGGGCGGGAACCTACGAAGGTCTGGAGGGAGAGGGGTCCTTTGCGATTGGAGCATTTTTCCAGAAGGGAAAGGGGGAAAAAGGAAGAACACACAGATCGGTGTTCTTCGTGGTGCATTTGGCGCCTGGGAAGGTTGTTTATCGCAGGAGAAAACAATGCCACACGTATACCATAAATAAAAGACGATCGTACAGTTCACCGTCCAAACTGGGACACCTATGGGAGTGAAGAGGCACCGTTGAGAATGATGTTGGGGGAGCAGATGTGAATCAGCTTCCAGCGTGCCGTTGCGACTGATGGAAGGCCACGGCCAGAAGCTGTCGGCTAATGACTAGAGCTTAGCCCTAGCAGTACGATGCAGCAATGCAACACAAAGCAGATATTAGAGTGTCGCATCCCACGGGTCAGTTTTCCGAAGAAAAGAACAAGTCCCACGCCCCAAAGCTGGTCAAAGGTAGGGTCTCTGACCTGATGCTTTAGACATGAATTGATTAGGAGTATAAACGTCTCTGTCAGCCTTTACCAATCTGTTCATGCTTCACTGTGTGATTGTATTCCCGTTTTCAATGTTAACAGCTGCGGTAGATCAGGTTATTGTTCCAACTCGACACTCCCTCCCTGGGACAGAATTCTATGCATCCACCCTCGCCCATCGGCATCATGGTGGGTGAAATGTGCTTCCCCACCCCCACTGATCTGGGGCAAAGCCATGTGATTTCCTGTGGCTAATGGAGTACTGGTGGACCTGATGGGGAAAATCTCACATTCATTAATGTGCCTGTACGATTCGGCTTATCCTCTTATTCTCAAGTGACCTGTCCTGAGAAGAACGTGCCCTGTGTGGCTGATGGCCCAAGCAGAAATGGGCAGACAAATGGAACTGACCTCAACCCAACCCTCAGCCTAGAGCCAAAGCCAGCAGAGCCACAATGAACTCACAGACCTAGAAAAAAGAAAATAAATATCTGTTGTGGAAAGCCACTGAGATTTTTGTTTGTTACACCAGCAAAGACTGACTAATACAGGAGACGATGAGTGAAAACGTCAATGTATGATAGAATAAGAATTACCATATCCAGTATTCAGTATTTATTTGAACGAGATAATGTTTTCCCTACAATACTACTTTAAAATAGCTTTCATACTCTGGTTTCTCTTCAGATCAAATAAATCTTTCGCCTTTGACTAAAATAGCTTTTGGGGCACCTGGGTGGCTCAGTAGGTTAAGCGTCAGACTTCAGCTGAAGTCATGATCTCGTGGTTCATGAGTTCGAGCCCCACATCAGGCTCTGTGCTGTCCGCATGGAGCCTGCTTGGGATCCTCTGTCTCCCTCTGTCTTCCCCTCCCTGCTCACACTTGCTCTCTCTCTCTCTCGCTCTCTCTCTCTCTCTCTCTCTCTCTCAAGAATGTTTTTTAAAAAATAAAATAAAATCGCTTTCAACACAAATTTGATGAAAAAGTACCATTTGGATATAAATATATCGGGTCTCTCCTCCCATCTTGTTTTGCCTCCTTTTCTTTCCTTTTTTTTTTTTTTCTTTTTTTTAATTTTAATTTCATTTTCCTTTCATGGGCAAGGACACCTGCCCATAGGACTCCCCTCCCAATCTACATAGGACCTGTTGGCCTCCATAGGGCATCTTTTGTTCAAGGCAGCATTTTGCCCGTTGACTCTGAGACCCAGCACCCCCCAGGAGCAGACGCACAGAAGGAACATAGTGCTGGAGATGCCTCACTTTTATGAGACTTCACACCTTCCCACAGAGGATTCTGTTCGTTTCAAGCTACCTCTCACTTACCAGGGTCTTCAGAAAGACAAACAGTTTAAAAGATGGGTATGTTGGGGCTCCTGGGTGGCCCAGTCAGTTAAGCATCTGACTTCGGCTCAGGTCACGATCTCGCGGTCCGTGAGTTCGAGCCCCGCGTCGGGCTCTGTGCTGACGGCTCAGGGCTTGGAGCCTGCTTCCGATTCTGTGTCTTCCCTCTCTTTCAGCCCCCCACTCGCACTCTGTCTCTCTCTCAAAAATAAATGATAAACATCAAAAAATAAAAGATGGGTATGTCGAAGGCCCAATGAGAACTTAAAAATTAGAAACTAAAAAAATAAAAGAACAGGGGCCCTGGAGTCCGAAAGAATTGGGCTCAAATCCCGGTTCGGCATCTTCCCAAATATTTGACCCAGCAAGCGACCTAACCTCTCCGAACCTCAGTGTCTTTTCCTGTATGGCGGGAATAATAACAGTACCTACCTTAGAGCCTCGTAAAGTAGGGTTAAATAAACTAATGCACGTGGAGTAGCTGGCACACAGTAGGCGGTCAATTGATGTAGCCGGATACAAGAGCAGCGCTAATGAGCCGCTCGCTCAGCCCACATGCGTCCTTGGTGAAGCCACCCAGACCTCGCACCCGTCATTGTCAGGGCTGCTCGCAAGCCACCTCCGCCCCGTGCGGTCCCCGCGCTCACCTGGGTGGAGGGCAGTGCCCTACCTGCCACGGCACCAGCCGGTGCACATCGGCCACTCCCACCCCTTCCTTGGAGCTGGAGGACGAGCACATGACCTGGGCTTGGCCCGCCGGATGCTCCTGCCCCAGACGGGAGGGATCGGAATTCACTCACAGTGGCAGCGTTTCAGCGGACGTGTAAACTGGGTGCGATGGCGGGATGGGGGCCGCGTGGGGTCCAGCTTCGGGGTTTCGGCGTCAGTAGCAGAGAAGTCTCCCTGCGTTATCCAAAGCAGATGGTCCCCACGGAGCATGTCATGGGGACACCTGTCTGGCCCGCCTCCCCCGCTGCTCATCACCCCGGCCAGGCTCTCCACGCCCATCGAGGCACTTAGCTGCCAGTAAGTTCCTGTTCTGGTTCAACTGGCCAACGGTTTCTGTTGCCGGCACTGAGCCAGCTCAGGCGTGAACCTTGGCACCTTGAGGCAGAAGGCTGCCCCCCACCACTGTCATGGGATCTCGCCTCCCTTCCGAGAGCTGGGTGGTACCAGCTTCACGGCCGGCCTTTGATTTCATCACAGAAGGGGAACTTCTTAAAGTAATTCCGTCCCCCAATTTTTTTTTGTAAAAAGTTTCAAACGTACAGCAAACTGAAAGAATTTTCTGGTGAATACCCATAGGCTTTGCATGAAGATTCTATCACCATGTTACTATATTTGCTTTTTAACGTTTATTTATTTTTGAGACAGAGAGACAGAGACAGAGCGCGAGTGGGGAAGGAGCAGGGAGAGAGGGAGATGCAGAATCTGAAGCAGGCTCCAGGCTCTGAGCTGTCAGTGCGGAGCCAGACATGGGGCTCGAACCCACAAATAACAAGATGGTGACCTGAGCCAGTTGGACGCTCAACCGACTGAGCCACCCAGACGCCCCTGTATTTGCTCTATGGAGTATCTTTCCATTACAGTACATTATTCATTGAAAAGGTAATACATGCACAGACTGGAAAAATTCAAACATTTCAATGTGGTATCTCATGAAAAATTATTCTCCTTACCTCACCGGATTCTCGCCTCCCTTCCCCCAAAGCAACCATGTGCTAACACATGCTTGTATGTGTAGTTTTCGTTTCTTTTTCTTCTTGCTTCTTTTCAGTGGGCCCTTACTCGACATACTGTCCTGTAGGGGGTCTTCTCTTTTTTTTTTCTTTTTCTTCCATTTAACAATATATCTTTCAGGATTTATTCTGTAAAGTTTATTCAGCACCTACTAGGTGCCAGGCACTTTTTCTAGCCAGCAGGCACCCTGACAGGGTGGAATCATTTCACACCACCATCTGGGGCTGAAGATTCAGAAATCATTCCGTATCAGCTCATGTGAAACTAGTTCATTCTGTTTTCAGATTTTATTTTTAAGTAATCTCTAACCCCAACGTGGGGCTGGAACCCACAACCCTGAGATCAAGAGTCCCAATCGAGCCAGCCAGGCACCTGTAAACTGGTTCATTCTTAAAGGCCCTCCTTTTTCCTTTAGGTTTATTTATCTATTTTGAGAGAGAGAGAGAGAGAGAGAAAGTACACAAGTGGGGAAAGGGCAGAGAGAGAGAGAGAGAGAGAATCCCAAGAAGACTCTGCACCACCAACAAGAAGCCTGATGCAGGGCTCAAGCCCACGAACCACGAGATCACGACCTGAGCCCAAGTCAGACACTTAACTGACTGAGCCACCCAGGAGCCCCAAAGGGACTTTTAATCCAGCGTTTACAAGCTGGTAAGACCCAGGTGGTAACAAAAATGTGAGAAGGTCTGTGTAATACAAAACAGTGAAAGCTTGGCCGCTGGACTTCAGGAGGTCAGAGGCTCTAGGTACAGCTTATTAGTTCTGGGAATTCTTGGGTATTTTCTCTGCCATAGATGAGACTCAGATATTCCCCATCGATCTGTTTGTTTGGATTTCTTTTTTCAGTGCTGCACCTCACCTCTATTCTGTCTCTTTCACATACCCCGTGGCTTCCACCTTGGGTTTTTGCTTTCTCCTGACTTCAGAAGCCCCTGTCCGGTCTTTGTCTCCAGTTTGATCAGATATTTTCAACATTCTTTTGGTTACACGTAACAGGAAACATACTAAAACTAGCAGAAGTAAGAACACTTTGGACAGACAGTGGGTAGTTTCCAGAATCTAAGAAAGAAACACAGGGCTAAGCCCCAGGGAACTTAGGACCTACACCAGGGAGGTGGCTTTGTGGGCATCTTTTTTCATGATCACGCCCATACAGCTGACCTTGGCTTGGCTTTATGCTTTCCTCCGGCAGATGGGTTTTTTGTGGGTTGGTTTGGTTTGTTTGTTTTTTGTTTTTTGTTTTTTTTTTGTTTTTTTTTTGTTTTTTTTTTTTTTTGGTACTTGGCAGAAGGATATGGTCACAGCAGCTCCAGCTTTAACATCATCCCAATTCAGCAAACCCAGAGGGCAGTCCTTCTCTCTCTCTCTGCTTTGGTATATAAATAGCCCAGGAATGGCCCTCCGCTGAGGCACACGCCCAATCCTAGAGCCGCTCTGTGGTCTGGAGGATACAGTGAGCTAGGACGAGCCCATCCTGCCCACTGGCCATCTGTGGCTTTTCCATAACTAGCTGTCTGTGCAAAACCTCCTCGGGAGCTTCCTGGGTATAATCTGAAACCAGCTCTGTACCAGAGGGTAAGGAGAGACTGAAGAGTCAAGCCACTCCATACTAGAGGGTGGTAGCTTTAATATACAAGGGAACATACACACGACACTTGTCTTGGGTGGCTGCAAGACAAAGAGATCTCTACACCCTCCTGCCAAATCTCAGAAGTTCATGTGGAAGCCTGCACTGGGTTCAGTCGTGTACCATCCCATCCAGACGGTCTAAGCACCACATCACTATCTCAAGGCTGCGTCCTTGGGGCGGCTTGTGGGAGTGGGGAAGGCAAACAGAACCCCTATTTCAAGTAGAGAGGAGGGAGGAAGAAGCCTCCGATGGCTGGGGTCCAGCTCATGGGTCAACCGGTGGTCACATCCTCTCCGTGACCTCCCCTAACTCTGCCAGTCCGACAAGAACCACCTCCCCGGAGGAAATAGGGTAGCATGGTTGTACAAAACCATAAACGTTCACTGCAGAGGCCTTAAGCCTCTGCTCCCTCTGCTAACTACCTCTTCCCCTGAGCATTTCCTAGATGTTCCTTAGGGATCTGCCCCGCCCCCACCTTCAGTCCATATGCTCTAAGTGGGGCTGACACACGCCCTGCATGAGGGGAAGGGGTGTGTCACATGCTTGGCCAATCAAAGTACCCTGTGATCTCAGTCAAAGTTACTGGTCTAAAGGAAGGGTTGGCAACTTATTTCTTTTTCTTTTTTTTTTTAATTTTTTTTTTTTTTTTTTTTGAGACAGAGAGAGAGCATGAGTGGGGAAGGAGCAGAGAGAGAGGGAGACCCAGGATCCGAAGCAGGCTCCAGGCTCTGAGCTGTCAGCACAGGGCCCGACGTGGGGCTCGAACCCATGAGCTGTGAGATCATGACCTGAGCCGAAGTCAGATGCTCGACCGACTGAGCCACCCAGGCGCACCAGCAAATTCTTGCTAAAGCAACAGAAATGGTTGCTGATTTCAACAGAAATAATTGATAGTAAAATTTTTTTTTTAGTTTTTTTTAAGTTTATTTATTTATTTTGAGAGACAGAGTGGGAGGGGGAAGGCAGAGAGAGAGAGGGAGAGAGAGAGAGAGAGAGAGAGAGAATCCCAGGTAGGCTCTACTCTGTCAGCGCAGAGCCCAATGTGGGGCTTGAATTCACGAACCGTGAGATCATGATGTGAACCAAAATCAAGATTTGGACGCTTAACCCGTCGACTGAGCCACCCAGATGCCCCAAAAGTAAATGCTTTAGATGTAGGGGGTCATCTAATCCCTGTCGCAGCTACTCAACTCTGTGGTTTCAGCACAAAAGCAGCCATAGACAATAAACATCTATGAATGAGGCCGTGTTCCCAAAAAACCCATTTACAGAAACAGGCAGTGGCCAGATTTGGCCCACCGACCATAGGTTGCCATTTCCTGGTCTAAAGAATGGGCAGATGACCCAAGGCAAGCCAATCAAGCCTAACCGGGGCTAAATCCTGGGACTTCTGTTTGAATGATCAGGAAAAGGGCACTCTCTCTACCTTTCTTTTCCTTGGAGCTCTGAGGATATAAGGCTGGCCCTGCCCCAAATCTTCCAGTAGAGATATATTACTAATCTATTGCATATAACAAATTACCCCAAAACTTAGTGGCTTAACACAAAGAATATTTACTACCTCAGGGTTTCTGTGGGTCAGGAGTACAAGCATAGCTTAACTGGGACTTCTGTCTCAAGGTTCCTCACAAAGCTGTAATCAAGTTGTTGGCTGGGGCTGGGGTCTCCCCCGAAGGCTCAGATGAGGGGGACAGATCTGTTTCCAAGCTCGTTCACATGGTTGTTGACAGGATTCAGTGATTCATGGTCCACTGGGTTGAAGACCTTGTTACCTCACTGGCTGTTGGCCCGATGCTATCATCAACATCTTGCCTCATGAACCTCTCTATAAGGCAGCTCACAACATGGCAGCTGGCTTCCATCAGGGCAAGCCAGCAAGAGAGAACAAGACGGGGTGAGCGAGAAGGAAGACGGTCTCTGTAAGTGACATTTCATCACTTTTGCCGACTCAGCTTATTAGAAGTGCGTCTCTAGGTCCGGCCACGGGGAGGGGATTAGCCAAGAGCAAGCATTTCTGGAAGCCGGGCTCTTTAGGGGCCACATCAGAAGCTGCCTACCCCATGAGAGAACCACCTGGGACTAAACCCAACACACAGCAAAGCTTTGCTGAGAGGAGCAGAGAAACCAAGATGGAGTGATGTTTGAGCCCCTGGATC
Organism: Panthera tigris; assembly: GCF_018350195.1. Classification (NCBI taxonomy): domain Eukaryota; kingdom Metazoa; phylum Chordata; class Mammalia; order Carnivora; family Felidae; genus Panthera; species Panthera tigris. The sequence goes on from NC_056662.1 coordinate 9,978,456, forward strand.
ACGCCAGAGCTGGAATACAAATGTACTCTCAGCCTTCAGTTCTTTGGCACAAATTCTTCTCTTTCTTAAGGGGGAAGAAAAAAGGAAAGGGTGTCTAGTTACTTGCAAGCATACAATCCTGACTAATAGACCCTCCATTACAGAAACTGAGTCGAAGGAAGCCTTGGGTATCTCTAGGCGTTGTTCATCGACTGCTCCCTCTGTGCTAAGTAATGCCCTAAGCATGTTACAACTAGTATTTCATCAACCCTTATGGCAGCCCTAAACAGGAGACAATGCAATAATGCTCTTTTTACAAATGAGAAAACCAAGGCCCGGAAATATTAAGCCATTTGTTCCAAGCCGTAGAGCTATGACGTGGCCAGCTCCGATACGAAAGTTTATATCTTTTGAGTATTGTTCAGGCTACATTGTTCCTCAGTGAGCGTCTCTGGTGAAAAGTTGTCCTTAGACTCTTTGTAAGCCCAGCACCTCAAGTTACATACATTTGCCGTATTGAGTGATCGGTCGATGGATTGATTTAGCAGTCCATAAGCGTGTCAGGCACGCAGACCTCTTGAGGGTCAACTTTTTTAGATCCAGCGTTTCCCTTACAACATTGAGAGGGAAATAGTGTGGGTATTTATTGTGCCCACTTCTTAGGTGACGGAACGGAGACCCAAAACTCATGGGTTCACCGCCATCCCACGCTGCACACTGCCGGACAGGCGATGGCACGATTCGCCATGCCTTCCCCTCGTGCAACTTCCCCCTTCCATATGTAACCTAGGACTCATGCCCCTAACACAAGAGGGAGAGGAGTTGGGGGGACTTACACCTTTGCAAGATGGCAAGTGGTTTGGCATCGAACAGAAATGAGCATAGCACGCATAGGGTACTCCGGCAAAAACTGTTCATTTTCCCCCATCAGCCGATGTGTTCTTTTTTTTTTTTTTTTTTAATTTTTTTAATGTTTATTTATATTTGAGCTGGAGTCTGCTTTGGATTCTGTGTCTCCCTCTCTGTCTGTCCCTCCCTGCTCTTACTCTGTCTCTGTCTCAAAAATAAATATACATTAAAAAAAATTCTTTTTAAATTTTTTTTGAAACAAACGCGGTCCCGGCAGCTGGAAGTCAGTCCATCATGCACTGAGGGGACAAGGTTGAGGGCCCATGGGTGGGGCACCAACAGCAATTGCTACACTCTATAGCCTTCCAGTGTTTCTGTATGCGACCATAAGCAAATACGAAAATATTCTTCCATTACCTCCTTCCCTTTTGCAAAACAAAAAAAGGGACAGTTCTGTCCCTTGCTTTTTTCATTTAATATATTCAGAAAATCTTACCATATTAGTAAAACAGGGATTCCTCATTCTTTTTTATTTTTTTTTAGCAGCTGCAGAGTATCGCATCGTGTGGGGCTTTATCACAGTTTATTCAGCATCTCACCTGTGGACAAACCCTTGGGTTGTTTCCTGGCTTTTGCAATTTCAGAGAGCGCTGCAGTGAAGGATCTCATAGAGGCGTCATTTTGTGCATGTGCCTCTGTATCAGTAGGATAAATTCCCAGAAATCTTCCCCAAGTTTTAGTTGGGCACACATCCACCCTATTAGAATCCACATTCCCCGGGGCGCCCGGCTGGCTCCGTCGGTTGGGCCGCTGACTTTGGCTCAGGTCACGGTCTCGCAGTTTGTGAGTTCGAGCCCCGCCTCGGGCTCTGCGCTGACGGCTCGGAGCTGGGGCCTGCTTCGGACTGTGTGACTCCCTTTCCTCCTCGTGCTCTGTCTCTCAAAAATAAATAAACATTGGGGCGTCTGGGTGGCTCGGTCGGTTGAGCTTCCGACTTCGGCTCAGGTCATGACCTCACGGTCGGTGAGTTCGAGCCCCACGTCGGGCTCTGTGCTGACAGCTTGGAGCCTGGAGCTGGCTTCAGATTCTGTGTCTCCCTCTCTCTCTGACCCTCCCCCATCCATGCTCTGTCTCTCTGTGTCTCAAAAATAAAATAAAATATTAAAAAATTTTTAAAATAAATAAATAAACATTAAAAAAAATTTTTTTTAAATCCACATTCCCAGACTCCCTTGCAGCTACCTGTGACCATGTGACTAAATGCTGGCCAATGGGAGACAACCAGGAAGTGATACACATTCTGGGTTACTGTGTAAAAGACAGCTGCTTGCCTTCCTCTCCCTTTTTGCTCCTTCCCATGGACTGGATCACAGGTGTGGATCTTCACCTTGAGAGAAACACCCCAGGGGCTCGTACAGCAATACGCTAGGACACGGGTCCCCGGCTGATCTCCTGCGGCATCATCCGCCAGAAGTAAACCTTCTATTTTCATTCGTCACTTTTATTTGGTCTCTGTTAAAAAAAAAAAAAAAAAAAAACTCAAAGGACTAGCGTAACTAAACACAGGATCACATCACGGCCTGCATTATAGTACAGCTGAACACTAAGTGTTCCAGATACAGCCCCTTCTGTCTTTTTCACCAATGTATCCCCAGCACTCCCAGCACAATGTAGGTATTAAGTAAAATCAGCATTTATAATAATTGTTATTATATTTTATAACAGTTTTTTTTTCTTTTTCAAATTTTTAAGTTCTAGCTAGTTAATATATAGTATAATATTGGTTTTAGGAGTAGAATTTAGTAGAAGTAGAATCACTTACATATAACACCCAGTTCTCAGCCCAGCAAGTGCCCTCCTTAGTGCCCATCACCCATCTAGCCTATCCTCACCCCCCCTCCCTGTATCAACCCTCAGTTTGTCTTCTATAGTTAAGAGTCTCTTATGGTTTGCTTCCCCCTTCTTTGTCTTCCCTTCCCATGTGTTCATCTGTTTTGTTTCTTAAATTTCACATATGAGCGAGATCATATTGTATTTGTCTTTCTCTGGCTGACTTATTTCACTTATAATACCCACTAGCTCCATCCACATCGTTGCAAACAGCAAGATTCCATTCTTTTTGATGGCTGAGTAATATTCCATTGTGTATGTATATATGCCACATCTTTATCCATTTGTCAGTCGATGGACTTTTGGGCTCTCTCCATAGTTTGGCTACGTTGGTAATGCTGCTGTAAACATCGGAGTGCACGTTGCCCTTCGGATCGGTATTTTTGTATCTTTTGGCTAAATTGCTACCTAGCAGTGCAATTGCTGGGTCATAGGGCAGATCTATTTGTAACTTTCTGAGGAAGCTCCATACCGTTTTCCGGAGCGGCCCCACCAGTTTGCATTCCCACCAGCGGTACAAGAGGGTTCCCCTTTCTCCGCACCCTCGCCAACATCTGGTGTTTCCTGTGTTGTTACCGTTAGCCGTTCTGACAGGTGTGAGGTTATCTTGTGCAATAGTTTTCAAAGTTAGTATCATGTAAGGGGAGTAGGCGGGTGACTGCCGACAACAATGACAAGTAACATTCTTCATGACGTACTGCTTGTCGATCCCTTTCCATACACTCCCTTTGAATACTCAGGAAACCCCTTTGAGGTAGGTTGAATTATTATCCCCATTTTACAGATGAGACTGAGGCTCGAGAGGTTAAGAGGCTTGTACAAAGCACACATCTGCGAAGCGCTGGTGAGACTGGGCCTTAGCATCAGTGAGCGTTCACGGTCTTCGTGGTCAGAGTCATTACCACTGTCAGCATGGCTGCTTCTCGGGCGAGGAGAGGTGAAGTAACTTCACCTTGTCAAACCAAGCCTGGAATTGGCCTCTGGATGTGTCCAAAGCTGAACAGGAAGAGAAGGGAAAGAGGGAGCAGGAAACGGTTGAATGTATCCTGTCTGCCTTACAAGGCCATGGAGTCGACCTCCCACCGGCCTCCTTTGCCTCATCGCCAGCATCCCGCCCACCTCCGGCCAGACTGAGGCTTCTCAAAACGGCTATCTCTTACCTCCTGGTCTTTGCACAGGCTGTTGCTGTGCCTGTGACCCTCTTCACCCCACTTCTGTACCTGCCCAAGACCGACTCACCCTGTTACGAATCGGCCTGTGGCAGGAAGCGTTCCCTGACCACTGTGTGAACCTTTATCACACTGTCTTATAACTGCCTGTTTCCTTATTTTCCATCGTCGTTCATCTGTGACTTTCTCAAAGGCCTGCTGGTGCATTCCTGGAGGTTAGCACAGTGCCTCAAAACCGGAGAGAACCCCATAAATGTTTGGCCAACAAGCGAATGGCTCTGGGGCAAGCCCTAATGGACAACGTCAAGAGTCAGGGAGACTGTGGCCTAAGACATGGAAACACGAAAAGAATCTGCAGGTGACGATCGGTCTGGGTGATTTCGATGTTGCTGGAAAGGGATCGGAAACTCACTTTTCTCAGGACTGGCTAAGACAACCGACAACCCATGTTGCCACACCCTGCCCGAGATCTAGAAGCTTAGAAGTCTTTTCTTTTTAATTTTTTTTTTAAACGTTTATTCATTTTTGAGAGACAGAGAGACACAGAGCATGAGCGGGGAAGGGGCAGAGAGAGGGAGACACAGAATCCGAAGCAGGCACCAGGCTCCGAGCTGTCAGCACAGAGCCCGACGCGGGGCTCAAACTCACGGACCGTGAGATCATGACCCGAGCCGAAGTCGGACGCTTAACCGACTGAGCCACACAGGCACCCCTAGAAGCTTAGACGTCTTACTCTTAGACAACATTCCTTTATAGTTCAGGAACCACCAAACCTGTAGGAATCAGCAGGTGACCTGGAGGCCATGTTCTCTATAAATAAAGGCCCTGATACACTGTGGCACCTACACGGCATCCTCCTCCAGTACGTCATTTCATTACAGATTCTAATCCATGAAGGGGAGGGGCTGGGGTGTGGGAGCAGAAAGGAGAGATGTGAGGTTGCGAGTAGTGGTTCTGAACATTTTTTTTAAATGGTTATTTTGAGAGACAGAGAGACCAAGCGTGGGAGGGGCAGAGAGAATCCCAAGCAGGCTTCACATTGTCAGTGCAGAGTCCAACATGGGGTCAGTCTCACGAACCACGAGATCATGACCTGAGCCGATATCAAGAGTCGGACGCTTAACCGACGGAACCCCCCGGGCGCCCCGTTATGAACATTTTCGAATAAGACTGTGCCCTGGTGACTTTTTTAACTAGTTCCCTTTTGTCCCCCCAGTCATTTTCATCTTAAAAGTTACATATGCTGCCGGGAATGTAAATTGACACAGTCACACTGGAAAACAGTTTGGCACTTCCTGGGAAAGTTGCAGGTGAGCATATGCTGTGATCCAGCTCTCCCTCCCCACCGCTGCACGTCTCAGCCGTACCGTCGGTGAGAGGCACCGGGGGGACGTTGTTAAAATGCGGATTCTGAGGGGCGCCTGGGTGGCTCAGTCGGTTAGCCGACCAACTTCGGTTCAGGTCATGATCTCACAGCTCGTGAGTTCGAGCCCCGTGTCAGGCTCTGTGCTGACGGCTTGGAGCCTGGAGCCTGCTTCGGATTCTGTGTCTCCCCCTCTCTCTGCCCCTCCCCTGCTCACACTCTGTGTCTCTCTGTCTCTCAATAATAAATAAACGTTACATTTTCCTTTTTAATAAATAAAAATAAAATGCAGATTCTGATTCCAGTGCGTCCCTAACTTTAACACAGATACAGATCACCGGGAGACCTTGTTAAGAAGCAGATTCTGACCTCAGTGCTCCTCAAACCATAAGGTACAGAAGAATCGCCTGGGGATCTTGTTAAATGCAGATTCTGGGCGTAGAGCAATTTACACCCAAGAATCAGGAGATCTGTGCAAGAGTGTCGATAGCTACATTGCTCATAATTACCAAATTGGAAACCGCCCATTGGCGGCGAAGGTGTCAAATGTGGTATATTCAAGTGTGGACTCCAGCTGCCTGCCTCACCACGGGCGCATCTCACACACTTCAAGAAGCACTTGAAGGAATATTACTCATGCAGCTCAAAAGGCGGCAAAACTAAGCATCATTATTTAGGTGACGAAACTGTTGTTGTTGTTTTTCATCGAAGTATGGTTGATGTACAGTGACAAAACTATTTTTAAATCATAATTACACAAAATTAGAACTAGTGAAAGAAGGTGGCAGAAGGCAGGAGACGCTAACGGACAGGAGCATGTGAAGCATTTCTTTGAGGGGCGCCCGGGCGGCTCAATCAGTTAAGCTCCGACTCCTGGTTACAGCTCAGGTCATGATCTCAGGTTCGTGGGTTCAAGCCCCGCATCAGGCTCTGTGCTGACGGTACAGAGCCTGCTTGGGATTCTGTCTCCCTCTCTCTCTGTCCTTCCCCTGCTTGCTCACTCTCTCTCTCTCTCTCTCAAAAATAAATAAGTAGGGGCGCCTGGGTGGCGCAGTCGGTTAAGCGTCCGACTTCAGCCAGGTCACGATCTCGCGGTCCGTGAGTTCGAGCCCCGCGTCAGGCTCTGGGCTGATGGCTCAGAGCCTGGAGCCTGTTTCTGATTCTGTGTCTCCCTCTCTCTCTGCCCCTCCCCCGTTCATGCTCTGTCTCTCTCTGTCCCAAAAATAAATTAAAAACGTTGAAAAAAAAAATTTATAAAAAAAAAATAAATAAATAAATAAGTAAACATTAAAAAAAATTTTTTAAAAGCACTATTTTTGGTACTAAGACCTTAAGTTGTCAGTGGTTACAAGGATGTTTGTTTCATTCCATAAGCTGCACGTTTGCGTCTTATGCACGCCTGTAGGTGTGCCAAATTTTATGATTTAAAATGTTTTAACTAATGAGATTGCCAAAAAGTATATATTAAGATGTCATTCAGACAACTGATGTCCTGTCCCCATGGATGATGCATGTTCCCAGTTCCCTGGTCTCTGCATTCGTGTGTGTGTGTGTGTGTGTGTGTGTGTGTGTGTGAAATGTAATAGAGAGATGCTGTTATATATGTATGTTTTTACATATATACATACACACATACACACAATAGCATAATTTATCTACTTTTCCGTCCTTTGAATATTTCACTTAACATATCTTGAGAATATTCTGTATCGGCACACAGAGAAATACATTATTGTCCATTATGGTCATATAAAATGTATCACATTGTATGACAACCATCACTTGGGGTGCCTGGGTGGCTCAGTTGGTTAAGCGGCTGGTTAAGCTCTTGATTTCAGCTCAGGTCATGATCTCACAAGATCAAGTCCTGTATCAGTCCCTGTGCTGACAGCACAGAGCCTGCTTGGGATCCTCACTGTCCCTCTCTCTCTGCCCCTCACTAATTCGTGTTCTCACTCTCTCTCTCTCTCAAAATAAATAAACATTTTTTTAAAAAAGAAACATCAGGGGCGCCTGGGTGGCTCAGTCGATTAAGCGCCCGACTTTGGCTCAGGTCATGATCTCGCGGTCTGTGAGTTCGAGCCCCGCGTCGGGCTCTGTGCTGACAGCTCAGAGCCTGGAACCTGCTTCGGATTCTGTGTCTCCTCCCCCTCCCCTGCCTCTCTGCCCCTACCCCACTCCTGCTGAGTCTCGTTCTGTCTCTCAAAAATAAATGTTAAAAGAAATTTAAAAAAAAGAAAAAAGAAACATCAGTTAAGTATTTTAATTATTACTTTTTAACTATCAAGCAGGATGGGAATACTGTCCCTATTTTTTTTTAAGTTTACTTATTTATTTTAAGAGAGAAAGAGGGACGCCTGGGTGGCTCAGTCGGTTGGGCATCCAACTTCAGCTCAATTCATGATCTCGTGGTCTGTGAGTTCAAGCCCCACGTTGGACTCTTTGCTGACAGCTCGGAGCCTGCTTTGGATCCTGCGTCTCCTTCTCTCCCTGCCCCTCCCCCGCTCATGTTCTGTCTCTCTCTCTCAAAAATAAATAAACATTAATTTTTTTTTTTTTTTTTTAAAGAGAGAGAGAGAGCAGGGCAGGGGCAGAGAGAGGGGGAGATGATTACTTCCATTTGTTGCCTGGTGTTCCGTGGTATGGTTAAACCTTAGTTTAACCTAACCAGTCCCCTGTTGCTGGGCATTGTTAGGTTGTTTCTCAATGGTCTGTGGGTTTTTGGTTTTGGGGGGGTTGTTTTGTTTCGTTTCGCTACGATATTAGTGTTGCCACAAACATCCTTGCTCCCTTGCGCACATGTGCAGACGTTTCTCTGGAGAACAGATGGAAGCAGAATTGATAGGTCACTGGCAGGGCACGTTTAACAAAGTACTGTAGGGGCGCCTGGGGGGCTCCGTCGGTCGAGCGTCCAACTTCGGCTGGGGTCACGATCTCGCGGTCCGTGAGTTCGAGCCCCGCGTCGGGCTCTGGGCGGATGGCTCGGAGCCTGCTTCCGATTCTGTGTCTCCCTCTCTCTCTGCCCCTCCCCCGTTCATGCTCTGTCTCTGTCTCAAAAATAAATAAACGTTTAAAAAAAAATTTTTTTTTTAAAAAACAAAAAAAAGTACTGCTAAATTGCCCTCTGCAGCACCTATGAACCTTCACGCTCCCGCCACCAACGCGTTAGAAGACCAATTTCCCTGCACTCTTGCTAACGGTAGATGTTACCAGCATTCTTAATTTTCACTGATCTGATGCGGGGGAGGAGGGGGGGGCTGTGTGTGGAATTTAGGGTTATTTAATATTCATTCCCTTATAATTAGCGAGGCAGTGAGGCTGTATAACTCTTAGAGGTTTGTTGCCCAGAATCTGCTTTTAACAAGATCACCAGGTCATTCTTCTGCACATGAAGGTCTGAGAAATCACAATCCACGCCTTAACAAGGTCCCCGGGTGATCCGTATTCATGTTAAATTTTGAGTCACGCTGGAGTCAGAATCTGCATTTAACAAGGTCCCCAGGTGATTCTCCTGAACAGTAAAGTCTGAGACGTGCAGCGTGGGGGAGAAAAAGCCCATGCTCACCTTTGCTAATAACGTGTGTGGGTTTAATCTGTTCTGTCAAGAGAGGATATAAAACAGTATTTCAATTTATTTCAACTTGCATTTCTTTGCTCATAAGTGAGCTGGCACTTTGTTTTTCCAACTTCTTACAAGCCATATATTTTTCTTTCTGGCGACCAGCTAGCCACGGATGCTTCCTGCTTTGCTTCAAACATGACAAAGCTGATTTTCTTAGAGCCTTTGCTCTGGATTCTTCTCCCAGAAATGCTCTCTCTCTGTTTCTTCCCATGGCTGCCTATTAGATCAGGTGTTAGCTCGCAGGTCTCTTCTAGCCAGACTCAGCTGCCCTCCCCTGCACCACCCAGTCACCCTGGGTCACACCACCCCATGTCATCTTGATTGTGGTACCCATTGTTATCCGAAGTGACCTTTTGCCCTCATTCATTCATTCATTCATTCGTCCTCTAGCTGCCCTGCGGGATCTTGTTTGTCTTGCGTGTGGCTCTATACCCAACACCTGGAACGGAGCCACGCAACAGCGAGAAGTCAAAAAATAATCAGTTGAACAAATAAATTCTTGGCAGATGAATGAAGAAGTCAGACTTGCTCCTGTCTGCCTTTACTTCCTGTTTGGGAACCATTTGTACCTGGAAAACATTTACCCGTTCTTTCATTCCCGTATCCATAGTGGAGAAAAGGTAAGGGACAGGACAGCAATGAGGTGAGCAATGACTTTTTCTCTTAAAAAAGAAAGCACTTACGTGCGCCAAATGCAATGAGTAGCATTGAATTCCTCGTTTAATATACATATACTGAAGGTGTTATGAAAGCAGGGAAGATCTGCAGCTCCTGAGGGTTCCGTAAAGTCAACACAGTCTCGTTTGCTTCCCATTTATTTCCACGGGAAACAGCGTCTGTGCCTCGTTAATTGGAACCCCCAATGCCGGGTGAGTGGGAGCTCTTATTATACATGACAACTTGTACTGGTAAACTAATACTCGTACTCCGTTATAGTGATTGTTAACTCTTACCCCCTCGGCACTAGACGTTGTTCTCTGTACTTTGCATACGGAAACCCATTCGTCCTCACGACTTGCCCTAGTCATATGAGCATTGCCATTTTACTGATGAGAAAACTGGAGCACAGAACGGCTTTCCCAAGGTCACACGGTAACGGAGCCAGGATTTCAACTCAGGCTGGCTCTAGTCCATGTGTTATTACATTTTACTGCCTCTCAATCTTTATGATGCTCTGTAAAGAGATGTAGAGGGATAAGGAGAATCTTTTGTAGAACTCAGAGGGCACCGTTTAGCTCTTGGCAAGAGACTTAAGTGATCAAAATTACAGATCTTTTCCCTTTAAAAAGTGGCAAGGGTTGAAAATTAGACTTTCCGGAAGGGATACACCCTGTGGAGGAAGTATTTTGAAATGCATGTTTGACCGTAGTTTCTTTGTTCTGTGATTTTGTGGCCGAAGGACAATGAAAAGGTGTCACCCAGAAAAAACCTCATTCTGCGTGTTTAAACTTAGCGATAGAATTTTCTAATCTGTTTAAACATTGTCCAAGCACAGTGGTTTGAAATCCATCTGTTAAAGACGTAGTGGTGTGCCCTCTTTAGTTTAATTTGCAAAAGCCTCGGGTTTGATTATCAGGGAAGATGAAAATTTATGAGCTGGATTTCAAGAAAATAGTCAATTTGTATAACTGGTGAATGGAATTGGAGGAGAAGTGTGATTTATCATAGCCATTGAGTGATACCCTGCTTTTACGTAGATCTCTAATCTAGGAGTTATATTTTTTGTTTTTGTTTTTTTTACATTTATTTATTTTTGAGAGAGAGAGTAGAGGACAGTGTGAGTGGAGGAAGGGCAGAGACAGAAGGAGACATAGAATCCCAAGCAGGCTCCAGGCTCTGAACTGTCAGCAAAGAGTCTGATGCGGAGCTCGAACCCAGAAACCGTGTGATCATAACCTGAGCCAAAGTCTCATGACCTGAGTGAACACGCTTAACTGAGCCACCCAGGAACCCCTCAATTTTTTTTTTAATGTTTATTTATTTTTGATAGAGAGTCAGAGAGACAGAGCGCTAGCCAGGGAGGGGCAGAGAGGGAGAGAGACAGAGACACAGAATCCGAAGCAGGCTCCAGGCTCTGAGCTGTCAGCACAGAGCCTGACGTGGGGCTCGAACCCACGAACCGTGAGATCATGACCTGAGCCAAGACGCTTAACTGACTGAGCCACCCAGGCACCTCAGTTTTGAGGGGTTTTTTGTGTGGTTTTTTTTGTTTTGGGTTTGTTTTTTTTTTAGTAGGCCCCATACCCAGCGTGGGGCTTGAACTCACCCCACCCCCCAGAGATCAAGATTCGACTGGTCTACGAACTAAGCCAGCCAGGCGCACCTCCATTTTTCTTTCAATTTTTCATTTAGACCCTTCAAGTCAAGCCATTAAAACCATACATGGTAATAAACTTAATTTACACAGTAACTTTGAATAGATGTATTTAAAAAATCATAAAACGGTGCCTTCAAAAAAATGAAACATTTTATCAGTTGCTGTCATTACTTTTGTGAAAACCAATAATTTTGCCTTTTTTTGTGTTGGAAACAATGCATGCAGGGAAAATGCAAATCAAGACCACAGTGAAATATCATTGTATATTCACATGTCTGATAATAACGAGTATAGGAAAGGATGTGGCTCCACAGTATCTCTCTCTCCCTTTGCTGGCAAAAATGTAATGTGGTGCCAGCACATTAGCATAATCTCTTAAAGGGTCACGTGCAATCTGAAAATGTGTACATTCACTTAAACTCTGACACTTTTTTTTAATGTTTATTTATTTTTGAGACAGAGCATGAGCAGGGAAGGGGCAGAGAGAGAGAGAGAGACACAGAATCTGAAACAGGCTCCAGGCTCCGAGCCGTCAGCACAGAGCCGGACGCGGGGCTCGAACTCACGAACTGTGAGATCATGACCTGAGCCGAAGTCGGACGCTTAACCGACTGAGCCACCCAGGTGCCCCAAACTCTGACACTTTTTTAGAAGGGTCACAGATGATACCCACACGCTTCAGAAAGACTGGGAAACAACCCAAGTGCCCACCACCAGGAGGGCAGATGAATAAACTGTGCTATTTTCACAGCACTGTGGATGCTTTTAGCAATATAATATGGGGGATTCCTAGAAAATTACATACGCTTTTTTAGTTCTTGAAAAAAACTAAAATTGTGGGGCACCTGGGTGGCTCAGCTGGTTAAGCGACCGACTTCGGCTCAGGTCATGATCTCGCAGTTCGTGGGTTCGAGCCCCGCGTCGGGCTCTGTGCTGACAGCTCCGAGCCTGGAGCCTGCTTCAGATTCTGTGACTCCCCCTCTCTCTACCCCTCCCCTGCCTACACTCTGTGTCTGTCTCTCAATAATAAATAAACGTTAAAAAAAATTTTTTTAATTAAAATTGTCTTTTAAGATTACATGCACGTGCAAAAGAACTTACTGAAAAGATAAAGCAAAGGAATGAAGTGTATGGGGTTTAGGTTGACAGCCGTGAAATTGGAGGAGGGGGCCATAGGAGAGACTCTACGTAACACTGATGCTCCCAGCTTTGGGCTCCCTAATATCTCTTATATCCTAATAAGCCAGGGACCAAACAAGCCACCGTTCAAGCCAGCAATGACCAGTAATGACCAGGTGTCACGTACCAAGGATTAATCCAATCCTGGGCACCTGAGCTGATGAAATGCCATATAAATATCAAATACAAACACATACACACCGCAGGCAGTATAAACGGGGTGCCAGCGATCTCCCATCCTTCTGGCTGGGGGCACTTTTCCAGAGGCAACAACCACTGTCCCCAGTTTATCCAGTATCCTCTTGAGACATTCCACCAGACACAATAAAAGTAAGCACATAATAGGTTTTCAAATGGCTTTATGTGTATGTGTAACTACACGCACATCCCAAAGGAGAGTTTAAAGGTTGGGGCACCAGGGTGGCTCAATCGGTTGGGCATCCCACTGGGACTCAGGTCATGATCTCGCAGTTTGTGGGTTCAAGCCCCCGCCTCAGGCTCTGTGCTGGCAGCTCGGAGGCTGGAGCCTGCTTCGGATTCTGTGTGTCTCTCTCTCTGCCCCTCCCCTGCTCATGCTGTCTCTCTCTGTCTCAAAAATAAACGTAAACATTAAAGAAAGAAAGAAAAGTTTAAAGGTTAAAAAAAAATTGGCTCTATAACTTAATCCCGGGGCACCTGGCTGGCTCAGTCCGTAGAGCACACGAGTCTTGATCTCTGGGGGGTGAGTTCAAGCCCCACGTTGGGGGTAGGGATTGCTTTTTTTTTTTTAAGTCATAAATAAGTAATTTAACCTTGAGTGACCTCAGCTGGCATTACACAACCATCCCTAAAGTCAATTCAGAACTTGAAAATCAGCGGGAAGTTGGAGAACAGCTCAGTTTTTGAGAAAAGTAAAAATGTTCATCCCGCAGGCCCTACCCCACGATTTGCCAACCGTAACCCCAAGGAGACGGGTTACAGGCGGCTGCCGAGCCCCACGGGGCCCGCCCTAGCCACAAAGTAAACTTTCACCATCCTTGCTGTCAGACACGCAGATGCTTAGGCCCCCGTCCCCACGGATTCAGAGCCGAGCCCGGGTCCTTTCTAACGAGGGCCCTCTCGTGATTCGCAGGTTGGGGCAAGCTTAGGGTACAGCCCCGCCTTGAGCAACTCCCCGATTTGTAGAAAGTAAACACCTGAGCGGTGTAGGTGGCTCTCTTGCTCCCCGTGTTAACCTGATGCAAGGACAGGTCCCCCTCGGGTCTCATCAAGGTCCCAGCCAGTCTGAGCTTGAACGCCAATTAGCTCAGCACCTCCCCTCCCCAGACCACGCCTCAGTCACCTGCTAGGCAGGCCCACTCCCCTGCTGGCCCCGAGGCTTCTCGCGCGTGTGGTCCTAGACCTGGGGCGCCAGAGTCACCGGACGAGGGACGGGGTGTGGGGGCGCCGTGTAGAAATACAGATTGCCGGGCTCCGCCGCCTGAAGCCAAAACTGTCCGAAATCTGCATTTTTAATGAGCTCCTCCATAAAGTGGTTCATCTGCCGTTGGAGACTCTCTGGCCCCATTTAAATTTTAAATGCGAATATGCTGGAGGTCGTGCTTCTCAGCCTTGGCTGCACGTCAGAATAACCTGGGGAGCTTAAGAAAAAAAATATATATATATGTACGCTAATGCCCAGGCTTCAGCCCAGACCAATTAAGTCAGAATCTAAGAGCACGGCCTGTGCAGCCGCAGCGGCAGTGGTACCACCTGGGAGCTCGTTAGAAATACCGAAGCTCAGGCCCCACCCCAGACCCACTGAGTCAGAATCTGCATTTTAACGAGATCCCCGGTGATTCGTGCGCGCAGGAAAGTTGGAGGAGAGCTGTGCTTCTGAAATTTTAATGGGCAAGCGAATCACCTGGGGATCTCGTTAAAATGCAGACACGGTCTCTGCAACTTTAATGTGCATGCGAATCACCTGGGGAGCTTGTTAAAATGCAGATTCTGATTCGGCGGGTCTGGGGTGGAGCCCGAGAGTCTGCATTTCTAACGAGCTCTCGGGTGGTGTGGGCTGCAGCGGCGCGGCCCGCGCTTCCCCGGGACCCCCCCCCCCCCCCCCCGAGGCCTTGGCGCCGGGCCAATCAGCCGTCAGGGTTCTTGATAAATCGCCCTGCTCGGCCGAGGCGCAAAATTGCCGGGACGTGCGCGCTCCGGTCGCGGGGTTGGGGGGAAATTTCCGAACTCCGGGAAGCGGTGGTGGGAGAGGCGGGCCACTGGCGTGCGCGGCGCCGGGGGCCGCGATCGGCTCGCCATGTCGCGGCGCAAACAGGCCAAGCCCCAGCACCTGAACTCGGAGGAGCCGCAGCCCGCGCGCCCGGGGGTCGCCGACGCTGCCCCCGAGGGGGTGGGGCTGTCGGGTGAGTAGCGCTGCGGGCGGTTGTTCGGACGGTCCCGGGACCCGCGTGGGGGCGAGGCCTCGGGCGGGGAAGGGCGGCTGAGGCCCCCAAGTGGAGCGCGGCGGCTCAGCCCTCGGCGCCCCCGCCGCGCGCCTTTGTAAATTACACCTCCCCGCGAATTCTCTCTCCCGGGGCGAACTACGCCGCGCCCCCCGAGCGCTAGCGAATCGCGAATCTTCTCTCCAAGGCGCTGGGCGGGCGCCCCGAGACCCTGTCCGAGGCCGGCTTCGGGGTGCGCCGGCGCCCGGGTCCTGGACCTGCTTCTTTGGCGCTGGTCCGGGGCGGGGCGCCTGGAAGGTGAGCCTTCTGAGTGCGGCGTCCCCAGCCCAGGGGGATTTCCGAAAGACGTCTGAGTGTCCGCAGGGGCCGGGGTGGGGGACGGGACGCAGCAACGAACGAGCAAAAATCCCGCTCTTGCTCGAGTTTAGGGCCGAGTGGGGTCGGGAAAGATGGGACTCGAGATAGAGCGGTGAGGCGTAAGGTGCGTTGGGGGGGAGCGCCGGCTGCAACCCTGAAGCAGGGGAGGAGGTATTTCACATGGTCCGGGGAGGGCCTCCCCGAGGTGGGCATCGTCAAAGGGTGTGGGGGAGAGGCTTGGAGGTGGCTGGGGGAAGAGGAACCAGGTAGGAGGAACGGCCAGTGGGGGCCGCGGGGGGAGTCATCGAGGTTGTAGCCTGGGGTGGGGGAGGGGGGTTGGGTCCAGTAAGGACTTCACCTTTTACTCGAAGCGAGGCTCTGGAGGGAGGGGTGTGTTGAGCAGAGCAGCGCCACGGTAGGACTTAGCGGGCCGAGCCGGCTGCAGAGTGGCTGGAGGGGCTCGGAGCGGAGCTACGAGGCCCCCCGACTACCCTAATCCCTCAGGGCGTTATGGTCCGTGGAGCCTCGGCTTGTGGAGAGCTTTGCTAACTCGCTAAATTCCTGCGTCCACCCTTGGGCACCGCCCCCATTGGAATCTCTGGGGTGAGGCGGGGCTGGGGAATCTGTATTTCTAAAGCGCTTCCGTTCCGATAATCTCGGCCTCGGATTAAGGTAATGTAAATTCTCACTCGATCGCCTCTCCCTGCCCTTCACCCGCAGTTCCTTGAGAATCTCTCCTTAGTCCCAAATGAACTTTCTTCTCTCCCTCTCTCTGCATTTTCTCGGCCCAGGAAAGGGAGCAAGGGACCTCGGGTCAGACGTCCAGCAGTGCAGATCGTTCTGGTGTGGGCTTTGAGAACCACATATCCAAGGAGGTGGAGGAGGGGAGAAACTTAAGGAAACTACTCCTCAAATGATAGTATCTAAAACTGAAGTTTGGCTGGATGGTATTCCCATTAACCAAAACTCCCTAACTACCTTTGTGCCCAAGGACCATGATGGACCCAGGTTGCCACTGGTTGGGGGGGTGGGGGGAGCAGGCCCCCTGCTGATCTTCTAAAAGAAGAACTGGGGGGTGTTGAATCTTTTGGGGGAAGCCATTATCAAAGAGCATAACCAGAAGGACCCCTGGCTGTTGGTCAGTGCCATGGGCCTCTTTTCTCAGTATAGTGTAGTAGAGACCCCCTCTGTTTAGAAGGCTTGTGGCGCGGTCTGTACCGTGCAGTATTTGGGGTGCCCCTGTGGGAGCAGGGCATAATCAGAACTAAACACTAGCCACCGCTGCAGAGACAAAAAACCTTCCGACTGACGCGGTTTTTCCCCTGCATCTTAGGTCTGTCGAGCTGAACAAAAGGCCCACCTCCTTTTTGAGGTTTGTGGAGGTCTTTGCTTTTAAGGTTAACTGGCAAATGGGTTGGCAACTCAGATAGGCTTTGGAAGAACTAAAACACAGCAGGTCAGCTGGTAGGACTTCAGTGGTGACCAGTTTAAAAAAAAAAAAAAAAAAAAAGCCCTGAGGGTAACCTTCTAAAAGGAACGGCAGTTTTTCCTAGGGTTAAAGGGCCCACTGTGCTAAACGGGGTCCTGTCAAACGTGGCCCACCCCCACTTTGAGATGAGAAGGGACCCTGTCCCATCTGCACGGTGCTCAGGAGAATGTGGGCTTCGAGCTTTCCCTGGCTTCCTGGATGTTTAAAAGAGAAGGAAGTCCCTTTGGGGGGCCCTTCCATGCCACTCCACATTTTACCTGGATGCCCCTTTCTACCATTGGACAGTTTTGTTACCACTTTCACCCCTCCGTCTCTTCAGCCTGTTTCCACACCTTCGTGGCACGATGTGTCTCCCTCCCGTGGAGAATCGTGGCTCACGTGCATACACGTCAATAAAAACCGTAATGATGATTTAATGACTTAAGTAACAGGTCCTTTTATATATACTAAGACTTAACCTTCACCTAAACCTACGAAATCAGAGCCGCGATCCCCATTTTAGATACGGAAATGGAGGAATAGGGAAGCGGAGCAACTCTCAGGGGCCACAAGGCTAGTAAATGATAGAACCGAAATTTGAAATTTCACAGCTGGCTTCGCGGTCAGTTCCCGAAACTACCGCGCCTTACGACCTCTCACGTAGATTTCACTTTTCAATCTTCCTTGGTATCTGTGGGATTAAAAACCCTCCAGAATTTGTTGTCTTTAAATTTTTTTTTTTTTTAACGTTTATTTATTTTTGAGACCGAGAGAGACAGAGCATGAACAGGGGAGGGGCAGAGAGAGAGGGAGACACAGAATGTGAAATGGGCTCCAGGCTCTGAGCGGTCGGCACAGAGCCCGACGCGGGGCTCGAACTCACGAACTGTGAGATCATGACCTGAGCCGAAGTCGGACGCTTAACCGACTGAGCCACCCAGGCGCCCCCAGAATTTGTCGTCTTTAATATGCATTGCTAGAGTGCAAGGTTTGGGGTTTGCTTCCAGGGCACATAGTGATGGGTTTCAGATCCGGCAGGTGCGGGTTCTGATCAGTTGGAAGACTTCTAGCCCCCAGCCCCCTAAGCTTCAGCATCTCCTCTGAGCCAGCCCCTCAGAGCTTGCAAAAGTGTGGTTGCCAGGGGTGCCTGGGTGGCTCAGCCTGTTAAGCATCCAACTCTTGAGTTAAGCTCAGGCCACGATCTCCGTTTGTGAGTTCCAGCCCTACATCTGGCTCTGTGCTGACAGCGTGGAGCCGCCTTCTGATTAGGTTTGTCTCTCTGCCCCTCCCGTGCATGGGCGCGTGTGTCCTTTCTCAAAAGTAAACATTTAGGGGCGCCTGGGTGGCTCAGTCGGTTAAGCATCCCACTTCGGCTCCGGTCATGATCTCGCGGTCCGTGAGTTCGAGCCCCACGTCGGGCTCTGTGCTGACAGCTCGGAGCCTGGAGCCTGCTTCGGATTCTGTGTCTCCCTTTCTCTCTGACCCTCCCCCATTCATGCTCTGTCTCTCTCTGTCTCAAAAATAAATATTAAAATATTTAAAGTGTGGTTGGCAGATCAGCATCAGCTGGGAACTTGTTAGATAACGAAAAAATCACCAGCTCTACTCCAGCTCCACTGAATCAGGAACTCTAAAGATGAAGCCCAAGCTACCTGTGCCTTAATAAGCCCTCCAGGTAATCCTGGAGCACTTAAGCGTTGCCTTGGCATTGGGCTCCTATTTTAATGTGCCCAGGAATCACCTGGGGATCTTGTTAAGGGGCAGATTGATTCTGTTGGTCTGGGACCTGAGGTTCTGCTTCTCTAACAAGCTTCCAAGTTACGCTGATAACTAGAAGCTCTGGGACCACCCTTCAAGTAGCAAGGGCTTAGAGCATATGCCGTAATCACTGGGGCCTGTTTTAAAAGTATGGGTTCCGGGATGCCAGGGTGGCAGTTGGCGGGTTATCCAGCTCTTGATTTCGGCTCAACTCCTGATCTCACGCTTTGTCTTGGGAGACCGTGCCTGGTGTCTTGCTCCCTGCCCCTCTGCTGCCCTCACTTGATCTTTCTCTCCTCCTCTCTCAAACTTAATTTTTTTTTTTTTTTTTTTTTTTTTTTTTGGTTCCTGGGATCTGCCCTTAACCCCAACCCCAAGTTATCTGCAATGAGCACTGGGAAGGTACATTTAAAACCTACAACTTCTTGGGGCGCCTGGGTGGCTGAGTCGGTTAAGCGTCCAGCTTTGGCTCAGGTCATGATCACCCGGTTCATGAGTCCGAGCCCCACATCGGCCACTGTGGTGACAGCTTAGAGCCTGGAGCCTGCTTCGAATTCTGTGGCTCCCTCTCTCTCTCTACTCCTCCCCTGCTCATGCTCTCTCTCTTCTTCAAAAATAAATAAAAACATTAAAACCTACAACTCCTGGGGCGACTGAGTGACTCAGTCCATTAAGCAACCGATCCTTGATGTAGGCTCAGGTTATGATCTCCTAGTTTGTGGAATTGACCCCTGCATCAGGGTCTGTGCTGACAGCACAGAGCCTGCTTGGGAATCCCCCCACCCCCACCCCATCTCTCTGCCCCAACCCTGGCTCATGCTCTCTTTCAAAATGTTTTAAAAATAAATAAAACCCACAATGCAGGTGATCCTGACACGGGTGTGGGGGCTCTCCTGTACATCGTAGGATGGTTTCAACATCCCTGGCCTGTACTCCCTAGATGCCACTATCCCCTATGTGTGTGCACATCTGACAGTCCAATGTCCCCAAGCATTGCCAGATGTCCGCTGGGGGCAAAATGACCCTCCGTTGAGAGCCACAGGATTAGGTCACTTGTTCACATCCTGTTAAGGGGCTCTGAGCACCACCCTATTCAGATGTGACCTCTG
The DNA here is from genome assembly GCF_018350195.1 of Panthera tigris. Classification (NCBI taxonomy): domain Eukaryota; kingdom Metazoa; phylum Chordata; class Mammalia; order Carnivora; family Felidae; genus Panthera; species Panthera tigris. Next base: position 9,997,936 of record NC_056662.1, read on the forward strand.
CAGGCCTTTATTCCTGAATAGTGTTTACGTGGCACCAGCTGGGTCACATACTGAGAACTTACATTGTGCATTTCTTAACCCTACAACTCCGACAGGTCAATGATCCCTTCTTCAAGGGTAAACTAGGCTCAGAAAGGTTAAGTTTCAGTTAGCAAGTTGCTGAGCAAGCCCTGTACTGGAGTTGGTGTCCTTCCCAGTGTGCTCAACGGCCTCTCCTGGTAAGAGGTTCGCCTTGACAAATCTCTCGCGGAGAATGGAATCCACCTTGTATACCAGGAGCAAAAAGAGTCCCAGTTCTTGGCCTCTAATTCCTACAGGAGTCAAGGCACATATATTTTCAGACCGCAGACCTTGACAGCTTTTGTTTTCCCTTGGGTTTAAATCTATTTGGAGAGGAATCCCTTGATCTGCTAGGAATGCTTGGTCCTTGTGACAAATTCTTAAACCTCCCCATTAGCTCAGACCACATGAAACTGTGTGACCATTTTGGCCCACAAAAATGTCCGTCTTGCATGGTTCTGCCATTGTCGCAAAAGGATGCCGTGAACTTCGACGTTCACGTCACGTTCGCCGTTCGACCTGGTGCTGGGCTTCAAAGATGACAGCGTGGCCAGTCTGGTTTCCTCTGTCCCACTATTCCCCTGCCCTGGATTACTTTGAAATGAATCTGCTACCTAGGCCTTGTAAGTATCTGTCCCTAAATGATGAGAATGCTCTCAAAACCGATATTTCATCTTCGCAATCTGAAGGGATTTTTTTTTTTTTTTTCTTATCGAGCTTTGAGTGCTGATGTTTCTCGTGGTCTTGACTGGCTCCTTCCAGATTCAGAGAAACTCCTGATCGCAGAAATCCTCTCAAGCCTTTGACTCTGGTTCCTCCCTGCCCCCCATCTTTAAGCAAGGTGTTGAAACCATGGTCTTTGTCTAGGAGTTCCGTGGTGCTGGAAGTGTGGTCTGTGACCTACTGAATGGAGACCAAGCAAATTCAGAAACTGAGAAAGCTTTTAAAAATAGCTTGATGTTTTCAAGGCACCCAGCTTTCTGTCCTCTCAAGTAACATTTGGCCTTTTTGGTCCTATTTCACTTGTAATTTGTTACAACTTATAAAAAATGTCCACGTGTGATGGATCAGAAAACGTCTGCACACTAAGCTTTCCCTAGGTCATATGAGAAGCACTGTTGCAAGTTTTGCCTTCCTGGATCTTGCCAGTTGCGTGTCATGTTACCATTTCCCTTGTCCCCTGTGTTTCCTGGAAGCTGGTAGTTCAAGAAAGGACTTCTATAAGGCCAGAGCGTACTTGGCTTTGTTTTTAATGTGTCGTCTTTTTTTTCCCCCCCAAGGCTGTTCTAGCCTAAGACGCACCATGGTGGTTCCATTTGAGAAAGTAACGCTTTTTTTTTTTTTTTTTTTGTCTCCATTTCAGCTTCAGAATTAGATAATGATCCCAAACCAACTTGTCCCGCCGTGGATGGCAGTGATGCTCAGAAAATCCCTGCCATGGCCCTTGCCCCAGAGTCGAAGGACCAAACTGTGATGCTTGGAGAAAGGACCTTCAACTGTTGCTATCCAGGTGAACCCCCAAACATGCCGCGTGGAGCCCCTTCTCTGTACCGGGTGCTGGCGGACGAGCTCTGCCTCGCTTTACCCCCTGAGCCCCTGTGCTGTGTTCCCACATGGTCCTGGCACACAGGAGCATTCTGTGTGTTCTAAGTATTCTGTATGGCATCTGAGCTCAGTGTGACTTCCCAGAACTTCAGATTTCTGGTAGCTTCCTTTTGGAGCTTTATTTTATTTTTTTTTTTTTTAGTGAACTTTTTTTGTCAAAAACTTTTTTTTTTTTTTTAACGTTTATTTATTTTTGAGACAGAGACAGAGCATGAACGGGGGAGGGTCAGAGAGAGGGAGACACAGAATCCGAAACAGGCTCCAGGCTCTGAGCTGTCAGCACAGAGCCCGACGCGGGGCTCGAACTCACGGACCGCGAGATCGTGACCTGAGCCGAAGTCGGACGCTTAACCGACCGAGCCACCCAGGCGCCCCTGTCAAAAACTTTTTAATGTTTATTTCTGAGAGACTGAGCATGAGCGGGGGAGGTGTACAGAATCTGAAACAGGCTCTAGGCTCGAACCCACAGACTGCGATTATGACCTGAGCCGAAGTCCGATGCTCAACTGACTGAGCCACCCAGACCTGCCCAGCTTCTTTAAGAAAAGCCGTTGTTGTTTTTTTCCCCTCCTAGGTTGCCACTTCAAAACTGTTCATGGCATGAAAGATCTGGACCGCCATCTGAGAATCCACACAGGTATCCGTTTGTTTGTTCAAAGCTTGAATGTTTAAAAAAAAAAAAAAAAAGGATATGAATTTAAGTGTTGGCGTAGAATGTGGTAAGCAGGCCAGGAAGAGTCGATGCCTCGTGAAGTGGTCTCGTGGGGTGGGCTGTGACCTCAAAGGTCAGAAGCTAGGGGAAAAGTGCCGGGAAACCTGTTCCAGGAGATTGGATCAAGGCTGTTCACGAAGGGCTTTTCTGAAGATTCTTGAAGTATGAAAGATGGCTCTGTAACCAGACAAGACCAGGAACATTCCAGCAGAGGGAGCAGCAGGGGCGGGGGCTTAGAAGGCACAAAATGAGTGGAGGGAAGGCTCCGCGGAGGCCCTGTGGCCCTAGTAAATGTCAGATGAGCGTAATGAGGTTGCTTCTTAAAGGTTCCGTCTTGAGAGCAGCCAGCTGCTGAGAATACACAGAAAATGGGCTGGAGCAGAGGAGTTTCCATGATCTACAAATGATCCTACTGTGAGCCAGATCTAACCTGTGCAGCTCATTTGTCGTCTGTGGCTGCTTTGGCCCCACAGTGGCATGGAGTAGTCACTAGAAAGACTGTGGTGCACAGATGTCTAAGATATTTACTATCCGGCTCTTTCCAAAAACTTTGCCCACCGTTGGTCTCGGGTCCTAGTCCATGGGAGTTAGGATATTGGTCTGTGGGGCGCCTGGCTGGCTCAGTTGGAAAAGGATGTGACTCTTGATCTTGGGGTTGTGAGTTCAACCCCAAATTAGGTGTAGAAAGGACTAAGAATAAAAATAAAAAAAATTACTGGTCTTTTGGCTCTTACAGAAACTGAAGTGGCTTAAACCTAATCCACTTTCTCTCGAGTACGACTTAAGGGAATACTCCACAGCCGGTAGAATAGCCCTGTCCTCCTTAATAGAGACCTTCATCTCCAAGGCAATAGCCCTGTCATCCTTAATAGAGACCTTCATCTCCAAGGCAACTGCTCTCGCACTCCCGACTCGGTTAACCAGTGGGAAGCCAAAGTAGGGGAGGGGCTTAAAGCATCCCTCCCTCAGGCCATGTCCTGCCTCACCCCCAAGCAGAATCCCTGATGACTCCTGGGATGGAAGCAGAACTTGGTCATGGCCACATCCTGCATCGAGGAGGGCTGGGAAGTCCTTTCCAGAAGGACAGCCTCCTGCCCAGCTGAACTTGGGAGCTCCCATAGGCAGGCTGCTTTCTGGGCAATGAGTCATGTCTGCTAGAAGTGGGCATTGTGCCATGCAAACAAGAGAATGAAGGGTCCTTCTCACCAGGGAAGGGTAGGTCATGAAAGGGGGAAAGGGGTGTGCTGCAAGCACGAGGGCAACGAGAGCGTGGAACACTGTCAGGGTGGACCGAGAAAGCTGCCAGAGACTAGATTAATAATCTATTGGAAAAATAGAGCGTGTTGGGGATACAGGAAGTAGGCAAGGCCCTGTCCTTGGGGTTCAGAGTCTGCGATCTATCCAGAAGGGGGGGTGGACAGACGGCTTCCCTATGGGATGGTTAGGCCCTTTGTGTCCAATGCAGATGTTCTAGTTATCTGAATCTCTTCACCAGGGGCAAAATAGGAGAGGGGTCTGGGCGCTCACAGCATCTCTCCCTCAGGGCATGACCCTGAAGGTAGTATCCCTCATCATTCATGGAATAGTGAGAGCCAGCTAATGGTGGCTTTAAAACCAAGGTATTTCTATCCTGTGACCATCCAAATTAGGTATGGTGGACAACCCCCATGGTTCCGGGGAGTCGGGCTCTTCTGTTGTCCCTTTGACACCCCGAGGATGTAGCTCACCTAGGCATGGGCTGAGGAGGCTTCCTGCCCCTTCGAGGTACATCCTGGAAGCTACAGGTCACCTGGGTTCGTGTCTGATGGGCCAAAACTTCATCACGTGGCTACTTTTAGCTGTGGAAATGGAGGCTGCCAAAGTCTTTGGCCAGCTTATAAAAGGTTGTTTACAAAAAACCCGGAACTGATACATGGGCCAGATGGCATCCCCGACAGATCTGAGAGGCAGGGGTGGTGACGTGTGCTGGTGATCATTTAAGGCTTCAGCTGGACCTTTGCCAAATGGATAGAACAGTGGTTCTCAAAGCACTGTTTAGAGCTGCTTTTACATCTAAAAATCGAAGACTCCCCCCCCCCCCAAATTTGTGTTTTATCCACAGTTACTGCATTAGAAATTAAAACCAGAGGTGCCTGGAGGGCTCAGTCAGATAAGCCTCCAACTCTTTGGCTCAGGTCATGATCTCCTAGTTCGTGGATCTGAGCCCCACGTCAAGCTCTGTGCCAATGGTGTGGAGCCTGCTTCGGATTCTCTCCCTCTCTCTGCCCCTCCCCTGCTCACGCACGTGCGTGTACACACTCTTGGAGATAAACTTTAAAAAACAAAACAAAAAAAAAAAAAACTTTAAAACATCTGCTTAAAAGTAACAGCCGGGGTGCCTGACTCAGGACATGCCACTCTTGATCTTGGGGCTGTAAGTTCAAGCCCCGCATTGGGTGGAAGGATTACTTAAAATCTTAGGGGCACCTGGGTGGCTCAGTCGGTTAACTGGCCGACTTCGGCTCAGGTCATGATCTCGCGGTCTGTGAGTTCGAGCCCCGCGTCCAGCTCTGTGCTGACAGCTCAGAGCCTGGAGCCTGTTTCGGATTCTGTGTCTCCCTCTCTCTGACCCTCCCCATTCATGCTCTGTCTCTCTCTGTCTCAAAAATCAATAAACGTTAAAAAAAAAATTAAAAAAAAAAATCTTAAGAACGTCTCTCAAAACTTGAATAAAAACTCCCCCAAAAATGTGACCAGGGGCATTATCTGTACCTTTGCAAATCTCCTTGTTGAAGTCAGCTGGATTCTCACGCCTGTAGTCAGTCCATCACCGTGTGTTTTGAGTTGTCGGAAGAAAATGTGGCCTCTCCCATGTAGTTGAGATGGGAATATTGATCGCCATTTCAGATAACGTTCTTTATTCTACCCAACCCAACAAAGGGTGGTTTCTTAAGGATTAGTTGCTGTGTAGAATCTGTAGCCATATCCATAACCTTTTCACACCGTTAAACTAAAATCCGTTGTTGTAATTACCTTGGCTCTTAACTCCTGCTTGAATTTTTAGATGTCCTGCATTAGTCTCTTGAAAATACTGGTTGACCCACTCACGTGATTCTTCCAAATGTTGACCCATTTCATAATCCTGTAGGGGAAAAAAAAAAATCCCTTCATATTCTCGGCCTCCTCGGGGGAAAAAAAAAAAAAGTCTAAGAACCAGGAAGCTGTGCCCTCAGGGGAGGGACTCCATTCTGACGTCTCAACTTTGCGCTCAGAGCTGGGATGTTACCCTTGCCCTGTTGGTAATTTTCCTTGCAATGACAGGTTCGCTTAGTTCGTTCTTTAGATTTGCCGGATGCCAGACCTGGGGCAGGAAAAAAAAAAAACCCGTAGTTGGTCTGCTCTTTGAAGTCCAAGTGGTGTGGACACCTAGCTTGCATCCCAGCCACGTGACGGTGCTTGTTCTCCAGACAGCCGGGGTACTTGGGTTCACAGCGGAGTGCTTTCTGCATACTTCGTATTTCGCTACAAGGTGTTAAAAAAAAAAAAAAAAAGCTTCAGGGGGAGTGGCTTAATCAGAGCAATTTGCTGCTGGGAAAAGCTACTCCTAAGTGAAAGGAGCTCTGTGCTCCCTGGGAGGGCATGGGGTGAAGGGCATCCGTACTGCTGGCAGAGCTGATGGTCAGTACTCGGGCACCTGCAATTCTGCTCAGCGACTCCTGTGGCAGGTGTAAAGGTCAACAGTGAAAACAAAGTTCCCCCCCCCCCCCTTAGTCAAAGGTATTTCCATACTACTACGGGCTCTAGCAGAAGAGACTCCGGGACCCCCGGGCACTCACGGACTGCACTTTGAGAACCGTAGAGGGTGGAGTTTGAGGGGCAAAGGCAGGAGGGTGGGGGTGCCGCAGGCACAGGAGTGGCTCAGAACGGGGGGCCTGTGTACCCAGAATGTGGGCTTGCTGTGGACTTCTATTTGGGAAGAGTAAATTAGCAAGCTGGCTGTGATCACATTGGAGACTTCTTGGAAAACCAGACCTTGATCGTGGATCTTATTACCTTTATCCTAAAGCTACGTCTTCTCGAGGCTCCGGGGTGGCTCAGTCGGTTGAGATTAGGACTTTGGCTGGGGTCATGATCTCGAAGTTCATGCGTTTGAGCCCCATACCAGGCTCTTCACTGTCCGCAAAGAGTCTGCTTTGGATCCTCTGTCTGCCCCTCCCCACTCATCCGTCCTCCCTCTCTCTCAAAAATAAACATTAAAAAGAAGTCCTGTTTTGTCTATATAGCCCAAATGCCAGTTTATCCTGGATGAAAAAGTGTGTAATGTTTTATTAGAGCGTGCAAGGGGAGGAGGGGGGAGAGAAAATCCCAAGCGGGCTCCATGCTGTTAGCACGGAGCCCGACGTGGGGCTCAGACCCTCGAACTGCGAGATTGTGGCCGAAATCCAGAGTCCAGAATCGGACGCTTGGCCAGCTAAGTCACGCACACGAACCTCTCCTGGGTGAAAATACTTAATCGAAGTGAAGATGGCCCTGTCCTGCAGCACGTTGTAACAGGAGTTGGGCTTAAGGTTTCTATTCTGAGGTTTTACTTCCTCACTTGGTGGCGGCAGCAGGTTAATCAGTCATGAAAGGAGTGGAGGCATTTTTCTCTTTTCCCTCTGCCAGTAGACCGTTAACTGAACGTGTGCACACTTTTCCTGGGAGCCTTGATAGAACATGCCAGCAATGCTCTCTGCTTAGGACTTGCAGCAGATGGAGAGGGGAGTGTCAATTAGGCTATGAGGACAATGTCCTCTCAGTGGCAACTAAGACTGCTCGGCCCCTTCCGGTGTCCCCCAGAGCCCATCATTGCTTCTCGCCTTGTGGTCTTCTGTCCAGACCCGGCCGATGCAGCGGCCTCTGTCCGGAACCTGCCGGATAAAGTCGGTCTTGACCTTTTTTTTTTTTTTTTTCTTTCCTGCCATGGATCCTTGCCAGAATGTTTTTCAGTGTGATAAAATGACATTAAGCTATATTTTAGTACAATTTGCCAGTGTTCAGGGGAGACCCAGAATCCGAAGCAGGCTCCAGGCTCTGAGCTGTCAGCAGAGAGCCCGATGCAGGGCTCGAACTGTGAGATCGTGACCTGAGCCTAAGTCGGAAGCTTAACCAACTGAGCTACCCGGGTGCCCAGTGTGGTCTTCTACTAGACTAATCCTTTCTATTCGAAACTATAGTAAAGACCAGAAGTGAAAGCATCACCTGGGATCTTGTTAAAAAGGCCGAATCTTGGGGCTAACCCAGACGTGATGCAAACTACGTTTTTACTCTTTAAGTTCGATGCAAGAACTAGGAGATGGTGGTCAAAGGGTGCAAACCTCCAGTTCCGAGACGTACGCGTCCTGGGGATCTGACGTACGGTGTGGGGACTGTTCAGTTACTGTTACATTCTTGAAAGTTGCTGAGCGTAGATCTTAAGTGTTCTCACCACAAAAAAAGAATAATTCTCTGAGGTCAAGGAGGTGCTAACTAAACTTCTAGTGGTGATCCTTTCTCGATATATTCTTGTATTAAGTCATCACGTTGGATGCCTTAAGGTCCTGTTCATGAGATCACCAAGCCGGACAAAACCGCCTAGTGATGCAGCCTTCCTCACCCCCGCATTAGTATGTGCAGGAACCCAGAAGAAACCCTGTTTAATGTCGGGTCAGCTACTAGATCCTGTCTTAATTGGGAAGTAGTGACGAGCATAAATGAGGCTTCAAGAGACCCGCAGGTATGAACATGGTTCCTGTCTATTGACCGGGGTCTCAGGTCAATTATTAGTATGACTATATTATTAGTATAGCGTGTTGACTGCACAGTGGGTTGGAATGCTAAATTCCAGTTAGAGGTAGTAGAAATAAAAATCGCTTCCCGTATAAGGTCTTGGACCCCCTAAACCTTGCCCGCAAGCCCTGAATTAAGAACCCCTGATCTGGAATGTTACTGGTCATCCCGGGCAAGAGAAACGTGTGACCAACCACACCCTGGCTTTTAAAAAGCCTTTGCCTGGGGGTGCCTGGCTGGCTCCGAAGAGCTGGTGACTCTCGATCTCGGGGCCGTGAGTTCAAGCCTCTCATTGGGTGTAGAGATTACTTAAAGCTTGAAAAAAGGATTTGCCTGACAGCAACGCCTCAGCTTGAATTCTATTTCTTTGGGCGGCACAAGACCTATACCTAAGCCTATGGTCAGTCCCAGGGCCAGGGAGGCAAAATTCTCCTGGGCGGGGGCGCATGAATACTGGACCAGTGAATCGTTCACTTCGGGGTACATCTCTGACCTAGCGATTTTAATGGTCGTTGATCTGTTTTTTCCTGGTTCGGACGTTGTAATTTGACCTATTCCTAAACCATTATCCTTGTTATTAAATCTTAATTTGTTTGGGGTAAAGTTCTACATAAGTCACGATGGGCTCGACGTCCTGCCCCCTTCCTCTTTTCCAGAGTCCGGTGGAATTGTTGTCAATCAGGTAGGTAGTCTTGTCTCCCACCCCCACCCTGGGGACACTGGTCAATAATCAGAAGACCTTTTTGACTCTTAACACTGGGAGTGGAGGTGCTCCTGGCATCTAGTGGGAGGTGGTCAGGGATGCTGCTGAACATCCCACAGTGCACAGGAGAGCCTGCAGGAAAGAACTAATTGACCAAAAAGGCGATATTGAGATTGAAGACCCTATGGTATTGATCTCTTCTCCTTGAGCAGATCTCCCTTCTTCACCGTCATATGTGTATACGGATTAGCTGCTGCGTATCCTAATTTCTTCTAGTTTATTAAATTGCCTACGGTTCACCTTTAGCCTTTTGTTAACCATGAACTCAAGTCTATAAACATTCCTCTGAAAACAGGGATAGGCTCTAGGTTTTGATCCATGGAGCTCTCCCTGTTCATCTCTAGGGAGCTTGTAATCTGATTTTGATTCTTGAACAAAAAGAGTTTTAAAATATGCTCTTGGGGCCCCTGGGCAACCCAGCTGAGCGTCTGGCTCTCGATTTCGGCTCAGGTCATGATCTCTCGGTGGCATGGGTTTGGGCCCCGCATTGGGCTCTGTGCTGGCAGCTCGGAGCCTGCTTGGGATTCTCTCTTGCCCTCTCTCTCTGCCCTTCCCCCACTCAAACTGCCTCTCAAATAAACTTTAAAGTAAAAAATATATGCTCTGACTTTTGGAAAACTGTTTGTGAAACCATATTCATTTCAGAAGTTTGAGTCCCATCTGCTTGGTTTTATCTTTTCAGTATGAGTTTCTCCGTGGCTTTCGCCATGATTTCTGTTTTGCCTAACGGTTGATACTCTTCTGGCACTTTTCCTACAATGTTTTTCTGTCCTAGAATACGTGTTTCCTAGAATAGGTTTCTACTTGTCATTTTTATTTACCTTAAGAGCATTAAACTGACCCCTTAAATGCGTTAAAACTTTTAACAGGGAAACTTAATCCATTTATCTTGACTTATACGTAGTTTGACTTTTACTTGTGTTCTTTTGCCTCTCTTTTATGGTTCTCTTGGGGTTTGGAAGCAATAGTTTGCATTTTATTATATCCCACATCTTCCTTTTTTTTTTTTTTTTTTTCCTGATGTACACAGTTCAAGCGTGATGCCCTGAGTCATCCACTGGCTTTATTTTCTCTTCCCACTCCATGCTAGTTCAAGTATAGGACTCCATTTAAATAATTTCTGTAGAACTTTTGCAGACACTGCTCTTGTCTTGCTGCCATCCAGGGTTGTTGAAGGAATGATAAGCTGATCTGAGCATTTCTTTCTAAAAGCTGGAAGATCTCCTCCTCATGCCTCTACATAAGCCATCTGAAGACCCGTGGCTGTCTTTCGTGTAGAGAAGGAACTGTTTTCTCTGTTCTGTCCTAGACCGTCTAGAACTGGCTTTTCATGTCTTGTACTTTCCCCGTTGTCCTTTTGGGCAGCCGCCTGGGAGATTCTTTCGCCCCATCATCTAAGTCCTCTTGAGACCACCTTTCTGCTAGACAACTTGGAGTCTTGAGAGTCCTGGGAGAACAGGAAGTGTTACGAAAATGAAAAAGGTTTGCTTTTAGAACCTCAGGTTCTTGGACATGTCTTTTGTGGTTCTGGCTTTCCCCCTAAGCATTTGTTTGTTGGGTAGATTTTTTTTTTTTTTTTTTTTTTTTTTTTTTTTTAAACCTGCGTATGATCAGTCTGGAGTGGTTGTAGGGGAGGGCTGGAGCACTCCTCGGAGGAAATGTTCTGGCAATAGGGTTCTGTTCTCCAGAATCTCTCTGGCTCCTTGAGGCCTTTGCGCTGTTGCTGTGGTTGTAAGCACCCTCACTTTCTAATAGCCTGGGGGTAGATGCCGTTGCTGCTGTGGTTTGGTAGAAGTAAGGGAGGGAGTCATCCCGATCATTCTGTGTGGTTCGTCAGCTGCTGAGCCAGAAAGCCGTTCTAAGATCCCTACACCTGAACTTGAATGCTTCTAATAATCCCTCGCTTTTTCCCAAACCGGGTTTGCCCTATGATGTTCTCCTTCAGTCTGATTTTAGCTCATCCGCTTCTTCAGATTCCTTAAAATTTGTGAGCCATCAACGAAGAGCCCACCTTCTCGAGTCCCAGTGCGCTGAACTATGGTATCTTCCTATCTGGGCATTTGGACCGAAGAAAGAGGCAGAGACCCCTATGTCCCGGCTACCACCTTGGTCAGATCTCTTTGCCACCCTCTTCACAGAGAGACCTTTAACCCCTTGAATCTTCCTTATGTGTTTGAAGGAGACAAACCACACAAGTGTGAGTTCTGTGACAAGTGCTTCAGCCGGAAGGACAACCTGACCATGCACATGCGTTGCCACACCAGCGTGAAGCCCCACAAGTGTCACCTGTGTGACTACGCCGCCGTGGACAGCAGCAGCCTCAAGAAGCACCTGCGGATACACTCGGACGAGCGGCCGTACAAATGCCAGCTCTGCCCCTACGCCAGCCGCAACTCCAGCCAGCTCACCGTGCACCTGCGGTCCCACACAGGTAGGTCCCTGGCCTTGGAAACCTGTGCCTTACTTGTTACCTAGCCTCTTAACCTTCATCTCCTCAAAACACAAGCGTCTGAGGTGATTTGATGGTCCAAGCAAAAGGACTGGAATTTTCTGTGGTTTTTCACCAGGAAGACAACTTCCAGTAACACATGGAAGTCGGACAGCTGGGTTCTCTAACTTTCATGGACCACAGCTGGGGAGGAATACCCAAGACAGCAGTTAAGCAAAGGCTGTGTCTCCAGAGTCCGATGTATAAAGTAGGCATTTCCGTCATTGTACAGAAACCGATTCCATGCCTTAATTCAGAAATGTGACAAAATTAGTTGACGGGAACTGCAAATCCCAAGTTTCTAGTTTCTGGAAATCAGACTTTGCCACGAGCTTGCTCTTCCCCTGGTGAGACCCCTTTTGAATAACGATAGAACCAGCCAGCTCATGGTGGCTCAGGAAAAATGGGGGTTGGGAAGCTCAAGAGGCTGAGAAAATTAGACTTTTCAGTGAATTCATAGAAGATGGTGAGCAGGCTGAAAATGCTGACATCTGAAACTAAGTTAATCAGTAAATAAAATTCCAGCAGACAAATGGGAGGCAGACGTAGAGTTGGGAGCCCATCCTTCCAGCCAATGTCTTACTGCCCTGAGAGCTCTGAACTTGAAACTGGCACGTAGACCTGCCAAGGCCACATAGCTCAGAGGAGAAGCTAAAGCCGATTTGGCAATATGGCCCCAACTGCCCAGTGGCAGATAAAACCCATGACACCTATGTCTAATCCTAAATCCGTCTGCCCTTCCTAAATCTAAATGTCAGTTGTGGATCATGAGTCACGGCAGGAAACGAGTGATCTAAGATGCACCAAAGCGAACCAACCCTGGAGTTAACCAAGTACTTGGGTAATCATTTCCATCCTAATTGGTATCTTCCCACTAGCAGAAATGTTGCATCCAAGACGAGTTCTATGAGAAGGCAGTGAGAACAAAGTATGAATTAAAACGAGAGCTGCTGTCTACAAAGGTAAAGAAATTTCCCAGAGATTAGATGAAAAAAAATCTGATTTGGATAACTGAGAATAAGAAGTTAGAAGTTCGGCGTCACTAACTAGGCCTAGGAAACAAAGAAAACAGAAGTGAGAAAATCAAATGAGAAAGAATTTCCCAATTCTAGAGAGCTGTGAGAATGGACAGGGTTCACAAGATTCCAAGCACAGAGGGGGTGGATGGGGAGCGTCAAACCTAGGAAAACTTCTCAGTGGTGTTGGCTTCTAAGGGGATAGTGGAATAGTGTCCTCAAAGCTGGGAAAGGATTTTGAAGGAAGAATTCTATACCCAGCTAAACTTCCCGAAGTATGCAAGTAGAAAGTAGGCACAATCTGCAAGAAGTCCAGACTTCCAGCCAGTCTGCTCATGGAAGTTACTGGGAGATAGGCTGTTCTCCAGGGAAGACCTAATTTGGCATGAGATATTTGATGTATATTTGAATATAGCTAACAGAGTTTGTGGTAAAGAAATCTCCAGATAATTCCTCTGTAGAAGGTTTAAGAGAAAATTCAATAAATCAGAAGTTAACCCACAAGAAATTTCCCGTAAACTGTTGCATAATTAAAAGACTGGATGACTCTGAGATTATGGCAAGATTCTTTTTTTCCTCAGTGCATAGTCCAGTCAAGAATTAAGCTAAACTGTGAACCAAAGTAAGCATGAAAGAAAAGCAAATCGGTTTGACCTGGATACTATCCCATGGCCCAGGTGTGACAGTAACCCTCTAAGGAGGTGGACGGAATTCTGGTCCAGTATTTGCCTCTGGTGAATATGACCTATACCCAGTCACAAATTGTGATTTGATTCTAACACTGAAAACAGCTAGTTAAAGCCTGGGAATTCACTGGTCAGAATGCGAATGTTCTGGAACTTAAATGTGAAAATAAAGCTATCCTGACGAGTAGGAAGACATAGTGTGGTGATGAAGAGGAAGGACTCCTCAAGAAACCTCTCAAGCTGACAGACTAGAAGTCGGGAAGTTATTACCCAATGTGGGAGGTAACACCAGAAGAATAAAACCACCTACCCAATAATGGAGGGTAGGGGGAAGGATGGGTGTGTAGGATAAGTGAGATCCTCATCTTTGCTTAGGTTCAGCTGATGATGATTAAAGTAGGAACCTCCCAAAGCACTAAAAACCCTCAGCAGTGCCTCCAGAGTACAGAAGGAGGCTATGAATTTTCAGTACTTGTTGCTGGGCAGCCTATTCCCTCATTGATTTTATAAGTAAAATTCAGTCTAATCGTAAACTTTGGCTTATATTACTAAAGTTTCCTATCGATTGATCTAATACAGCTCAAATGCTAGAAGTAAGCGATTAGGTCCCAGTTGGATTTGGAACAACTGTAACCTAAACTGTACCCCTTCCACGCCAACTCTGAGGCGTGAGAGTCAGATTCGAAAGTAAAGTGACCTCATGAAGAGCACGAACTTGGATATCATGGTGCCTGAGTTTAAATCCCTGCTGTTTGACCTCCCTAAGCCTCCATTACCCCATCTATGAAATGGGGGTTATGGTACCTACTCCTAAGATTGTCGTGAGGAAAAGAGAAGGTCACGGACGTGGTAAGTGGTGCTGTTAGGGAGTCACTGGTAGGTAGAGTTCAAAGACCCAACTGTCTCTGCGGCTACAGGTATTCTGACGTATGTTTGGGGGGAGCTCTTTCGCCTGCCCGCTCTAATGGAAACACACCTTCCGTTGTTAGGGGACACCCCCTTCCAGTGCTGGCTCTGTAGCGCCAAGTTCAAAATCAGCTCGGACTTGAAAAGGCACATGATCGTGCACTCGGGGGAGAAGCCTTTCAAGTGCGAGTTCTGTGACGTCCGCTGCACCATGAAAGCCAACCTCAAGTCGCACATCCGCATCAAGCACACGTTCAAGTGCCTGCACTGCTCCTTCCAGGGCCGGGACCGGGCCGACCTCCTGGAGCACAGCCGGCTGCACCAGGCCGACCACCCCGAGAAGTGTCCCGAGTGCAGCTACTCGTGCTCCAGCGCGGCCGCCCTGCGCGTGCACAGCAGGGTCCATTGCAAAGACCGCCCGTTCAAGTGTGACTTCTGCAGCTTTGACACGAAGCGGCCCAGCAGCCTGGCCAAGCACATTGACAAGGTGCACAGGGACGAGACCAAAACGGAGAACCGGGCCCCGCAGGGCAAGGAGGGGCCCCGAGGGAGCAGCTCCCAGCACGTGGCCAAGATAGTGACCCAGAGGGCCTTCCGCTGTGAGACCTGCGGCGCCTCCTTCGTCAGGGATGACTCTCTGAGATGCCATAAGAAGCAGCACAACGACCAGAGTGAGAACAAGAACTCGGACTTGGTCACCTTCCCGCCCGAAAGCAGTGCCTCGGGGCAGCTCGGCCCCCTGGTCTCCACGGGGCAGCTTGAGACGCCCCTGGAGCCCAGCCAGTGCCTCTAGTTCAGCCAAAGAGGGTGGTCAGCTGTCTGGATTCCAGGCAAATGCCCTCCGAGTTGAGGCCGTCAAGCCAGACTTGAGCTGCCAGCTCCGGGGACGGCTGCCCCAACTTTCCAGGCCCTCGAGGCAGTGGCCACAGTCGCTGGCATGAGAACCAACGCCAAAGCACCAGTGTGGAGACTGCCCTCCACGTTGCCGTCTAACCTCCGAGCGTCGTCTAAGCAAGCGGACCCAGGCGTCCCGAGTGGGGGGGGGGGTGTGTCCATCATGCACGGCTCTATCCAGTAGGGATGGTTTCGTGATGGTTTCTGATCCTAAAACGAATCCATCTGTGATGGGATTATTAAACTACTTAGACGACATGGAAAACCAAACTGATGCAAACAGTGGGGAAGGTTAGGAGGACAGCGGGGTATGTGGGGGCCTGGGGCGGCTGGAAAAGTTCTGTTTCTTAACCTGGGTGGCGGTGATGAGTGTTCGCCTTATGCGCTCGTGTGGTTCCTTTTAGCGTTGTCTTCTAATAAACAGGCAGACTCCTCTGTGGGATGACGTAAGAGGGACGCTCCATTTTTGTCTTTATGCCCTTGCAGTAGAGTGGTTATGGCATGGGTTGCCCCAGCCCCAGCCCGTTGGGTAACGCATTCTGAATGCACACGGGCTTTCTCCGGGTCTCTGCTTCAGGGAAGTGAAATGCAGTTGGATCTGTAGGTGGCACCAAAGATCAAGCTAACACTCCCTGCGCCTGCCATGCGCATTGCGAAACTCCGCTTCCGTGCTTCGTGAAGAAAAGACTAGGGGCCCAGTGGGGCCCCAGCTTGGTTCTGGGACACGTGATGCATGAGATGGCCGGAGCTTAGAGTCTCCTCCCAGTAAGCACTTGGTATTTGCTGCGCCAACAAGTGGAAACCCCACCCTCTTGTAGATGGACATTTTGCTTGGCCGAAACTTCGGAGGGCTCTGGAAAGGCCAGTGGATATGTAATTGATCCAAAGCTGTTTTGTTCTTTGACACCTTTCCTCACATCCGGTCTTTGTGCCCTCGTCAAGTTAGACGTCTGTGCTTTTAAAACCAATTAAGTCGATCCATTGTTTTTGGTAAACTAGGAAAAAAGGACGTGAAAATTTTTATAGATTGTTTACAGGGGAATAAATGGTTTACTTACGAAACAGCAAGAGGTATGTAGCTTACTTTGCTATGCGTTCTGTTGTTTGAACGTATCTGATTGAGGTGTGGCATCAGGTGAATGATAAAACCCCGTCGGACCTCTTTGTTGCCAGAAGAAAAGATGATAAGTGATGGAAACGCGTGATAGAATTAATCCTTGCTTTGCAACTGTGGTTTTCCACTGTTCAAGGGAGTGTTTGGTTACCGAATGCCAGTGCATTGTACTGATGCTGTTGTCACATTTCTCCTGTTTGTCACGAGTCTTATCTGTGTTTCTGTTCTAGTAGCAGGGGGCTGTTGACCTTTCAAGTGGGAACCCACAGATCGAAATCATAAACGTTCCTCGAACTTTTGGTATCACAGCTCTTCAGATAAACAGGAACAGCCTTTTTGAGAAGGCCGATTTTCCCCCCCATTTTGTATGGACTTTCAGAGGTCCAAGATCCACCCTAGGTATCATCCAGCAATTTGGATTCCCTATAGGGCAGAGGTCAGCAAAGACTTCCGGACCAGACGGTAAATATTGGAGGCACCGTGGGGCCACCAGGTCTCCCTTGTGACGAAACTCTGGTTTTAGCACAAAAGCAGCCATAGACTCTAAGAAAAAGAATGAACTTGTCTGTGTTCTAATAAAACTTCATAACATAGGGGCGCCTGGCTGGCCCAGTTGGAAGATCATGTGACTCTTAGTCTCAAGGGTCGGGGGTTTGAGCCCCATGGGGGGGTGTCGAGATTATTTAAATAAAACTTTAAAAAAGCAACTTGATAAGATAATTCAGGAGGTGGGAGAGTAAACTGGCTATCCCTTGCAGGATGAGACTTCAAGCGGACAGTCAATGCCAAAACTACGGGAAACCGCCATGACGGTGCAGACCAGTAAAGCCAAGTTTCTGTGCCTCGGTTTGCAAAGTCCCTGTTGGTCTGAAGGGGGGAATTGAGCGTGGTGGCAGTTTGACTTCACCTGGACTAGGAGTTGGTGAGCTTTCTCAGTCAAGTGCCAGATAGTAAATATTTGGGGCTCTGCCGGCCTTTGTCTCTGATGAAACTATCGCACTGTGTTCATTTATGCTGTTGTAGCACAACAACTCCACTCTGCCGTTGTCACTGCAGGAGCCAGAGGCGATAGGTGAGCAAATGGGCGTGGCCATGTGCCGATAAAACTTTATTTACAAAAAGGGCCATGATTTGGAGGGCCAGAGTTTGCTGACCCCTGGGCTGGACTACTGAGTGCAAGCAACGGGGTAAGTGATTATGGGTTGAAAACGTGGAGAAGAGCCACTGAGGTGGCTAAATGTCCTGGGGTCCCTTCGAGGAAGGGGCTATTTCACTCAACAGATGAGTTCAAGGCGGTAGGCACTGGGGAAAACTGGATCCTCCTGATTCTTCTTCAGATGGGCTATAAAGTCTCCAGGGAGGAGTCCAGAAATCAAGATGATGACCTCATGTTCTTGTCTGCTCATGGTTTCTTGCTGCCTTCTAAACCCTATAGACCATGGATTTTTTTGTCCCTGCATTTAGCTCCTTTCTTAAAAGGATGGACCTCCATTCCTCTTGCCGTGGCCAGACCTTGTGCTAAAACTTCACCTGCATTCACTGATCTCCCCCAGTGCCATCCAGAGCTGGGACTGGAGTCAGGGAGTGGGAGGCACTTGCCCAGAGCACCGAAAGCTACATGACCGACAAATATTTTGATCGGCGAGCCACGGCGCTGAGGTCAGCCACTTTGTTTTTGTGAAGTGGCATTAGAAGTTGGCCTGGGACTTAGGGCAAGCCATCGGGAGCAGACTTGGATCCTGTCTTTAAAATTGCATTAAAATACTGACCTTGATCAGTGAGATGGTTGGTACGACTTTGCATTGGCACCTGAGGGGACCGCCTCACCCACCTCACCCTGGTTCCTGCCTCTTGTCCAAATGCAAAAACCGAAACACAAAGGTGAAGGAACTTCCTGGAACAGACTTAGGTTTCAGCCGCTGGCAGGGTAGCTCCAGAATCCAAGTTTTTAACAAGAGTGCGAGGCTGGGTCTCGGAGAAAAATCTTGTTAAGCTAATAAGTTGACCTGAGCCGGGGGTGATGACCACCATCCCCAGGAAACCTTTTGATGTAAGCGAATGGGGTTGAGGAGGAAGGATGCGAGGAAGGCCAGCCTCTGGCGGTACCATGTGGCTGACCTCCAGCCAGAGACTCAGATTCTCAGTTGGCTCCTCTGCATGTGCCGCTTCAGGCATTTGGCATCATGATAAAAATCACCCGGCTTAGAACAAAACCGAGGTTGGCTTACCTGTTTGTCCTTTTCTTGTTCAGGGGGGAGGCAGATTGGGGAATGACCAAGACCTAGCACTGTAGCTTCTGACATTGGGGATCGTGGCTTCTGTCTTCTCACCCAGGCTGGATCTTCAACATGTAGCCCAAGATGGCGGCCCTTAAGCTCCCACCAGGTGGAAGAGGCCCATCCCCCTTCCCCTTAACACTACCGAGAAGTTCTAGGTAAACTTCTGCTCGCCTCCTCCAGTTACGTAGCTGGTCACACGGTAGTGAAGGGTGCCGGGAGGTGGTGGCTCTGGAAGAGCCTGTGCCGAGTTAAAACCTGGAAAGAGACCCCAGATCGTGAGTGTTCTCTGACCAGTAATGCAGTCATGCGGCCTCCTAAAAGTTGCAGGTGACTTTTCTAGGAAACCCCTGGTCTGGATCCTGAACCCTCGGTGTTCTCCACACAAATCCTTCCATCTTATCAGGGTTTATTGGCCTTCATCCAAGGTCTTCTGTCCCCCTTGTCCAGTGGGTCTCCACCGTGGGTACAGTCACCTGGGAAGCCTTTAGGTATTCGGAATCTATCTTGGGGCAGGGGGATTGGCATCTCTGGGAGTTCTGCAGGTGATTCTAAGGTGCAGTGGGACAGCTGCTCCAATTCGAGGACCTGCCACGTTATGTTTTCACAGAAGGGCCAACGCTCGACTGTTCTTGCCGTGTTGAAATTCTTAATTTTTTTTTAACGTTTATTTTTGAGAGAAAGAGAGCTGGAGTGGAGGGGGGGGGGGGGGGGGGGGCGGGGAGGGAGAGGGAGACCCAGAATCCAAAGCAGGCTCCAGGCTCTGAGCTGTGAACACAGAGCCCGATGCAGGGCTCGAACCCGTGAACCGTGGGATCATGACCTGGGCTGAAGTCGGACGCTTAACCAACGGAGCCACCCAGGCGCCCCTTTTGAATGATGTAGGCTTCGATTGCTGCATTAAATAAGCTCTAGCAGCAGATCTAGTGAGTGCTCTCCCTTTGCAGTAGTGATGGTATTTCAAGATCACTAGAGCCGTGATGTTAAAATGCCTGATTTCCTTTGACTTGGTACCTATA
Organism: Panthera tigris; assembly: GCF_018350195.1. NCBI lineage: Eukaryota > Metazoa > Chordata > Mammalia > Carnivora > Felidae > Panthera > Panthera tigris. Next base: position 10,017,262 of record NC_056662.1, read on the forward strand.
TCCAGAATTGACGGGCCCGGTTGGAGCCAAGTGCAGGAAGCTCCTCTTTCCTGCCCGAATCCCGGACCTCCTGGATTCCATCCGTGGTCCCTTGATCCTATATGAAGGCCTCTAGTGCTGATGCAATTTCTGGGTCTGGTGTCCCTGGTGAACTTGCACATCTGTCATAACTTGACCTGGTAGCACCAGTATTTGAAAACTGCCCCCCCCCCCGACCCCGTACCCCTGCTCAAAACACCTTGCGTTAGGAGGCTTCCCCAAATGGGCTCCTTGTACCGTCTTTTTCTGATAGGCTGTTCTTTAAGATGACTCAGTGCTCACGTGTCCGTCTAAGGAACTTTGGCCCCTAGAAAATACCTTGTACATTCGTCCGACCGTTCTGACGTTCTCAAGACACTGCTTGCACTCACGTTTTATCATCTGTTTCTTGGAAGGCTGCAAAAGACTGGCTTCGGCCTAGTACCAAAGGTAGGCTTTTTGCCCAAGGCTGGGAGGGTAACCTGTGAATACAGAACGGTTAATTCTAGTATTCAGCCTGGTGTCCCGAGCACTTGTTTTAAGCATCCTGGGAGGGGAATGGGGTTTCAGGTGTATTGGTGGTTACTTATGGCTGTGAAACAACCTACCTCCATTTCTTTTAGTTTTGGTAAGTGGTCCCTTCAGGAGGAAAAGAAATTGATTCCCTGCGTATAGTTCTTTTTAAAAAAAAAAAAAAAAAAAAAAAAACACCTCTCTGGATTTTGACAAAAACTAGGTCCATCTGCCTCCCGGGTGGTTCATACATCCCCGGTTGCCAGAAGACCTTTCCGCTCTCCGTATCTGAGGGAATCAGAGGTGCAAATGTCCTTTGGAAAGGTTTCCCCTTTGAAAGAAAAATCTTTATTCCAGAGACTCCTTTCTTCCCTGGCCCTAGCCTGGTCTCTAGCCCAGGGGTCAGCACACTTTTTTGTAAAGCAGGTAGTAAATATCTTCGGCTCTGTAGGCCCTTCGGTCTCTTTTGCAACAACTGAACTCTGACCTTGTAGCATAGAGGCAGCCGTAGACCGCACGTAAGGGAATGTATAGCTGTGTTCCAGTTAATCTTCATGGGCAGTGAAAGGAGTTTCATGTAACTTCTCACGTCACAAAATACTTGCTTTGATTTTTTGTTTAAGCAATTAAAACTCTAAGAACCCCTCTTCACTTGTGGATTATACAAAAACAGTTGATGGCTTACCATGGAAAAGCCTGGGCAAAGTTTACACAGGATCTCTGGTTCTTTGGACCTATAATTCTCATAGGAAGTTTGTTTATTTTAATAACAGGTTGTTGGATGGCTTTGGCCCCTGAGCTGTAGTTTCTAACCCCTGCCGGTCAGAACAGCTTATGAACTTTTTTTTAAAATTTTTTTAAATGTTTGTTTAGGGGTGCCTGGGTGGCTCAGTCGGTTGAGCGTCCGACTTCGGCTCAGGTCGTGATCTCATGGTCTGTGAGTTTGAGCCCTGCATCAGGCTCTGTGCTGACAGCTCAGAGCCTGGATCCTGCTTCGGATTCTGTGTCTCCCTCTCTCTCTGACCTCCCCCGTTCATTCTCTGTCTCTCTCTCTGACTCAAAAATAAATAAACATTGAAAAAAATTTTCAACGTTTATTTTTGAAAGAGCGTGAGCAGGGGAGGGGCAGAGAGAGAAGGAGAGGCAGAAACCGAAGCTCAGGCTCCAAGCTGTCAGCACAGAGCCTAACTCAGGGCTCGAACTCACGAACTGTGAGATCACGACCTGAGCCGAAGTCGGACGCTTAACCTACTGAGCCATCCAGGCGCCCCATGAAAATGTATTTTTTAAACCGCTCTCCTTTCTTAGATTGTTTTTGACGTGATCAGAACATTTGAATATTCTTTTGATGTGTACTGTTCCCAAATAATGCTTTTATATTAACAGTTCAAATATAAAAGCCTGTGCCATGTAGTGGTCCCTATAATCGTTCGTGTTTCTCAAACGTCTAAATGATAGGAAGTGAGTTTGTCAAATGTTCACTTGATTAGCTCAACACATCATCGTCAAAGTCATTTATGACTATTGTTTATATTTCAAAAGTGTAATACATACACATAGTTTAGAGAACAGTATCAGGGCACCTGGGTGGCTCAATCAGTTGGGCATCTGACTCTTGATGTCAGCTCAGGTCGTGATCTCAACGTTCTGTGGGTTCGAGCCCCACATTGGGCTCTGCATTGCCCGTGCGGAGCCTGCTTGGGATTCTCTCCTTCCCTCTCTGTCCCTCCCCTACTCGTATTCTCGTGCTCTCTCAAAATAAGTGAATAAACTCAAAAAAAAAAAAAAAAGTATCAGGATGTGCTATGAGCAGTCTCCCTCCCATCTTGGTCCCTCTTTGTCCCTCTCAAGAGGCAGCTAAGATCTTTGTTTTCACACAAGTTTTGATTTCAAATTTGTCATCGTAGCTGGTTTGGTGTTGGGTTCGCTGCCCAAGGTTTATAGTCGTGAGCACTTCAGGCACGTGCTGCTCTCCAACACCTCTGCTCCGCATGGCAACTTTGCAACACGGGTGATGCTGGCCCCACTCTTTTCAGAGGCTCCAGTGGACTTCCGGGAGAATGGTCATCAGTCACCAGCAGGGAGTGGTCTCCAGACGTCTTGTGATTCTGCCTGTTGTCTGCACAGGAAGTGCCTTGGCAGGGCGCGGAGGTCCCCCGTCTAGCCTCACATGCTGAGCGGCGATGATTCTTGCCTCCCACCTTGCGAATGACCTCTCTCCATTCCCTCTTCCTTTTCTGCTTCCTTTATCTGCCCGGGGGCCTCTTCCGTGACGGACATGCGCTACGACGCTAACTGCGTAGCCCCTGCAGTCCCCTCAGAGACGCGTGTGACCTGGTGCGTGACCAGCGGCCATTCCAATAAAGACACATGGCCTGAAGACCAGCTCTTGAGGAGGATTCGGATTTCAAAAATTGTTCTTGAAGAGGTGTAGGATAACGGGACACCTCCCCTGACCTTTCTTGCATTTTTTGTATCTGGTGGGCATGGTCGACCATTAAAATAAGCCCACGTTTGTGTAGTCAGACTAAACTGGAATTCGGCAGTGCTTTATCTGGAAAAAGACTACAGTGGAGGGAACGAAACCTACATCCTGACCAGGGCCACTCAAACTGGAAAGCAACACCCTAGATGGTGTAGCAGTCAGCTGTTTTGGAGACAATGTTGCGTAACAAACCACCCGCCCACCAAAACATGGGGGCTTTCGGCAGACATTTACTTTTCTCACTTGTGGACTCGGCAGCTCAGTTGTATGTTAAATGAGCTGGACTCCAGGTTTGGGGTTGGGTTCCAGTCTATTCTGTGAACCTCCATCTTCTCCTGGGGTCAGTGACTGTCACGATCTTCTCATGGCCGATCCCAGGAGCACACGAGGCAAAGCAAAACTCACAACGCTGGTGAAAGTCTCTGCTTGTGCAAGCCCAACATGAGGGGTGAGGAAATACGTGTCCTGTGCTCTGGGAGGACTGCAGAGGTCAACAGCCAAGGATGTGGGCGCCTCATCCTATTAGAGAAGAATAGGAACCAGTTGACTAATCTAGGGATCAGCATTCTACAATCCATGGGCTACATCTGGCCAGCCACCTGTTTTCGCAAATAGTGTTATTGGCATCTCAGTATGCAGGTGGGCGAGATCATTCCAGATTCACATGTGATCGTGAGAAGTAATACAGGGCAAGCTCTTGTACGGTTCACCTTCTTTCCCCCCAGTGATGAGCCCCCCCATTTTTGTACAACCCTTGAGCTAAGAACGGTTTTCATATTTTTAAATGGTTGAAAGAAAAAAACACTTTATGATCTATGGCAACTACATGAAATTCAGGCTCCTGGGTGACTCAGTTGGTTAAGCATCTTGAGTCTTGGTTTCAGCTTAGGTCATGATCTCGTAGTTTGTGAGTTCGAGCCCCGCTGTGCTGGCAATGTGGCACCTGTGTGGGAGCCTCCCTCTCTCTCTGCCCTCCCCACTCACGTTCTCTCTCTGAAGTATTCTTTAAAAAACGTACATGAAATTCAAATGTGCATAAATAATACTGCACCAGAACACAGCCACACCCCTTCACTCCCTTTGTCTGTGGCTGCCTTTGTCCTGCGCTGGCGGAGGAGAGGCAGAGACCCTGTGTCCTGCAAAGCCTAAAATATCCAGGACCATGGTCCTTCCACAGGAGATGTGCCCACCCTGCCCTAACCCGCAACACTTGATGTGCAGTGTGCTGGCAACAGCTTGCCTTTGGTTTGGTTGGTTTGGGTTCATTTATTTTTCCCCCCTTGTGGGGGAAGCCAGTGTGGGGCTTGAACTCACAACCCTGAGATCAAGAGTCTCATGCTCTACTGACCAAACCAAAAGCCACACCCCAGTTTGCCTTGGTTTTGTGATTGCTGTGTGTCAGGTGTTTTCCCAAGTGCTTTACCACCACCACCACCACCACCCCTTCCCTGCTTAAGTCATGTGACCATCACAAGAACTGTAAGGGGGGTGTGGGGGGTGGGGAGCCTTTTTATCCCCATTTTACATATGAATCAGCTGAGGCTTTGGAACTGGCCAAAAACGCCTAGGGTATGTTATGAGTGATGGAGTCACCATTCGTACCCAGACACCCCAATACTGAGCTGCTTCCCCCGTATTAACCCCTGAGCTGTTCCAGGTCTTTCTGCCATGTCCCCAGTGGTCCTGGGTCCGGTGGATTTTAGGTTCTCTTGTGTGCTGCTTAGCCGACGAATGAAAACAGAACGTCAGAGGAATGTACCAGAAGCACTTGGCAGGGCTTTTATATTCTCTATCGGAACTCTTTCCATCCCGAGAAGCCTGTTTCAAACGCTACCTCCTAATTTTGCCCGACCAGAAGGACTCTCTGTCTTCCCTTTTCCTTCCCAAAGCAGACGTCGCTCTTGTCAAATTCTGTTCGCAGGGATCGTGGCTGTTGTCGTTGTGGACACGTCATACCCTCCACTGGGCGTATAGACAGCAGGGTGCTCGCGTCGGTACTAAATTCTGTGGGTGTATGGTACCTTCCAGATTTGCATGTAAAGTACGGGAAGCACCGACGTGACACGCTATGATCAGGAATCTTGAAACTTTGCCTCTGGTGTCCGGGAGGACGTGAAACCCGCCTGATGTCGAGTGGCCCTTGGTAGGGAGCATGGATGAGGCATTTTCTGGTATTGACAGTGTTCTGTCCTGGAGAACTATCGATATTTTTTTAGGAACTCTGTTTTTGCTTTTGTTTTACATTCATTTTTTAAAGAAACAGAGTCCACGTGGGGGAGGGGCAGAGAGAGGAGACACAGAATCCGAAGCAGGGTCCAGGCTCTGAGCTGTCACCACAGAGCCCGACGCGGGGCTCGAACCCACAAACCATGAGATCATGACGAGCCGAAGTCGGACACTCAGCCGGCTGAGCCCCCCCAGGCACCGCGCATCCTTAGGTCTTGAATGTGAACTTCAGATACAGCGTGGTGGTTACGAACCCAAAGGCTACAGTCAGGATGCCTGGTTTGAACTCTGGCTGTCGTTTAATTAGCTTCATGACCTTGGTCCTATCACTTGAGACCTCTGTGCCTTATTTCTTTATGAAATGAAGATAATGGTAGTGTCTCCTCACAGAATTGTCACAAAGATTAAATAAATTAACGTATGTATGGGGCGCCTGGGTGGCGCAGTCGGTTAAGCGTCCGACTTCAGCCGGGTCACGATCTCGCGGTCCGTGAGTTCGAGCCCCGCGTCGGGCTCTGGGCTGATGGCTCGGAGCCTGGAGCCTGTTTCCGATTCTGTGTCTCCCTCTCTCTCTGCCCCTCCCCCGTTCATGCTCTGTCTCTCTCTGTCCCAAAAATAAATTAAAAAATAAATAAATAAAAAATAAAAAAATAAATTAACGTATGTAATAGAGCGGGACTAGTGCCTGGTATATAATAAGCCCCAGGTAAAAAGCTACCTAATTATAATTTATGTTTGTAAATGAGTAGTTAATAACTGCAGACAGTTCTTACCCCTGCCTACCAGGACGTGCAAGAGTTTCCTTGATCAAATCAGTTACGTGTGACTTTGGAATTAATTCTGTACTGTTTGCGTTGGATTTATTTTGTTAATAGAAATCTCCAATGCTCATACTTGAATTGGAACAGACCACACATTTTGCCTTTTTTCGTCTTTGGTCAAGTACAAAATGCCTGTGTCTTGCAACGACGTGGACAAAAAAAGGAACAGAAATCATCTGTTTATTATGAAGAAAATTCGGTTCCTCGGCCAAAGATGGGGGCAAGAGATTCTTGTGCTCCGTGAGGGGGAGACTCCCTGGAAGAGGAATTCAGCTATATTTACCAAAATATAAAATGCGTCTCTCCTTGACCCAATGATTCTCCCTGTAGGGATTTCCCCCATGGAATGAGTTTAATGGAGTATGCAAGTGATTACGTGTCAAGATGTTCAGGGCAGCGTTGTCCGTGGGACCACTTAGCGGGATACAGCCAAAATTTCCTTAAGTGGATGACCGCAGAAACCTTAGTGGCCTTTTTCCTCTTTCAGAGGTGTGGTTGATGTGGATAATGGTTGAAGGTGAGCAAAAAGTAAGTTACAGAACACCTGTCCCCACTGGTGTTCACAAAAGAGGTTATGTGTGTGGCTGTTGTCTCGAAGGATACAAAATAACCTTAGAGGTGGCTGTCCCTGTAAGTGAAGCAGGTGTGAGGAGAGGGGAGCTTTTATGACTTTACTAGCCTTCTGTTAGGCTCTTTACAGCAAGCAAGTCCTACGTAAATAATGAAAATAGCTTTTAAGTTTATCCCCCCTATTCTCATTTATTCCCCTTGATGTCCACATTCTGAATACATACGATACGTTAATTTAAACACGTAAAATGCTTTAGGATTTAAAAGCCCTATGAACGTCTTCCTTCTCGTATTTTGCTTTGCTCCCTCCCTGCACCTGTCTCCGCACCCCTCGCCATCCACCTTTGGACATTTTTAACTTCGCTTTCTGCCAGCGTCTGGAGAAACCTCGGACAACAAACTGAAAAAGTTCTTTATGACGCAGTTTGCGAATTGCACAGAGTCTCGTCTTTCCAAACGTGAGCCTGGAAGAATTGATCACCTTTGTTTGTTACTTTCTGAGATGCTAATTTCAGGATAAAATAGGAATTTACTCCATTAGCACCGTAGTCATCTCAGCAGCTGGCCCTGTTTCCGTCTGGAAAAAAAAAAAAAAGATTTTCAGTCATACAGTGGACCTTTTCACTGATTCTTTTTTTTTTTTTTTTTTTTTAAGTTTATTTATTTTGAGAGAGTGTGCAGACAAGCAGGGTAGGGGCAGAGAGAGAGAGAGGGAGAGTCTCAAACAGGCTCTGCACTGGCAGCAAAGAGCCCAACACAGGGCTCGAACTTTGGAAAATGTGAGATCATGACCTGAGCCAAAATCTGTATATAGTCAGACACTCAACTGACTGAGCCACCCAGGCACCCAACACCGATTCTGTCGATTATTCACCTCCCACTCTTGTGCTTTCCTCTGATACGGTATTTCTCAAGAATTTTACCACATCTTTTAAGAAGAGGTAATATTGTAATAGGAGACGACACGATGTATTACTGATATTTCAGAAGAAATACTTCACACCAGAATAAAATGTTGATGTTAATTTTTAAACTACTGCAGTACGATCATTTTTATTATACAAGTTAGATCCATGCTTGTAGGAAATTTGGAAAATACAAAACAAAGTAAAATTACCTCTGATCTCGGCCTCAATTCACAGGCAACAGTTGCTGACATTCTGCTCTATTTTCGTAGAGCTTGGTCCGCTCGGTGTGTTTTTACATCATTGCTTAATGCCGTTACCGCGTGCACAATTTGACATCTTTATCTTCCCTTCTTTAAAATGTAGCAAGACATTCCCCCATGTTCTCGTGTGTACTACTTAGAAGTTACTTTCCGTCGTTCCCTCAGTGAACATTCGGGTTTCTTCTAATGTTTTTATGATCAAAGATAATGGCGTATTTATCATCTCAATGCATAAAGCTCGTTTCAAGATAGGATTATTTTCTTCAGATAGATTCCCAGAAATTGAATTACTGTGTCAAAGGTTATTAGCATTTTAAGACTCTGGCCAGATGTTGCCAAATTGCTTTCCGCAAAGATTACCCCAGTTTTACACTCGTCGGTACTGAGAGGTCAAGTGTACTTTCCCCTGCTCCCAAATTAGGTGTTACTTTGCTAAGTACCATACTAATTTAGTTAAGCCAGTTATCATTATGGCATTAGTAACTTTTAATGGCGTTAGCAGATTTTTAAAACTCCATACATGGTCATATTTTTACATAGTTTAAGTGACCTATAGTACAGTGAATAAATGGGAAAAATGATGATGAGTATCTTGATAGTACCAACACACAAATAGAAAATTTACCAATCCCTTAATCCAAGGGCACAGAAAGCGCTGTATAGAGGCGCCTGGCTGGCTCAGTCAGTAGAGCATGCAACCCTTGATCTCAGGGTCATGAGTTCAAGCCCCACGCTGAGTGTGACAATTACCTTAAAAATCTTAAAACGAAAAAAAACACTGTATAGACATAAAATCATTTGCAATTTCACCCCTTCATTTAGCACATGATGATTGCAGTAACCAGCAGAAAGGGAAATTATTAAGAATCGGGACTTTTTGCCCCCACGTTGGGAGTTTATCCCCTGCATGTCGATTTCCTTAATCGATATTAAATACTGCTTGTGTATCAGTCGTAGGACCGTAACTTCTAATCGGACAGTGATGTTGATGATGAGCAAAGTTGCCGGCACAGTTAGTTTTTTGGTAATGACTTGGCTTGAAAATTGTCCGGCACCGGACCCGTTTTCAATTGATTATCTTTCATTGCTAATAGCCTCAAAGACTGTTTCTACTCCTGTATTTAAATGTAATCTTGATAGCTGAACAAAGCACGGGTCGAGGAAAGGGTATGGGGGTGGGGGCCGCAATAAAACAAATGTACAGCTTTGCCGGATTTCAGTTAACTCTGAGGGCAGCCCGAAAATCGGAAGTGTGCAGCAGCTAACTAAGCTCCTTATGTCAGAAAATGGATGGAAACCTCGGTGGGGGGAGCGGGGGAGACTGTTCCCAGCGAGCGCTCAAAGTTGACATATTAAAAAAAAAAAAAGAGAAATACTTATCTAGTATCAGGGGCTACTCATGCTGTCATTTCTGTAACTGTGTTTGATCATTTGGGATAAGACTCAAGACTTGCACAGTAGCTTAGTTTGAGAATAGCTGGGGAAAAAAAAAAATAACGGAAAAATGTGTGACAGGGATAATCCATCAATGAAAACGTAAGACAGCATAAAGATGATATATGGTTTGTTGATATTTTTATTTTTATTTTGAATTTTTTTTTATTTATTTTTGAGAGAGCGAGAGACAGAGACAGTACGATTGGGGAGGGGCAGAGAGAGAAGGAGACACGGAATCCGAAGCAGGCTCCAGGCTCTGAGCTGTCAGCACAGAGCCCGACGTGGGGCTCGAACTCACAGACCACAACTGAGATCATGACCTGAGCCGAGGTCAGACGCTCAACCCACTGAGCCACCCAGGCACCCCACAGTTTTCTTATTTTTGAATAGTGTCCACACGGTGGGGTTGTTGTGAGGGCTCCATGATGTATTTTATGTAGCATGTTTCCTGGCATGGTACCCACACATCATGAATTCTCGTTAAACGCTGTCTTCCCATTCTCTGTCATTTCAGAAAAAGGAACAATCGGCTGTACTTACGTAATTGGCAACTAAGTAATGAGATCACGAACTGTGAGATCATGAACTTAGCGGAAGTCGGATGCTTAACCGACTGAGCCACTCAGACGCCCCTGTTGATGTCATTTTTAATATAGAGACTCCTGGCACCCACCATTACTGGTTTTGTATCCATAGAATGGGATCCTGTATAAGCTCCCTGAAAAACTAGCGCTAAGAGAACAAAACCCTCAAAAAAAAAAAATACAGAACAAAACCTTCAAGAGTATGCTCTCACCCCCGTAAGGGTGCCATAGTTAACACAAAGATTGTATCACTTATAACACTGTTAAGGAGAACACAAAAGTCGATGCCCTCAGTTCAGCAATACTCACCGAACACCTACTATGTGCCTGGCATTGCACATGACAGAGACACGAGAGAGAGATCTCAATATATGATTTTATTCCTTTCCTTTTAAGTAATTGTATTTTATTATTATAAAAAGTAATATATAGGGGCGCCTGGGTGGCTCAGTTGAGCATCTGACTCTTGATTTCGGCTCAGGTCATGATCCCAGGATCTTGGGATCCACGCTGAGCTCAGAGCCTGCTTAAGATTCTCTCTTTCTCTTGGGGCACCTGGGTGGCTCAGTCGGTTAAGCGTCCGACTTCAGCTCAGGTCACGATCTCGCGGTCCGTGAGTTCGAGCCCCGCGTCGGGCTCTGGGCTGATGGCTCAGAGCCTGGACCCTGCTTCTGATTCTGTGTCTCCCTCTCTCTCTGCCCCTCCCCCATTCGTGCTCTGTCTCTCTCTGTATCAAAAATAAATAAACGTTAAAAAAATTTTTTTTAAAAATTCTCTTTCTCCCTCTGCCCCTCTCCCCTACTCGCACACACTTGCTCTCAAAAAACAGAAAAAAAGTAATTTGTAGAAGATTTAAATCTTACATATAATTTAAAAAAAAGATGAGGGACAATTCAATAAATGTGCTTGGGAAAATTGACTACTGGGGCGGGAGGGAAGTAAAGTTAGATTCTGCATTTACAAAACTAGATCCCCACTGATTAAATAGCAAAGCCCCAAAAAAATTGCTGGTTGTGGAAGAATGTATGGAAGAATATATTTATGTTCAAAAGACACAAAAGCCATCAAAGAAAGATTTTAGATAGCTCCAGCTCTGAAATTCCGGTTATAAAAAGGCACACAGTGGAGTTAAAAGGCCAGCAGGACGCTGGGTGAAATATTTGCCTCCCGTATTAGACAAATGACAAATCCAGAATCCACAAAGAACTCTTTGGGTACGAAAAAGACAACCCGATAGGGGGAAATGTGGTAAAGGCTGTGGACGGGAACAGACACCTGGTCAGTATGCTATGCGGGAGGCTGGACGGAGCCTGACTCGGGAGAATGGACAGGGGAGCCCATTTCCAAACGTTGAGACTGGCAGACGTTTTCCAGTTGGCGATACCACGTGTTGACGAGGGCTAAACAGGAGATACGAGGGTCCAGTCCCCATAATCTACGAACTTGCTACGTTGCGGCCTCAAGGCGGTGTCCATAGGCTTCCTCCACTTTGACGTTTCCTTTTCCCCTTCGTACCTTGGAGGGGGCGGGGAGCACCTGGGTGGCCCAGTGGGTTAAGCTTCCGGTTTTGGCCCCGGTCGCGATCTCGCGACCCATGCGTTTTGAGCCCCACATCGGGCTCACCGCTGTCCCCATAGAGCCTGCGTGGGATCCTCTGTCCCCACCTCTCTCTCCCCCTGCCCAACTTGCACTCATGCACATACATGCACGTGCTCTCTCTCAAAAAAAATTTTTTTTTAATCTTCAATACATACCTTATGGGGAGATTCTTTGATGCCATGCAAATGTCCTGTTTCTCTACATTTTCTGCCCCCTGCCCCACACTTTAACACCCATCAGTGCTCCGTGGCTGCAACAATTACTCCCGTGGTGTTTGCCAAATGATGATTTTTCTTTTTTTTTTTTAATTTTTTTTTAACGTTTATTTATTTTTGAGACAGAGAGAGACAGAGCATGAACGGGGGAGGGTCAGAGAGGGAGGGAGACACAGAATCTGAAACAGGCTCCAGGCTCTGAGCTGTCAGCGCAGAGCCCGACGCGGGGCTCGAACCCACGGACCGTGAGATCATGACCTGAGCCGAAGTCGGACGCTTAACCGACCGAGCCACCCAGGCGCCCCCAAATGATGATTTTTCAAACTCTGGCATTGCTTTCTCACTTATTTACTGGAATTTCTGTAAGGAAGCAGTGCCCTTTCCCTCCGCCCCCCCATTTATTTATTCGAGTATTGACTTGGACCATTTATTATTTCTATGACTTATTTGGTTGCTCAAAGTGGTTTATGTTTGGCCATTGAGATCATCTTCGTGGTGGCTCCTGTGTCTTTCCGTCACACCCTCACCATTTTTTTTTAATTTATTTATTTTGAGAGAGTGATAGCGAGTGAGTGGGGGAGGGGCAGAGAGCGAGGGAGATGGAGAATCCCAAAGCAGGTTCCACGCTGTCAGCACAGAGCCCAGCACGGGGTTCGAACTCACAAACCGTGAGATCATGACCTGAGCCGAAGTCCAGAGTCAGCCACTCAACCGACTGAGCCACCCAGGCGCCCCTGCCCTCATCATTTTTTAAGCACTTCCTTGCTTCCTGGCACCAAAAGATGTGCCAGGCTCGTCTGGCACATTTCCTGCCCCAGCCCTGGAATTGGCCGTTTCTAAAAGGAGCCCGGGTTTCTTTTATTTGAATAGTATTTGAAATCAGTCTGGGCACAAAGTGTGGCTCTTGCTACTGGGCATCTCCAGACTATATCCTGCGCCTTTCCGGGTCCCCTCTTTCCTGTCTTGCCTTCCTCCCACTCACCTTCCAGGTGGTAACAGGAATAATCTTGGAACATTATTTGGACCGTATCATTCCTTTGCATAAAACCTTTGATGGGTGTCAAGGTTGGGTTGAGATAACAGAACACTGCACATTCGAGCATAGCCAGCCTTCCTCAAGACCAGCCACCAACAACACCGGCCTGCCACATCTTGGTGCGAGGTTGACACACTTTTTTTGTAAAGGACCACAAAGTAAAGATTTTCAACTTTGCAGACCGTTCAATCCTGCTGTCGTAGCCCCAAAGCAGGCACAAACACTGTACAAATAAAAGCGTGTTCCAGAAAAACTTGACAAAATGTGCGATGAGCTGGATTTGGCCTGCTTTAGCAGGTGTAATTTCAAAACCTTGCCCGAAGGCACTATGAACTCTTAGCCCTCTGTAGGTAACACCACAGTTAATATGAAGTTGTCCAGGAAGCTGCCTCAACCTCTCCACCCCACCCTTGCCTCAAGCCCATGCCTGCACCTGCCCCCAGCTAACCTCTTCCTCTGTGGGCCGGGTTGCTTACAAGTGCCTCCCACTGGCAGTCTCGAACCTGGAACCCACGGGGAAGGGGATTCTGGGAAATGTCCAAAGGGCAACAGACAATTTAGCCCAGTGGCTTCCCATTGCCTGCGAGCTAAACTTCACTCACACCATGGCTGCCTTCTCCTCCCCTTGACCATTACACACTCCACTATGTTCCCCTCTGTTCTTCAAGCCTGCCAGCCTCTTTTCTACCTCGGGACCTTTGTACATGCTGCCCCATTTGCTTGGAATGCTCTTTCTTCCCCTCGCCCAAGCCTAGCTCTTTCTATCAGATCCCAGATGAAAGGGTGCTCTCTTGGACAGGCCTCCCTGACCCCTTTATTTTTAATCCCCTCCCTTTTATTAGAATCTGCCTTTTCAGAGCTAAAGGGCTGTTTGGTTCCTTGTCATATCTGCAAGATTTAGAACAGTGCCTATCACACGGAGGTGCTCAAATACTTACTAAATGCATTTAGCACTTACCACAATTGGCTAATATTTCACTTGCCTCTTTACTGTTGACTAATCACTGATCTGCTTCCTGCATCCATATAAGCGCTTTTAGGGAAGGGGTTAGGACTATCATTTCTTGCTTATACCTAACCCCTAAAATGGTACCTAGAACACAGTGGGCATTCAGTAAACGATCGTTGAATGAATGAATGAATGAACCCCACACGTTTAGAAAACCTTATATGGATAGAAAGTCCTAGATAATCATGGGGCTCAGGTAAGATTGCATCGCAGACATTTTTGTTTATTAAGTATTTTCTAATATCCATGTAACGTCTAGACCCCGCCCCATATTGCAACGTGGCAAGCCATCCGAGGAGGGGATCTCTGGACTTGGAGGGTCCCGTCTGAGTTTAGGACCAGCACACCCTGTCAGTTCTTTGCCTCACCTTAAGATGTCACTAAGTGACTTGGCCACGGCGTCTGCAGGGCTCTTGCTGAAAGGGCTGGGGGGCCGGGAAGGGAAGGGAGGAAATGACGGGTGTTATGAATAAATCTCCCAGTTCCGCCAGTGCCTGGCAGACAAGGTGACAAAGTGCTGATGTGCTCCCCCGGCTTTACGGGACGTTCATTAGCACACCTGATATTCCGGAGCCCTGGAATCTTCTGTTTTCCTCTGCAGCCAGAACCTTAATAAATCAGTCCAGACCCGATAAATCATGTCACTTCATGATTGACTCCGTGTTGTGAGTCCAGCCCTGTCCCTAGGGTCCTGGGATGGACTTAAATGTTAATATTTCTGTTCTCAAGGAGTAGTGGGGGAGTGGAGACATACCGGAAGGAAGTAAAAATAATAGAAAATCCTACAGGCAACGTGGTATCCTAGATCCCAACAGAAAAGGGCGTATTAGGGGGAACACTAGTGAAATACAAAGGAAATGTCTAGTTTAGTTAATAGTGTAGCAATGTTGGGGCGCCTGGGTGGCTCCGTCAGTTAAGCGTCCGACTTCGGCTCAGGTCATGATCTTACAGTTCATGAGTTCGAGCCCCGCATCGGGCTCTGTGCTGACAGCTCGGAGCCTGGAGCCTGCTTCCGATTCTGTGTTGCCCTCTCTCTCTGCCCCTCCCCTGCTCATGCTCTGTCTCTCTGTGTCTCAAAAATAAATAAAACATTTTAAACAATTAAAAAATAGCGTAGCAATGTTAAGCTTGGGGTTTGTTCATTAGGAGAAGCGAGGTGAGCCATACGCACAACTCTCTGTACTATCGTTACAAGTTCCCATAAATCTAAAGGTAGTTTTAAGAGTGTAAGACAATTAACCCGTGTAATCTTCAGGTCTTAAGACACAGGGATACAATGTACAGCCTGGGGAATATAGTGAACAATATTGTAATAACTTTGTGTGGCAACACATGGCAGCTGGATTTATCTTGGGGGTCACTTCATGGTGGGTATAACCATGGCATCACTGATAATATTGTTTGCCAGCTACACTTGAAAAGAGTGTGTAAGAGTGTTGGCCCGGATGGCATGGGTATATACTGTAGGACTCCAGACACAGTAGAAGAATTCCCAAAATCAAACAGCCCTGGGACAAATCTCTTCCCCCACACACCCCCCACTTACCAGCTGTGTGACCTTGGGCAAGTGACTTAACCTCTCAGAGCATTAGTTTTTTGTTTGTTTGTTTTTTTAATTATTTTGAGAGAGAGCTCATGACAGTGTGGGAGGGACAGAGAGGGAGAGAGAGAAAGAGAGAGAGAGAGAGAGAGAATATCCCAAGAAGGCTCCACACTGTCAGCACAGAGCCCGACGTGGGACCCAGTCCTACCAACCATGAGATCATGACCTGAGCTGAAATCAAGAGTTGGATGCTTAACTGACTGAGCCACCCAGGCACCCCTTAGTTTTCTTTCTTTTTTTTTTTTTTGTAATTTTCTTTTAATGTTTTTTTTTTAATTTTTTTTAATGTTTATTTCTGAGACAGAGAGAGACAGAGCATGAGTGGGGGAGGGGCAGAGAGAGAGGGAGACACAGAATCGGAAGCAGGCTCCAGGCTCTGAGATGTCAGCACAGAGCCCGACGCGGGGCTCGAACTCACAGACCATGAGATCATGACCTGAGCCGAAGTCAGATGCTTAACCGACTGAGCCACCCAGGCGCCCCTTTAATGTTTATTTTTGAGAGAGAGCCAGAGTGGGAGCAGTTGAGGGGCGGGGGAGGGGCAGACTCCAGGCTCTGAGCCGTCAGCACAGAGCCCGACGTGGGGCTCGAGCTCACCGCCAGAGAGATGGTGACCTGAGCCGAAGTCAGACGCTCAACCCACTGAGCCACCCAGGCACCCCACAGTTTTCTTATTTTTAAATAGTGTTCACACCGTGGGGTTGTTGTGAGGGCTCCATGATGTATCTTACGTAACGTGTTTCCTGGCATGGTACCCGCACATCATAAATTCTCGTTAAACGCTGTCTTCCCATTCTCTGTCATTTCAGAAAAAGGAACAATTGGCTGTACTTATATAATTGGCAAGTAAGTAATGAGAAAAGAGATTTGTATTAGGTCAGTGAGGTGAGCTCACTCGAATGAGAAAAGCAGGAAGGGGACAACGATCTGGCCAGAAAGCCAAGAGGATCGTTCTTGATCCGTTTTTAAGTCTATGAAAGGTACTTTGCAGGCTATCGAAGGAGGCCTTTTTCTATGAAAACAGGTCTTAAAAACTTGTGTTCCTTTTTCTAATGTAAACTAAGAGATGAACCATAGTTTATGGAGGTCGTTCATCACAGCACTGATTGTAAAAGGCCAACAATTGGAAACCAGTTAAATGCCCTCACGTAGGGAGTCTGGCTCAATAACTTGGGGTTCATCCTTGCCATGGAAGTCTCTGAAGACATTTAAAAATATATAGCAGGGGTGCCTGGGGGGGGGGCTCAGTCGGTTAAGTGTCCGACTTCATCTCAGGTCATGATCTCGCGGTCCATGGGTTCGAGCCCCATGTCGGGCTCTGTATCGGCTCAGAGCCTAGAGCCTGCTTCTGAGTCTGTGTCTCCCTCTCTCTCTGTCCCCCCCCCCCCCACTTGTGCTCTGTCTCTCTCTCAAAAAATGAATGAATGTTATAAAATATATATAATAAAACCATGTTAATAATTAATGATAATAATAAACATAAAATATATGTAAACGTTACAAATACATATACACATATTTTTTGTGCATTTATATATATGTACATATACACCAAGTATGTACGTGTGTGTATACGGTATGTGATGATATGGCATGGTCATATGTGAAGGTGCGTAAGCAAAAAGGATGCAGGATTGCTTACACTGTGCTACCATTTACCTATCAAAAGAGTATATACGAGTATTTATTCACGTGTCCATCCACTACCACTGGAAAGATACACAAGAACCTGGTAAGAGCAGTTGTTATTTGACTGGCACCAAAGAGACCATTCAGGTTATATCCATCTCGTTAAAATGTTATTGCCGGTAAAATTTAAGAATGCATGGCGTACTTCTCCCACGTGTTTTTAACATTTTCTCATGAAAAATTTCAAACATATACAGAGGAGTGAGGATCACCATGCCCCTCTCTGTACCCAGGACCCAGCTTCAACAATCAGCAACCTTCTGTCGTTCTGATTTTGTAATGCCGTCACCTTGTTTTCATCAATTACATAAAAATAATCATTTCATCAATTACATTAAAATAATCCCTGTACTCAGAACTCGGATCTGATCAAAGGAAGTTAAAAAGGGTTTTAAAATTTCCACGTAAATTTTCTTGCTAAGAAGCTTGACAGGGTGATCAATACAAGACTTCTAAGCCAAAGAATAATTACTACATGACTATAAAAGCCTGTAGGGAGGCGGAATTAAAATACGAGTTTTAGGAGAAAAACTCCTTCGGTAATGATGTCAAATCGCAACAGCTCATGCGTATGTTATTTAAATGGATGGACCAGGATACGTGGTATTCAGGCTACTTTATATTTAAATACACGATGTAATTGCCCCAGAATCCTTTTAAGCTATTTAAATCTATGAAAACATTTTAGATACCAACTTTACAACATTTACCAGAGTATGTACTTCTTAAAAGTTACTTTAGGTGGTGTAAGAGAAAAACAGGTTGAAGGTCACTAAGTGACAGAATCCGTGGTATTTACTTCCAAGTCTCAGGGAGCTGTTGGGGGACTTGGCTAGAAGGTCACGTGTGCCTGAAGTCTGGAGAGAGGCAAAGAAGCCTGGGACCTGAGACTGAGGTCTGATCCGTGCGTCTCTTTCCCACTATCCATTATGACCGTGCTGGATCATTCCAAGAATGCAAGGCTGGCTTAATGCATGCAAAGCAACCAATTTAATTCACCCATGACAACCCAGGGCCACAGATGTTCAAGTCTCCTTGGCCACTATCCATGTGCGGGAGAAATAAACACCACCAGCCACGGTCCCTTCCTTGACTCGCCATTGAACCCGTTTGCCTTGGAGACTCTTTGTTCACTACGTGGGTGGTGGAGGGTGCGACCCACGTATGCCCTGACTAATTGCCTTGAAACGATGGTGACCACTCTGCTCCTCTCCCTGGCTGCGTGCTCGGTCTTCACACGGCGTCTTTCCAGATATGGCTCGTTGCCTGTCTGTCTGCAGCTGGGATCCCCATAGAGCCCCGGGTCCCAGCGCAGAACTACCGAGGCATCTCTTTGGGAATCTGCACTTGAAACATCTCCCCTCTCCCAGGGGTTTGGGCCTTTCTCCTGACCGTTCCTTCTCTGACCCCTCTGTGGGCTCTGCTTCCTCCCGCCACTCCCCTAAATACCTATGCCCCCGCCCCTTTCAAGCATCCACCTTTTTGTAGCTGACTTCCACATTCTCATCGCTTGAGTCAGCATATATGGAGTACCTGTCGAGGAATGCGTGTTAGACCTTGACTTTGATTCACTCATCGATGGCCCAGAGCAGCCCTCTGAGGTAGGTCATCATGGTCCATCTCTTACGAACAATGAAAACAGAAGCTCGGAGGGAAAAGCAGCTTTTCCAGCGTGTAAGGACTAAAAGCAGGTTTTGAACTTGGGACAGTCTGACCTCTTAATCTCAGTGGCCAGTGTCTCACTTGTGCTCTCAAATGCCTGGAACATGATTTGCTACCTCTCCCGGCCCATCTCCCATGCCGGATGTCTTCTGTTGGCCCTTCCAGAACCGCAGGAGGTAACCCCGTGTCCTGAATGTTCACGCCTCCTGGAAACACTCTTCTCAGATCTCTGACCTCATTCTTCCGCTCTGCAGGCTCACATTTGTCCCTACTCTGCTACTACCGAAAATAAGTTGAAAGTACAACGACATGCTCTTTAAAAAGTTCTCTGAACTTCGTGGCAGGGCCAAAAACAGACGAACTCTTTCAGTTTGGGAGGCTTCTGTACTCAGAAGCAGAATATTGCTGCGTCCCTGTACGGCCGAATCTAAGTGACAGAATACACGTGGCCCTATGTACCCCTTGGTGTAAGTGTAACCTTCACTTCCTTTCCTAACCTCATCCTGGACCTCTTCCTCCACTCTCTTGACTCTATCACTGCTTTAGTACTCATCCAAAATGAGGAATTAAGGATCATAAACGCTTTGAAAACCAGCACAAACCATAGCAGAGTGCAGTGGACCAGAAGGCTGATCACGGTGACCTTGGGAACAAATCTAGCTTAAAGATGCGATCTCCCCAGAAACAGGCTTTTTAGTTCTTTGGTTTTTATTTGGAGAGAGAGAGAGAGAGAGAGAAAGCGCAGTAGGGGAGGGAACAGTGGGGGGGGGGGGGGCGGGGCGGGGGGGGGGAGAGAATCCCAAGCAGGCTCTGTGCTGTCAGTGCAAAGCCCAGTGTGGGGCTGGAACCCACACACCGTGAGATCGTGACCTGAGCCAAAATCAAGAGTTGGGCGTTTAACCGACTGAGCCACCCAGGCACCCCGTTTTTGGCTCTGGATCCCTCACTGCTGTGGCTCTGACTGTAAAATACATGAAATATTTACTAAACACCATGGCAAATCTGTCCCCCCGCGCACGCGCACACACACACACACACACACACACACACACACACAGTGACACTGTGCTGTCCGGGGCACCACACATCCGCGGTCGTGGCTGACGCTGTTCAGATCTCAGGGAAGCACTTCCCATCTCTGGTCCCATGTCTGCAAAACACAAGGCACTTGCTTCTGAATCCGCGAAGACCTGTGCTTGCGCTGGTGCCTGACATAAGACAGACCCTGCCCCGCGGTGCCGGGAGCACTCGAGCAGCAGAAGCGCTGAGGGAGGAGCAAAGGGATGGAACTAACTGGAAGCTCCCACTGTCGCATAAACCCGTCAGGTACATACATGTGCAGGCATGTACCCAGCAGCACCAGAGCATTCCCTTCCCTCTCGTCGTCCAAGTTCACGGTGACGCGCTTCCCCAGAGCACGGGACTGGTGCCAGTTGCACGTGGCAGCTGAGGAACGTTGGGTAACGTTAAGTAACTCATTTTACTCTTAAATTTGCTTATATATTGGGCTTGATGAACATGCTTAGATTCTTGACATTGACATTTAGATGAACACTGAATGCTGGCCCTGAAAGTTTTATTGTTGGGGCGCCCGGGTGGCTCAGCCTGTTAAGGGTCAGACCCTTGATTTCAGCTCAGGTCATGATCTCATGGTTCGTGAGTTCAAGCCCCACATCAGGCTCTGCACTGACGGTGTAGAGCCTGCGTGGGGTTCTCTCTCTCTGCCCCTTCCCTGCTCATGCTTTCTCTCTCTCTCTCAAATAAATAAAAAAAAAGTAGTTTTATATTTATAATATATTTAGGGGAATTTGGCTAAAGCTTATATATATATATATATATATATATATATATATATACACATTTTAGTTTTGTTTAAATAATTTTGACATGAAGCGGATGCCAGTTATCATTCGTATTTACCTTTCCATCTTAAATAATTTTGAATATTTTAGGAGAAAAATATTTTTAAATATTTATGAAGTATTTAACATTTAATGTTTTAGAGAACATATGCTCAATTTTTTCTTCTTTAAATATAGTTGTATTTGATTATTTTTTTCATCTTTTAGATGATTATTGTCGATAGCAGGAGTCAGCAAGTAACAGGATCTTATTTCTAAAAGCCTAAAGGCTCTGTTCAGCTATATTTAGTCCATAATGGCTAAGAATGGTTTTTGTATTTTTTTAAGTTTTTTTTTTTTTAACATTTATTTTTGAGAGAGACAGAGCACAAGTGAGGGAAGGGCAGAGACAGAGGGAGACGCAGAATCCAAAGCAGGCTCCAGGCTCTGAGCTGTCAGCACAGAGCCCAACACGGGGCTCGAATTCAAGAACCGTGAGATCATGACCCGAGCCGAAGTCGGATGCTTAACTGACTGAGTCACCCAGGTGCCCCTGTATTTTTAAAAATTTGTAAAACGGGGGCACCTGGGCGGCTCAGTCAGTTAAGCGTCCATCCAATCCTTGATTTTGGCTCAGGTCATGATCTCACAGTTTGTGAGATCAAGCCCTACGTCAGGCTCTGCACTGACAGCTCACAGCCTGCTTGGGATTCTCTCTCTCTCCCTTTCTCTCTGCCCCTCCCCCACTCACATTCTCTCTCTCTCTCTCTCTCTCTCTCTCTCAATAAATAAATAAATAAATAAATAAATAACATTTTTAAAAATCTTTAAAGATTTGTAAAAGAAAAAAGAACATATGAGAGAGACCTTATATAGACTGCAAAGCCTAAAACACTCTCTGGCTCTTTACAAACATATTTTGTCAACCTCTGGTCAATAGAATATAAATTACGTAAAATCTTGACTGTAGGGGCTCCTGGTTGGCTCAGTTGGTGGAGCATGTGACTTTTTATTTTATTTTATTTTTTTTAATTTTTTTTTAACGTTTATTTATTTTTGAGGCAGAGAGAGACAGAGCATGAACGGGGGAGGGTCAGAGAGAGGGAGACACAGAATCTGAAACAGGCTCCAGGCTCTGAGCTGTCAGCACAGAGCCCGACGCGGGGCTCGAACTCACAGACCGCGAGATCATGACCTGAGGCGAAGTGGGCCGCTTAACCGACTGAGCCACCCAGGTGCCCCATGTGACTCTTGATCTTAGGGCTGTGAATGTGAGCCCCACGCTGGGTGGAGAGATTACATAAAGCTAAAACAAACAAAAAACTCTTGGCTATAACTGTGTATTTCATAATTTTATTGAAATGCAAGCATTTGCAAAAAGAAATGGGATATGTAATAATTATTAGATAATGTAATAATATAGGATAAATAATTACGAGTTATCTTCATTACTCATTCAAGTAATCTCAGAGGACCAACCACAGAACACCAGATGTGCAATAATAAGGAAATTCTCCCACCTTTGATAGTTTTCTGACTTTCAGGAGCTTCACACACACTTTGCCTTTGTCACTGTGAATATACTTGTCAACATAGGAGGATTCGATGATTTGTTTAAAATTTGTTTAGGTTGATTTATGACTCTGCGGGCCGTGGCCGAAATCTGCTGAATCGTTTGTCTCTAACCCTTGCGTGCATTTGAGTTTGGGTCTTGCCTTAGCCTAAAAATTTTTTACCGGACTCCAGAGACCCAGCCTGTGTCTGTCGCCCTCTGTTGGCATCGGGTAGAGTTACCATAGTTTTGCTTCTGCTTGGAGTTCGTTGAAATCATGAAAAGGTCTGAACTGAACCTTCATAACTAGAGAAGTTTCTGGGCTGTGTGTTAATACTCTGGTTACATAATCATTTAAAAACAAAGCAACAGGGGCCCCTGGGTAGCTCTGTCGGTTAAGCGTCCAACTCTTGATCTCAGCTCAGGTCATGATCTCATGGTTTTGTGAGTTCGATCCCCATATCCCGCTCTGTGCTGGTGGTGCAGAGCCTGCTTGAGACTGATTCACTCTCTCCCTGTCTCTATGTCCTTCCCCCACTTGTGCTCTCTCTCTCTCTCTCAGAATAAATAAATGAACATTTTAAAAAAATAATCAACGAAGATGCTTTAGGAGGCAACATTTTTATCCACCACCCCCCCCCCCCAAAAGTCATTCTGGTCAAATTCTTTGTTTTTACTAATCACCATCCTTGTTGCAGAGGTTTGGGGCCAATGTGTCCCTTCGGTCTTCTCAGACTTTTTTATTGATTACTGATAATATTTATTGATGACTGAGAAGGAGACCTAGCTTCCAAAGACTGGATGGAGGAAAGAACACACAAGGCAAAGAGTGGGAAACCATTGGTGTTCCCAAAGAAGAAAGACTCAATCCCCTTGCAAAGGGAAGCAAAATACAGGAAGAAGGGGAGAGGAGGGTGGAGGAGAGGAGGGAGAGGGCACAGGTCGCTGAGCGAGCAGGAGGAAAGCGAAGGAGAAGGAAGGAGCCCCTGGGGCTCTGACCCCCACTGAGTTCTTATCAGCCTTCTCCACCCCTAACTGCCTTACTCCGGCTCGGCTTTTACCTGTGACACCAGTTTCTTTCTTTCCAGGTGAAAACAGGAATTGCTCCTTTTAAGGGTAAGCTTGGGGCTCCTGCTCCCGTAGCCAGGGGCCACACTCGCCACTGGTCACATCCCCCTCCTGAGAGCAAAAGGACCATTCTTCCCCAGAGCCTCACCTGGAGATGTTCCTTCGCAATCCATTCTGCTCTCCCTCACTGCTCCTCCCCACCCATGTCCTGTAAATAAATAAATAAGCAAACAAACAAACAGAATTCTTCAGGGGCGCCTGAGTGGCTCAGTCGGTTAAGCGTCCACTTTCAGCTCAGGTCATGATCTCACGGTTCGTGGGTTCGGGGGCCCGCTCTGGGCTGTGTGCTGACAGCTCAGAGCCTGGAGCCTCCTTCAGATTCTTTGTCTGCCTCTCTCTCTGCCCCTCCCCCGCTCGTGCTCTGTCTCTCTCTCTCTCTCAAAAATAAACATTTAAAGAAATTTTTTAATTAAAAAAAAAAAAAGAAACATTCTAGCACACTCGCTACCTGTTTAAGAATCCTCAAATTGCCCACAGTTCTTTTAGAAGGCTCATCATATTTTACATGAACTCTCATTTTATCGCTGTGAATTGGGACAAAAAGGTCTTAGCAGCTTTTCTGTTCTGTTTTTGAAAATACTGATTCCAAAAGGAGGGCTGAGGGACCCTTTTCCCCACCATAGGATTTTATTTTTAAATTCAGATGCAGGATATCTAAGTCTTTTCCAGCCTATACATTTATTTATTTACATGTATTTATCTCCCCTATTTCCATCATTGATAATATTTTGATGTCTGTAAACCTACCAGAAGGAACTGTCCCAGGTAACCAAACATAAGTCAGTACAGAGAGAAGTGGGGACACAGACGCTTCTTCAGAACCCCCTAAAGAGAGACTGGCCACTGACAGTTTAAATCTTCAATGCTTTATCTCTTTGTGCGAGTCTTGGAATGCCATTGATACCTTCTTTGTATTTATAATTGTTTTAATTAGCCACCCAGCAGGAGCCCCTCTTCTAGCTGGATTATAGGCAGCACAGCAGGACCCAACAACCCAGTTAAAATAAAGCACAGACTTTATGGCTCCCTTAATTTCTTTTATCTGTATCAATTTTTTTTTTCTTTCTTCCCTTTCATTTTTCACTCTCTTGTTCTCCCTTCCCACCCCCCTCCCCCGGTGTTTGTGGAAGGCAGGGGCGAAAAGCTTCGACTCCTCGCATGGTATTATGCTTTTGAAAAACCAAAAAAATTATGGAGAAAACGCGACCGTGGATATTTATCAGCAGTTCACATCTCCGAGAGGCAAGAAGCGCACAGATGTGCTTGTCCACTGCTCTTGGTAACATTTCGTAAACCTCGATGTGATGGTATCTTGAGTGATTACGCTGAAATTGATGTCAGTTGCTAAACCCTTGTGGGCAGAGGCAGGGGCAAGTCTGCAAAAAAGGCGTCTCTGTTGCCCCTGGTGTTGTTTGTTCTTATCGACCACATCCTTCTTTTGCGGATGGAAATCTGGAGGATCAATTATGATGCAGATCTGACACCATTTCCATTTGTGGGAGCCCCGTGGCCAGGGATGTTTGGACTTTTGGAAATTCTTGCATTGTTAAGATTGTTTCCCCCTCCTTTGAACTGGATGCTGCCATTGGTGTGGCCGCAAACAAACTGCCTGACCCAGAGCGAGTCCTAAGGACCCAGCAGAAACGCAGAGTTGGTGGCTTCAGAGAAAGACCCGGGGTCTCCCTTTATGTGTGAATCTATAAAACTCATTTTATAGAATCAAAATTAAATTCTGGAATTAAAACAGGACTGGTCCGCGTGGAAACATTCATCATCTCTAAAAGGAATCCAGCCCAAGGCTGCAAATAATCTAGTTTAATTTTTTTTTTTCTAATACTCAGAAGAACTTGTTTCCATTTAAAAAGAAACGATAGCTCCAGTTATCAGAAAGGGAAAAGGCTTTGAGCTGGCTTCCGTATTTCAGTTCATTTTAAAGTCGTCAATGTTGTTGAGCTTTTTATTTTTAGAAGTTTCCAACCGTAAACATTGAGTCTGCCCTAAAGCAAGCAGCCTGACACACTGTGGGAGGGGGGTTATTTTCATCTTGTGTACGAATATTACGTATTTGAGTGTCTTTAAAGCCGAGGGTGGTTATAATTTAAATTTCCTCTTGTTAACCTGAATTATTTTTGGCTTTGTAACCAATCAGAGACCCAGACATCCACTTGCTTTGTAAAACAGGAACACACCACAAATACCCAGAGCAACTTGTTGGGTGCAGTTGTAAGGCTTTGAAATTCAATGAGAAGATTGAGAAGTAGCAGGCATCCCTGTGTGAGCTAGAGTCCTAAGGGCTGGGAGATTCTTGCAGGAACCTCGTGTCCTTGAGGGGCACTAAATTACTAAAGGATATAGTAGCGAAGCCTCTTGTGTCCAAAGCTGTCATGTGCGGTATATGTGCTCAAAAAGTTAATATATTTTGGTGGTTGCACGGCATCGTGAAATGCACTAAAAATCTCTTAATGGTTCGCTTCAGAATGGTTAATTTTATGTCACGTGAATTTCACTTAGAAAAAAAATGAAACGATCTTTTTTTTTTTTTTTTTAATTTTTTTAACGTTTATTTTTGAGAGGGAGTCAGAGAGCGAGCCGGGGCGGGGCAGAGAGCAAGGGAGACACAGAATCTGAAACAGGCTCCAGGCTCTGAGCTGTCAGCACAGAGCCCAACACGGGGCTCGAACTCACGAGCCGTGAGATCGTGACCTGAGCCGAAGTTGGACGCTTAACCAACGGAGCCACCCAGGTGCCCCAAAATGAAATGATCTTTTAAAAATAGTGAGATAATAGAATATAAACACCAGTAAGATAATAAGATAATTTTCTATTTTAAAATGTACAGGGCCACCTGGCTGACCCAGTCAGTGGAGCCTGCAACTGCCAGTCTTGGGGTTGTGGGTTCGAGCCCCACGCTGGGTATAGAGATTACTTAAAAATAAAATCTTTGAAATAGATGAGTAAAAGAAATTTACACACTTTTTTTTTTTTTAACATATACTCTCTGGCTTAATTCCGGTAAGATACAACCCGTTCTCGAGTCCACATTTTGAATATTAATTTCATTTTGTGGTGCAAAACAGGGACCCAACTCACCTCTAGTGACAACGCAAGTTGTCCCGTCAAATAAATACAGTGGTACTTATCCCGTCAAATAAATACAGCACTAGTGGTATTTATCCCGTCAAATAAATACAGCAGCTGACAAGTGACACCTAGTTTTCTACGTGTTGATTTACAGCTTTTGTGGGTGCTTTTCTTTGCTTAAATGGTATTAGAGTGGAAATGCTGTGCTGGGGAGCCAAGCAGCTCTGTAGTGAGAGCAGCTAAGCCCTTGCTCTGAGCCCCCCTCCCTCTTCTCCACTGAGGGGTGGACCACCCAACCCTCCACGGCTGCTGCATGGGTGCCCCAGCCAGCCTAAGTAATGGAACAGTTTTGTTTCTATGATTACTGTCACTGCTGTCTTTTTTATTTGCATAAATGGGACAACAGTGGACCCACGATCAAAGGCAGAACATTCTCCTACATACAGAGTATGGTTTAAAGTCTGAGTAATTTCTTTTTTAATTTTTTTCTTAACGTTTATTTATTTTTGAGACATAGAGAGACAGAGCATGAACGGGGGAGGGGCAGAGAGAGAGGGAGACACAGAATCGGAAGCAGGCTCCAGGCTCCGAGCCATCAGCCCAGAGCCCCACGCGGGGCTCGAACTCACGGACCGCGAGATCGTGACCTGAGCTGAAGTCGGACGCCCAACCGACTGAGCCACCCAGGCGCCCCGCAAAGTCTGAGTAATTTTAAAGACAATTCTGTGTGTAAGCTAAAGGTAAACAGAAATATTTTTTAAAAGAAGTATTTTCCAAATTATCTGAGAGATTCTTACTCCCCTCGCAGATATTATTGAGAATATCTGTGCATCTGTAGAAATGCATGCATATGCACACAAGAAGTCCCCACTGTTGTAAAATATTATATGTTAGCCTGTGCATCGTGGGAAAAAAGTTGGCGAAATCTGTTATCCCTAGAGTGGGTGGCCCCATAGCCTCCCCTCCCTATAGAACAGATTCTGTAGCACTCAAACTTTTTTTGTTTATCTTGTCTTCTTTGTCCTGTATCACCAGTCCTGGAAGCAATGCCAGGCAGGAACCCTCCATAAATTTGTTGAATTATTGTGTGCAGTAAATGTGTAATCAGAGGCACCCCGGGTGGCTCAGTTGGTGAAGCATCCAACTTTGGCTCAGGTCATGATCTCGCGGGTCGTGGGTTGGAACCCCGCATGGGCTCTGTGCTGACAGCTCAGAGCCTGGAGCCTGTTTCAGATTGTGTGTCTCCCTCGCTCTCTGCCTCCTCCCCCGCTCACACTCTGTTTCTGTCTCTCTCAAAAATAAACATTTTAAAAAATTAAAAAAAAGAAAAAAATAAAGGGACTTACATAAAGTAAGTTTGGCTAAATTGATGCCCTTATTGGCATAAGGAAGATACCCTGTAACGATAGGCTGGTCAATATCCAACAAAAGACAGACTTCCTACTTTATTATTTACTTTCTTTTTTCTTAATCACGAACTGAAACGACAAGCGTGTATTCTTAGGAATTTGTTAGAGGTCACTGAGCTCCTGAAGGGACATGCTGATGGCTCCTGAGTTGGCTAAATTATATTAGCAGAGGTCCACAGCGTCGGTTCACGTTGCTTGCCGGCTTCAGATGCTTTTCAGCTACAGCTCACGAGGTCCCTCCTGGTGACATCACTCACATCTGTGGCGACTTAAGCCTCCTGTTTCTTTGAAAACGGAATTTGAGAATATGAAGGGTTTATACTCTCTAAACTAATTAGCAGTGACCAGTAACTTGAGGAGGCCAGCGTGCCCTTCAGGACACTCCGTTTACCTGGGAGTCTCGCCAAGTCAATCTCGCCACTTCTAGGGCCTTGACCAACCCCAGTAAGGGAGGAATGGAGGCATGCTCTTTTTAAAAATAGAAAACTAATTAAGTATAGTTCTCGAGATTGTGTGTGTGTGTGTGTGTGTGTGTGTGTGTGTGTGTGTGTGTGAGATGTGACTTTGCAAACAAATGTAGCATCCTGCATTAGAGAAATGGATTTTAAAGGAGAAGGTCGTGCTTTGCTGAAGGAAGTTTAATTACATGAAGCAGGGGCACCTGGCTGGCTCAGTCGGTGGAGCGGGTGACTCTTGATCCCAGGGTGGTGGGTTTGAGCCCCACATTGGGCATAAAGTTTACTTTGAAATACATACATATTTTGAAAAAGGAATAATTATATAAAGCAATTGGTTAGATCAGTACTTTAAAAGACAAGACCATAGGGCCACCTGGCTGGCTCAGTTGATAGAGTGTACGACTCTTGATCCCGAGGTTGTGAGTTCGAGCCCCACGATGGGTATAGAGATTACTTAAAAATAAAATCTTTAAAGGGGCACCTGGGTGGCTTAGTCAGTTAAGTGTCTGACTTCAGCTCAGGTCATGATCTCACAGTCTGTGGATTCCAGCCCCGCATCAGGCTCTGTGCTGACAGCTCAGAGTCTGGAGCCTGCTTCGGATTCTGTGTCTCCGCTCTCTGCCCCAGCCCTGCTCACACTCTGTCACTCTCTCTCTCTCAAAAATAAATAAACATTTTAAAAAATAAAATCTTTAAAAATTAAAAACAATTTTAAGAGAAGACAATAAGTGAATTTTCTTGCCTAATTACAATATATGAAATATATATATAACATAAATACATGATTTATTTTGTTCCATTCTGATATGGAACAATCTCGAAGATGTAATAAATGAAGAAAGCAAGGTATACAATGGTGTATATTGCGCAACAGAAAATATGCGTGTAAGTGGTAGATCTATATACATCTTCTTGCATTTGCATAGACTCTCTATGGAAGAAACGAGAAACTTACAATAGCCATGATCAGTCACAGTGCCTTTCTGAATCCATGGTGGAGCTCGAGGCAAAAGGAAAAATCAGTTAGACTGACCCTGTTTTTATTTAAAATTTTCACATTTTGTTCATAACGGATTTTTTTCCCATTAATTTTTTTCATTTCCATTAATTTCATCTGCATTATTTTTTTTTTAATTTTTTTTTTAACGTTTATTTATTTTTGAGACAGAGAGAGACAGAGCATGAACAGGGGAGGGGCAGAGAGAGAGGGAGACACAGAATCGGAAACAGGCTCCAGGCTCTGAGCCATCAGCCCAGAGCCCGACGCGGGGCTCGAACTCACTGACTGCGAGATCGTGACCTGAGCTGAAGTCGGACGCTTAACCGACTGAGCCACCCAGGCGCCCCATCATCTGCATTATTTTTAATGCATTAAAGTGGTTATTTCGATTATTGAGGTTTGGGCCCCCCCTTTAAATTTTGTGCCCAAGATGAATGAAGGATCTCTTCATCCTAGCCTTAGCGGTGGCTGGTCTTTCATACCGTTTAAGCTTATTTTCACCATATGCAAGTATGATTTATGTTCAAAAACGGGGGGAGCGTGGCAGGGGGGAAGCCACAAGTGGTAGTCGGAGCCCTTTGCAATCGTGGTTCTTAATCTTTTGGGGGTTAGAGATCCCACCAAGAACCTGATGAAAGCTGCAGCCCCTCTGTGTATACAAACTACATTCTGCCTTTAATTCCAAGAAGGGTCTGTGCAAAGTCCATCTTTTAAAGAATGTTCCCCAGGGGCGCCTGGGTGGCGCAGTCGGTTAAGCGTCCGACTTCAGCCGGGTCACGATCTCGCGGTCCGTGAGTTCGAGCCCCGCGTCGGGCTCTGGGCTGATGGCTCGGAGCCTGGAGCCTGTTTCCGATTCTGTGTCTCCCTCTCTCTCTGCCCCTCCCCCGTTCATGCTCTGTCTCTCTCTGTCCCAAAAATAAATTAAAAACGTTGAAAAAAAAAATTAAAAAAAAAAAAAAAAAGAATGTTCCCCAATTAGATACCCACGCAGCCAAATTTCCTCTTTCAACGCGTATTGATTTTCCCTACACTCTCTCGACCACAGGAGAGAACTGAATGTCTTATTCTTATTTTCCACACCTCTTTAGTTATTTCTTACATTATATCCTCTTAGGTTGTTTACTGGGGGGACGAACGATACAGTCCTTGCTCCCCCGGTGACAGTCACCGCTTTTGTGGTTGCTGGCAAGGTTACTGAATTGTTCCCCAAGCGAAATGGTGGGTCACGGGTTAGGTACCATCCTAAAAAGGAATCATTGCTCTGGCTTTATGTCCTGTTGGATTGGGAGAGAAGAACCCCTCCAGCCCTTCACTCAGGCCTGGACCAAGGTGTCTCAGCCTCAGCAGTACTGGAGGTTTGAGCTGGATGATTCGTTGCCGTAGGGGTTGTTCTGTGCATTGAAGGATATCTGGCAACATTCCTGACCCCTTCGATGCCAGTAGCGTCCCCAGTCGTGACAACCCAAAATGTCTCCAGACAGTGCCAGATGTCCCCCCGTGGGACAAAAACACCCCTGAAGATTTGGTGGCTGCTTTCCAATTTTCTTCCCAACCTTGGGGGAGTCGTTTGCCCTTCCTGTAGTAACAACGCACTGGGTAAGGCAACGTGCGATGAGGCGCTTAGGGATTCACGGAGAGCTTAGTTCTGAGGTTCTGCCCTTTTGATAAGAAATACTGTTGTTGTGGCGTGCCTGCGTGGCTCAGTCGGTTGAACTTCAGACTTCGGCTCAGGTCATGATCTCGCGGTTCGTGGGTTCGAGCCCCGCGTCGGGCTCTGTGTTGACAGCTCGGAGCCTGGAGCCTGCTTCGGATTCTGTGTCTTCCTCTCTCTCTACTCCTTTCCTGCTCACGCTCTCTCTCTCTTTCTCTCTCTCTCTTAAAAATAAACATTTTTAAAAAAGAAAAGAAATACTGTTGTTGTTTGTGAGTCCTCAACCCTGGAGAAAGTCATGAAGACCTTCCCTTCTCTCAAGGGGACCCTCCTAAACCATCGCCTTCTTGGTTGGTTGGGCCTTCGCTCCAAGAAATTAAAACGCAACCACTGACCTGTTACAAATGCCCAGCTAAAGTAATTAATCCCCAGTCTTTATGACCCCCCCAACTTTACTTCCGCACTGTGTTTATACCGAGCGCCAGAAAGCATGGCTTTCTGCTCCCGTGTAACCAGAATCCTACTCGTTCGTCCCTTCAAGAATGCCATTGCCAGGAAGATCTCAGTTGTCTCTTGGAGCTTGAAAGTATTCTGCCCAACAGGGCTTAATGGAGCGTCCAGATGCAAGAGGCATTCATGGTCACTGTCCCCTCCGGAAATATGACAGCTCCTCCGTGGAAATGGATCCTACACTTTCAATGTTGCAGGATTCAATGGAGGGTAACATTTTTAACCTACTTGTTGGGAGCTTCATATTTCTAAGAGGGAACAGAGACGCCTTACGTCCTCCACAACCAGCAGGAAGACTTTTTTTTTTTTTAAAGACTTTTGTGCGTTTTCTTACGAGGATCTAGTTGCCATCACATTAATGTTAAGTGAGATTAATTTTTCCCACCCCTAACTGTCAAATACGTGGACCGCACAAAAATGTTTAAAAATTGAAAGGTACAAAGAATCCAAACAAATCATGATGAGTATCAACACACACAGGGAACGCCACGGAGACACTGGGATGTGCCCATCTAGTGAATGTGGTTATTAGAAGGAGAACTCAGAGCTCAGAATTAATCCCTCGGGGCGTCTGGGTGGCTCAGTTGGTTAAGTGTCTGACTTGGGCTCAGGTCATGATTTCACGGTTCGTGGGTTTGACCCCCACATCAGGCCCTGTGCTAGTAGCTCAGAGCCTGGAGCCTGCTTCGGATTCGGTGTCTCCCTCTCTCTCTGCCCCTCCCCCGCTCATGCTCTGTCTCTCTCAAAAATAGATAAACATTTAAAAAAAAAAAATTTTTTTTTTAAAGGAATTGATCCCTGAGCATCAGGGCCAATACCACATCTGTAGAAGACGTAATAGCCCATAAGTGATTCTGGTAAGAAGGGGACTAAAGTCTGAGCCAAATTCTTAGCCAATCTTTCTTCATTTTGTTGGGTCAGAATACTTTTGAAGATCCTGTGTTATTTTGGTGTTTGGGATGTTTGCTTGTCATTTCTGGCCGTTTATGTGTGTGACTTGTTTAATAAGAGGTCATTCAGTCACATGATTCGATATTCAGAAGGTACAAAGGGATGTGCCGTGAAAACATTTGCTTTTCTTGCCCGGCCACCATTTCCCCATCCAAGAGGCAGCCACTGTTGTTGGCTTCTTGTATATCTTTCTGGAGGTTTGTGTTTTTTTTTTTTTAAGTTTATTTTTATTTATTGTGAGAGAGAGAGAGAGAGCAAGCGGGGGAGAGGCAGAGAAGAGAGGGAGACAGAATCCCAAGCAGGCTTCAGCGCCGTCGGCACAGAATCCGATACAGGGCTTGAACCCACGAACCGTGAGATCATGACCTGAGCCGAGATCAAGAGTCAGATGCTTAACCCACTGAGCCACCCGGGAGCCTCTCTGGAGGTTTTTACACATTTACAAACAAATTGTTTTATACTGTCTTTTATTTGTCGCTGCAGAGGAAGCATATTAGGCTGACCTGTATTTACTTTTTTCCACTTGCACGCGTTTCCTAGAGATTGAGCCACATCATCCACACGGAGAAAGTTACCTACCACGTTTTTAAAAACTGGTGTGTAGTATTTCAATATATACTTGTACTTCATGTTTTTAACCAGTAACCTGCTTATCGCCATTTCCGTGGTTCTACTCTTTTCTATGACAATAATGCTGCAGTGACCGTTTGTAAATACAAAAGCAAAATGTAGCAACCACCTGAATTCTCAAAACTCTTCGGCACTGCACATCAGACTCCAAAGCCGCCCTAGAAATTTTTTTTAATTATCTTAAATTAATTTTTTTTAAGATTTATTTTTGAGAGAGAGCACGCAAGCGGGGAAGGGGCAGAGGGAAGGGGGGACAGAAGATCCGAAGGGGGCTCTGCACTGACAGCTGCGAGCTTCGATGCGGGGCTCAAACTCACGAGGCCTGACATCACGACCTGAGCCGAAGTTGGACGCTCAACCAACTGAGCCACCCAGGCAGGTGCCCTGATTTTAAATTAATTTTTATAAAAGGCTTAGGATTTCCTAAGATGGGTCGTTGCTAGTATGTGCATACCGAATGTCTGTGTCTCCCCAAAATTTATATGTTGAAATCCTACTCCCCCCGCCCCAGGGTGATGGCATTAGGAGATAGGGGCTTGGGGGAGGTGATTAGGTCCCCAGAAGCAGGCCTTGTGATGGGATTAGAAGAAGAGACAGGAGGGAGCTTGCTTCCTCTCACTGTACTCCAGAGAGAGCATGTGAGAATAGAGAGAAGGATAGTCCGCTGTCTGCAAACTGGGGAGCAGGCCTCACCAGATGTGCTGGCACCTGGATCTTGGACATCCAGCCTCTAGGCCTATGAGAAATAAATGTTTGTTTTATAGGCCACCCAGACTGTCTATCATAGTTTTGTCGTAGCAGCCTGAGTTCACTCAGACAGTCATAGATGTATTTATCTCCAGGGGCCATGGAATTGGAGGAAGCACTCTCGTTGCAAGCTACATGAGTCCAAACTTCTTAAGCTGTGATGGAAACCCAGCTCACATACACTTAACCAAAACAGGAAATGAGTCAGATTACTTCATTGAAGAGGCAACTGATATCTCCATATCTGCCCTGGCTTCAGGCATGGCTGCATCCAGGTGCTCAGATACCATCCCACAGGCCCTGCTTTTCTCTTAGGCGGCCTCTTTGTGCAGGATCCTCAGGAGCACCAGGCTTCTGTCCTCCCAGCTTCCAATCAACACCAAGAGGGTGTATCTTCTCTAAAGGTTGCGTCAGAGGTTCTGAACAAAAACTGCATTGTGTTTTTTCCCGATTGGCCTGTTGCGGGTCCTGAGCCCACCTTTAATCCAATCTCTGTGGCCAGGGAGATTCAGTACTGGAAGAGAGCCTCTCCGTCCACTCCCTTTGGTCCTATCTTTGGATGGGATGGAGTGGGGATATGAGGGCTGTGGCAGCCCCTTGTAACGATGTGGCGACAAGTCTGAAGATGAAGCCAGTGCAAGGAGAAGACAGAGAGAGAGGATGGAGACACCTGAGCGCTGGTGGCTTTACTGGGCCACCAAACCCACCTGGGGCCGCCTACCTCCAAGGCATCTTGCTATATGAGATCATTGAATGCCCTGAGCATTTAGGCTGTGGTTCGGTGCAGCTGAAAAGATCCTAACGGTTTACAGCATCCCTGTGAAGTAGACGTTCTGATTTCCATTTCACAGATGAGGAAGCTGAGGCTCAGAGAGATTAAGGTTCTGGCTGAGAGCAAACAACATATGAAGGACTAGATGACCGAAAATGGTGCTGATTGTTAGTTTCCGTCTGCCTCCCCCACCCAGCCATGGCTGAGCCCATACCCAGGTCACAGTCCCCTCCCTGCCGCCCATCACTAGCCCCTCGTGGCCCCTGCTTCTGCTCCTGATCCCCACACTGTGCCCTCCACCAAACGCGGAACGTGCTGTTCCGCTCCCCATAGGCCTCTAAGGATGCTCATCAGAAAAAACACAGAGTAAAACCCTAAGCCCCTCCCCTTGAATAAAGTCCGGTGAGCTGGGCCCAGCTTGCCTCTCCAGACCCGTTTCCTGATGCCCCAGCCAGCCCCTCACCAGCCACCCCAGCGGCCTTTTAATCCTGCAGATCCATGAAAGGTGGATCGGAGTGGCCCGGGTCCTGAGTGGACATCTGCCGACTGAAGGGCCACGGCAGGATGGCCTTCACTGTGGGGCTTGGCTGCCCATAATAAGCCCACTCTGCCGGCACTCACCCTCCAGCCCACAGCTATTTGCTCTAAGACACTGGTCCCCACCCAGGAGCAATTTTGCTCCCCGGGGGACATTCGGCAATATCTGGAGACATTTTTGATGGTCACACTTGGTGGGTGTTCTGGAATCTAGTGGGTAGAGGTCAGGGATTCTGCTCAACATCCTACGGTGCGCAGGATGTCCTGCCCCCACCCTCCCACCCACCCCCCCCAGAATGATCCGGCCCCAAGCATCAGAAACGCCAAGATTGAGAGACCCACCCAAGGAAATGGAGGCCCTTTTCAGAAGGGCGCCTCGGGGCGCCTGGGTGGCTCAGTCAGTTGAGCAACCGACTTCAGCTCAGGTCGTGATCTCTCACAGTCTGTGAGTTCGAGCCCTGTGCTGACAGCTCTGTGCTGACAGCTCAGAGCCTGGAGCCTGTTTCAGATTCTGTGTCTCCCTCTCTCTCTGTCCCTCCCCTGCTCATGCTCTGTCTCTGTCTCAAAAATAAAAACATTAAAAAATTTAGAAAAAAAAGGGCGCCTCCCCTCTCATTGTACTGACTTCTGGACCCCATGCACCCTTCCCCTGCATGGACTGACACCTTCAGGCCCTCCCTCTGCAGACCCCCAGCGTCCCAGGGAGGGTGGGGCTGGCATGTGTGTTATGGGCAGAGCCTGTCCCGTGGGACCCCCACTGTGAGAGGCACTCGCGGTCTCCCACTCAGAACACAACGCCTGCTTAGCCAGACCCTGTACCCCTTGGCAGCCGTTCCCTTCCCCGTAAGCCCGTCCTCTCTTTACCCCTCCCTTGGTGACCCTGGTCACAAAGCCACATTTAAGCTAATCCCTGGACTTTAGGCAGGAAGCAGGGGCGTCTTAAAGATTTGCAAGGTGCTTGTGGCTTTCACACGAAATAGGAAGTGTCCTTCACTTAGTGGGCGGAGCCAGGGATGACAGATGTCCTCAGTATGGGGGACCCTGCCCCACCACCGAGGTATCTCGCGCCCTGCACAACTTTCTACAGTCTTAGGGGCGTTGAGGTAGGACCCGTAGCTCATCTGTAAGAATAGCTCTCAGTGCTCATTTGTCCTCTGCATCAATCTGTAAGTTGGCTTGGCCTGTTATCCCAATGCTAATGAAGGTCAAGTTGTGCGGCATCTGATACAAGTCTAGACTGTTCCTTCTTCTAATTACGTCCAGGCACGCCCTTGTGCTTCCTTTTACCTGTTCCACTTGGCTTCTAAACCCAACCTTGGCCATCATTGGTTGGAATCATCATCATCGGACGTCTTTCCAGTGTCGCCTTCCACAATACTCCCAGACTTTGGCATATGGAATATTTTCATCCAAAAAACAAAAAAGTCACTTCTTCCAGGAAGCCCTCACTGCCCACCCCATCGTCCTCGGCACCCATCGCCGAGGCAGTTACCGTGTTTCATCCAGCCTCCCAAGAGTGAGGATCCTGGTTTTCTTATTCCTCCTGGTACCGTATTGATTGACACCTGTTGCAGGATACAGGAGCGGGCCCGTATATATTCGCTAGATAAGGAGGGACGGAGGGAGGGAGAGAGGAAACGATTACAGCCAGAGCTTGGTTTTTCTGCAAAAACTATTAAATAATACATTGAGGCTTCAGCTGGGGTTCACCGTTGAACGTTGCCTCTCGTATTCTGCTGGTTTGTATGTTCGTTGTTTATTACCTCGAGGCTTGAAAATCGGTGCCTTCCTTAACGAGCAGAATCGACAAGAGTGAGTGGTCACTTTCTGTACAAGCATAGGTTCAAGTCATTCTTTTGACGGATCGCATGACGGCCCCCCTTGTGGGCCCAGCAAAATGACACTCCTGCCCTCAAGGGGCTCGCCTGCTGGAGGGACAATCAGACTCAGAGACAGGTAATTACCGAGCTCCGAGCTTCTTCGTGTTCGACGTGGGGGAGGGACTGGGCAGAGAGCCCGGGAGCGCGGGGCGACATGGTGAGGGCTAGTATGTTATCCAAACATGTCAGTTTCTGGTGACAAATGGAACCACTAGGGGGGTGACGGCCTCCTCCAAAGCAAGCATGACATGTGATGACTGGGGGCTGGACGCAGTGTGCTAAAGCTGTGGCCATAAATCGGATGATGTTCAAATGCGCCATCGCTGGGTCAGGCAGCCTCCAAATCTGTCAAACCACTTACTTTTGGCCCCGGGTCAGCCTCTCTGGAAGGAGTTGTTTTTCTGAACTGCCCCTTGGTACTTCACTTCCTTACTGCCTTGTACGTGATCGCTCAGGTTTGGATTAGTCCAAGTGGTTTTATAAAGGCTTTTTCTTTAAATTACAAAGGTAGTAAGTGAACACTACAACAAGTGTATATGGTAAAAATGTATATACGTAAAAGCTGGTGAGCCTAAGGGCGTCTGGGTGGCTCAATGAAGCGTCTGACTTCAGCTCAGGTCATGATCTGGCGGTTTGTGAGTTCGAGCCCCACGTCGGGCTCTGTGCTGACAGCTCAGAGCCTGGAGCCTGCTTCGGATTCTGTGTCTCCCTGTCTCTCTGCCCTTGTCAGCTCGTGCTCTCTATCAAAAATATATAAAAATGTTCCAAAAAATTTTTTTTAAAAACTGGTGTGCCTGGGTGGCTCCGGTGGTTGATTTCAGATCAGGTCATGATCCCAGGGTCATGGGATCGAGCCCGGCATCAGGCTCTGTGCTAAGTGTGAGCCTGCTTGAATTCTCTCTCATTCTCTCTCTCTCCCTCTGCCCTTCCTGCCCTCCCCCCCACTCCTGAGCTCTCTCTCTGTTTAAAAAAAAAAAATCTTGACCGATGGCAAGACACACCGCTGTGAAGAACACAGACCACATTTCCCAGCCTGCCTTGCAGCTAGGCATGGTCTCATACGAGGCTCTGGCCAATGAGAAGTAACTGAAAGTGTCACAGGCCACTTCCCAGTAATGGCCTCAGGGAAGATATGCGGTCTCTCCTCCGACTCTTTGCTTTTAGGTAGATATTGCCAAGATTATCCGGAGCTCATGCTTCCGTGTTGGACCACAGGAGGAACCACAGATTGAGAAGAGCAGAACAGCTAGATAGAATGAGCCTCAGTTCCTAATTATCGTGGAACTGCCACACTGGCATTCTGTCTATGTGTCTGTTGTTACTTTGGGTTTTCTTTCCTGCACAGCCAGATGGAGTCCTGACTCATTCAGGGCTCAGTAAATATTTCTTTTTAAATTTGTTTTCTTTACATTTATTTGTTTTTGATAGAGAGAGACCGAGCACGAGTGGGGGAGGGGCAGAGAGAGAAGGAGACACAGAATCGGAAGCAGGCTCCGAGCCATCAGCCCAGAGCCCGACGCGGGGCTCGAACTCACGGACCGTGAGATCGTGACCTGAGCAGAAGTCGGCCGCTTAACCGCCTGAGCCGCCCAGGTGCCCCTTGAACTAGCGATTGCATTTTCTTTGCAATGTCACCTAGCAGTGGAATTACTGCATTGTATGGTATGTCTATTTGTAATATTTTGTGGAGCCTCCATGCTGTTTTCCGTAATCGCCGCATCAGTTTCCATTCCCAGCAACAGTGCGCAAGGCCTCATCTTCCTCCACATCCTCGCCCACACTCGCTGCTTGTTTTGTTGATTCTAGCTGTTCTGACGGGTGTGAGGTGGTATCTCATTGTGGTTTTGATTTGTGTTTCCCTGATGATGAGTGCTGTGGAGCATCTTTTCATGTGCCTGTTGACCATGTGTATGTCTTCTTTGGAAAAAAATCTATTTAGGTCCTCTGTCCGTTTTTAATCAGATCATTTGGGGTTTGGGTGTTCCCTTGCGTACGTTCTTTATATATCTTGGATATTAACCCCTTGTCAAATATGTCACTTGCAAATATCTTCCCCCATTCTCTAGGCTGCCTTGTCGTTCTGTTGACAGGTTGCTTCCTCATACAAAAGCTTTTTATTCTGGTGTAGTCCCAAGAGTTTAAGTTGCTTTTGTTTCCCTTTGCCTAACCAGACATATCTAGAAGAATGTTTCTATAGCTAGCATCAAAGAACTCACTGCCTCCGTTTTCCTCAGTTCTCACGCCTCAGTTGGCGTCTTGAGATCAACGAATTGGAAAACTTCTAGTTTAGATGAATCCAGGAGTTGGTGCCATCTCGTCTGCACAAAATCAAGGTCTTGTTACAAGGGGTGAGAGGAAATGGCCGTCCAGTAGGCAGTCAAGAATGTCTGCCACACTTTCCAGGAACTCACAGCGTATACGCAGCCTGTGGGTATAGTTAACTACCTGTACCTGTTTTTTCTGTTTTGTCATTTTCTCCACCGTCATACGATTTGTATTAAAGATGTACTTTCGGGGCGCCTGGGTGGCTCAGTCAGTTGAGCGGCTGACTTCAGCTCAGGTCACGATCTCGCGGTCTGTGAGTTCGAGCCCCGCGTCGGGCTCTGGGCTGACCGCTCAGAGCCTGGAGCCTGTTTCAGATTCTGTGTCTCCCTCTCTCTCTGACCCTCCCCCGTTCATGCTCTGTCTCTCTCTGTCTCAAAAATAAAAATAAACGTTAAAAAAAAAAAATTAAAAAAAAAAAAAAGATGTACTTTCTTCGTGGCACTGGGCTTCATGCGTAAGAGTTTAGACCCAACAGTGCTGGCGCTAATTAGCTATACAACCTTCAACCGTGTCTTTACCTCTCTGTAGGCGCCTTAACACCCTAATCTGTAAGATGGGATAATGGACCACTCTTCCCATTCTGCAGATTCAGTCTTCCGGTGGGTTAAAGAGACAGAACCTGTAAGCACCTAGTACCGTGCCTGACCCATAGTTAGATGCATTGCTGTTAGCGCTCTCTGTCTCTCTTTTATTTTTATTAATGTTCTAAGTCACTTTCATCCTCATAAACTTTTGGTGCCTTAAAAGTCTGAGGCCTCCCAACATGATGTTTCATTTTTTTTATTTTTTTATTTTTTTAAATTTTTTTTTAACGTTTATTTATTTTTTTTTTTTTTGAGACAGAGAGAGACAGAGCATGAACGGGGGAGGGTCAGAGAGAGGGAGACACAGAATCTGAAACAGGCTCCAGGCTCTGAGCTGTCAGCACAGAGCCCGACGCGGGGCTCAAACTCACGGACCGTGAGATCATGACCTGAGCCGAAGTCGGCCGCTTAACCGGCTGAGCCACCCAGGCGCCCCACCAACGTGATGTTTTAAAATGACATGTGGAAAAAAAAAAAAAAAAAATGACATGTGGTGAAATGGCCAGGACTGGGTGACACGTGAGGTTCTCACTATCAGCAGAACCTAAAATTGCACATGACCAGGGGCGCCTGGCTGGCTCAGTCAGGGAAGCGTCTGACTTTGGCTCAGGTCATGATCTCGTAGTTAATGAGTTCAAGCCCCGTGTTGGGATCTGTGCTGACAGCTCAGAGCCTGGAGCCTGCTTTGGCCTCTGTGTCTCCCTCTCTCTCTGCCTCTCCCCTGCTTGTGCTCAGTCTCTGTCTCTCAAAAATAAAATAAACGTTAAAAAAAAAAATTTAAGAGTTAAAATGGTAAACTTTACGTCATGTGTATTATAACGCAATAAAAAATATTAGAAGGCCCAAGGGACTTTGTGGTCCCTTCGGGGGACACTTGGGGAGTGGGGTTCCCAACACTCAGATCCCACCGCCAGTCCTCCGTCTGAAGGGACTCGGGGCCCTACTCACAGACTTGCCTCGTCTGGGGCTGACCTCTGCACCTGCCCGCTCCACCTGTTCCTTTCCCCCTGGCCCGGAAGCTGAAAAAACTACAAATAAACCGGAAAAAAAAAAAAAAAAAAGTCTTATGCAAAAAGATCTGCAAAGCTGTCCCCGGTGCCTGTGTCTTTTACCGGAACGAAGCTGTCCTTATCACGCACAGTGGCCATCACTCTCTGCACCTTCCCAAGAAACGTGTTCACAGATGACGTCTTCACTCTCCCTGGTCTCAGGTGAAGAAGAGGCCTTCCTGGCACTTTCCGGAAATCCTGGAGCTGTGCAGAGACCTGCTCTTCATTTACTGAAGCCGTGCTATCCACGACCCCATAAAATCCAGTGATCTCCTCTGCTTTTGTCCGGGCCTCTAGAGAAAATGACACTTGAT
Source organism: Panthera tigris (assembly GCF_018350195.1). Classification (NCBI taxonomy): domain Eukaryota; kingdom Metazoa; phylum Chordata; class Mammalia; order Carnivora; family Felidae; genus Panthera; species Panthera tigris. The sequence goes on from NC_056662.1 coordinate 10,058,316, forward strand.
CACCTCAAATTCCTTTCTGTCTCTCTCACACACACACACACACACACACACACACACACCCCCGCCTGAGAAATAAAGCCATAAATACGGTTAGTTCTGTTGACATTCACACCGGAAGGAGCCACAGAGTTCCAAGTACTGCCCTTTCCTTTCCTACTTTATTACTGAACGGCAAGAAAAACACAGTGGCGGGGCTTTCCTGGCCATTCAGGGTAACGCCGTGGGTTTCTTTCTTCCTCCCCAAGGGGGACGAAAACATCTCTTCGCTGCCAAAGCCAAAAGGCTTCCGAATGAGCTGATTCGGCGCAGGGCCCGGCGAAGGCCACTCAGTAAAAGGTGGGGAGCACGTCTGCCCACACCCGGCAGGGGCCGGCGTCCTGCAAAGAGCAGTCCTGAGCAGGCCTGCGTCCCCCCCCCCCTCCTCCCCGGCTCGGGTTTGAAAATATCAACAACATTCCTGTCCACTGTAATCAAATACTTACGCAAAAGGCTATGGAATGCGCAATAATTTGTCAGGCGGCCTTTTAGCGGCATCCACGAGAGCAAACTCCGGTAGGCCCCCTTGACCCTGAGAGGGAGTGCCCTTTGACCTTCTTTGGGCCTCTTTTATGCGAGGCTTCACTCTGACCAGATGGCTAAACTATCAAAGGATTTTTATGAGTAAAAACTGCTTTCTCAACTTGCAAGTTGTATATTTCTTTCCATGTTAATGCGAACTATCAGCCCAGGGGCTTTAAATTGACAACACAAAAGGGTGCCTGCAGCTGGGGCCCCACAGACCCCCGGCATTGTGTGTGAGCGCGAGGGTAACGGGGTGTTTGCAGAGAAAACAGCTGACCCCCAGATGAGGACAATTTCAGCTAAATATTTAAAATAGCCATCAAGGAAGGAATGATTGATTGGGGGGGTTTTTTGGTGTGTGGGTGTGTGTGTTTTTTCTTCCTTTGGTTCCAGCCATGCGTGATCTTTTGTGAAGCTGCCGGCCAGCGTGCTTCCTGCGTAAATCCAAACTGTATCTTTCCTTCCCTCCCGCCCATCCCAAGTTTCCACCTTTCGGGAAGGCCGGGTGACGAATTAAAAACCATTGGATCCAGTGGCGCCTGGCACGCAAAATAGAAAACGCCAGACTTGCGTTGGATTCCAGGCAAAGCCGTCCTGAGACCGTGGGTTGGCGGTGCGTGCAAATCCATAGTGTGTGTCCCGTCAGTTCCTGGGCACGTTCGAACGATCGGGATGAGTTGACTCAACAAGTCTTCGTGGGCATGAGCCCTGAGGCAGACACTGTCCCCGCCCGGAAGGGACTGCTGAACAGGAGCGCAAAGTCTATTGAGAAGGTACTCGTTCATGTCGTGGCGCGGGCGAAACGACAAAGACATCAACACTCCCCAACGTCAGGCAGCCTCAGCGCGGTGATGGGTACAGGACAAGACAACATAATGGGGACTGTGCAGCGAAAGGGTGGTCTTCGAGGACGTATGCTTAGGAGAGGCCCCATTGAGAACGTGACGTTGTGGCAAAGTCCAGAAGGAGAAGAAGGAGCCAGGTTCAAGAAGATGTAGGCAGCGTGGTCCGGGCAAAATAAAACGCAAGCCACAGGGGCGCCTGGGTGGCACAGTCGGTTAAGCGGCCGACTTCGGCTCAGGTCATGATCTCAGGGTCCGTGAGTTCGAGCCCCATGTCGGGCTCTGTGCTGACCGCTCAGAGCCTGGAGCCTGTTTCCGATTCTGTGTCTCCCTCTCTCTCTGCCCCTCCTCTGTTCATGCTCTGTCTCTCTCTGTCTCAAAAATAGATAAAACGTTAAAAAAAAATTTTTTTTAATAAAATAAAATAAAACGCAAGCCACAGACATAGTGCTAGGTAGGTGTTCCAGTAGGCCAGACTTCAAGAGGCAAAAAGAAATGGGTGGAAACCATTTAAAGCTCTTTTATATTTTATTGTAAGGACGTGTTTTATTTATTTTTTTGTATCTTAAGTTTATTCATTTATTTAAGTAATCTCAACACCCAACGTGGGGCTCAAACTCAGGACCCTGCCATCAAGAGTGGCACTCTCCTCCAGATTCTGTGTCTTCCTCTCTCTCGGCCCCTCCCCTGCTCATGCTCTGTCTCTCTCTCTCTCTCTCTCTCTCTCTCTCTCTCTCAAAAATAAACATTAAAAAAAAAAGAGTGGCACACTCCTCCGACTGAGCCAACCAGATGCCCCTACTTTATTTGCAGTATTATAATTTTTGTTTTTAGTTTTAACAACTTTTTATTTCCATTTATTTTTACATTTATTTAATAATACGTTGTTAGCGTTAACTTCATGTAATGTTAAATTTTCCAGTAGTCATGGGGCGCCTGGGTGGCTCTGTCGGTTAAGCGTCCGACTTCAGCCAGGTCACGATCTTGCGGTCCATGAGTTCAAGCCCCTCGTCGGGCTCTGTGCTGACCGCTCAGAGCCTGGAGCCTGTTTCGGATTCTGTGTCTCCCTCTCTCTCTGCCCCTACCCCGTTCATGCTCTGTCTCTCTCTCTCTCTCAAAAATAAATAAACATTAAACAAAATTTTTTATAAAAAAATTTTCCAGTAGTCACAAAGGATTTTCAAAAAAAATAACAAATGAGATTTACACATCTTTTTTTTTCTTACTAATTCTTTGCAACCTGGCATGTATTTTACACCAAGCGCACATCTCCATTTGGACGTGAAACTTCCATGAAAAAGATTTGATCTGAACGTACGCTTTGTAAAGTTTACAGCTGACAAGTTACTAAACTGTAACCAAATGTCCTTAAAAGCGCTCTCATAACTGAGTGACGTATGAGTTTTGAAGTGTTAGTCTACACTAAAATAAAGTTAGGGGCGCCTGGGTGGCTCAGTCGGTTAAGCGTCCAACTCTTAATTTCGGCTCAGGTCATGGTCTCACGGTTCATGAGTTCGAGCCCCTCGTCAGACTCCTTCCTGACTGCGTGCACCTGCTTGGGATTCTGTGCCTCTCACTCTGTCCCTCCCCAACTTGCTTGCACGCTCTCTCTCTCTCAGAATAAATAAACTTAATTAAAATAAAGTTAGAAATCCAAGTCCTCGGGTGGCCACTGTGGACCACGGCAATAGTATTGGCCAGCTCAGGGATGGGGAAGAATAGTGGAGCCCCAGAAGGGCAGCGCGGGTGAGGACCAGTCAGCACAGGGTGTAGGGGCCAGAGAGGGGTTGGCCATGCCAGGAACAGAGCGGCCAAGGCAAAGAGCAGAGGCAGGGCCGGGCGCCCGCCAGCTCCCACCCGATCCCCGAGGCTGGGTGAAGAGCTCGGATGTGTTACAGGTGTTACTTCCGAAATGGAAGGCAGGGGTGGAGAGTGAGAAGAAGTTTCTCTGTGGTCAGCTCCTGGTAACACTGTCCGGGGCCACACCACACGACCCAGGAACACGGGCTAACGGGGCTAACGATTTAGTCCCGAGGTCATAAAGGAGGCTCACAGCCCTGCTGGAATAGCAAAATACCGCAAACAAACTCAATATCCGCCAGCCAGAGAAAGGATGCATAGAACGTGATACGTTCCTGAGAGGGAATATGATCCTGCAGTTGAAAAGAAGCATCCATATCAGCATGATACATCTGAAAACAGAATAAGAACAAGAAACTATTTATGTACATTAAAGTAATGTAACATTTAGACATAGATGTATGTAGACACGTATATACGTACATATAGAATATTAAAACTGTAACGTAGGGCCAGGAGGAAACACACATTTCATGAGAGCAATAACTTTTTGGGTGGAGGGGGCTTGAGGAAGGGCAGAGTGGGCTGAACTTTGTATGTTTTATTTTTTATTCAAAAAGTATCTGAGAGATTGTAACACAAAGATTATATTTGGTGACGGGGGGGGGGGGGGGGGGGGGGGCACCAGGAATATAGGTGTTTATGACACTGCATTCTGTACTTTCAGTTGATTTGAACAGTCTCCAAATGAAAAGAAAAAGCCCATTGTAACCGACGAGAAAGGAAACCTTTTTCGCCCCCCGGTCCTCGTGTCTTGTCTGTCCCTGTGTTTCCTGTAACCTTCCAGTGCTGACCATGGCTCGGAATGAAAGAGTGCAGATGTATTACATACTGTGTTTACTTATAACCTTTTCTGGAAGAAAAAAAAAAAAAGTTGCTGACCTGGTTCAGCACATGTCTGAGGTTGACCATCAAAAGGATTTTTAACTCTTTCATCACTGACATCAAGCCGTGTGTGTGTGTGTGTGTGTGTGTGTGTGTGTGTGTGTGTGTATGACTTCAAGATTTTAAGGTTTATAAGTTCCTCTACCTTTTTACTGTTTGGAGCACTGAACACCAAACATGTTCCGTGATGAGCGAAAAAAAAAAAATAGTAAAACCGTAAAAGTTGACAGCCCAGTTCGCCACTGCCACGAAGAAACTAAAGAAATTCTTCTTTTCTGATTTCTGAAGCTATAACCCCTCTCGCGGACCACATGTTTGTGCCCCCCACCCCCCACCAAAATGTATATGTTGAAACTCCAGTCCGCGGTGGGATGGTTTTAGGAGGTGGGGCCTTTGGGAGATGATGAGGTCATGAGAGTGGGGGCCCCAGGATGAAATTGGTGCCCTCATATAAAGAGACACGAGGCGGGGGGGGGGGGGGGGCGCCTGGGTGGCTCAGTCGGTTAAGCCTCCAACTTCGGCTCAGGTCATGATTCATGAACTCATGGTTCGTGAGTTCGCGCCCCTGTGCTGACAGCTCAGAGCCTGGAGTCTGCTTAGGATTCTGTGTGTCCCTCTCTCTCTCTGCCTTTCCCCTGTTTGTGCTCTGTCTGTCTCTCTTTCTCAAAAATAAAATATTAAAAATAAATTTTTTTAATAAAAAAATATAAAGAGACACGAGAGAGTTGCCTTCTGTCTCTCTCTGCTCTCCGCTGGCCATGTGAGGATACAGTGAGAAGGTGGCTGTCTGCAAAGCGGAATGAGAGCCCTCCCCAGACACCAGGTCTGTGGCCTTGATCTTGGCCATCCCAGCCTTCATAAATGGGAGAAATCGACGTTTGTTGTTTAAGCCACCCAGCCTGTGATCCCTTGTTACAGCAACTCGAGCTGACCACGGCAACTGCGTGTACAGCCTTTCCGTGAATCCATCACTCGCTGTGGGGCCTGTAACACTCAGCTTCCCAGGCCTTAGATTCCCATCTGTCTAACGGACGTAATGGTAATCCTGGCTTCCTCACCAAACCAATACGAGGTATAAATGCAATAATCCACGTAAAGGCCTTAGTACAATTTGTACGAAATACAGGCATACTGCGTGATCATTCCCGTCTCTATCTCTTTTTGCGTTCACATTTATGCCGCCTGAGATAGGAGCCGGGAGCGCTGGTTTTGTGGTCGGAAAGGTGGGCTGGAAACCTGATTCACCCACTGCCTAAGTGAACTTGGGCACCTAGCCAGAGAGTAGTTCAGAGAACCAGATGAGATCGCCCTCGTGAAGCCCCTGATGGGACCGGGCACGAGGTGAGTGCTCGAGGGATGCCAGCCACTGGAGAGCCTTCTTATGGGGGCTGTGGCTCTCCTTCAACCTGGACAGAAGGACTGCTGGCAACAGAGAATGCACCAGCATTTCAGCAAGGCTCGTCTGCTCCCACATACGGCTCACGGGCCGACTTAGTCTTGCAAAGTCATTAAAATAATTTCTTGTAGGGGGCGCCTGGGTGGCTCTGTCGGTTGAGCGTCTGACTGGATTTCAGCTCAGGTCTCGATCTCACGGTTCCTGGGATCGAGCTCCACGCCAGGCTCTGTGCTGACAGCATGGAGCCTGCTTGGGATTCTCTCTCTCCCGCTTGCTCTCTCTCTGCCCCTCCCCTACTGATGCGCTCTCCTCAAAATGAATAAACTTAAAAAAAAATATTTGTTTGTCGAGAAAATGTCATTCTGAGTCGCGTAAATATACACCATCACACCTTCTTTTTTCAACATCTTTGCGTATTTGGAAGGACGATTTGGCCTCCGAATTCAAGCCTGTTGCTTTCTTTAAGAAAAAAAAAGTGTATTTATTTGTTTTGAGAGGGAGAGAGAACCCCAAGCAGGCTCTGCACGGTCAGCACAGAGCCTGACGCAGGGTTAAAACCCACAAACTGCGAGACGGCGACCTGAGCCAACACCGAGAGTCGGACACTTAACCGACGGAGCCACCCAGGCGCCCGGAAGCCTGTTGCTTTTTTAAATTTCTGCAGTTATTATTCTTAACCCATCAGCCTTGCTTATCCAACCAAGTTTATCAAGGGCAAATGTTGCTGGCTTCACTGAGTTATGACTATAAACACAAGGAATATGAGAACAAGGCAGAAGGTGGCTTCTTTATAACCAGCTGTAATTTATCCAAGGTTTTGTCCTGGCCTTTGATTTGGAACTGACTCTGGATCTAGTGTCCCTCTGATTGCATTAGGGGCAGCCTCAGGGGTCAGACACAATTCCAAGGTCCTGGAATCAGTTAGGAGACTGGAGAATGCACATGTGTGAAGGGACAGGGGAGGAGGCTTTTGTAAAAATCACCGTCCAAGACTCAAACACCAGCTGACCAGGTGACCTTGGGAGAAGACAGGGCCAACTTCAGGGAGGTGCAACCTGTCCCTGTGCCCAGAGTTTAATGCTCTGCCGTGGCCATCTTGAAATTCTTTTTTTTTCTTGATGTTTATTTAATTTTGAAGGAGAGAGACAGAGAGAGACAGAGTATGAGCGGGGGAGGGACAGAGAGAGAGGGAGACACGGGATCTGAAGCGGGCTCCAGGCTCCGAGCTGTCAGCACAGAGCCCGATGCAGGGCTCGAACTCACGGACCGCGAGATCATGACCCGAGCCGAAGTCCAAAGCCTCACCGACTGAGCGACCCAGGCGCACCGCCATCTTGAAGTGCTTAAGATTGTACCAAGATGCCTTACGCTTTGATTTTGCGCTGGCCCCTGCCAGTTCTGTAGCTGGTCCTGGGAGAGGAAGCCAAGGCCTTTTTGCTCATGCCGGGCACAGCTGTGAGTGTTACAAGTGATGACAAGCATACTGTGCACCCAGGGAATAATACTGATCACAAGAGACATGCATGAACCAAAAACTCCACACAGACGATTTCATTTCGTCCTCCACAGGACCCATTTTACAGATGATAAAACTGACGCTTACAGACAGTACCGGTAGGTCACATCAGCAAGCACTCGGGATCTCCTTTAGTTTTCACAGAATCCTGTGAGATAAGAAACACTGGTTCCACCACATCTTAGTTCTTACAAATAGGTAAGCTGTGAACACAGTAAGAAAAAAAGAGGGGCGCCCGGGTGGCTCAGCGGGTTGGGGGTCTGACTTCGGCTCAGGTCATGATCTCCCGGTTCGTGAGTTCCAGCCCCACGTCGAGCTCTGTGCTGATAGCTCAGAGCCTGGATGGAGCCTGCTTTGGGTTCTGTGTCTCCCCCTCTCTCTGCCCCTTCCCTGCTCATGCTCTGCCTCTCCATAATAAATAAACATTAAAAAAAATTTTTTTTCACTTAAAAACAAAAAAGAGAATAATCCAAAGAAAGCAGAAGGAAGATGGTAATAAAAGGTACGTCTAAAAATAACAAAATAGAAAACAAAACATTTGGAGAGAAAGAACTAGCCAAGCCAAAAGCTGGTTCTTTGAGAAGACTAATAATCTAAGAAAAATATCTAACTCGACGGATCAAGGCAAATAAAAAAATATAAATAAAAAAATCAGAGTAGAAAGAGAGCTTAACCACACATACAGAAGAGAAGAGTAATTGAAGCTTAATACCATAAGAGGTTTCATGATTTAAAAAAAAAACAAAAAACATGAATATTTGGTGAAATTAGCAGCTTCTTAGGGAAGCATCATTTACCAAACCTGAGTGAAGAGATCCAGAGACCTAAATAGACCTAACGCTGTTGGGGAGACCGAAGCAGGAGCTAATATGCGTGGACACGTGGACACAAACACACACACACACACACACACACACACACACACACACACACACACACACCTGGCATACACATGTTCACAGGCTAGTTCTACCAAACATTTAAGAAACAGGAAAATGGAGACTGTTGACTGCCGCCTGATCCTAACAGCTAACATTTATTGAGCACTTACTGTGTACCTAAGCACCGTGCTGAAAGCTCTCTGCGTATAATGTCAAACAAGATAGGTACTTATTGTCCTCATGTTGCAGATAAGGACATTAAGGCTCAACGATGTTAAGCGGCTTCCCGGAGGCATGCAGATGGCAAGGGGTAGAGCTGGGATTTGAACAAGGCTCTTCTATCAACTCCGGAACTAACAGCCATTGTCTCTGCGTTCCACCACCGCTCTGAACTGGTTGAGGGAAGCCATGTAGTCTGGGTCGAAGGGACAGAAAGAGCAGGACCTTCGCGGTCCCTGGCTTCACTCGCGTTCTGTCACAGTCCCTTGGATGTTCACGGAGCGCCTAACCGAGGTCCCTGCCCCCACCAAGCTCGTATTCTAGTACTCTGGGATTAGGCATGCTTGTTTTACCCTGCCCTTAAGAGATAGCAGCTATTGTCAGCAGAGGGGCATTGTCCTTTGCCCCTCTGCTGGTAATCAAGCTGGAAGATATGACCTGATGGGTATCTCAGCCCCACGATTAACAACAAGAAGACAGAAGAAATAAGAATCGTCCCATGTTTATACTTTACATGTGGAATCCCGTTTTGACCAAGGCCATTTGTGATTTGGTAATTCGAAATTAAACAAAAGTGCATGGAGAGTCTCCCAGGGTCGGTTTTATATTATCTTGACTTATCCCCATGTTACGGATAAGGAGATACAGCTCCGGGAGGTGAGGGAAGGCAGATGTTTGAGCCCCAAACCCAAGGGTCCCTCATTTGGCATGACAGTCCTGGATACCATTGAATCCCGGTGCAGAAAGAGGAGAGCTGGTTCCTTGTTTTGTTTGTGTTGAGAGAGAGAGAGAGAAAGAGAGAGAAAGCTCACATTCGAGTGGAAGAGGGGCAGAGAGAGGGAGAGAGAATCCCCGGCAGCCTCCATGTGCTGTCAGTGCAGAGCCCGGTGTGGGGCTCGAACCCACGAACCGTGAGATCGCGACCCGGGCTGAAATCAAGAGTCAGACACGCAACCGACCGAGCCACCCGGGCGCCCAAGAAAAGGAGCATTTTTCAGGGACTGTTTGTAAGTGACGTTTGTGGAACACGTTACATGCCAGGCGTGGTGCCTGGCACATTTCGTGGGCTACCTCGTGGGGCAGCTACGTTGCTTAGCTCCGTTTTACAGACGGGGACACTGAAGCCCAGAGACCACTGAGTAGCAGCTAATAAGACAGGGTTTGAACCCAGGCGGCCCGACTCCAGAGCCATCCACTGCAGGCCACCCCGTGAAGACGGTCCTTGTATTTTCTCCTGCGGAAAAAACATGCTCACTCTGTCCTTGCCAGACCCAGGAAGCTCAACGCCAGCCCTCAAGCCCAGGGACCCGTTCACTCGGTCAACAAATGTCCTGTTTCTTCCTCAACGTCCCCACCCGTCCTCACCGCCACCATCGATGATCTGCCCCCTTCAGTGAACTCTGATAGCTTGAAACACGAGGTCACCAACTCCGGTGACCTCGGGGCCCAGGCACAGGTCAGAAATGCGGGCAGGAGGCCAGGTGGGAACGCGGGGGGCCCGGAAAGCTGGTCCGGCTCCGGGGCCCACGTCTCCCAAACGCTGGGCTGGGCGTCTCTCTGGCTCTCACCTTTGTGCTCCAGCCAATGGCCTCCAGGCAGCAATGCGGGCGCAAAGTCACCAGCCTTTCCATTTTTCACGAAAAGCCCGAAGCTCCAATTTTCTGTGAATTTTAGCCATCTTTCAAATTCCTTGTAGGTCAGACAAAATCCATCTGTGGGTCAGAGGTGGCCCCCCGACCAGCAGTTCGCAATCCTCCCCAGCTCTTCCTCCCCTCCTCGTTAAAACGGGGACAAGAAAAGTCACCAGGAGATCTAAGCAGGTTAGCATTTGTGAACCACTTAGAACCCTGCCTGGCACGACAGGGTTTCAAAATAATAATAAATTAATTAGGCGGAGAAACCGACTCAAGCTGAGTCACTGATTGCATATTTCCCTCCCTCCACAGACCCGAAGTGTTGACTAACTGGATCTCTCAACTTTCAACTATTTTTAGTCATGTTGACACAGCCTCGGTGCCTGCATTTGAGCGCAGGGGGGGCCTCGCCCCACAGCCCTGTGGCTGGAGCCATCAAAGTCCTCTTTTCCCATTAAAAGAGGCAAAGAGGAAAATCTCTCCGCAGGGACATTTCTAAGTGTGCACGGAGGCTCCCATTATTTAAAAAAAAAAAAAAAAAAAAAAAAAAAAAAATATATATATATATATATATATATATATATATTAAATATATTAAAATATATATATTATTTATATATTATATTATATTATAAAATATAATATATATTATATTATAATATATATTAATATATTATAATATAATATATTAGCCAGATACAGTCCTCTCACCAATAAGGCCACCTGAGGCACCACTTTATGCTTATAAATATCTACTTTCGCTCTTATTACATCCTTCGGTCTGAAGATGTAAAGCCAGAGAGCTGACCTTTTGTCAAGTCAGATGATCCGACGACAGTTTTCTGTTTCTGCTACTAGACATCAAAAATAAAGCTCAGCTCGGAAAGGCCTGGAAGCTTCTATGCTTTACAGCTTCTTTCTCTGTAAAACGAGAGAAGCCGTTCCCCAATCCCCAAGGCACCGTTATCGTGATGGCGACGTGCAACCCACACTTCACCCCGTTACGGGGCCATGTGGGCAGAAATGTGCGAGGCAAGTACCTTGGAAACTCACCCAGGGCAGGGGATGCCGTAGGCAGAAATAAGCCCAAAGCTGGCGAATAGATCTTGGCTGAGCAGTGCACTGGGTCGCCCAGGCTCCAGGCGCAGGGGTGGACTGGGGCGTGGGGGGGAGTTTCATTCATTGACTGAGAAACCTTCCAGTGCTGGAATTCGGGGGCTTCTGGCTCAGTTTCTGGGGAATCATCACAGTGAAATGTGATCCAGCAGGACCCTACGGACACCGGGAAGGAAATCAAGCAAGCGGCCAAAGCCCATCCCCTTTCTGCATTTTGCCTTAAAAGCGTGTCCTGTGCCGTTCCCAAGTTTGTGTTTGCTTTACATTTCTGCAATTAGCCACACAAGTGGTTCCGTTGTTTCCTGAACCTTCATCAGAGCTCACTTACCTAATTCAATAAGATTTGGAATTTGTTTAAACATACAAACAGCAATTGTACAACTTATTCAAACCAAACGGCCAAAGCATGTTTCGTTTTGTTTTTCCTGACTCAATGGTACTCCTTTAGGTTTGTAAGTGTGAGTGTGTGTGTGTGTGTGTGTGTGTGTACTGTGGGTGTGGGAGGGGTTTTATTAAAACCTTTGAGAGGCAGAGAGGGGTAAGTTAGCAATCTAAATTTAAAGTAAGTCCTTGAACTATGCACACATTGAGGCCTTATTTATTATTTAATGTTCTTTGTGCATATTTTCAACTAACTGATAAAAAAGATCAGTCACAGGAATGTCAGTAAGACGGGATAATGTGGTCCCTTCATATTTGTCAACGTCACCTGACACACCCTGAGAAAACAAACAGCAAAGTAGCAGCTTTTCATGCGTTATCAGCCACCCCAGACTTCTGGCTCCCCTCCCCCAAATAAATCACTCCGAGTCGATAAGACTTTGTGATGATTTCATATAATTCTCTGCAACGACAACAAAAACACCCATCGAGGGACCTCGTAGATTAAACGTGGCATGCCATCAGCCAGTGGGTTAACTTTCGTGTAATTGTCATTTGTCTCATTTTTGGTTAAGAAGGTTTTAGGGCACCTGGCTGGTTCAGTCAGTGGAGCCGGCAACCTTGGATCTCAAGGTTGTGAGTTTGAGCCCCATGGTAGAGATAGCAATTACTTAAAAATAAATTAAAAACGGTGGGGGGGGGGGCACCTGGATGGCTCCGTTTAAGCCCCCAGCTCTTGATCTGGGCTCAGGTCGTGATCTCACAAACCGTGAGATCAAGCCCTGCATCAGCATAGATGGTGCAGAGCCTGCTTGGGATTCTCTCTCTCCCTCTCTCTCTTTCTGCCCCTCCCCAGCTCATTCTCTCTCTTTCTCTCTTGCTCAAAATAAGTAAATAAACTCAAAAAAATTTTTTAAGTTTATGCTTTATAAAAGAATTTAGCAAAAGGTCTGTACTTAGTAGGCACTTAATGGTGTTATGATAATGTAATAATGAGGTTATAATAATGAAAAGCATGCTCCAAATCTAAAAAAATAACATGTAACCAGTTTTAGATACATCTGAGACAATGACCAATGAAAGTTAAGCCTGTTTCACTGAGAAAAACAGGTGTTGTAAATTTAGTTATTCCAGTTTTTTTTCTGAATGGGGTATTATGGTCTCATATTATAAAATTTAAAAGCATAAAAGGAAAGTCCTCCCTCAATTCCTGGCTTCCTGGCTTCCTCCCCAGAAGTGACCGAAAGAACCAGTTTCCAGGGGAGCCCCTGTTAGGCAGTGAGTTTAATCAATCAGCAGGCAATTCCTCTGTACAAGACCACATTTAAATGCTCCGCGAAGGCTCTTATTACATGCAGTTTAGGTCTCCCCTTGTGGGTTTCTTCTAATTTGAAAGGGTAGTTTTAGCAGGAGGTGGATCGCCCAAAGTAGTGTCCTGTGGCCAACAAAAGCTGAAATCCACATTCCGAGTGATGTAATACATTACTAGTTCTTCTGCCCTGCCTCCGATGTTTACGTTTGCATGAAAGAATTACTCTGATGCCCTGAGTCCTGCAGGAAGAGGTTTTACAGGAGCTGGTACTAAGCAACTCTTTCCGAGACCCTGGAAGTCAATAGCTCTGGTGCCAAATTCTTCACTCTCCGGGGTATTCTCTGGGAACACCGTCCGTACAATAATGTGTTGTAGCACGATTTTTGTTCATTGGGTTGTGTCCCTCCCATGGCTTCCCAAAATACTTAGAGTAAGTTCCATAGGATTTAGAGCGGCCATAATCATGGCCGCTGCACTACCCACTCGGCCCTGGCCCCCTCCTCACTACCCTTGAACATACCCAGCAGGGACTATGTTCGTGCTAATTCTGCTCGCAGAATACACTTCCCCACGTTTTTGTTTTTGTTTTTGTTTTTTGCATAAGCTCACCATTCAAGCATGAGCTCAGAATTCACCTCCTGGGAGAGCCCTCCCAGTCCGTCACGGCTGAATACACCTTAGTCATACTATATCCATTTGGTCATTTTCTGCCCAAGTACTGTCTGCATCAGAGGCATTGCTCTTGGTACGATTCTGTTTATTGATGGACTGATTGATTCTCAGGTTTATTATCCGCATTCCCCACTGGACTGTGAAACTCTATGTGTTTCTGCCCAGTTCACTGTATCATGACCGGCAACTAACCACGCGGAAGTCATTCAACAAACACTGTTGAGTCATTGAATATGTTGACCCCTTCTCTTTGATAAAAATTGTTTATAGAGGGAGGCAAACCATAAGAGACTTTTAAATATAGAGAACAAACAGAGGGTGGAAGGGAGTGGAGGGGGGGTTGGGGAAAATGGGTGATGGGTCTTGAGGAGGGCGCTTGTTGGGATGAGCACTGGGTAATGATGAGTCACGGAGATTTACTCCCGAAACCAAGAGCACTCGTATACGCTGCGTGTTAGCTAACCTGACAATAGATTAAATTTAAAAAAAAGTATAGTTTGTGGGTTGGAATAGCTTTATTTGGTTTTCTATGGGGGGATAGGAGAGAAAGCCTACAATAATAACTGTGCGATATTCTGCATAAAGTTGCATGGGAAAGTGACGAACTTCTAGAAACCATTTTCAGTTATGCCTCTTGCCGCCTATATGACCTTGAGCACTCCCTCAGAGCCTCAGTTTCTTTATCTGTAGAAAGCAGGGATCAGGGGGCGCCTGGGTGGCTCAGTGGGTTAAGCGTCCAACTTCTGCTCAGATCATGATCTCACGGTCCGTGAGTTTGAGCCCCACATGGGCCTCTCTGCTGACAGCACAGAGCCTGCTTCAGATCCTCTGTCCCCCCCTCTCTTTGTAGCTCCCTCCCAAAAATAATAAACACTTAAAAAAAGAAAAGAAAGCAGAGATCTGAACACACGATTGACAGTGCTGAAGGAAAAATTAAAGAGTAAAATCGGGTTTATGGGATGCCTGGATGGCTCAGTCAGTAAAGCATGTGATAATCTTGGGATTGTACATTCAGGCCCCACACTGGGTGTAGAATAAAATCTTTTAAGGAAAAAGAATACAATTGGGTTTAAAAAGCACCATCTGGGGGCGCCCGGGTGGCTCAGTCCGTTAAGTGTCCGACTTCGGCTCAGGTCATGATCTCACGGTTCATGAGTTCGAGCCCCGCGTCGGGCTCTGGGCTGACAGCTCGGAGCCTGGAGCCTGCTTTGGATTCTCTGTCTCCCCCTCTCTCTCTGCCCCTCCCCTGCTTGTGCTCTGTCTTCCCTCTCTCTCTGAAATCATAAATGAATAAAGTTCAAAAAAATAATAAAATAAAAAGGCCCATCTGATAGGAGGCACTGTGGCCACATACCATGTTTCTTCTCTAAGATGAAAGGTAGTCGTACTATGTCTTCATAGCACTGCTCACCCTTTGAAAGGGTCTGGTGTGTGTATTTGTCTTCTTATTAATTAATCGACGTCTGCCCCTAAAATGTAAGCTTTGCAGGGGAGGGTTGTGGTCTGTCCAGTTTGCCTGGGACTTCGATTTAACATGTCTTCAGCAGTGGTGCCCGTCTCACAGGGTTGCTCTGAGAAGCAATGAGATGTGGAAGGTGCTTTGGATGGTGTGCGGAACACATGAAGCGTCCGATAATATTCACGATAGTGATTAATTCTACTATTATGTGAACTCCGATTTCTGATGCTTTAATTTGTGTTGGGAGGGAATTTAAAGCATCTGTGGTTGGACGTTTTTTAAAATTTTGTTAATGCTTATTTATTTTTGAAAGAGAGAGAGACAGAGTGCGAGTGGGGGAGGGGCGGAGAGAGAGAGAGAGAGAGAGAGAGAGAGAGAGACAGGATTGGAAGCAGTTCCAGGCTCTGAGCTGTCAGCATGGAGCCCAACGTGGGGCTCGAACTGACGATCGTGACGTTAACCATCATCAGATGCTTGACTGACTGAGACACCCAGGGGCCCTTGTGTTTGGATGTTTTAAGTCCCTGATCCTGATCTCATGACAGGGATTTATGGCATCAGGAGTCTAACGAGCGGCAACAAGTGCTTGAAACCAACAGAATTGGGGCACCTGGCTGGCTCGGTTGGAAGGGCACGTGACTCTTGATCTCCGGGCTGTGAGTTAGAGCCCCACACTGGGTGCAGAGATTGCTTAGAAAAAAATGAACCCTTAAAAAAAAAATCTGTATATAGTCAGAAAGAATTTTTTTACCTTGAGGAAACGTCAAAGAATGCGGCAGACAAAAGTCATAGGTTAAATGAAATCGCTTTTATTTTGCACTAGAAAACTCACAATATATGGGTTGAGAATGGTCTATTCCAGTCTATCCTCCCTTCAACGTGTTTAATAAGTAGAAGAGAAAGAATAAAGCAAAACAGTGCAAAATGTTAATAGTGGGGGAGGGAAGAAGTAAGAGGTGAAGGGGGGGGCTCTCTGCTTCAGGAAAACTTATTTTCATCCAACGTGGATATGTAATTTTAGAAATCCAAGATTTAAAGCCGGACCTGAGAGAGAATTCGCATTTCGAACATTGTCCTCTAAACGGTGGCTATTCGGTATCCTGTTGGAATTGTGTCCAGTGAGGGAGCAGAAGTGATTCTCCTGGGTACGCATCCAGGAAGGTTTGTGCAGCGGGCCAGACGATATACAGTAATCAACCATAAATCACTCTATTGCCGCTTTGTAGCAGAAGTTCCTGGAAACGCATCACTATCATTTCCATCAGGCAACAGTTGTTAAGCCCCCATATGCTGACTCCAGGGAGGATGTTTTTTGTTTTTTTTTTTTTTTTTGAGTTTATTTATTTATTTTGCGGAAGAGAGAGAGAGTGTGTGAGCAGGGGAGGGGCAGAGAGAGAGGGAACGAGAGAGAATCCATCCCAAGCAGGCTCAGCACTGTCAGCACAGAGCCCCATACGGGACTCGATCCCACGAATCATGAGTTCTTGACCTGAGCTGAAACCAAGAGTCGGAGGCTTAACCGCCTGAGCCACCCCAGGAGTCCTAGACTCAATTTTTATTTTTGTTTTTTAAAGCTTATTTATTTTGAGAGAGAGAAGGCGAGCGAGGGAGGGACATAGAGAGAGAGGGAGCATATTTCCAAGCAGGCTCCACACTGCCAGCGCAGAGCCCAATGTGGGGCTCAGTCCCACACACCTCAGATCGTGACCTGAGCCGAAGTCGGACTTTTAATGGACTGAGCCACCCGGAGAACCGCATCGATTTTTAAATTCTTCCCGGAGGGCGCCTAGGTGGCTGTGGATTAAGTGTCTGACTCTTGATTTCAGCTCAGGTTGTGATCTCATGGTTCCTGGGATGGAGCCCCTCGTGGGTCTGTGCCTTGATGGCACGGATCCTGCATGGGATTCTGTCTCTTCCTCTCTCTCTACCCCCTTCCCACTCACACATGTGCTCACTCGCTCTCTCTCTCTCTCTCAAAAATACATATAGGCCTGGGATTATTTATAGCAAACTGCCAGCAACAGCTACCTCTCAGAATTTAGGAATGATGGTCAAGAACTTTCACTTGATCTCTGAAGTGTGACTGTTCTTACCGCATTGGATTCACGCGTTGCTTGCATCATTAAAATTTGATCTTGAAATTATACGACAATCACGCTAGAAGCAGAAAAAGTAATAAAAGCAGCAGCAGCCCCTGCAAAAAAAAAAAAAAAAAGAAAGAAAGAAAATTCAGCCACGCACCTTGGTTTAATGTTACTATGTTTCTATTTGTTGTACAACAGCGGGGGATCATCTGCGCGTCTTTTTCCTTCAGTGAATAGTTCCAATATTTTTAGAATTGCAATTTGGGTGCATGATGATTTTTTCATCCCCACATGCCTTTGCAACCCTGTCCGTGCATCCCTCCTCCCGAACCACCCTCCACCTCCAAAAAGAAATAATAATAATAGGAAGCAAAAAGAAGCCCCGCTTTTGACAAGACCGCAGGCACCCTCGTGGGTCGCTCGATGCTGCAAACGCCATTTCGTCACATCAACAATGATTTCTAGCAGAAAAAGAAAGGCGGGAAGAAAGAAAACTCCCCCCGCCTCCCCTCCCAACGAGGGGTGTCAGGCCCCCCGTGTGTAGGTCCTGAAGCTGGGGGCCGGCAGAGGAGTCATGGTGCGTCTGGAGGGATAAGAGGAGATAAAGTGTATCAAAGGGGCCCTTGACACATGGGATGCTACGCAGGCCTGTCTCCCCGAGAGCATCTCTGGCCTGACTGACAGGGGATTAATCCACAGGAGGGCGATAAACAATGGCTGAAGTGGGCTTGAGGCCCAACACCTGGACGGGAGGCTGGAGGCCCGGCCACACTGCGAGCGGACGCAGCACCCCCCCCCCCACCACCCACACACACTCCCTGACCCCCCCCCCTTCCACTTCTCCACCGGCCACCCCTTCTCTTGGATAAACATGTTTGAAAAATGGGTCGGGATTTTTGTTGTTGTTGTTTTTGTTCAGTGCTTGGGGGCCCCCGGGGAGCCGAAGATGTCAGACATTCAGCAGTGCGCCCTGCTGTGAGTTCTTAACAGAAAAGGGTTTCAGATGACAACCGAATGCAGTGGGCGGACCTGGTTGGGATCCGGATTCGAACAAATCGGGAGCAAAGTACACATTTTTTGAGATGAGGAGGACCCCCCAGGACAGGGACCCGGTGACTCCAAGGAATCAGTGTTCCTCTCGTGAGATGTGATTATGGCGTTGGGTGGCTTTCTCCGGGGGGGGGGGGGGGAGGTAGTTTGTTTCTATGTATGTGAGCCTTGAAGGGGGGCGGGGGTGACTTAAGTCTGTGACTAGCTTTGAATGCCGAGGAGGGGGGAGGAGCCTACCTGAAGCAAGGGTATAGAATCTTCGTAATTACTGAACGGGGGTAATGGCCTCTACTCTTAGATACACTGGAACGTTCTACCCAGATAAAAATAATAAGCTTTTTCAAGTGTTCCAAAGAGGGGCACGGTGGGGTGAGTCCTGGGTCCGTTGGAGTCGTGAAGCCCACAGAATCGTGGACACGTTCTTACCTGCATTGATCGGTGAGGTGCAGAAAACCTGAAAGCGACGGTCATTACCGTTGGTGACAAGCGGAAACTGAGGAAACCAAGACAGCTTTGTATCTGGAGTTGCACCCCCCCCTTATCTGTAATGCACGCTCCCTCTTAACTGCCTCCTCTACATGCGTAAGAGCATTTAATCGGCACAAGGCTCAGAGAGGTTCAGTAATTTTCCCGAAGTCACCCAGCCCCGAAGGGGTACAATCCAGAGCTCAAACCCAAGGCAAATCAAGTTTT
This sequence comes from Panthera tigris, assembly GCF_018350195.1. NCBI lineage: Eukaryota > Metazoa > Chordata > Mammalia > Carnivora > Felidae > Panthera > Panthera tigris. The sequence continues at coordinate 10,076,877 of NC_056662.1, forward strand.
AGATTCTGGGCCCTGCTTGGTACCCACTTCCTGACAAGAGTGAGGAGAAAGGGAGAAGGAAGTTCACAAGCCTTGCTGCCCTGTCCTTCATTGGAATTAAAATTATTGAGTAGTTATTTAGCCCCATGGGACCCACTAGATTTTTTTTTTTTTTCCCCAAAAATCACCCAGTAGAATCTTGCTTTGTTCCTCATGGATTTTCTTAGGCACGGAGCTTCATAGGTATTGCCTCATTTAATCCTCAGCAACCCCATGAGGTCAATATCCTCCCATTTCACACATGAGGAAACAGAGGCACAAAAAGTGAGTGTTTGCCCAAAGCCTCGTCACCAGAAAGTGGCAGATTGAAACCCTGCATTAAAATCCCGTCTATCCTGATTACTGAGTTTTCTGGGGCCCCTTAGACCTTGCTGCCCCACGCTCACCCCAGGCCTGCTTTGTTGATGGCTGGTGGCATACTGTAAAGCAATTAAATAGCTGAGTTGGGGTTTCAGCCCTCACTCGTGGGCCTGTCTGCAGAGACCATGGTCTCCCTGAGTGTATGCTCCCGGCTGTTAGCACATGCAAGGCCTAATCTCAGTGCCGAGCTAAGGCAAACATCTCAGACAAGCAGGGTGTTTCCTCCTGGTCAGAAATTCTAGCAAGTTAACAGTAAAAAAAAAAAAAAAAAAAAAAAAAAAACGGGCCACTGGTTATGTAGCTGCTTCGACTCATTAGGGGAAAGGACTGTCCCTGAAACACTAAGAGCACTAGAGGATACTAAGCCACCCTTCCAAGTAGGAAAGGAAGCAATGTGGGAATTCTGCCCCTGAACTGTAGCCCTCGTCGGTGATTGTAGCTGGAGGTAGATAAATACTGGCTTAACAGTTCTGAAGGAGGAAGTGGCAGAAACAATGGGAGAGCAGCGCCTCGTCAATAGCAATTTGAACAACAATAGTGATAGATTACCCTCTTAGAAATCCGAGAGATTCCGGGCTGTAGCAAGAGCACGCGGCCTGGGTTGGGGAGCCAGCATGAAATTTTTTCCACTTTGGGTCAAAAGGACTGCATCTCACAACAAGCAAAACCATAAATCATTGTACAATTAATTGCATGTACAAGACTCGGAACGAAACATTTGAGAGGCATTAACTCATTTAAGCCGGTGAGGTGAGTATTACCCCCCATTTCATAAATTCAAACATGTGCCCCAAGGCCTCCCAGCTAGAAAGAGGCACTGCAGAGATTGAAACCAAAATAATGCCCCTTCACCACCGTTTAAACCACGGAAAGAAAAAACAAATCAGTTGCTTAGTTTTTGTAAAGATGCCCCAAATTCCTGATTGTTTGGTTGGAGTTTATGCCTTTCTGTTGGCTTCTGCTGAGCGTTAAACTATGAGCAGTAGAATCTTCCAGGCTGATCCAAAACTTGAGAGAGGGTATTTCTGGAAGAAGTGCGGCTGGCACTTTCAAAAAGACCTAGACCTTTCCCAGCTCATTGTGGATCTTTTAGCTCTTCCCAGAAGATAATTAAATCTTATCCCACTGACCCTACACCAAACTATCAAGGAAAATAATAAAGGGAAATCAGTTGCCCGTACATGTGGCTCTGACTGACTTGTGGCCCATGGAACCCAATCCCAGCAGGTGGCTCCAGGGAACATTTTGGGGGATGATTTCAGAAGGGACCTTCCTTCGATGAGTATCAAAACGGAAGGGTGAGGGGCAACCACTGGCCACCCCTTAACAGAACGCAGACACCGAGGGAGAGGAAAACCGCTGAAATGGATGGGAAATTTCCCAGTTAAGTGGCAGAAGCATTAACTGTGCGATCTCTCCCACAAAACTGTACAAAGTCGTGCACTTACTACCACACTTCGTCGTTCCCAGGTGCACCTTTTTTTTTCACATTTTTACATCTCTGATACGAGGCCTGCGTCTTGGAAACGAAATCATGTCCTAAGTGAATTAGTGTAGGTTTGTCTTTCTTAGCGTCGCATCAAACGATTATGAAACGTAACAGTCTGTGGTGTTTTGGATTCAGTGAACGCATGTGTTAGAAAATCGGTCACCTGCGTGGCTCTCCCCAAAAGTTCCCAGTGTATATCCCTGAAATCCATTGTAGGAGATGCAACTTTCCTACGGACGTCGACTCCTAACAGGTACAAGCAAAGATGATCGAGCCAAAATGTAGAAACACGCGGAAGTAAAAATAGATGGGCGGACAGCCGCCTGGAGCTGCTTATTAAAGAAGTTAGCTTAATGGGGCGCCTGGGTGGCGCAGTCGGTTAAGCGTCCGACTTCAGCCAGGTCACGATCTCGCAGTCAGTGAGTTCAAGCCCCGCGTCGGGCTCTGGGCTGATGGCTCGGAGCCTGGAGCCTGTTTCCGATTCTGTGTCTCCCTCTCTCTCTGCCCCTCCCCCGTTCATGCTCTGTCTCTCTCTGTCCCAAAAATAAATAAAAAACGTTGAAAAAAAAATTAAAAAAAAAAAGAAGTTAGCTCAATTGGTTAGTTCGCGGCCCTGTACCCCAACCATCCGTAATTTTCCGTCTGTGGAATATGACTGAGTTAGAATGCGGAGGTGGCTCGATTTTTCATATTGGCTTGCAGAAGTTTTGTCTCCATTCAGCTCCGGGAGGTTGGTATACAATGGCACGCATGAATCTTGTGTATCAGTAAAGAGAGCCCCTTGAACTCCGCCTGGAGGGGACAAAGCGTTTCCAAGATGCATCCGAGTAGCAGATGTTGAGTTATCTGAAGGGTCAGAATGCCAATTAGATATTGAACATGGCAGGAGGAGGGTGGAGTTTCCAAAACAAATGAACGATGAATAAGGACAGACCCGGAGTTGAGGCTCAGATCCTGCTGTTCCTTTGTACAATGATTTGTGGCAAATTTGTTTTGTCACTGAGGCATCGTTACCCCCGGGTCTTAAAGTGATTTTGTCATCCCAAAAGAATTTTTTTTTTTTCCTTGAAATGGCCTTTTCCTAATCAAAACTGGATATCGGTTTATTACTTTAAGAAATAAAGGAAATACATGTGAACAGCCACATGCATTGTCTACGTGGGAGATGTACAAAGGAGAATCATCCTTCGTGGAAAAAAAGCAGGCAGAAGTGGTGAAGAGGAAGGGAGTAATTTTAAAAATCGGGGGATGGCAATCTGAAAGAATGCTCGTCTTCTCTTCCCTGTAAAAAAAAAAAAAAAAAACAAAACAAAGAAACAATGAAGACTTCTCATTTGGTCCAGCAACTTAACAGATTTTGCTCGTTCTCCGTCTTAGAGGGCAAGTGTATCATTTTAAATCTAAAACGCCTAAAGTAAAAAAATGTGGGAAAGCTGAGATAGAAAATGCTTCCATAGTTAATTATGTATTTATATTGGTGTTACCATCATAAATCATCCTTAGAGAAACAAAACCAAGTCGTGGGGCAACAATGGTGTTCTGTTTAAATAGTTTCGTTCGGTTCCTGAAATACTTCTGGCTGGTTTTTTTCCCTCGAAGCCACCCACATTTAGTAAAATTCTATCGCTGAGCACAGCCTACCCCCTGCTCTCTATCTCCCTTCTGACGCTGGTGAGTACTCGACCGTGGAATAAATACCAAAGGCAAACCAGCAAAAAAAAAAAAAAAAAAAAAGGAAATTGGGATTGCATTGATTTAAATCAGCCAGCGCTGTGACCAAATTATTTAGTTCTTTCTTGACCTCTGGAGGTCAGATTTGACTATTTATGCTATCTGCTAATGCTTTACTATTTTTCATTGCTTTGCCTGTTAACAATTCTGACCCACAGCCTTTCTGGCCTGAAGGGTCGTTCTATTAAACAATCGCTAATTACTCCTTGAAACATATGCTCCCGTTTTAAAATGCCATTTGAAGAAAAGCCCAGCCCAAACCCCTACATTTGTTTCATGAATGAATAGAAAATATAAGCATCGGAGTATTTGTCAGAAATCAAACCTGGTCGGACTTGAGTAAATGGAAAATAATCCACCTTTACTCATTCTCAATTTAGAAACTGCTTAGGATAAAGACAACGTCTAAAAACGCGTAGCCGAGGCAGCGAACATTCTCTTTTAATCACATTGTTAAGTATGTGGCTTTAACATTCCCGCACCGAATGTTTTTATCCTTGCTGAAGATCTTACACGCAAGAAGAGTATGTGAATTGTGTCTCTCTTCCTTGATTCACCCACAAAAATGTGCCAGACAACACGTTAAGTGCTGGCAGGGAGGAGTGAGCAATCTAGCCAGAATTCTCTGGAAATTAGCCTTTTTTGTTATCTGCCTGGAAAATGCTACATTTCTTAGCAAATAAAGACAATGCTCCCTTCTGCAATGTTTACCAGGCGTATGAAGTTATGGGGGGGGGGGGGGGGGGGGACATGGTTTGCTTTCCAAAATTTCCCTCACGTTGTATTTGAGACATAAAAATAATTCTGTTACTCAGGGCTCCTGGCCGGCTCGGGAAACAGGAGGTTCTTAATCTCGGGGTTGTAGATTCGAGCCCCAAGTTGGGGGGAGAGATAAAATCTTAAAAAAAAAAAAAAAAAGAAACAAAGAAAAGAAAAACTTTGTTCCTGTCTGCAAAATAAAAGAGAGCAATTTATTTTAGATCAAAATAGCCATAGACAGAGAGCACATGCAAATAATAATTTAACTAAAATTGTAATTATTCCACGACCCCATGCCATTGACATGTGACCCAAGAATTTCAAGGGATGTGGCCGAGGCGGCGGGGTTCAGCGACACACAGCTGATTTCAAGACCTCAGAACGGGGTTGTGCCAACACAGTCTAACAAAATCTCTCCTCCTCATGACGCTCGTCCACGTAAACAAGTGAAATATGACAGGAAAGCGGGTACCCCATCGACTTCCTGATTTCCGGAGCTCGACATTCTTACACATAAACCTCTAATTCATTTCAGAATGCAAAGGTCACACCACAAAAAAAAAAAAAAAAAAAAAAAAAAAAAAAAAAAAAAACCTGAAGCTAAATATACCCTTTTGTCCAGCAGAAGGATAACAGAGATTTTCTTTTTTCACCAAAATGTGGCCGCCACCAGGTGTCTCCCATGTTGACCTCGCCACATTAGGAGTGTGTTTACAGACCTAGAAATTAGCATGAAACGCTTTTCTTTTTTTTTAACTTTCTATTCGGAATAATGTTCGATTTATGGGAAAGTTGCAGAGTGAATGCAGAGTGCCTGTCGCCCCACTGCCGGCCACGTCTTGCCCTGAACCCATGTAGGTTCATCAGAACTGAGAAATCAGGGGCGCCTGGCTGGCTCAGTGGGTGGCACATCCGACTCTCGATCTCGGGGTTGTGAGTTCAAGCCCCACGTTGGGTGTAGACATTTACTTAACAAAAAAAATTTTTTTAAACATAAGACATTAACATTGGTGCAATACCATTAACAAAACAGATATTAGGGATTTCCCTAGTGTTCTCACTGATATCCCTGCCCACGAGCCAATCCAGGATACCACGGTGCCTTTAGGCATTATAAACTTGTAAACGCAAATGTTTTTGTGATTTACCTCTCAAAAATAACTTATTTGGAAATTAACAAATGATTCCTTTCAAGAGGTATTTTAGGGGCAAAAGGGGTCTGGATTTAGCTTCCATCTGGAATCAGTCAGATGTAGATGGCCAAAGAACTCCCATTTTACAGACCTTTAAGTAGAGAAACTCTCCTTACCCAAGTAATAAAACAAACTGTTGTCAGATTTTAAAAAGAAAGGGAAAGAAAAAGAGATACTCTTTTTCCACCCATTTTTCACGCATCGCATTTGCAACAATTAAAAGGATTGATGATACTTTTGGTCGAGTTTCTTAGCCTGTCCGTATCTCAGCTTCCTTCTCTGTACATTGGGGATAATCGTGGCTCTGACTCCCATGGAGAGGCATGATAGCAGAGCGGTTCAGGGTGTGGACTCTGGGGCACCTGGGTGGCTCAGACGGTTGACTGTCCGACTTCGGCTCTGGTCATGACCTCACGGCTTGGTTCGCGAGTTTGAGCCCCGCACTGGGCTTGCTGCTGTCAGCGTGGAGCCCGCTTCAGATCCTCTGTCCCCCTCTGCCTCTGCCTCTTCCCCAAAATATTTCTTATCAGGGGCGCCTGGGCGGCTCAGTCGGTTAAGCATCCAACTTTGGCTCAGGTCACGATCTCCTGGTTCGTGAGTTCGAGCCCCACGTCGGGCTCTGTGCTGACAGCTCGGAGCCTGGAACCTGCTTCGGACTCTGTGTCTCCCTCTCTCTCTGCACCCCCCTCCCCCGCCCCCCGTCCCCTGGCTTGTGCTCTGCTCTGTCTTTCAAAAGCAAACAAACGTTAAAAAAATTTCTTTTAATATTTCTTATTATTTTGGGATTTTTTTAAGGAATAACTCCATGAATGCATGGAAAGCTCTTCAAACATTGTGGACAGTGAATGGAAGCTCTAATTATCCGGTTCTGGTTAGGGAACGGGGGAAGGGACATTCTACCCTGAATTCCAATTTGGAGCAACTCAGATGATAAGTTAAAATTTGATCTACAATTTCTACTTCTGGGACTCTCGCCAAGGACACTGAAGGATATACATGATAAGGATATACGGTGTTCTTTCACCTGTTTATCTCTTTGTTGATCGTAGTAAATAGTCACTGAGTGTCTGTCGTGTACCAGGCTCCACTCTAGGGGCGAGGACAGAGCATAATGAAAGGCACACCATTTCTGTGACCCTGGAGCCAACATTCGAAGGAGGACACAACCATTGAACAAGTTAACAAGTAAATAAGTTTCCACCCAGATGTCAGAGGTGAGGGCTAGACAAGTAATAATAATAAAAATAAAAAACAGGGGCGCCTGGGTGGCTCAGTCGGGTGAGCGTCCGACTTCGGCTCAGGTCATGATCTCGCGGTCTGTGAGTTCGAGCCCCGCGTCGGGCTCTGTGCTGACAGCTCGGAACCTGCTTTGGATTCTGTGTCTCCCTCTCTCTCTGCCCCTCCCCGCTCACGCTCTGTCTCTCCCTCTCTCTCAAAAATAAACATTATTAAAAAAATTTAAAAAACCCAAACAAATCAAGCAGGTAAGGGATGGAGGTAGAAAAGGGAACTAGAGTTTTCACAGAGAAACCAAGGGATACTCAGATCTTAATACAAGGAGGGAAGCAGGCCTGTGGGTACCTGGAGGAAGAAGGTTCCAGAGAGGGAGAACAGCAAGTGTAAAGGCTTTCAGCTTGGACTCCAGCCCTGGTGAAAGATGCACAGTGAAATATAGATGGCTTCTACTTCTGACAACTAAAAATAGAAAAAGGCAGAGGAAGAGACAGATTAACAAATGCCCTTACGCTGTTCATAATGTCTTACCTCGGGAAGGGACTGGCGAGAAAATCTTTCACTTTCTCTTTATAAACCTGTATCTTTTCTCTGTTTTTCCAATGAGCATGTATTATTTGTAATTTATTTTATTTATTTCTTTAATGTTTATTTTCTGAGAGAGCAAGAGACAGAGCGTGAGCAGGGGAAGGGGCAGAGAGAGAAGGAGACACAGAATCCGAAGCAGGCCCCAGGCTCTGAGCTGTCAGCACAGAGCCTGACGCGGGGCTCGAACTTGTGAACCGCGAGATCATGACCTGAGCCGAAGTCAGATGCTCAACCGACTGAGCCCCCAGGCGCCCCAGTTATTTGTAATTTAGAAGAGAAACAAATGTTAAGTGTTCTGAAAGAATGATAGTCTTTTCTTTTCTTTTCTTTTCTTTTCTTTTTTAAGTTTATTTAGAGAGAGAGAGAGCATGAGCAAGGGAGGGGCAGAGAGAGGGAAAGAGAGAATCCCAAGCAGGCTTGGCCCTGTCGGTGTGGAGCCAGACGTGGGGCTCAAGCCTACAAACGGTAAGATGGTGACCTGAGCCAAAATCAAGAGTCAGATGCTTAACCGAATGAGCCACTCAATAGTCTTTTCCTGAAGGAGTCTAGGTAGGGTTTCGGTAACAGCCACGCTATAGACTGAATAACTCAGCGAGGGGCCTGTCCTGTCGGAGATTCACCAACCTCCTTGGCTTCTACCTTCTCGATTCTAGCAGCTCTCGCCAAGTCGTAACAACTGAACATGTCTGCCCACGTCGCCCTCCAAATGTCCTCTGAGGGTCCAAATGCCCACAGTCACCCCACCAAGTTTGAGACTCACCGGTCTAGGGTGAAGCTTGGGCTCTGGAGGCAGCCCGGGTTCAAGTCCCAGCCCTGTCCTTTGCAAGCTGTGGAGCCTCTTACTTTCCCCCTCTGTGCCTCAGTCTCCTCATCTGTAAACTAGGCAGAGTCCTACTGTCTTCCTGGGCAGTCTGTGAGGACAAAAGGGGCTAGTTCATGCCATTGTACCCAGGACAGGGCGGGAGCCACAAAAGTACTGGGGAAATGTTGTCATCGATGTGCTCGGTGTCCCCTACCCTCTGAGACACCTTCAGCAAGAGAGCCCACAGCCTGCTTTGAGTTCGCCCTCCAGTCTCCCTGCCAAGCAGTCAGTTGTTTGGGCCTGAGGTCTGGGCTCTGGCCCTATGAATGGAAAACTCAGACCAGGAACAAGGAGGGGAAATGAGTGGCTCAAAGTCATTGTCCAGCCTGAGGAGACACCCAGGTTAAGTGCTTCCTGCCCCTTTTGTTTAAAGGGGAAAGTGAGTTTTATTTTAACTGAAAGTGGGCCTTGTAGCTGCAAATACAGTTTTCTTCCCAGAAGTGGTTCCCAACCTGCCTGTGTGCGTCTTTTCCAAGAGGCAGTGACCAAGAAATCGTTTTGGCCACCCTTCCTCCTCTCCCCCACCCCTGCACGCGCATGCACGCACACACTAGCTCATTTTCCTCCATGCAAACCACATTCCTCTACAGGACCAGCTCGTCCCCGACCCCCATCTGGTCCACATTTCACTTTGGTGGAAGCTAGGAACCGTATCACTTTCGCTTGAATTTTGGACTGCTCTCTGTTTCCTTAGGGTTTTTTTTTTTTCTATGTATATAGTTTCCGTTTGTTTTTTTAAGTTTTTGACTCTCCTCGTCAATGCTTTCTTTAATTATAAATAAATATATTTTTTTAATATATGTTTATATAAATATTTAGGTGTCATTTATATTTATATACTATGTAGTATATATATTTACTTTTTATATGCATGTTATTCATAAACATTTCTATTAAAATATTTCATAGACATAAGTACATAACATCTTGCATAATCTGTATCATGTATGCAGGGATATAAAGATATAAATTGTATATAGTGAAAACAGTGGCTCTCCAGGCGCCTGGCTGGCTCAGTTGGTACAGCATCCGACTCTTGATCTCAAGGTCGTGAGTTCAAGCCCCATGTTGGGCATGAAACCTACTTTAAAAAAAAACAAAAAACTTGTTTTTAAGTAGTCGTTTTTAATAGGGGCAATTTTTGCCTCCTCCCCCCTAACCTTCGGGGACATTTGTCAATATCTGGAGATTTTTTTAATTTTTTTTTTTTTACATTTATTTCTTTTTGAGAAACAGTGAGACAAAGCGTGAGCGGGGGAGGGGCAGAGAGAGAAGGAGACACAGAACCAGCCCTTGAGGTCGGAACCACGCTGAGGAGCCTGAGGCACAGAGAGGTGAAGCAGCTCGCCCAAAGTCACACAGCACTGAAATTCAAACCCAGGTCTTCCCTGACCCAAAATGATGCCCACGCCCATTATTCTGTATTGCATTTGAGTTGGACACGATACTTCCTGCTAGTTGAAGTTAGTAGTGGTAAAAGCTGTAAGAGACACAGCATCAAGGGTGAAGGATGCTGTACCTTCAGGAGGCGTGGCTTGAACGGGAAGGGCAGTGTCCTAGGGTGCGTGCGGGCAATCCTGCTAAGAAGACCAGCTGATATGAGACCGTCCCTACAAACCTCAAGGGCATGTCCAGTTCTGCATGCAAATTCTTTTTTTTTTTTTAATTCTTTTTTTTTAATGTTTATTTATTTTTGAGACAGAGAGAGACAGAGCATGAACGGGGGAGGGTCAGAGAGAGGGGGAGACACAGAATCCGAAGAAGGCTCCAGGCTCCAAGCTGTCAGCACAGAGCCCGACGCGGGGCTCGAACTCACGGACCGTGAGATCGTGACCTGAGCTGAAGTCGGATGCTTAACCGACTGAGCCACCCAGGCGCCCCTCTGCATGCAAATTCTTATATGTTGGCCCGGAAGACCATAAAGACATCAGAATTTACGGAGCAGAAAAGGTGGGTGATACCCCATGTGGCTGGTCAGAGCAGTACTTAATCTCCCTCCGGGCTTGAATACTATGCACTCCTGACTCCCTGGCTCCGTTGATTTGGTTACAGGACTCCCCATGTGCCCGGATCATCTCAGACCCAGTTTGGCATAGTGTTAAGAGTGTCGGCTCTCTGGGGCACCTGCCTGGCTCAGTCAGCAGAGCGTATGACTCTTGATCTCAGGGTTGTGAGTTCGAGCCCCACATTGGGTGCAGAGATTGCTTAAAGATAAAATTAAAAAGGGGCGCCTGGGTGGCTCAGTCGGTTAAGTGTCGGACTTCGGCTCAGGTCATAATCTCACCGTTCGTGGGTTTGAGCCCCACGTTGGGCTCTGTGCTGAATGCTTGCTCAGAGCCTGGAGCCTGCTTCGGATTCTGTGTCTCCTCTCTCTGCCCCTCCTCCGCTCGTGCTCTGTCTCATTCTGTCTCTCAAAAATAAATAAATGTAAATTTACCATTTTTTTTTAAAAAAGAGTGTGGGCTCTCCACGTGCTTGGGGTCCAGTCACAGCTTCACCACCTGCCAGCTGTGTGACTTGAGCAAGACACTTTACTTGTCTGTTTCCTCAGCTATAAAACAGAGGATAATAGCTCAGTAGTCGTGAGGATGCCACAGGGTGACCCAAATACAGTGCCACATAGTGAATGTCTAGTAAATGTAACGAATGGAATGATTGCCTCCCACGGTAGCCCAGTATCGCTCATAAGCTCTTTTTTTTTTAATGTTTATTTCTTTTTGAGAGCGAGAGAGAGAGTGCAAGCAGAGGAGGGGGCAGCGAGAGCAGGAGACAGAGGATCTGAAGCGGGATCCGAGCTGTCAGCACAGAGCCCCACGTGGGGCTCAAACTCACAAACCGGGAGATCGTGACCTGAGCCCAAATCGGACGCTTACCCGACTGAGCCGCCCAGGTGCCCCATAAGCAAAATATTCTGACCAGGAGTGAAATTTCAACTAGCCAAATGCCATCATGTCTCAGCTTTTCTCACGCGGTTGCAGAAAATAGGTCTAGCCAGGGTCCAAACTTCAGATCCTGCCCAGCAGCTAGGACATTTTTAGCCCCCTCCCCAATCTGGTAGGTGTGTTTACTCATTTACAGCTTCCGTGTCGCTGAGAGCTCCTCCTAGATGAGCTAGCTTCCGGACTACTTTCCTGACTTTACCTCCAAATCCATTCTGCACCCCCCCCCCCACCATCTCTGGCCTCCCTGCCCCTCTTGCTCTTCGACCTCCGCGCTGGCTGTTCCCTCTGCGAGGGAGAGAACCGTCCCCTCCTTCAAATCTGTGCAGAGATATGACCTTGTCAAAGCGGCCAAGCCCCGACCACCTATGTGAAATTGCAACCACCCCGCTCACTCCTACAGCCCCGCCTCGTCTCTCTTTTCTGCTTTAATAATTTATACCCTCTAACAGACGTTGCAATTTCATACTTACACTTAATATTCATCATCTTTCCTCCCTGCTTCTGTTCACCAGTGTAGCCCCGCCCCTAGGACGGTGCCTGGCACACACTAGGTGCTCAGTAAATGTTTCTGGAGTCAAACAGTTGAATGAGTAACTGAATGAATGAATGTTTTCATTCATACAGCTTTAGGCTAAACCCAGAGAGGCAGCTATGTCGTGGTAGAAACTTCGAGTTGTCCCTCAAGATCCCATCTCTCTTTCTTCCACCCGGAGAAAAAAACACTGTGTTTCCAAGCCTCCCTTGTAGTTGAGGCAACGTCACGTGACTAAGTTCTGCCCAATAGGGAGTAAACGGAAGTATCAAGCGTCCAGGGAGTAGATCTGCTCTCTTCGGGTCCCGTGTGGCATCGTAGTGTCTAGAACTGCTCCCAATCAGGCGGCGAGGTCAGCGGAGGGTGCAGAGCTCAGAAGAAGGGAGAGGATGCTTACTTAGGTCCGGGGACTTCATAGCAGCCTTAGACCACCTACCTAGCTTTTAATGGAAAGAAAATAAACTTCTCTCTTATGTAAGGCACTGTTTTTTTTTGTGGGGTTTTTTTTGGGTTTTTTTGTTTGGTTTTTTTTAGGGTTTTCTGTATCCCTCTCCACTACAAGTAGGTAATACACTTTCTTAAACCTGGAATAAAAATTAAGTGAGGTTTCTGGTCAACTTCAGGGTGCAATTGACAAGCTTTTCCCAAAACCCCATCTAACGTAGCCGTCTCCGTTACCTGGTTTCTGTTGTGGAGCCACCAATTTCTAATGTTTCCAGAATCTGAGTCATGCATACACCCTGCGTTATTACACATAATAGGTTATTGTGACTTTAATCAAGGAAATGTTTTGTTGGTTTTGTTTGTTGTTTTTTTGTTTTTTGTTTTTTTTTTCCCATTCGACATGTTAGTGGCCTTGCTTCTGGATCATCAGAAAGGGCCGAGAATGCTAGCTAGTGTTGCAACATGTTGTCTGTTCTTTCCTCTGGGGACTGGTTTAAAATCAGATAAGCTAAGATCTAGGGAGATACTGGATCTTGCTCCATTTCTTTTCAAAAGGAATCAGTTTCCAAAGGCAGAGGAAGGAAATAAATACTATTGGGGGGGGGGGGGTTACTACTGAAGTGATATAATTTACATAACAGCAAAATTATAACCTAGAATCCTAAGTGGCAATTATAAGGTAAAAGAAGAAGACAAAATTTTGCTCTTAAACCAACAGCAAAAATAGAGCGGAAAATGTTGGTAAACTTCACACAAAATTTAAATACTAATTTAATCTCATTTGCCTAGAAGGGGTGGGGGGGGGAACACCAGGCATTCTCTGGCCCTAGAATAGAAATAGAGGAGAACTCTCACAGACAGTAAATTCAATTCTATAAGCCCCAAAGTGGGAGAATAGGTGTGGAAGGGGCCCCAAAACTCAGAGGAATGAGGTCGCAAAGAACTTCCTAAACCTAATACAGATATATTGTTCCCCCAAACAAACAAACAAGCTAAGTAGGAATCCGCATTTTGCCCTCGAAAACAGTCCTGTTTTGTTCTCTAAGACGCACTCAGTGAGGGTTTGTGACCCTCTTGTTTATTCTATGCGAAATATGGTTCACTCACCAGCCAGATTTTATTTTGTTTGTTCATTTTTTAATGTCTATTTATTTTTGAGAGACAGAGCATGAGCGGAGGAGGAACAGAGAGAGAGAGGGAGACACAGAATCCGAAGCAGGCTCCAGGCTCCAAGCTGTCAGGGTCTGTCCCCCTCTCTCTGCCTCTCTCCCGCTGATGCTCTCTCTCTCTTTCTCTCCCTCTCTCTCTCTCTCTCTCTGTCTCAAAAACTGATTACATTAAGGAGAAAGTCTGTGTGTAATGCTAACAGATCTTTAATGTATTTATACTGTTATCTCCTATTTATGATAACTGATACTGACTTCTTCCTTTGTGGTAGTGATACGTAAAATTTCCTTTGAAAATAAATTTGCGGGCGCTAAGCATCTGACCTCGGCTCAGGTCATGACCTCATGGTTGGTGAGTTTGAGCCTCGCGTTGGGCTCCGCGCTGACAGTGCTGAGCCGGCCTGGGATTCTCTCTCTTTCCCTCCCTCTCTCTGCCCTTCTTCCGCTCGGGTGTGCGTGCTCTCTCTCAAAACTAAATAAATTGACTTAAAATACATTTGTGTAAGTAAAAGAACACGAGTTAAACTGCTTTGTGTATGTTAAGTAAAATATGAGCTACTCGGATTTGGCAAACATTATGAAGGTGCCTGGTGGGAAACGCTGGATTGGAGGTCCTCCCATTCCCATGGCCTTCTGCTCCCTTTTTATGTCTTTTAGGAGAGAACTCCAGAATTGTGGTCCACAAACTATGTCCCACTACCTATTTTACACGATGTATGGGTTAAGCACGGGTTTTCCATTTTTAAAATAATTTTTTTTTAATGTTTTTATTTATTTTTGAGACAGAGAGAGACAGAGCATGAGTGGGGAAGGGGCAGAGAGAGAGGGAGACACAGAATCCGAAGCAGGCTCCAGGCTCGGGACTGTCAGCACAGAGCCCGACGCGGGGTTCGAACTCGCAGACCAAGAGATCATGACCTGAGCTGAAGTCGGACGCCCAACCGACTGAGCCACCCAGGCGCCCCAACCGAGCTGTTATTTTAATGCACATGCGTGTCAGTGTTCACTGAAGCAGATACCAATGATGAGACTAAAAACAGAGTCATTAGAAAATCAGAGTTCTCTGTGAAGACTGATGAACACGATTTTTAACTGGCGGTTTAGAATAAAGAAGCTCAACTCAGGATGCCTAACGATAAGTATAAAAGAACACATTCTTTTACGGCGTCGTTCAGCTGGATGTTAAGGTCCTTAATCATGTTGTCCGATAAGTCTACTTGGTTTTAACTTAAAAAAAATTTTTTTTTATGTTCTTATTTATTTTTGAAGGAGAGAGACGCAGAGCATGAGTGGGGGAGGAGCAGAGAGAGAGGGAGACATAGAATTTGAAGTGGGGTCCAGGCTCTGAGCTGTCAGCACAGAGCCCGACGCGGGGCTCAAACTCACGGACTGTGAGATCATGACCTGAGCCGAAGTAGGATGCTTAACCGACTGAGCCCCCCAGGCGCCCCCATTTGGCTTTAACTTTAATGTCGCCCCGTTGGTGAAACACAGGCTCACATAAAAAGATAACATATTTACCAGGATTAATTACTCAGACTTTCCTCTCCTGACCTAACTTTTCGGTGGTACTTTTATTTGCGTAATTAAAAGGTGACTTATAACCTGGAAAAACAGGTTTGATTTAGTTCTGAGGTGCAACAACTGGCTATTGATCAAACCCACCCCTTGCTTCCAGGACGGGGCAAGACTTGTCAAACTAGTAGCACAGGTTAGGTTTCTTTGAAATGTACAATTGGTAAGTTTCGCTTGGTTGTAATTGTGTAAGAGAAAAAGGTGCTATTAAAAAACCGTGGAGGTTGGAGAACGTGAGCATAATTTTAACTTTCTATTTAAAACTGTGCTGTCTGAAATAATTAACAAATTTTTCTGTGAGTAAAATATATAGATTTATCATTTTATGTTTTTAAAGATTTTATTGATTTTTTTTTTTTTTTGGAGTCATATCTATACCCAACATGGGGCTCAAACCTACCGTGAGATCAAGAATCCCATGCTCCACTGACTGAGCCACCCAGATGCCCCTAGATTTATCATTTTAAATAATAAATGACTTAAGATAGGGGACCAACAATGATGTAATTTTCTATTTTTTTAAATTATAATAGAAAACTGGGGCACCTGGCTAGCTCCATTGGGGGAGCATGTGACTCTTGATCTTGAGGTCATGAGTTTGAGCCCCACATTGGGGGTAGATATTACTTAAACAAAAAATAAATAAAAACTTTAAAAAATTAGAATAGAAAACTAACAACATAGCCTTTGAATCTTACCGTATACAAAACAATTCTGGTTTTGTTTTTTTTATTTATAGTCTTTCTTTATTTTAATGTTTATTTATTTTGAGAGAGAGAGAGAGAGAGAGAGAGAGAGAGAGAGAGAGTGCCAGCAGGGGAGGGGCAGAGAGAGAGAGAGGGAGCTCACAAGCTGTGAGATCATGACTTGAGCCGAGGTCGGACGCTCAACTGAGCCACCCGGGCGCCCAGAGTCCTTCTTAATTTCTACTTACATTTGAGTGGATATTTCCTTTTAATGTTATATAATATATACATAACATTCATACATATATAAATATACATATTTCTGTTTCTACAAAATGTAGATCCTATTTTTATCAGTTATCATTATATGATAATCCCTTTCCTATATTGCTAAGAAGTTGTCTTCATGCTCATTTATAGAAGGTGCATATGATTTTACTGAATATTAAATGTACCCAAGCTTATTTAATTATTGCCTCATTGTTGGACATTGAGGTTTCTTTTTATTTGGGGGTAAACCATAACAAAATACGGTCTTGGGGCACCTGAGTGGCTCAGTCGGTTAAGCGTCCAACTTCGGCTCAGGTCATGATCTCACTGTTCGTGAGTTCAAGCCCCGCGTCGGGCTCTGTGCTGACAGCTCAGAGCCTGGATGAAGCCTGCTTCGGATTCTGTGTCTCCCTCTCTGTCTCTGCCTCTCCCTTGCTCCCACTCTGTCTCTCTCTCAAAAATAAATAAACATTAAAAAAAATTTTTTAAGAAAATAATCTTGGGTGGGAGGGAAGGGAGGGTGGGTGATGGCTATTGACGAGGGCACCTGTTGGGATGAGCACTGGGTGTTGTATGGAAACCAAATGACAATAAATTTCATAGTTAAAAAAGTAACAATAATACAAATAAAGAAAAAAAAGAAAATAGTCTTTAAAAAATATAAAGGCTATAGAAATGCCTACAACAAGAGTAAAAATGCACATATTTGCATGTGATAAGAGCTGACAGCTGGGGCCACATGGATTTCTATTTAATAAATAAGCATTGGGGCGTCTGGGTGGCTCAGTCGGTTAAGCGGCCGACTGCAGCTCAGGTCACGATCTCACGGTCCGTGAGTTCGAGCCCCGCGTCGGGCTCTGTGCTGACAGCTCGGAGCCTGGAGCCTGCTTCCGATTCTGTGTCTCCCTCTCTCTCTGACCCTCCCCCGTTCATGCTCTGTCTCTCTCTGTCTCAAAAATAAATAAACTTAAAAAAAATTTTTTTCTATAAATAAATAAATAAATAAATAAATAAGCGTTAATTCCCTGTATCTTCGGGCTTTTGAGTCACTCAATGGATAACTGCTCATTCTCTCTCCAAATAATGACAAATCTTACCAAACTTCACTGTAAGTTGAAACACCAACTTCAGATCTACAGGAAATTTCTCTTGCCACATCACTTTTTGTTGTAATTTATAATAATAGTTATTGAGTACCTAGTATGGACTTTATAGGTGTCATCTAATTCAGGGGTCAGCAGACTTTGTCTGTGAAGGGTCAGAGAGTAAATACTGTGAGTTTTGCAAGCCTTACAGTCTCTGTGGCAACTGTGTGATCTGCTGTTAGCGTGAAAGCAGGCGAAGGCGGTGTGTAAAGGAGGGGGTGGGCTCTGGGCCAGTAAGAGTCTATTTCTAGACGCTGAAACTTGGGTTTCATGTAATTTTCATGTGTTAGGAAATATTATTCTTCTTTTGATTTTTTTCCCCATCCATGTAAAAAAAAGTTTTTTTTCTTTAATGCTTATTTATTTTAGAGGCAGAGCACAAGAGGGGGAGGGGCGGAGAGAGCCTGAGACAGACTCTGAAGCTGTCAGCACAGAGCCCGACGTGGGGCTCGAACCCACAAACTATCAGACCGTGACCCGAGCCAAAGTCAGATACCCAACCGACTGAGCCACCCAGGAGCCTCTGCCTTGGCCTGTTCTAATCTAATCTTCTCAACAAAGCTATAAGTAGGAATTCTTTTGTAGCAGGGTGTGGAAACTGAGGCTCAGAAAGCTTAAATAACTTGCCCAAGGTCACACTGCCAGAGAGTGACAGGGCCAGGATTTAAACCCAGCTCGCAGACAGCAAAGCTCATGCCTCTACAGAGCTGGGTGGTTCGAGAGCCATCACGTAACTTCTCTAAACCTTACTCTTCTCATCTGTAAAATGGGAATCATGAAAATGCTAACTTGCCATCAAGGTGCCGTGAGACTTTGATGTAACAAAGCATGTTCTTGGCAGTAGTAAGAAGTGAACAAAGGAAAACAGGTATTAATTATTATCTTGTGTTATAATTCCTTCTATACAGAAAGGTAGGTTAGAACAGTGGCTATAACCGTGGATTGTGCAATTACAACAGCTTTAAATACTATTTCCACCAGGACCTTAAATAATATACGTAAGGTATCGTACCTTAGTTTCTTTTCTTTTTCTGTTTTGTTTTTGGGGGTTCTTCTCTTCTCTTTTCTTTTAATGTTTATTTTTTGAGAAAGTGCGAGCGCAAGCAGGGGGAGGGGCAGAAAGAGAGGGAGACAGAGAATCCGAAGCAGGCTCCATCCAAGCTGTCACACAAAGGCTCATGTGGGGCTTGAACTCACCAACTGGGAGATCATGAGCTGAGCTGAAGTCAGACGCTCCACTGACTGAGCTGCCCAGGTGCCCCAGTTGTTTTCTCATTTTTAATCGCTATTAAAGATAGTCAGTTGTTTAAAACAACAATAGTAATGATGCATTTGCACATTTTATGGCGTGGAAATAACTACATTTGTACCTTGGTTCCTATCTGTGAAATGGGGAACAACCGTAGCGCCTACCCCAGACGTCATTAGGAGATTCAACTGGGTAAATACGTGTAAAGTGCTTAGAAGACCAGGCACAATCAGTTTGAATTAATTTCATTACTTTGAAAAGATCTGATTATATCTTCTCTTCCTGCATTTCAGTGAAGAGTCCACAACGGCAGGGTCTGCACCCCTAACACAAGGTCAGGCACATAAACACGAGTTCCAAAAGTCGTCGCTACTGAATGAATGGATGAATGAGTGAACGAAGAGTAAAGGAGAAAACAAAATTGACTTTGGGATGAGCCAAAGGCAAAATCTGAGCAGTGGTTTTCTTGATATCTGGTACCAAACAAGCCATGTTTATTTCTCATAAAGTCGGTGATGGTCAAAATAGACGCTATCCTGTCCAGGTCACTAGTTGATGTCTGGTAAATGCTTACAGGTAGAGTTCCTAGTGTCGTAAAGAATTTTGTGGAGACTCAACGGGGCAGAAACACGTTTTCTGTGTTAGAACCTGGAGAAGCTGGACAGACGACCTCTTCGGGTGGTTCCCCCAGAACCGCAGGATGTCTCAGATCATTAGAATTTCCCCCAAAAAATGTTTTTTGTAAGATATAGACTTTCTGTTTATTGTACAAACCAAAGGGACATTAAATCAAAAGAGTAGCATCTACAACACCATCATTCCACTTGAAAATGGCCCCTGGGTGGCTCAGTGGGTTAAGCATCCAACTTCAGCTCAGGTCATGATCTCACAGTTCGTGGGTTCGAGCCCTGCGTCGGGCTCTGCGCTCCCAGTGCAGCACCTGCTTGGGATTCCCTCTCTCCCTCTCCCTGCCCCTCCCCCTCTTGCGTGGCTGTGCTCTCTCTCTCTCAAATAAACCTAAAAAAAAAAAAAAAAAAAAAAAGAGCCTGAGTGGCTCAGTGGCCACCTGAGTGGCCGACATCGGCTCAGGTCATGATCTCACAGCTCGTGAGTTCAAGCCCCACATCAGGCTCTCTGCTGTCAGTGCAGAACCCACTTCATATCCTCTGTCTCCATTCTCTCTCTGCCCCTTCACTGCTCACACACATACTCTCTTTCAGGAATAAATAAATATTATAAATAAATAAAAAGAAAAAATATTTTTTAAAATCGGTATTGTAATACCAAAAATGGGGGGAAAAGACAATTTCAGGATAAACTGAATAAACAGAACTAGATGTACTTTTTAAAGACCAAAGCAAAAATCTCAAAGCAAAAATACCAGCTCTACCTACCACCTCCTTGCTCTGCGGCCTTGGGTTAAATCCCTTCCCTTCTCTTAGCCTCAGTTTACTCATCTTGAAATACGAAAAATACTACCAATAAAACCCGCCTTCAGAAGGCAGCTGTGAACATTCAGTTAAGACGTTGCTTGTAAGAAAGCACGTTAGCCTGGTATATACATCGGGGTGTCCCCATCTCAGCACTGCGGGCATTTGGGGTCGCGAGACTCTCTGTTGTGGGATGTCCTGTGGTTCAGCAGCACCCCTGGCCTCTGCCCACCAAGTGCCAATGGCGATCCCTCCTCCCTTTTCACACAACTGGGGAAACCAAACCTGCCGCCATTGCCGGTGTTCCCTGGGGGGTAGAACTGCCCCCCCCCCCTTCGAGAACCTCTGGTTTGCATGCCCCTCCCCCTTGCCCCCCCCCCCGGAGAACCTCTAGTTTGCATGCCCCTCCCCCCGTACCCCGCCATTGAGAACCTCTGGTTTGCATGCCCCTCCCCCTTACCCCCCCCTTGAGAACCTCTAGTTTGCATGCCCCTCCCCCCGTACCCCGCCATTGAGAACCTCTGGTTTGCATCCCCCCCCCCCCCCCCCCCGTTGAGAACCTATGTTACATGCCCCTCCCCAACACTGGTCCCAGTCCGGGTCTCACGCCCAGAACCACTGGTCCCGACCGCTCTCACGTTGGGCAGGAGAAAACCAGAGCCCGGAGCCTCGGCCTGTGGTCATATTGTGTCGGTTCCCTCGGGCGCCGCACAAATGACCTCAAACTGGATGGTTTAAAGCAGCCGCAGTTTATTTTCTCACGGTTGTGGGGAACAGAAGTCCTAAATCAGGGTGGAGGTGGGGCGATGCTCCCTCCAAAGTCTCTGGGGGAGAATCCTTCCTGATCCTTCCAGCTCCCAGCACATCCCTCCGACCGACGTGTCCATTTTCACGTGGACTTCGTCTCTGTATCTCTGCCTCCGCTCTCTCCCTCTCTTTTTTTTTTTAAGATTTGGTTTTTAAGTGATCTCTACACCCAGCAGGAGGCTCAAACTCACGACCCTGAGTTCAAGAGCACAAGATCTACCAACTGAGTCAGCCAGGAGCCCCTGTCTTCTCTAAAGGGCCTCTGTCGTTCGACTTAGGGCCCATCCAGAGAAGCCAGGATCATCTCACCTAGAGATCCTCAACCTTACCATTGGTGCCCAAATCCTTCTTCCAAGGGATAAAAGGTCACACTCACAGGGGTTAGGACTTGGACCTGTCTTCTGGGGACCACAGTTCAACCCCCTACAGTTTTATAGCTTTTTGGTAGTAGGGCCAGAACTGAGGCTGAAGTGTTCCGACTCCTAGGATTTCCTTACCCGTGCTAAACTTCAATTTCCTCACCTGTCACATGGGCCCAACGAAGGGACCGCCCTCATCGGGTGGCTGTGTTCGTGGCACCCAGGGTGGGATGCCACTTTCACGCACCGAAGCACTTTGCACAATGCCCGGCTTCTAGCAGGTGTTCCGGAACCGTTCGCTCTGGCTCTCACAGTCGCGACCATCGATTTCATTACCATTCGCTCTTCTCTGCAATGAAGTACGTGTCTTGTCTCTAGGGAAGGGTCGCCTCAAGCCACAAACTAGGTGCTCCCATCACCCGTTCAGTGCTTTGCCCTCTCACATCACTTCTGCCCGCGGATGGCGGTACACGGTGTGGAACCACGGTCCACCGTGGAAAGAGAACTAGTAATGACGGAAAGTGCCCCGCGTGCTTTTCTCTTCGTTCCCTGTAGCCCAGCCAGAAAGACGACGCTTCTCTTGTTCCACAAGTAAACTCTAAACTGGGGCGCCGGCTCGGCTCAGGTCAGGATCTTGAGGTTCTTGAGTTCAAGCATCGGGCTCTGTGCTGACTGCTCAGGGCCTGGAGCCTGCTTTGGATTCTCTCTCTCTCTCTCTCTCTCTCTCTCTCTCTCTCCCTCTCCCCTCCCCCACTCACACTCTGTCTCTCTCTCATAAACATTTAAAAAAATTAAAAATTAAACTCTAAACTCCTGACATCAGTGTTCAGCTACTTTTAAACAGGCAGGACGGTCTTGGGAAGCATTTTAACCCAGAAGAAAATGTGTTCTGTGCAGCTCTCACCTTCTGGAAACTTCTGACCGGGAGCGATTTACATACAAATTGATTCCATGCCCTTTTCTTTGTCAAGCTTAAGGCTCTTTAAACTTATCTCTTTCCATCTTCGGTAACCTCAATTGAGTTACTAGTTAAAATATACCCTGCTGGTCTCACAAATTTGGCTCTCTGTAATTGGGTGTTTTCATTCCCGGGCATATTTTTGTAATGGAGGGGTCCTGCCTTGCAGGTTAGAGCCTCACCTTATCTCACTGGCGGCAGGAAGGTAATTGTCAAGACTGAAATACGAAGACATGGGACAATGCAGCAGAGAGTCTGGGGACTTCTGAAGTGAATTGCCACCGTCCAGCGGTTTTCCTGGAACGATACTGTGGCTGAAGTTGTCGCGTACCCACCTGCTGCTTCCCCTTTCTTTCCTCGCTAGCAGATAGAGAAATTTAATTCAGGCACCTGGAGGGGGATATTCAAGGAAAGGATGCTCCCACTACGTTTCCACCCATCCATCGAGCCCTTCTGCCAGAGATAGTTCTAGAAGTGGGCATGTAACCTAGTTCTGGCCGCAGAGATAAAAGGGGAAACCTGCTAGGGGGCTTTACAGAAAGGTTTTCCTCCTCTGTAAAGATGGGTGCTCAAGGATAGAGGCCTCCTGTCCTGCCTTTGACCCGATAGTGGGAGGAAGTGCTGGGGCGGCAGCAGCTATCCTGTGATCGTGAGGACACATGCACAGGGACTAAGCCAATAGGGCAGGTGATAGGCTAAAAGGCTGGAGAGGACTGGTTTCTAGATGGTACAGGTGATCTCCTGAACCAGTCCTGGAGCAGATTCTTGTTAAGTGAAGTAAAACATGGCCCTATTATTTGAGCCAAATTTAGACCATCCATTGGTACTTGTTGAAAACATCCTGATGCGGGGATATTCATAGTGTCTCCCTCTCCTGGCTCATTTAAACTTTAAGGCATCTTATGACAGAGCAGTCTTGAGGCATTCACCTAACTGACTTCTGCACTGGTGGCCACAGTTCAGTCCATAGCAGGAACCAATTTCCTAATTTTCAAATTTTCCATAATTTTTTGGACTGTTTTCAAAGCAAATGGAGAGATGGTTTGTGTGGCTTCCAGGCAGACAATGTAGGAAAACTTGTTAAAAAATAAACAAAAAACAAAGGTCAGGGTGCCTGGGTGTCTCAGTCTGTTGAGCAACCGACCCCTGATTTCAGCTCAGGTCATGATCCCAGGGTCATGGGATCGAGCCCCACATCGGGCTCCACGCTAAATATGCAGCCTACTTAAGATTCTCTCTCTTTCCCTCTGCTCCTCTCCCCCGTTTGCATGTTCTCTGTCTCAAGAAAAAATAAAAGTAAAATAAATAAAAAATTTTTAAAGATCCTCTAAGCCATATCGATTTGGGTTCAAATTCCAGCTTTATCAGTTATTAGCTGTGTGACTTTGGGAAAGTTGCATAGCTTCTCTGAGCCTAAGTCTCCCCGTCCATGAAACAGACATAAACTGTACCTGACCACGTCTCCTGGGTTATTGGGAGGAGTGAGGGAGCTAATATTTGCAAAGAACTTAGCAGCGGCTGGCAAACCACATACTCTTCATAGTCATGTTTCTTTAGGTTTTAAACATGAATACACTCAATCAGTAAAAATAGATTCAAGTTGTAGCTTAGGAAAAAATAATCATCTGTCAAGGGAAAATGAAGAGCTGTATAAGTAATTCTTAGCTATTTTTATGATTCTTTCTTGAGAATGCAAAGGGGAGATTGCTTTTAGTATTCTTTTTACCGTGACTATAGGTTTAAACGACACCCAGAGTTCCCCAAAAAGCTTAAAATTGCCTCTAATTCATTTCTGCTGTGCCAGCAAACATCACCGTATCACCCAGGTACCAGCTACAAATTCTTTCCTGGATATCTTTCATATAATTTGTACGTTAATCTTGGGACTGTTATCTTAGAATCTCAATGTGTTATTTGCAAATCATCTTGTTATCTCTCTTACAACTATTGAGCAAGCAGACCGTTGATATATTCATGACCTTCCGAAATTCAATCAAGGAATTATTGCATAGAGAAAGAAAAATGTGTTTCCCCCAGGCTGGTGAAAGTTGGCCATTCAGGCTTGTTTAGCTGAAAACATCTTCAGTGTCATTGTCCCTTTTCTAAAATTTGCCACAATTTTCCAGCTGTTTGTGAAGGACTATACAGAGGATATTTTTTCTGACGTTTTGCCTTTTGGACTTTGATTACGTGGCATTGCCACTAGAAACCACCTTCCTTTTTTTTTTTAATTTTTTTAAATGTTTATTTATTTTTGAGAGAGGGAAAGAGCACATGTGAGCGGGGGAGGGGTGGGGTGGGGCACAGAAGATCTGAAGTGGGCTCTACACTGACAACAGAGCCCAGCGTGGGGCTCCAGCTCACGAACCATGAGATCATGGACTGAGCCAAAGTCAGATGCTTAACTGACTGAGCCTCCCAGGCACCCAGGATGCTATCTTCCTTAAATGGAGCATCAAGCGTTTGGCCTGTCCTACCTACTCTTGAATCCTCTACTGTGCAACTTTTGGTTTGTGCTCAACCTCTCTGTGCTTCAGTTTGTCACGTGTAAACTGAGGGTTCTGAGAGCCACCACACACAGGCATATGGGAGCATCAAATGATTTAATCAGCACGGAAGGTATTTAATAGAGTTCCCGGCACAGGGTAAACACTTGCATCACATGAACATTTAACTTCCGGAAAAATCCAACCGCAGGAGCTGGGAAGAATCAAGACAGAGAATAAAGTTACAGTGCACATGATGCCCTGACGTGACCCTGGAGGGGCAGAGAGAGGTGGAGAGAGACAATCCCAAGCAGGCTCTGTGCTTTCAGCCTGGAGTTCCACGTGGGACTTGATCTCACGACCATGAAATCATGACCCGAGCCGAAATCAAGAGTTTGATGTGCAACCAACGCGGCCACCCAGGCGCCCCACAATTCAAACCTTTTTGCCCACTTTTTAACAACTCTGAAATGAGGATACCTCTGTAATCAATAGCGTGTCATAGTTTCATTGAAAGCCTTTTTTCTCTTCTCTCATGACATATAAAATAATGACACGATATATGCAACTGTTACCCTGAGTGCCGACTTTGATCCTGGGCACAAAAATCTAACTCCATTGTGAATGTCAGCTAACTGGGATTGTAACCATTTGAGTCCTTGCCAAAATCATCCGCTCCCTGAATATTCTGACTTGGGGGATGTATTCCCAACTCAGATTTCACTGTCGCACAGCTCCAGCCGTGACAATCAACTTCTCCATGGCTGAATTTTTTCCATATTCGACATCCTTCTTCCTGCTGCCCCTCACCAATGGTTTGGCTCAGGTCATGATCTCATGGTCTCACGGGTTCAAGCCCCGAGTCGGGATCTGCACTGGCAGCATGGAGCCCGCTTGGGACTGACTCTCTCTCTCTCTCTCTCTCTCTCTCCCTCTCTCTCCCTCTCTCTCTTCCCCTCCCCCACTCATGCTGTCTCTGTCTCTTGAAATAAACAAATAAATAAAAGACTCGTTACAAAAAAAAAAGACAAATCAAAAGGAAACCACCGTGAGCCAACTCAAGCATTGCCTCTCTGTAGCAAACCGTGAAAATCAAGCCCGAACAGGTTTGTGAGAAAAGGTGACCAACGTGAGCTTAGCTGGTTGGTCCGAAAATGGCAGCAAACAAATAGAAACTTTCCACCCTTGAAGCCCTGGGTCTTTTACTGCGATGTTAGAGAAAAGACCTTGGGGCGCCCGGGTGGCTCAGTCGGCTAAGCTAAGCATCTGACTTCGGCTCAGGTCATGGTCTTGCGGGTCTTGAGTTCAAGCCCCGCATGGGGCTCCGTGCTGACAGCTCAGAGCCTGGATGGAGTCTGCTCGGTATTCTGTGTCTCCCTCTCTCTCTGTCCCTCCCCCACTCACACTCTGTCTCTGTCTCTCTCACTCTCTCTCTCAAAAGTAAATAAACATTAAAAAAGAAAAAGAAGACCTTGATAGGAAAAATGGACAAAGTGCCACGTGACGAACTAGTACGAAACAGGACACGTGTAATTTATTAAGCATCGTTTCTATCATGCGTCGCCACTCACCAGAGTTATTTTATCTGAAGCTGATACAAAGAAACTAAAGGGAATAGGTCCCCCTGCATTTCATACTGCAAATGTCCACGTCCTTCCCAAATGCTCAGCGTGCATTTCAAGTATGACTCGAAAGAACGCATAGAAGGCTCTGAATGAGCGCTTGCTTCCTCCTCTGTAACCGGGGAACAGTAATAATAATTCCTATCTCGCCGGAGTTTTGCAAAGAAGACTTGTGCAGATAGTCTTTAGGCAAGCCCTTTTCAAATGTAAATCACGACATCATCTGTGTTATCAGTAGACCTTAAGAGACCTTCAGACCCATGTCGTCCAGGAGAAATATAATGTGAACCACATGTGTAATTTTAAACTTTCTATAGGTAAAAAGAAACGGGTCTCTTTTAAATAGGTAAAAAGAAACAGGTGAGGTTAATTTTAGTAATATATTTTATTTAACCCGATATAGCTAAAATGTCGTCTTAGCCTGTGACCAATACAAAAAATTAAAGAATTTTGTAATGTCTATTTATTTTTGAGAGAGAGAGAGCACAAGCAGGGGAGGGGCAGAGAAAGAGAAACACACAGAATCTGAGCGGTCAGCACAGAGCCCGATGAAGGGCTCGAACTCACGGGCCGCGAGATCATGACCTGAGTTGAAGTTGGATGCTTAACTGACTGAGCCACCCAGGCGCCCCCAATACAAACAATTGTTAATTTGATATTTTACATTCTTTTTTTTTTTTTTAACGTTTTATTTATTATTGAGACAGGGAGAGACAGAGCATGAACTGGGGAGGGTCAGAGAGAGAGGGAGACACAGAATCTGAAACAGGCTCCAGGCTCCGAGCTGTCAGCACAGAGCCCGACGCGGGGCTCGAACTCACGGACCGCGAGATCGTGACCTGAGCCGAAGTCGGACGCTTAACCGACTGAGCCACCCAGGCGCCCCTTACATTCTTTTCTTTATTCATACTTCTTTGAAATCTGATGGATGCTTTACATGCACGGCATATCTTGATCCAGACCAGCCACATTTCAAGTGCTGCCATGGCACGTGTTGCTAAGTTACCACACTGGACAGACAACTTGAGAGAGAACCTGGAAGAAGGACGTTCAGCTCCTTCCCCTTCCATTAAAAAAATGTGTTTTTTTTTACCAAAAATAAAAATGGAAGAAAAAAAAAAAGATCTCCTTAAGGGCGCCTGGGTGGTTCAGTCGGTTGAGCGTCCAACTTTGATTCGGGTCACGATCTCACGGTTTGTGGGTTCAAGCCCGACGTCAGGCTCTGTGCTGACAGCTCAGAGCCTGGAGCCTGCTTCGGATTCTGTGTCTCCCTCTCTCTCTGCCCCTTCCCCACTTGCTCGTGCGCACTCGCTCGCTCTCTCTCTGTCTCTAAAAAATAAATAAACATTAAAAAAAGGTTTTACGTAAAAAAGATTTTTTTTAATTTTTAAAAATTTTTAAATATTTGAGGGGCGCCTGGGTGGCTCAGTCAGTTAAGCGTCCGACTTCGGCTCAGGTCACGATCTCGCGGTCCGTGAGTTCGAGCCCCGCGTCGGGCTCTGGGCTGATGGCTCGGAGCCTGGAGCCTGCTTCCGATTCTGTGTCTCCCTCTCTCTCTGCCCCTGCCCCGTTCATGCTCTGTCTCTCTCTGTCTCAAAAATAAATAAAACGTTAAAAAAATTAAAAAAAAAATAAAAAAAAAATTTAAAATATTTGAGAGGGAGGAAAGAGAGAGAGTATGCGTAAGAGGGAGGGGCAGAGAGAGAACCCCACAAGGGGTTCAGTCCCCCAGACCGTGAGATCGTGACCTGAGCAGAAATCAAGAGTCAGATGCTTAACCGACTAAGCTGCCCAGGAGCCCCTAAAGGTTTTTTTTAACTAAAGATTTGCAGTTGCCCAGTAGGTCCTGCCAATACGTGGTACAAAGCCTCAGCAGATACAAAATTTCATACAGTATAAAGTAAACCGGGCCCCTTACTCTGTCTTCCAGAAACTGAGTTTCCATCCCCAGAAGCAGCCACAGTTAGCAGATTCTCAGATTCTCCTGTCTCCTGCCAGAGACGTTCTAAACAAAAGCATAGATGTGCATTCAAGTATAGACAAACAGACTAGATTAGATATCCACGCATACATGTGCATACTGTTTTTTACTCTCTTTTCCGCACAAATGTGAACATGCTCTACAGACTATACTATACCTTGATTTTTTTTTGTTAGGTCTTAGCTGTGTTACATTGGGCAAGTTACTAAACTTCTCTGTGCCTCAGTTTCCTCATCTGTGAGTGGGAGTGACAGTACTAACATACCTATGTTATGGGTTACTATAACATATGGGTTTTTTTTTCTTAATAAATGTTTATTTATCTTTGAGAGAGAGAAAGAGACAGAGCCCGAGCAGGGGAGGGGCAGAGAGAGAGGGAGACACAGAATCCGAAGCAGGCTCCAGGCTCTGGGCAGACGGCACAGAGCCCGACGCGGGGCTCGAACCCACGAACCGTGAGATCATGACCCGAGCCAAAGTCGGACGCCCAACCCACTGAGCCACCCAGGCGCTCCTACCTATGTTATATGTGTTAACTAACTGAAATTTAAATAAAAACTTAGAAAAAATAAAATTCCTACTCTAGAGCGTTGTTGAGAAGATTCAATGAGTTAAGCGCATAAGACTTAGAACAACGCCTGGCACATTCAATACGTTAGACTTTTTTTTCCAGTGGCTACAAATTATCCCGTTGCATGGCTCGACTGTAATTGATGGAAACAGTCCCCTGTAATGGACATTTAGTTTGCTTTTCTTCCCCCAATCTTTGCTCTCCCAGGAATGCCTTAATGACTAGCTTCATGCATAGGTCATGTTGACCATGTGCAAGTAAACTAGAGAATAACCGCAGGATAGGAATTTCTTGGTCGGAGGGCATGTGCCTGTTTAATTTGGGTTTCACTGCCAAGTTATCCTCCCAGGAGACCTTACCAGTTGACAGTCCAGCTGGCTGCATGGGAGGTGTGCCCGCTTCCCAGAGTCTCAGGCTCATGGGACGCGTCAACCCTGGTCCCTCCTCTGCCCGCTGAAGACACGGGAAATGTTCCAACACGGTGGTTTCTATTTGTCCTTCTCGCGCTGCGGTGAGGCTGGGGTCTTCCTGTGTCTAAGGGTTACTTGAATTTCCCTTTCTTGGAGAGAAACTCTGCTCATTTTTCTATTGGATTGTTAGACTAAGCCTTTTTAAATCCCTGTCTCTCTCACTGATCCCTCCCGGGTTTCTCCCTACCCACCACCTGGATGCCTTTCCCCCCGCCATCCCTCCCTGGCAGTAATCCAGACTTCCTTTCTGCCGTCTTGAGGTGTGATTTCAATGGCATATTGTTAGGTTTTCACCCAGGAGTAGCACACGTCTTTGGCCAAATCGTGTCTCCGGGGCAGAAATGGGCTTCTGTGTATTCCAAGAATGACTGACACTGGGCGTATATAAGGCAGGCATTTGATGAGTACTTCTCAAGTGTATATTTTTTTTTAATTTTTTTTTTAACGTTTATTTATTTTTGAGACAGGGAGAGACAGCATGAACGGGGGAGGGTCAGAGAGAGGGAGACACAGAATCTGAAACAGGCTCCGGGCTCTGAGCTGTCAGCACAGAGCCTGGTGCGGGGCTTGAACTCACGGACCGCGAGATCATGACCTGAGCCAAAGTCGGATGCCCAACCGACTGAGCCACCCAGGCGCCCCTCAAGTGTATTTTTTTAAAAAGAAAATTAGTTGGCTCACAGCTGTAGAAAAAAGAACATCACTTTCCCAACATTTCTTTTTTCAAATGATTAAAATTATCCCATTTACTCCATCATTGAAAGTACCACCCTATTAACCATTATTAGTAATAGTAAATTGTTGCAGTTGACTATTAAAACCATTGACTTTTAACTGCCCGGCTAGCTCAGTCGGTAGAGCGTGAGACTCTTAAAACCATTGACTTTTATTGTTAAATTATTAAAATCCAAGGACTTTAAAAGCAAAAATAGTTTCTCCCCCAAGAGGACTACTTTTCTTCTTTTTTTAAAACATGTTTATTTATTTTCGAGAGAGAGGGGAGGGGCAGATAGAGACAGTGAGAGAATCCCAAGCAGGCTCCACACTGTCAGTGTAGAGTTAACCCAGGGCTTGATCCTGTAAACTGACAGATCATGACCTGAGCCAAAACCAAGAGTCGGACGCTGAATTGACTGAGCCACCCAGGTGCCCCCAAAGAGGACTATTTTAAATAGTTTGTTTAAACACCTTTAAATATTTTACCTATGATTATACAAACATACACTAAAAATTGTAGGGATGGGGCACGTGGGTGGCTCGGTTGGTTGAGCGTCTGACTCTTGATTTCAGTTCAGGTCATGATCCCAGGGTCATGGGTTCAAGCCCTGCGTCGAGCTCCATGCTGAGTGTGGAGCCTGGTTAGGATTCTCTCTCTCTCTCTCTCTCTCTCTCTCTCTCTCTCTCTCTCTCAAATTAAAAAAAAAAAAAAAGCGTAGGGGCGGACGTGTGTGTATACATACATAAAGACAGAAACACACATGGTTTGGGGAGTTGTTAGCAAAAATCAGATCCTACATTTTGTTTTTCCAAATTGGAATTCTTTTATTTCAATCATTTCTTCAGCAAATATTTACTGAGTACCTACTATGTGCACCGTATTTTTTGTTTGATTGCGTGTTTATTTTTTGTGCTTGTTTTTTAGCAAGTGATTTCCATGATCAAGAAAGTAGTCACTTTCAAGAAAGTCAAGAAAGTATCTCGCTTGTGTCACAGCGAGATAGTTGCAGAATCTTGAGTTTGGAATAAATTTCCAGATTTCTTTCCCCTGTCTCCAAACAGAACATCCCACACATCTAAGTCAGTCTACCATCTATTGGAATTTAAAAGGCCCTCCGGTGAAAGACTTCACTGCAATCTTCAGCGCCTCTCCTAGAGTTTGCTTACCTCTGTGTTCTTTGGAGGAAACGATCCATATAAAAGATAATAAATGATACAGCAAAGTGCTCATAGCGTGCACCTGTGTCAAGGAAATAAAACATGGTAACATATTAAATTTGAGATATTCAAATCAGAGTCTGGGTCCCAATCACGGTTAATCTCCTTTTCCAGATACATAGCTTTGGTATAGAAGACATTTAGCCCCTCTAAGCCTTCGTTTTCAAAAGAGTTCTAAAAGCCAGTGTAATAAGAAAAATAAATACGATAAAAAATTAACCTTGAACATCCTTTCTATTATCATAGGATAGGAGGAGGGGCCACCAAAGCTCTGCCCTGGAATAATGCACATGATTGCTCATATAATTCAAATAATTCTTTTTCCTCTTTTCTCCCCACACACACATACAGGATTCAGGGAGGCTAATTGCACCTAGAGGTGACTGCACTCTGATAGTAACTATTTCATATGTTTTTTCTGATCATTAAATATATAAGTCGGAGCACCTGGGTGGCTCAGTTGGTTAAGCGTCTCTTGATTTTAGCTCAGGTCATGATCTCCTGTTTCCTGAAATCGAGCCCCACGTAGGGCTGTGCGCCGACAGCTCGGAGCCTGCTTGGGATTCTCTCTCTCCGCCCCTCCCCACTCACATGGGTCCTCCCTCTCTTTCAAAATAAATAAACTTTAAAATATATATATCATGTAAGGCAACTAGTTCAGTGCCTAGCACGCAGTAGACATCCTACAAATGTTGGCTCTGATCTTTACCACCACAACTACCCTACTAGAAGAAAATTTTCTTTCTTTTAAGCCAGATTTCACGTTTTGTTCTGCCCCAGTCATCCCAGCCTACTTCCAGCAAAACTGCAGACCTGGAATTCTCTCTTCTTCCCCTGAGCAGTTTCCTCGCACAGTCGATGGCACATCACAAGCCATCGGTAAACACTTGTTGAATGTATTACAAAACCTGCAATTTTATTTATTTATTTTTTTAAACATTTATTTATTTTTGAGACAGAGAGAGCATGAACAGGGGAGGGTCAGGGAAAGAGGGAGACACAGAATCCGAAACAGGCTCCAGGCTCTGAGCTGTCAGCACAGAGCCCGATGCGGGGCTCGAACCCACGGACCGTGAGATCGTGACCTGAGCCGAACTCGGATGCTTAACCGACTGAGCCACCCAGGCGCCCCAAAACCTGCAATTTTAAAAGGATAAGGGCAGGAGCGCTTGGGTGGCTGCCTTGGTTACGCCTCAACTTCAGCTCAGGTCATGATCTGTGGGTTGTTGGGTTCCAGCCCAGCATTGGCTTCTGCGCTGACAGCTCAGAGCCTGGAGCCCGTTTTGGATTCTGTGTGCGTCTCTCTCTCTCTCTCTCTCTCTGCTTCTTGCCCGCTTGTGCTCTCTCTCAAAAATGAATAAATAGCCTTGCGGCCGGAACCGCCATCTTCCAGTAATTTGCCAAAACGACCAACACAAGGGAAAGAGGAGAGGTACTCGCTATATGTTCTCTGGGCCTTTTAGAAAACATAGGGGCGCCTGGGTGGCGCAGTCGGTTAAGCGTCCGACTTCAGCCAGGTCACGATCTCGCGGTCCGTGAGTTCGAGCCCCGCGTCGGGCTCTGGGCTGATGGCTCGGAGCCTGGAGCCTGTTTCCGATTCTGTGTCTCCCTCTCTCTCTGCCCCTCCCCCGTTCATGCTCTGTCTCTCTCTGTCCCAAAAATAAAAAAAATAAAAAAAATAAAAAAAAAAAACGTTGAAAAAAAAAGAAAACATGGAGTTGTTCCTTTGGCAACATACATGCGAATCTACAAGAAAGGTGATATTGTGGACATCAAGGGAATGGGCGCTGTTCCAAAAAGAACGCCCCACAAATGTCACCGTGGCAAAACCGGAAGGGTCTACAGTGTTACCCAGCATGCTGTTGGCATTGTTGGAAACAGACACGTGAAGGGCAAGATTCTTGCTAAGAGAACTAATGTACGTGTTGAGCACATTAAGCACTCCAATAGCCGGGATAGCTTCCTGAAGCGTGTGAAGGAAAATGGTCAGAAAAAGAAGGAAGCCAAGGAGAAAGGTACTTGGGTTCAACCGAAGCACCAGCCTGCCCCACCCAGAGAAGCACACTTTGTGAGAACCAATGGAAAGGAGCCTGAGCTGTTGGACCCCATTCCCTATGAATTCACGGCATGATAAATGTAAAAAAAAATGAAAGACTTCAAGACTGTAAAAAAAAAAAAAGGGGGGGTGGGGGATGTGGGCAAAATAAAGGGGAGAGATTGTCCGATAGGAACACCTGCCCATTACTGTCAAGATTACAAAAAATAATAATAGGTCTGATATCCAATGAGTGCGTAAATGGGCTTTAGGAGCCCCTGGGTGGCTCAGTTGGTTGAGCATCTGAGTTCAGCTCAGGTCAGGATCTCACGATTCATGAGTTTAAGCCCCACGTTGGGCTCACTGCTCTCAGTGCAGGGCCCACTTTGGGTCCTCTGTCCCCCTGCCCCTCTGCCCCTCCCCCACTCGCTCTCTGTCTCTCGAAAATAAACAAAAAATTCAATAGAAAATTTAAAAATAAAGAAATTGGCTTCAGCTTTTCAGAAAGGCCGTACACTCTTTCATTTCTTCTATAACTATTTCTTTTTTTTTTTTAATTTTTTTTTAATGTTTATTTATTTTTGAGACAGAGAGAGACAGAGCATGAACGGGGGAGGGGCAGAGAGAGAGGGAGACACAGAATCCGAAGCAGGCTCCAGGCTCTGAGCTGTCAGCACAGAGCCTGACATGGGGCTCGAACTCACGGACCGCGAGATCATGACCTGAGCCGAAGTCCGACGCTCAACCGACTGAGCCACCCAGGCGCCCCTTTCTATAACTATTTCTTATATTCCTACCTTGTGCCAGGTTTACAGTGGTAAACAAGACAGACAAGAGCTTTCATGGACCTGTGGGGAGAAAACAATAAAGAAATACGGTCAAGAAGATGCCTTCAGGGGTGCCTGGGTGGCCCAGTTGGTAGAGCGTGTGACTCTTGATGATCTTGGGGCCCCACCTTGGGGGTAGAGATTACTTAAAAGTAAAATCTTTTTTTTTTTAATTTTTAATGGTTTTTTAAATTTTTTTTTTTTTTTTTTTTAATTTTTTTTTTTCAACGTTTATTTATTTTTGGGACAGAGAGAGACAGAGCATGAATGGGGGAGGGACAGAGAGAGAGGGAGACACAGAATCGGAAACAGGCTCCAGGCTCTGAGCCATCAGCCCAGAGCCTGACGCGGGGCTCGAACTCACGGACCGTGAGATCGTGACCTGGCTGAAGTCGGACGCTTAACCGACTGCGCCACCCAGGCGCCCCTTAAATTTATTTTTGAGAGAGATAGAGTGCGAGTGGGGGAGGGGCAGAGGGAGAGGGAGACACAGGATCTGAAGCAGCTCCAGGCTCTGAGCCATCAGCACAGAGCCCGCCGCAGGGCTCGAACCCACAAACCGTGAGATCATGACCTGAGCCAAAGTCGACACTCAACCGATTGGGCCCACAAATAAACTCTTAAAAAAACAAAGATGCTTTCAGATTTCAATGTTCTGTGAAGGAAATAAACAGAGATAGGACAGAGAGTGACTCCAGACCTATACAGAGATTCGGGAAAGGCCTCCCAGGAGAGGACATTTGCACTGAGGTGTAGGGTGTTAACTTAAATGTCAATGTCCAACAAGGCCAAAAATAAAAATGTGTAAAGGTTTACGCATGGTATTGTGTAAGCTGAACAGCTTCATTTTCATTCTCCCCTTTAAAGAAGAAGCATGGCCAAGCATTTAAAAGTCTATGCCATCTTCTAGAAGAAGTACGAACAGGGGGA
Source organism: Panthera tigris (assembly GCF_018350195.1). Taxonomy (NCBI): domain Eukaryota; kingdom Metazoa; phylum Chordata; class Mammalia; order Carnivora; family Felidae; genus Panthera; species Panthera tigris. The sequence goes on from NC_056662.1 coordinate 10,111,551, forward strand.
CCCTTATAAACTCTTATTTGGTGGGGGGTATTATACAACCCTTTGGAGAATGTAAGACACCTAAAGTTGAAGGTGCGGGTTCCCTACAACCCAACACTTCTATGTCAAGGTACATTCATTATTTTTTAAGGATTTTATTTTTTTAAGTAATCTCTACACCCAGAGTAGGGCTTGAACTTACAACCCTGAGATCAAGAGTCACACAATCTACCTACTGAGGCAGCCAGGAGGTGGCTGTAGTTATATTTTTTGGATGAACCCTTCAAAGATCTCTTCTTAGGGAAGTAAGGAAAGGTTCTTTTCAATTCAAAATTTGAACCAGAAGACAAAAGTAATTAATTAACTCTACAAATATTTATAGAATACATATACGTGCCAGGAACTATTCAAGGCTCCAAGAAACCCACGGTGAAGGAAACCATCAAAGACCAGGCCCTCATGGACATAATGGGAAAAATCACACAAGAAACAAATAAAAAGTTTTACCCTCACTGAACACTTAATATATACCCAGTTTGTAATCCTGGTTTTATGCAAGAGGAAACTGAGTCTCAAGGAAATTGTCATTTGCCCACAGCGAGCCAGCTAGAAAGATGGAGAACATACTAGCCCAAGACCTTGGCGCCTGAACTCCACTTGGGTCAGTGTCTACCTTCCCCAGTGGAGCCTATCAGGAAGGCGGGTGTGAATTTTCCTTTCCTTTCCTTTCCTTTCCTTTCCTTTCCTGGGCACCCATTGCCTGGCTCATAAAGAGTTGTGTGGTTTTAAGATAAGAGCAGGTCGTGTACCATATTGGAGAACTATCAGGAAATAAAGCCTGCTTAAGAGACTGGGAATGGAGACAGATTTCAGAATTATTTACTCAGGTGTGGGAGTCAAGTCTAAAGAGATAAGAAAGGGGGCGCCTGGCTGGCTCAGTTGGGAGATACATGTGACTCTTGATCTCAGGGCCGTGAGTTCAAGCCCCATGTTGGGTGTGGAGCCTACTAAAAAAAAAAAAAAAGAAAAGAAAAGAAAGAAAAAACAAAGAGATAAGAAGGACCATTCCTTTCTCCGAGCCATGCACCGCCCTGGTCACTTCCACCTGACTTCTCCCCCTTTCTTCCTTGAAGAGAACCCCTAGCCAGTCCCTGACAGCAAAAGTGTGACCCAGATGCTCTCAACCACTGAGACAAGGATGTAAGACGAGACCCTGGCAAGTGCCTTCCATAAGGGGGCAGTAGGAAGAGAAGTGAAGTCAGGCAGAGGAGAATCAAAATCAGGTGTCCGTGTTTAATTTTTATTCTCCACTGATGAGGAAGTCCTGCTTTGGGATACGCAGCCCACAGAATGGGTGAGGAACCCCTGCATCTTCCTGCCCAGGGGCCAACCCTCCTGCTTCTAGAACAGAATGGCTCTCATAGGGACGCTCCCCTGAATTTGTCTTTTGACACATTTTTCTTCTAACAGGAAAGTTACAAATATACTAAAGTAGAAAAAAAAATCACACAACGAACATCCCCGCACCCTTCACCCGTAGTCAACAACTCTTAACGATTCACATTCGCTTTAGGATATTCCATCTTTAAAAATGCCAGGGACAGGGATTTCATTTTGATTGTTCTTTGCATTTACCGTGTGTCTGTTTTTACTAAGTTCCTAAGTTAAATGTTAGCTTATTTATTTTCAACCTTTCCTTTCCTAAAGAAATGTATTTTCCTTGTATCACGGCAAACGTATCCCACATTTTTTCAAAGCAACTCCTGTTTATATACATTTATGCATAACGATGCATATACATTATGCATAACGATGATGCTTTCAATATTAGGGTCATTTTACGTTTTTTCCTTTCTTTCTTGATTTCTGCCAACTTCTCCCCCCTCCCTATATACTCTTCCTTCTCCCCCCATAGCCCCTGTGCAGGATCTGTCTTCATAGTTAAGCTCATATCGTTGTATGTTTCTATCCAGGTTCCAGTAATCCTAGTTTATCACCCCCTTGCTTTACCAAAGCGGGGAATTGTGCATTTTACTCTTGTCATTCAACAATGCTTAGTGGCAGTTCCTTTAATCCAATGCTTACAGTTTCATTTCACTGTACATAATGTCTGTATAATATTCCATGAATGTGCCAGCAGTTATCATTTTTGTTTTCACTTTTTTGCTATCATTAACAATGCTCCAGTACCCATCTTTTTTTAAGCATGTTTAAAAACATTTTTTTAAATGTTTATTTATTTCTGAAAGAGGGAGAAATGGAGTGCAAGCAGGGAAGAGGCAGAGAGAGAGGGAGACACAGAATCCGAAGCAGGCTCCAGGCTCCGAGCTGTCAACACAGAGCCGACGTGGGGCTCCAACCCATGCATCACGAGATCATGACCTGAGCCGAAGTCGGGGGCTTAACCGACTGAGCCACCCAGGCGCCCCTAAAGTACACTTCTCTGAAAATTAAAAAACAAAATCTCAGGTGTTCTAGGAGCAGAAAGTTGCCGACAGTGGCCGCTGTGACATTTGGGCATCCGTATAATACAGCAAGGGGGTCAGCTTAGAAAGGGCCAGGGTCCCTCCCTGATGATCAGATCCTCTCAGTCCCAGCAATTCATTCACCTGTGGGATCACCCAGCACAAACCAATCAAGTACCTGCAAGGTGGGGCCCCTGACCTAGGCACTGTGACTTAATGGTGAAGAGTGTGGAGAAGGCTCCAGCTCTCAGGGGGCTGCTGTTCTGGTGGACAGAAGCAGACAATAAACAGGCAAGTAAAGGATATCAGCTCCGTGCATCGAAGAGGGCTGGGGTGGCCGCACGCTGGAGGTCTCTCTGAACACACATCCACCCTGAGCTGTGACTTGTTCAAGTTCAACAATCGCAATGAATCTCGTGATATTAAGTTTGTATGTATTGCAATGCGTTCACAGTTGCTTCCGATCTTTGACTCAAGTGAGGGCCTTTTTGTAATCAGTATAGTTTTCAGACCTTCAGGGTCTGCTCCTGGAGATCGGAAGCAAAGTCTGAGGAATCCCCATTTTTTGAAAACATACGGGGTAATTCGATGAACAGTCAGGTTGGGGAGTGACTTTATTCGAGGACGCTCAGGAAGCACATCTGACCTGCAGACATTCAGTGAAAAGACAGAGGAGGAAGGTGAGTGGAGATCTGAATTGAAAAGAGGGCTCCGAGAACTTTCTCACCACCGCCCCCCTCCAGAAAGTCGTGCCTTTCAAACTCTTAAACAGCAAAGGGACAAATCCCCCAGGGACCCCTCACCCCCCATCCTCAGGAAACCTCCTAGGACCACTTCTTGGGCTTGACTCATTTGATGTGCACTAGATATGTAAAAACAACAGCGGTGGGCTGCCGGAAATCCAGCATAAAGAAAAATCTAGAATTGCAAATGTAAAACTGCCCACCCTCTGACAAAGATTATGCGGATGGAACTGAAAGCCGACAACAGGAGCAGAAATGACCCGATACTGGCATATGTGTGAAATAAAAAGTGCCAGGGTTCCCGGCACGACCCCACCCCCCCCACCTCCATGAGGATTCTGGGAATTAACCATACCTACCTCAGACAGATTAAAAAGAAGACCGTTGTCATGTCAAGCTCTGAGCAACCCTGGGTGCTCAGTTAGGGCTTGACCCTCGATCCTCTGGTTTCTGGCTGCTCCCTCCCCCCCCCCCCCCCCGGGCAAATTCCTCCAGCGTTGCCAGCGCCCCGAGAGATCCAGAAATCCCCCTGGTTACCGTGTCCATTCCTGGGTGCTCAGCGAGTGGGCTCACCCGGGTGGCTGTAACTTTACTCCGACAACTTGGGAAAACAAACAGAGCCGTTCTGACCCTTTAGATTTCTTCTGCTTCCGCACACCCTCCCGAGCCTTGCACGCTTGTGGTGACCTGCACTAACTGTGAAGAAGCTTCCAGACGCGCGCGTGCCACCGCGGCACGGTCTATGCTTTTTCCTTTGACCTCCTTCAGGTGCCAGCTTTGCTGGTGGCCAGCGGTGTAAGCGCCGTGTGCTTCCCTTTGTAAGCACTTACCTGGTCTTCTCCCGCCAACGAGCTTAATCTCACTCTTCCTGAACCTTTCAAGCCATTTGAGGACGGCCCCAGCTGCTTCAAGGCTGCGTTGTGAAAAACAACCCCAACTCGGTCCCCGGTTTCTTCTGTTTACACAACTGCGTGAGGGGCTGGGGAGCCAAGGGTTTGAAAGTCACTTCATGTAAATGTCCTCATTAAAATATATGCATATGGTTTGAATATGCATGTTGTCGCATATGAAACGTGTGTGTTGTCATGAATTAAAGTACATATGTAAATAGCTATTAAAATATGTACACATACGCACCTAAGAACAAAGGATTCGCTTCAAGCGCCCGTTGGGGTAACATGGAACCTTCCTGAGTGTCGGCCCCGAGTAGCCCCATTTGAAACACTGGGGTGTTTATGTTTGCTGGTCCTGAAGGATACGGGCACTTTATCAAAAACTTTGGACAAGGGTGATATAAAGTCCCAGCTTTAGCACTGAGGTACATTCTCTCCCCGCCTGCTCCTCACTGACCCGCACGAACCACATCATGCTGGTATCCTGTCTCCCCATGTCCACAAGCTGTGCTTAAATGGCTCTGGTAGAAAATTCCAAAATGGTTTTTTTTGGGGGGGGGGGAAGGGCGGGGGGTGGGGGGGGAGGAAAGAGGCATGACTCATTTAAAAAGCAACCACAAAAGTAAATGCCGTATTTTTATTCTATCATTTATAATCTGCCCTCCCCCTCCCCCTCCCACCCCCACCTCTCCATAGGACCCTCCCCCCCCTACCCCCACCCCCCACCATCCACCTTCCCAAGGCCCTTCACACTTTGTACCTGGGATGAAGCGGGGAGGGGAATTTACAGCCCTCAGTGAAAATGTTCAGGGTCAAATTATATACTCTTCTGGTAAAGAGCAGGCAGTGGGAGTGGGGGAGTGTGGTCTTAACAATTCCGAGGCAGGCTTTAGTCCTGGCCGACGAGCTTGCGTCATGATAATACAATTTTGTATGTTAAACAACAGATGTCAAACAGAAGAAAGAGATGGGGTCTTTGCTTTTCTTCTCCTGTGGACCTTGCTCCCCCAAAGCAGCCATTTTTTCAGTTGCCATGACAGTGGTAATAGGAGTTTATCATTTTCCCATGCTTGCCGCATGCTAATTCGGAGACAATTCAGGAACGTTCTCCGGTTAGGCGAAGAAAGGATCCCAACCACAGGCCGCGATTGTGCTGGAGACGCAGAGTCTACCTTTGCCTTGATCCTCTCCCCACAATCCCCAGCTTCCAGTTTATGGAACAAGTTATGTAAAGCAGAAGTTTTTATTTGTCCGTCTACTAACGTATCCGTTACAATCAGCAACAGGGCCACCGATGCCGGATGCGTGGATTGACAAAGCAAGTTGGCCATTCTTTTGAAAAGAAGTCGAATGAATATCATCTCGATTGTAACTATGTATAATATCTATCAATCATATATGCACATTGAATACAGAACAAGTCTGCTCTGTCTCTCAAAACATCAGGCCCATTTACACACCGAGGAGAGGAAGGCAGCTCCTTGGAGAATCACCAAAACTGAGAAAATCATATATTTATAAGAAAAACGCCTTCTTGCGATGAACAAAGACGGCGTCAAAATTAAGCAAAATCACATTTGCAAGGGCTTCTTCTCCACATGAGGGAAGTGTATTCTAAAAAAATAGACAAGAAGGAAAAGTGGAAAAGTAGTTAAACCCGGATGGGGGGTACACGAATGTTCCTTATGTATTCCTTGGTGCTTTTCTGTAGGTTTGGAATATTTTATAATTCCTTAAAAAAAATTGTGAATCAAAGCCTTTCTGCTTGGCCTTTAATTAATATAGCCAAATGAGGAAAAAGGGAAAGAAAGGAAAAACAACGTAGCAGGGCAGAAGCAAAATTTAACCCCCAAGTGATTTATAGCAGACGTAGGTTTATTTCCCTCTTAATTTCTAACAGAATGTGGTGGTGGTTGGTCAGCTGATGTTTGTCTTTTTTTTTTTTCCTTCCTAATCCCTTAAAAAAAAAAATTCTTGCATCAGTGACCACTAAAATGATGACTTCAATTGTTGATAGAGGTTCTTCTCCAGGATTGAAAACCAGTTGCTTTTATATGCATTGTCCTCCTTATTTTTTAGGCATCTGGCACGTTTTATTCCTTTTTTGTTATTTTGAGTTGTTCTTTTATCATTATCTCCAGGAAGCAGCATTAGCATGCCGCAGATAAGACCACAGATCCAGATGTGCATATCAAAGGATGAACAGCTACTTATTAAGAAAAACTTTTCTTTCTAAGCCCAGCTTCTGTTCAAAGGAATAATAAAGCCTATGGCGTTAGTGACAAACTGGTAATTCAATGCCTTGTCACCACCGTGCATTGGAATGGAGGGTAAAAAAAAAAAAAAAAAAAGGCAGGTCAAAGAAATTGGTAAGGTCCACACTGGAGAAAGCTGAAAAGACAGAACTGGTGTAAAAGTTCATCTTCTCCAGACGTATATGCATTTACATCCTGCTGTGTCCATTCACGGTTTTCTGGGAGAAGCGAACGAGCCGCGAATGGGCTGGCTGGCTGGTATGCTTAAGGATGAATTTTGGAAGAGTGAAATGTATTTGCATTGAAAGCGTCTGATTTCAGTGCTGTCGACCTGTGCTTCCTCTGCACGTGAAAATATGCTTAATAACACGTGAGACGTGAGAGGCAAAAGAGACCAGTGCTGTAATCCTTTGCAAAGTAAATCTGAAAGCCCCTTTCGCGCCCCTCCGCTCCTCGTGTTAAGTGGCTTCTTTATCCCTCCAGTGTGTGTGCCTCTCTGTATCTCTGACAGGAACTGACATGCGTGGAGGCACATAGCTCCCCACATGCGTGCGGACATCTACACACATTTTCATACGTATATTTAGTGTAGTTTTTATGTTATTGTATTTCGTTTCATTTCATTTTTTATTTTACTTTATTATTTTATTTCGTTTCATTTCATTTTTTATTTTATTATTTTATTTCATTTTTTATTTTATTTTATTTCATTTTTATTTTATTTCATTTCATTTTTTATTTCATTTTATTATTTCATTTCATTTCATTTCATTTTTCATTTTATTATTTTATTTTGTTTCATTTCATTTTTTATTTTATTATTTCATTTGATTTCATTTTTTATTTTATTTTATTTCATTTTTTATTTTATTTCATTTCATTTCATTTTTTATTTTATTACTTTATTTCGTTTCATTTCATTTTTTGTTTTATTATTTTATTTCATTTTTTATTTTATTTCATTTTTTATTTTATTTCATTTCATTTCATTTTTTATTTTATTTCATTACTTCATTTTATTTCATTTCATTTCACTTTTTATTTTATTTTATTATTTTGTTTCATTTCATTTTTTATTTTATTATTTTATTTCATTTGATTTCATTTTTTATTTTATTTCATTTCCTTTCATTTTTTTAAATTTTATTATTTAGTTTAATTTAATTTAATTTTTTATTTTATTACTTTATTTTGTTTCATTTCATTTTTTATTTTATTTTATTTCATTTTATTTCATTTTTTATTTTATTATTTTATTTTATTTCATTTCATTTCATTTTATTATTTTATTTGTTTTTTATTTCATATTTTATTTTATTTTATTTTATTTTATTTTATTTTATTTTATTTTATTTTAAGTAATCTCTACGCCCAGCGTGAGGCTCGAACTCACAACCCCGAGACCAAGAGTCACGTGCTCCACTGACTGAGCCAGCCAGGGTCCCCTAGTGTGGTTGTTTTTAAAATTAATGCTGCTGGGGCGCCTGGGTGGCTCAGTCGGTTGGGTGGCCGTCTTCGGCTCAGGTCATGATCTCACGGTCCGTGAGTTCAAGCCCCGAGTCGGGCTCTGAGCTGACAGCCCAGAGCCTGCTTCAGATTCTGTGTCTCCCTCTCTCTCTGCCCCTCCCCCGCTCATGCTCTGTCTCTCTCTGTCTCAAAAATAAATAAACATTAAAAAATACTTTTAAAATTAATGCTGCCATGCCACACAGGTGACTCTTTCATTTCACTTAACCGTTGGATTTGCCAATCTTTCCAACTTGGCATCCGTAAGTCAGCCTCGTTCTTTTTCACTTGTATGTAGTAGTCCGCGGATTCGATGCACGGTGATGTACATAGTACATCAAAAAGCCCTTCCCTTTTGGTGGCTTTTCAAGTTTCTTCCAGTTTTTCCCTACGGCAAACAAATGATGCAGTAAATACCTTCTTCACGTCTAAATTTGTGTGCCCGTTGCGAGCTCCTTTTACTTCTGTTTCATTTTCTCTGTTGCCAAAAAACTCTTTCTTTTAGTACCTGGGAGAAGTGACGCGTCTGTATGCTTAAGTCGGAAATAAATGAGAAGTCAATGAGCACTTTTGTGCTTGTGTTCCTAAACTGCGTTCTGTAGTTGACTCAAACGTGACCTTGACTAAAGTCATTTTTGTACGCGGATCCTGGTAAAAGTTAGCTGGGTCCTCCATCTATCTGTGAGGTTATCACTAGTTTTAAAAAGGTCTGACTAGTCCTTCTGTTTAGTAAAGAAACAAACAGTGAGGTAAAGAAACTTTACCCAAGTCCACTAAATTAATGTCATCATAAAAATGAGGGTGGTCTAAATTCTACCTGCAGGTACACAGGGATTGACACTGAGGCATTATTTGTAATGGAACGACTAGAAGTTCCAAATATCCATTTGAGTTGTCTTTAAAAGTCATGGTCCATGCAAACAACAAAATACCGCTAAAATGAATGAGAAGATATTGCAACAGGAGAAGCATCAATTGTCTTGCTAACTAAAAGGCAAATTGTAAATCTGTGTGAGCTCCATAACCTACTCATGGATGCTTAGCAGGTGGGCAGACAGACGGATGGATCTTTAGTAAGAGTTATCTCCAGGGTATGGAAGGGGTGAGGAAAAGGAGGGGAGAGGTTAGGTGCTTGCATTTTTTCACATCAGTTAAACTATTTACGGGAGGCAAGTAAATATTTTCCCATTAAGAAAAATCAAGTTGTCCCAAAGACTGGGGGATAGGCTGGTGATAACATTTCACTTGTTGATTTTTTTAAAAGAATATTCATGAAAGAGTATAAAATTATTTCATGTTCTTGTCATTTAACTTTTCATGGGCATATATCCATATACCTCAAAATCCCAAGACTAGAGAATGGTTAAAAAGAAATAATTCCCATATAAAGCCTGTCTTGCAGAACTGAGTTTTCCTCTCCAGGGGCAATCGCTGTTCCTATTTTTACATGCATTTTCCTAGATATATTTCAAACATATTCAAGGAAATGTCTGGTGCATACAAAATAAATAAACATGCACACATATGTATACAAAATAAAGTGGATATAAGATAAGTATAAAAGAATATAAGTATATATATATACACACACACACACACACACACACAAAATATATTAAAATATTCATTTCTTTTTCTCCTACAAATGGTAGCCTACTATTCAAATTGGTCTGTATTTTGTTTTTTGTGGGTTTTTTTTTTTCACTTCACAGACTTTTCAACCACTCGGTCCTGGGTTCGTATCTAAACCCTACCACCCTCTGTAGGGTTTAGATATGTGTCTAATATGTACGACTTAAGCATGTTTACCTCGCTAAGCCTCGGTGTCTCTGTCTGTCAAATGGGGATGCTAACAGTCCCAGCCTCCCAGGGTTGTAGATGAGAACATGATGTGAAATGTCTCCTCGCCGCCCTGAAGGGAGGAGGTACATGGGGGGGGGGAGGGGCAATTCATATTGTCCCACGTTCTTGCATATGCTTCTCACCCCGCCCCCTCCCCCTGTGAATACCCTCCTGGAGAGCTGCTTCAGGCCTTGCATGAATTGTGTTCAGCCTGGATAATGTCTGAGCAAGTAGTCGGCTCTTAGGCTGTAAGACATGTTAAATTCCAAATCGATGCCCTTGGGGAGGACTACAGCCGTGATTCCCTAACTTGGGCGTCAGAATCATGCAGAGGGTCTTTTAAACCCCAGATTGCTGAAACCCACCTCCATAGCTTCAGATTTTGTAAATCTGGGATGTGAACCGAGGAACTGCATTTCTAACAAGCTCCAAGGGAGTGCTGACCCTACTTAGCAGAGGACCCGCTTTGATGATGTTGGTTTGGAGTGTGTGCTCCCGAGACAGGCTACCTGGCATCTTATTCTACCTTCGCCACTCACTGGTTATGTGGTCCTCGCCAAGTTGTCGAACCTCTCCCCAGCCTCTGTTTTCCCATCTGTGCAATGGGAACAATAGGAATACATAGAGGCTGGCGTGAGGGTTGGTGGGTTCATATGCACGGAAGTGTCCCAGCAGAGTCATTGGAGCCCTCTTGTTTGTACCTGGCACTGCCTCTGACAGGTGTTTAATCAAATGCCCTTCTCTTCTATTCTTCCAGGAATAATAATAACAGCCAGCATTTCACTGAATGCTTCCTCTCAAAGTAGGCAAATTAGATTCCTGTCTTATACAGCAGAATCATTTGCTTTGAAAGGGCACTGTAACTCTCCTGGGGAAGAGGAATATATATATTCCATGTAATATATTATATGTATTACATGGAATATATATATTCCATGTAATATATTATATGCGTTACATTGTATGTGTGTATATGTGTGTGTATATAAACACACAAATATAATGTAACAAATATATATTATATCGGATATATAGTGTGTATATATTATATATAATATATAATGTGTGTATGATATAATATGTATTAATGTATATTAATAGATTATATTGTAATAATATAAGTACAATATAATATATATAATAATGTAACACACACATCCTATCACTGATCTGACACAGCCCAATATTGTCTCAATGCTAGAGGCACATCTTATCTCTGATGGGTGACATCTTGAGCCTTCTAGGTTTTACTCTAATTGATGCCACCTAAGCTAATATTTAATTAAGCTAATAGCTTAATTCTCAGAGGACAGAGCTATGAGCGAAAGGCTAATTCTAGGTAGATGGAGGTAAGGGCAAAGAATGGGAAAGCCAGATAAAAGTGGGGGCCCACAAACTGGGAAGGCCCCCCTTTCCTTTCTGATCTCACCTTGAAGTTGAGATGGTCAAGTGAGGCATCTGGAGTTGGACCCCTTATATTTGACTCCACCCAGGACCGTCTCGTCTTGGGCAAAGCGTGCCCGGTCTCCTCATCCAAAAACTGGAGCAAAGCTAGGAGTGCCTAATGGCAAGGATTTTCCCAAAATGCAAAGGGTAAAGGAGATGATGTTGGCCAGCAAAAGTGCATTGAAGAAACAGTGATAGAGAATGACTCAGGGGAAGGGGACCATTTTCAGCAAGGTGGTCAGGGAGGGCTTCCTGGAGGAGGTGTCATTTGAACTGAAACTGAATAATGAAGGCCATGCAAACATCTTGAGGAAGATAAGCAGCAAGGACGGATGCCCTGAGGAGGAAACACGCTAGAGTTGGAGCTCCTCGAGGAAGCCCAGGGCGGTCAGAGCCAGATTGCATGTGGAGGGAAGCCATTGGAGGGGCTTGGGTTGTTATTTAGATGTTTTTGCGGGTTGTTTTTTTTTTTTATTTAAGTAATCCCTATATCCAGCCTGGGGCTCATACTCACAATCCCGGGATCAAGAGTTTCACACTCTTCTGACTGAGCCACCTAGGCTCCCTTCTGTGCATTTTTTTTTTATGTGTATATTTTTTATTTTTGACAGAGAGAGAGACAGAGCATGAGCAGGGGAGGAGCAGAGAGAGAGAGGCAGACAAGGAATCCGAAGCAGGCTCCAGGCTGTGAGCTGTCAGCACAGAGCCCGACGCGGGGCTCGAACCCACGAACCATGAGATCATGACCCGAGCTGAAGTCGGACACTCAACCAACAGAGCATCCCAGGCGCCAACCCCCCCCCATTCTGTGCATTTCTTAATAAAACAATTAAAACTTATGAAGTTATTTTTGCTAATTTCTAACATCTCGTAGCCTACAGAGGTAACCTTTATTGTTTTAAAGTCTCTGCCCACGACAAACTTCAATGATGCTTTAAGTCAAAGTGGACCTTTTATTGAAATCAAAATGCAATACTTACACGATTTAACTTTAGAGGAGCCAATGATGTGAAAATAATGTATGCACAAGAATTCTATTAAATGGGGCACCTGGGTGGCTCAGTCGGTTTAGCATCTGAGTCTTGATTTCAGCTCAGGTCATGATCTCACGGTTTGTGGGTTCAAGCCCCACGGCAGGCTCTGTGCCGACAGTGCAAAGCCTCCTTGGGACCCTGTCCCTCTCTCTCTCTGCCCCACCTACTCTCTCTCTCTCTCTCTCTCTCTCTCAAAATAAATAAATAAACTTAAAAATTTTTCAAGTAAGTATATTAAGTGAATCTTTATTTGAAAATCACCACCCAGGCATTATCATGCTATAAAACGAGATCATGAGCAATTATAGCCTGAATTACACACCAGCCGTGAGACTGGAAAGAAGAGATCCATCAAAATCCCTTTTCTGGGGAAGACCCGGGCAGGTGTCTCGTCACGGCTGTGGGTGTCCAGGCCCGGCTGCCGGAATCAAACCGGGATGTGACCCTCGATCTCTGAGCCCTCCCGCACGACCCTCCCCCTTCCCCGCGATTCCCTGGGACTCCGGGCCTCTCCGGGCTGCAGGTGGAACAGCCGCAGCCAAATTGCACGCGGGAAGTGCTGGAACCTGACCTGGACGTTGGCCGGTCACTGTCCGATGTGGTCATTGTCCCGTCTTAGTTCACTGGAGCTTCCTCTCCGCGGGCAGAGCTGCCAACCACCTTCCCCAGAAGCGGACGTGACGGCAAGGGTCTTTCCAAGATGCATCCACGCACTGTCCGGCCCCTGCCTATTTGTCCCCTTCCCTGTGTCCCGCGTGCTATGCAGAGAAGCAGATCTCAGAGGACAGCGTCTCGTCTGGATAGGAGCAGGCGCTTCTCTGCGACTCCTCGTCGACGGCGCGGGCCCCCTTCTTCCAGACGTGGCGCGTCCGACGCGGGGAGTTCACGTGTCTGCGCGCTTGGAGCCGTTTCCTCTCGGTTTCCACGCAGCGTGTTTCCTCCCCGGGGTGGTTTTCTCAGAAGCCGCTTTCCCTGCCCTTGAGGCCACCCGGGCACCCTTTGAAGTTTCAGGCGTCGGCGTGTCACTTTCGGGCTGTGGATTCTCCGACCGCAAAGACGCTCGCTCAGTTTGGAGACCTATCTTCTCCGCGCCTGTTAAGGGACGCTTTTAAGTTAGCAGCAGAAAGGGAGCCTCCTCAGCTGCTGACAGACAGTCTGGGGTCCTGCTTCTCTCTTTTCCTCTCCCTCCAACTTCCCAGCCTCCACGTGGCCTTCTTGAAGGAGATGAGGCCCGTGCGCCGTCTCCAGTAGGGTCTCGACTCAAGGATTTAACCGGCTCCCTTTCTGGTTGGGGATCTGCGGCATCTGTGTGGTTGAGTGGTCCAGCCCTCCTCCTGCGACTTTCCGTTTCTGTCCCCCTGGACTTCCATCCCTCTGTTTCTTGGGAGAGGGGCTCTAGACTTTGCTGAAGACGAGTGTGTTCGTTCCAGTCATCCGTTGTTTTCTCCTCGCACGTTGTTCTGAGATGTTTTCCAGATGCTCTCTGCATCGGTCCCTTGGGATCGGTGGCCTTCTCACGTGCGTCCAGGTGACCCTATCTGTCCTTGGGGCCAACTCCTCAGCAGCTGTGAAATGAAGGCTGAGAGGGGGGCGCCTGGGTGGCTCAGTCGGTTAAGCGTCGGCTCTTGTTGTCGGCTCGGGTCTGGTGAGTTCGAGCCCCGCGTCGGGTTCCGTGCCCACAGTGCGGAGCCCGCTTGGGATTCTCTCTCTCCCTCTCTCTCTCTGCCCCTCCCCTGCTCATGCTGTCTCTGTCTCTCTCGAAATAAATAAATAAACCTAAGAAAGAGGAAAGGAAAAAAAGCCGAGGAGTCTCATTTCTCTGTACTTCTCCAGGAAAGCCTTCTGTGTTCTCCGCCTGTTGGATTTGTTCCGATTTGTATTTAGTGCCACCAAGCACAGGGTTCCTAGTGGTGGAGGCTCCGTAGTCTGTGCTGTCTTCTTCCTGACCTGTGCCCAGACTTCGGCCAAGGCAGAACACCTTTCAGCCAGCCCTTTCCCTCTACTTCGAATATGTCAGCTCTTGACTATAAAACCTCATAGCAGCACAGAGCAGGGGCTCCCAGGGAAACCCCGAGAGACCTCAAGTCGACAGACGTCACCAGCAGCGCACCTCACGGCTGTTCCAGGACCAACGGGGAAGACATTTCGGTGGCAGGCATCAGGCCCTCCCCAGTCCCATAGGCACCGAAGCTCTTCCTCTGATGGCCAGTGTCCTGTGGGCCACACCTGATCGCACGGAACCCTGAGGGGTGCCCTGTCTGTAACACAAACAAGTGTCCAGCCACCAGGAGAGACCATGATTAGCACCGGGGGAGAGGGAAGCCAGCCAGGTTCTAGAAAACAGTGCTTTCTAATTGCTTCCTCGCTGCACAGATAGCAAGTGATATTACGTGTTCGGTACATTGGGAAAGTGGGAGGGCCTGATTGCAGCCGGGAGCTGTGCTTGGCCAAGCCGCCAGCCTGGAGGGTCCAAGCACTGCCATGCCATGCCCCCCTCTCTGGTCACCAGCGTGTCAGAGCAGAGTGGTGAGGCTCATCCTCCCGATTTCAAATTTCCTTCTGCCGCAGGGAAGGCTGGTCCTGCCTGTAAAGGTCCCATAGACCTCTTTCCCCTAAGACTCCCTCTCTCTCTTGTGTTTGGTCAACGTCTGGACGAGGGCACTGGACCGAAGGGTCTCCCGGAACGGACCAAGAGACCCGAATGACAGTCATGAGAACTCAGGAGAAACCAGTCACAACGGGCAAGGTCTTACAAGTTCATGGATTTTCTGTGTACTTTGCCAGCATTCAATCCAAGGGTTCCTAGGTGGGTTGACTCAGGGACCCAGACTCCTCCCCAGATGTGGCCCTGCCGTCCTCAGCTCATGGCCCTCGGCCTTGCCCTGGGGACAGTCATCCACACCAAGTGCCTCTGCGTAGGGTGTGGCTCCCTCTTCTGCTTAGCTTACAATTTGCAGTAATGTTTATTATGTAATTAAATACATGGGAAATCTTTTAACATTTCAAAAAAAAAAAAAGTCTACGAGAGACAACAGCACAATTTAAGAAAGAAACTTCCAAAATCATCTAGATTTTAACAACCATCTTGAAGACGTCCTAGATGAGCTACTTTCTCTCTCGGAGCCTCAGTTTGTTCGTCTGTAGAATGGGCTCGATAGTCATGCCCACCTCACAGGGTCCCGGGGGGGCGGGGGGGGGGTTAGAAATTAAGCATTCAGTAAACGGTAGCTGTCATTACACTCACTATTACGATGATCAATGTAAAATTCTTTTAATTTTTGTTTTCGACCAAGTCTGTCTGGTGAGTTCTCTGATGTGGCTCAGAGTCAGAATCCTGAAATGAGGAAATGGCTCTCCCACAACTTCCGTGGACATCGCAAGTCCTCTGGAAATAGGAGGGTGTATAACATGTCACGTGTTAACAGGCTCAGGTTTTCAAGCTGCACATCTACCCCCGTGTTTCCTAGGAGGTCAAATGGCCTCCAGATTTCATTTAAGTTTTCTATTATTCTCCTCTGAAAGGGACAATGGAGCTCTTGTTTGCATAGCTTTGGTGAGCCCCAAGGAAAAATTGGTCATTATAAGGAGTACAAAAGATTCACTTTCCATACATTAGTTTGGCAATCGCCTTCCTGATGGGGGAGTGCTGAAGGTGGGGGAGGCAAAGAGATTATTTTGTCTCCATGGCTGGATGTCAATATTCGGCAGGAATACGTGGAATGTAATATATTGCACCTCTTGGCAAAGATACAGTCTGTGCGAGGAAGAAACCCTGCGAAGTCACCCATTCCCCCTGTGCGCTGACTTTTAACCGTTCGCCGCGCTGTGTTCGGTTATGTTATTAGGTCACAGGAAGACAGAAGTTACAAGGCATTGACTTCCTTGAAATGCTAGCTGTGACTCTCGTCCCTTCGCAATAAAACACACACAACAAACAAAACGAAAGCCCACGTGGGTTAAAGCTGCAAAGCAGAGCGAGCATCTGGGAAAGCAGCATGTTCTGGTAAACTCAAGATTATAGTTTCTGGTTGTATGTACTTTTCTATCAAAAAGAAATAGGCGTCCAAAGTTGTGGTTTTATACTTGGACTGTATATTTCCATTTCAAAAAGCAGGGGGACAAAATGCCTTGTCTGTTCTGGAGAATAATTGTTCAAGTGAATCCACTTTGGTGACTGAAATTCTCTAATATATAAAGGGGGGGAATTGATTGGGGCTTTATCTTAAAAGCGAACATCAAAAAAAACAAAACCAAAAACGAACATCAAGGCTACAAAAATAAGCGATTTAATGTTATTTTTAACCACGTGCAACTCATAATGACAGCTCTACATTAATTCTGAGGACGTCCTTGAGCATGAATAAGGTGTTTGTTCTTTTGTTTGGGGGGTTAGCTACTTTTCCGGACAGAATTGGAAGGTACCATCGCAGGATCTTATTCTCTTGACATTCAATTTTGCGCTGGGTCATAAAGAAGGTCGGTTTTGAAAAAAACATCGAGAAAATAATACACAGAGGCATAACTGGTTTTCCCAAGGGACGCTGGTGATCTTTTCAGGTTGAAACTGTACTCTTTCTCTTTAAAAAAAAAAAAAAAAAGGAAAATATTTCATAAAATTATTATGGAAAATGTTTCAAACACATGCAACAGTAGACAGACAAGTATATGAACCCGCGTGTTCCCAGCTTCAACACTACCAGCCCATGTCACTCTTAGGCACCCCAGCCCCCCATCACCAACAGACCTCCAGACGCCATATTGCTCTATCTGCACACACGTTAGTATATATCTCGCAAAGAGAAGGACTACTTCCTTCCTAGAACCACCACGCGTTATTATTACCCAACACTTCCTCAATGTCATCAGATATCCAGTCGATATCCAAATTTCTGTCTCCTCGATGTCATTATTTTTTACAGTTTGCTTATTTGAGATGGGATCCAAATAAAGTCCAAGAAATTGGCTCTCCCTCTCTTTTTGAACCCTTGCAATATATTTATTGAAGAAAACGCTTGTCTTCGTTGTCCTTGTTGACTTTTCTCTTCTGTGTCCCACGAGGCTAGATCATCGCTTGGCTTGTTCGTTTGTTTTTTTGTTTTTTTGTTTTTTTCAAGGAATGCATTTCTTTATTTTTTTAAAATGTTTTATTTATTTATTTTTGAGAGAGAGAGAAAGAGCACAAGCGGGAGAGGGGTAGAGAGGGGGGGAAGAGAGAGTCCCAAGCAGGCTCCGAGCTGTCAGTGCGGAGCCCAGGGTGGGGCTTGAACCTGTAAACCGTGGCCGAGATCAAGAGTCAGATGCTTAACCAACTGAGCCACCCAGGAGCCCTGAAATGGCTTTGCCTACAATCGGAATGGCTCCCAACCTCACTCTCACTGACTTCATGAAATCTTGCATTCTTAAGATCTACATTTTCACTCTGCTAGTGACCAAACCTTGTGCTTGTACTGTTTTGTTAGCCGTGTAGGGAGAGAATGTTGGATCGATGGAGGTTAAGGGGAGGCTGTTACTACCCAGGGAAGGATGGATGTTGTGCACCAGGGAAGGACCGACACCCTCATTCCTGGCGATCGGTGCTCAGAAGTGCCCTTGACTGGATTCGGATGATTCTCCTGACCTTCTACCCCAGTCCCCAGGGTCAGCCTGCGTCCAAAAACTGGATACAAACACGCAGCCTCTGGGACAGCTGTGAAGGCCGTCCCCGTTCCAGACCCCAAACAGGATCCGCTGAGGCTTCTTCTGCAAACACACTGCCAGTCAGCCTCTCCCTCCACTCTTGGCAGGTGTTGTGCCCAAAGTCACTCCCTAATAAACTCCAAGGGCAAGTCTCCATCTGAGAGTCTGCTTCTAGAAAACGTGACCTAAGACAGGGACTGAATGGGGGCGCCCGGGTCGCTCAGTTGGTTAAGCATCTGACTTGATTTCAGTTCAGGTTGTGATCTCACGGTTCATGAGTTCAAGCCCCACGTCAGGCTTGCTGCTTATAGCACAGAGCCTGCCTGGAATTCTCTCTCTCTCCTCCTCCCTGTGCCCCTCCCCCCCCCAAATAAATAAACACTAAAAAAAATTTTTTTAAGACAGGGACTGAATGAGTATTTTCATTTTATAATATATTTTGCTTCTCAATCCAAATACACTCCCAACTGTGGAGACTTGATTAATAAATTCTTGTAAATCCCCCCTCATTCCCTCCCCACCTTGAAAAAAGACTGGAAGAAAATGAACCAAAACATTTGCTATAATTATCTCTGGAAGTGGGGTTCTGGGTAGGTTTTATTTTTCAGATTTTCTTCAATGAGCCTGCATTAACTTTATTATTGATATTTTATAATGATTTTTTTTTTTTTTTGCTTACAGAGATGGAAGAGAATCCCCCAAGATAATTTATTCTTTTTTTTTTAATTTAACACATTTATTAAACAGGTGCTTGCTGTTTGTTGACTTTATTGAACACATCACAAGTTGTAAACTTTTATTACAAATTAAAAATGAGGTTCTTAAAAATCTCAACTTGACCAGATATGAAATAATTTAAAAACCTTTAAAGGTGTATTGAGAAAAACCAGGCTTTTTCTTCTTCTACTTTTTTTTTTTCTACGTTTATTTATTTTTGAGACAGAGAGAGACAGAGCATGAACGGGGGACGGGCAGAGAGAGAGGGAGACACAGAATCGGAAGCAGGCTCCAGGCTCTGAGCCATCAGCCCAGAGCCCGACGCGGGGCTCGAACTCATGGACCGCGAGATCGTGACCTGAGCCGAAGTCGGACGCTTAACCGACTGAGCCACCCAGGCGCCCCCCCCCGCCTTTTTTTTTTAGACACGTTTGTCATTACCAGAAAGAGCCACCTTTAGGTAAAAATAATAAAAACCCCATATGCATAGATAATGCAGAATGTTCTAGTTATCTGCTCAATGGGCAGAAAGCAAGCCCTTCAGGTTTTCAGCTCCAATCTTTTGTTCATTTCTTCTACACTTTGTGTGCTCAGGGATAAATCTCTGTGGAACAGGGAAAAGATGCATTGCATCACAAATCTTGGCTTTCCTCACCTTGTTTAACTTTTTCTCTTGACAAAAATTAAAAATCTAAATAGAAAGGAAGAGTGGGCTTCAATTCTTTGCCCCAAAAGAAATACACGATGACAGGGAGTTTGACCTATACTTTTTTCAAAAATATTTGTTTATATTTGAGAGGGGGGAGGGGCAGAGAGAGAGGGAGACACAGAATCGGAAGCAGGATCCAGGCTCTGAGCTGTCAGCACAGAGCCCGACGTGGGACTCGAACTCACGAACCTTGAGATCATGACCTGAGCCGAAGTCAGGCACTTAACCATGACCTGAGCCAAAGTCGGATGCTTAACCGACTGAGCCACCCAGGTGCCCCTGACCTATATACTTTTTGAGAGATTTAAATACTAAGAACAAATAATGCATTTATGCTTAAGAATGCAGCGTTTTAATTGCTTTTAGCCATGAACTGTAAGTACAAGGAATAGTTCCCTGTTACGGCAGAGACCTGGAAATTTTTGAGTGCCCAGGGCTCTCTCCCCACCAGTTTCAGAGACCGAACGTATGGCCGCGTCACAGCATGATTTTTTTTATTGAAAAGATTTTATATTTAAGTAATCTCTACACCCAACGTGGGGCTCAAACCTATGACCCCGAGATCAAGAGTCACACGCTCCACCTAC
Organism: Panthera tigris; assembly: GCF_018350195.1. Lineage (NCBI taxonomy): Eukaryota > Metazoa > Chordata > Mammalia > Carnivora > Felidae > Panthera > Panthera tigris. Next base: position 10,131,403 of record NC_056662.1, read on the forward strand.
TGAACCAGCCGGGTGCCCCCACAGCGTGATTTTCTAAGCGGGCAGTTTCCTTAATACTCTCATCAAATGCCACTAATTTCCCCAGTCATTCTCATTTTAACTTCCATTTAAGTCCAAACACAAGGGGGAAAGTTCACCAGTCTGTGTACGTGTATGTGTACGTGTGTGCACACATACATATCAATTTCCCAAATGCTGGAACAGGAGGGTGAACTTTAGAATGACCGCTTTCCTCCACAACGCCCTATTTTCATCATGTTTTGTGGCTGCTCCTATCCTCAAGGCGTGTCTCGTATAAGGGGAATGACCGAGTTCCCAAGAAACAAGACAAGCAAGGTTTTCTGTATATCGACTCCAGCTTTCCCCCAGCTTTCTTTGTGAGATCAGTTACGTTTTGTTAAAGAAAATCAGATGACTTTCAATAACAGATTTCAAGGGAATCTTCGAGAAATCCTGGCCTTTGAGGTCACACGTACCACGTTTAGACCCCCACTGCCATGATTTATATGATGTTGGCCACACCATGCAACTGATCAGAGCCCCAAAGGTTTCATCTGTGCAAAAAGGGATCATGATCCAGGAGCCCGCAGCCATGCCTGAGTTTTGTGTGCAAGGGGCTCAGGGCTGCAGTCTTGTCGTGGGGGTGGGGGGTGGGAGTGCAGATATTAAGAGGCTTATTTTGTTTTTGTTTTAAATGTTTTTTTTTGGGGGGGGGCACGCAGGAGCAAGGGAGGGGCAGAGAGAGAGGGGAACAGAGGATCCGAAGCGAGCTCTGTGCAGAGAGCCCGATGCAGGGCTCGAACTCACGAACCCGTGGGATCATGACCTGAGCCAAAGTCAGATGTTTAACTGACTGAGCCACCCAGGCGCCCCAAGGGGCTTGTTTTGAAACTGTGTTTCCGTGATGAGCTTTCTCTTTATACTTAAATGGTAAGTGTATTTGGAGTGCCTTTGTGGGAGAGTCCAGTGGGAAAGGCCAAAAGAAACAGAGAAGCATGTTGTGAGTTCCTGGGATCCCATTACTGACTTGGTGACACTTAAGTGAGATGCCACGTGCAAACCAACCGGCACGGGATGATGGCATGGGTAGCTGTGACAGTTTGTTTTTTTATGGTACATTACATTTTACTCATATACAAATTCAGACTGCCAATTATGATGTGTGTGGGGGGGGGGTGCATAAACTTAAAAAAAAATTTTTTTAATGTTTTATTTATTCTTGAGAGAGACAGAGAGAGAGAGAGAGAGCGTGAGCGAGGGAGGGGCAGAGAGAGAGAGGGAGACACAGAATCGGAAGCAGGCTCCAGGCTCTGAGCTGTCAGCCCAGAGCCCGACGCGGGGCTTGAACTCACCAACCGCAAGATCATGACCTGAGCTCAACCGACTGAGCTACCCAGGCGCCTCTAAACTTTTTTCTTTTTTTTAATATTTATTTATTTTGAGAGAGCAAGTGAGCAGGGGAGGGGCAGAGAGAGGGAGGGAGAGAGAATCCCCAGCAGGCTCCAGGCTATCAGTGCAGAGCCCGATGCACAGCTCAACCCCACAAACCATGAGATCATGACCCGAGCCGAAATCAAGTCAAATGTCCAACCGACTGAGCCAGCCGGGCGCGCTGGGGTGTGCATAAACTTAATTGTTTTGAATCCGTTAAAAATTCACAGGGTTCGTGATCAAAAGGTACGCAAGGTACAGGAGGGTATGAAGACTACCCACTGACCATGGGCCCCGGAACGAAGCTCACCTGTGCTCTCAGAGGTATTTTATGCGTATATAATCCAACAGATGTACATATTTTTTTCTGTCTAATATACAAATGGTAGCTTATGCTACTTCTGTATATATAAACAATAGACCTTGAAACGCATTTCATATCAGCACATAGAGTCCCCCTCCTCTTGTGCAGAGGACCATAATTTGTTTCGCTGGTCCCTATGTTTTTAAGATTTTTAAAAATATTTTGTGTTTATTTTGAGAAAAAGAAGGAGAGGGAGAGCACTTGTGTGTGAGTAGGGGAGGGTCAGAGAGGGAATCCCAAACAGGCTCCAGACTGTCATTGCGGAGCCTGATGCGGGGCCCAGGCTCACAAACTGTGAGATCACGGGGCCACCTGGGTGGCTCAGTCGGTTGACTGTCTGACTTCAGCCCCTGTCATGATCTCGCGGTTCGAGAGTTCGAGCCCCTTGTCGGGCTCTGTGCCGACAGCTCGGAGCCTGGAGCCTGCTTCGGATTCTGTGTCTCCCTCTCTCTCTGCCCCTCCCCTGCTCATACTCTGTCTCTCTCTTTCTCAAAAATAAATAAAAAAACATTTTAAATAAATAATAAAAAAACAGTAATAATAAGGCATGTGACTCTGGATCTTGAAGTCATGAGTTTAAGCCCCACGTTAGGCATAGAGATTACTTAAAATCAAAAAATAAAGAGAAGACCCTGGAATATAAAGTCATTTATATCATTTTGGGGGTGTGTGTGTATATACGACGCTCCCATGATGTGAGCCCCACCATGGTGGCCTTGTTCCCCTTGCCAAGTCATTGCCTTAGGAAAAGGTACATGAGACAAGGTATGAGAAAAGGTATGAAGGGAAGCCTGCTACGAGGCTTTGCTCCTCATCCTTGAAGGGGGATAAAACGTGGGGACTTTTTTTGTGGCCCCTCGACATCACCATCCCCCTGTGACTCCCAGATCCCTGCAGCCTGGGGGCCTGGATGGGAGGCAGACGGAAAACAAGCTAGAGATGGGAGAGTGGGAAGAAGAGAAAAACCCAGGCTCCCAAATTAACTAACCAGATCACCAGCCCTGGGGGAGGCTACCCTGCGAAAATCCTTGATAGATGGTTAATCAATGACCTGATTGTTCAGGCCCTGCTGAGTTGTGTTTTCCATTATTTGCAGCCCTCGTCCCATTCCAGCTTCTCCAAAATACTGAAACATCTAGAACTTTCTCTAGGCTCTGAGTATGCAGCAGAGTAAGAAGGGAACTTTGTTAAACTCAATAGGTCAAATGAAAATATAAAACTACAGGGTATCACTGGGTATCCAACCCAAACCTGTTGGCTTCAACTGGCATCTCAGAGAGCAGGCTATTTGTTTCCTTATAAAGATACTTACCTGCTTCTAACATTACCATTGTATTATTTGCTCTTGTTACTTTAAAGTAACAGAAAATAGGTTAGGAGTCACTCCGAGTGTCTTAGAGCTTACTTTGCTGAGACAGGAAATCACTCTAAAGATTATAAAAAGTCAAAGCAAACGAACCTTTTGAAACTCTCTAGAGCACTGGTTTCTACCTCGCTGTACATTGAAATCATCTAAGAAGGAAAGAATATGTATTTATTTATTTTATTTATTAAGTAGTCTCCACACGCAATGTGGGGCTGGAACTCACAACCTTGAGATCAAGAGTTACATGCTCTTCTGACTAAGCCAGCCAGCCTCCCCCCTCCAAAAATTGTTTTTAAATACTAATGGCTGAATCCCACTCCTAGATTTTCTGATTTTATTATTCCCGGATATGGCCTGAGTACCAGGATTTTTTTAAGCTTCTTGGGTGTTTATCATATTGTTTCAATTTTATAATATTTTCCCTCAAGACTTTATATTGGAAAACTTTAAGTTGTGGGATAGTGAAATGAAGTTCATTCCCTTCGCCTTGATGGTTGACATTTAGCCACGTTTGCTTTGAATAATTCACTTTATGATTCCATGTAGTCACTTTTATCCATTTTAATACATTTGTAACCATAGAAATGAAGGACTGCAAATAAATGTAAATGCTGGCCCCTTGGGTCGTTTTTTCCTCCCTAAAATGGTCATTTTGTAAAAAGTAATATATCTGCATCTTCTAAAATGTAAAAACTATGACAGGGTGTGCAGTGAAGGCCCTTCTTGCTTTTCTGCTCTGGCCATACTGTTCCCTGCCCTGGAAGGAACCAGCCTCATCGTTTCTTGTGTGTTATTGTGGAGATATTTTATGCTATCTTGTCTTCAGTCTGGAACTCAATGTGGCTAGAACTCATGTGGCTAGACCCCCCCCCCTTTAAAAGATTTTATTTTTAAGTAATTTCTACATCCAACACAGGTATCGAACCCACAACCCCAAGGCCAAGAGTGTCCCGCTCTGCCGACTGAGCCAGCCAGGTGCCCCTCATGCACTCTCCTAAAGCAAAATGATCAGGTACCACTGTTATCGTCCCAAAGCACCTATTTCTTTACACAAAAACAAAAACAAAAACAAAACCTGTATTATTTTTAAAATAATAGTTGAAAAAAATAAAAACACAGAGCTTAACATGGACCAAAAAAATAATAATAATAATAGTTGATATACAATATTATATTGGTTCCAAGTGTACAACATAGCGATTCCACATTTATACCCATTACGAAACGCTCACCAGGATATGTCTCATTACCACGTGTCACCATACAAAGTTATTACAATATTATTGACTTAAATTCCTTACGCTGGTGCTTCACATCCCCGTGACTTATTTATTTTATAACTGGGAGTCTGTACCTCTCAACCCCCTTCACCTGAAAAACAATTTGAAGGGAAAGAATTCCCCTCTGGTGATTAAAACGCGATCAACTGCGAAAGGTTAATGATGAAAAGCAAGGCTGCCCCGCCCCCAGGTTCAGGCTTCTGAGAAAAGCACTCGAATTCTTCCTGAGCGTCGTTGTTCTGATTCTTACCTCTGAAATCTGAGTGTTAGGGTTACATCTCCGCTTGTGGAATATCAACTGAAGAATGTAATCTCTCGATTTCCTGCTGGAGACGATGAAGCCTCCCCTCCTTTTCCTCTCCCCTGTATGGATAGAGGTATTTTGATACAAGATAACTGTTTTCTAGCCACGTAGATGCTGACGATGATTTGTATGTTGAGTGAAAAGTAGCCCTTTCAAGTGTTTATAATCTGCCGAATGCTTCTGGAAAAAATAGTCTCTACTTAGGCTTCAAGAATGTGGGTAAATATATTGTTTGGTTGAGCTGTGTAGTAAGAGACCAAATCTTAGCAGGCTCTTTTTTGCTCTAGGGTTTGAGAGATGACACTCTTGGATTACCACTGAGTGTGGATCTATGTCCATAGGCTTCTGTACCCTTGTAAATAGGTAGCCCAACAGATCAAAGTCGAAAGAGCGGTTATTATAGTCTCAAACCGTATCTTTATTTATTCACTCAACAAACACCAGGAAGAGCCAGGAGCTCATGATCCCAGGATAAGGACGACTCAGCTGTTTAGTGAGTACAGGGTTTTATTTTGGACTGATGAAAATGTTCCGGAACTACATAGAGATGGGGTTTGTACCACATTGTGAATGTGGTAGATACCACTGAATTATTCACTTTAAAATGGTTCATTTTATGGATACTTATTTTCAATAACAAAAAAAGTGGGGGGAGGCTTCTGTGGTGAGACAGCTTGGAGAAACATTCCCTCGTGTAGCATGTCAGATCTGTGTGCTGCGTCTCTTACACGACAGCATCTGAGAAGTCTTACAGCAAATTCTCTAGCTTCCTCTAACCCAGGGTTGCAGCATAATCCCACCCCAGAGTTTCTTTCAACACCTGTTAACATTCTTTGGAAACCACTTTGGGAGACGCTTTCAGGGAAGTTTATTGATTGACACGGAAAGATGTTTATGATAGTTTAATGCACAAAGCGGCGGCAACATAGTTGTGCAGTATGATCACCTTTTTGCAAAAATAGGCAAGTACAGGGGCGCCTGGGTGGCTCAGTCAGAGAAGCGTCCGACTTCGGCTCAGGTCATGATCTCGAGCTGGTGAGTTGGAGCCCCGCATTGGGCTCTGTGCTGATGGCTCAGAGCCTGGAGCCTGCTTTGGATTCTGTGTCTCCCTCTCTCTCAGTTTCTCCCCTGCTCGTGCTCTGTCTCTTTCTCTCTCAAGAATAAATAAAGGTTAAAAAAAATTTTTTTTAAATAGGTAAGGATACTCAGGCATAGAAAACATACTGAGAATTTATAACAACAGTAAGTATCTGTTTCATATTCTAACAATTAGGGCTTTTTTTTTTCCCTTTTTATCTGTATTTTAAATTTTGTCTGCAAGAGTAGGTATTATTTGTGTAGATACATTTTTTTTTTAAAAAAAGAAAAGGACTCTCCATTTACATTTATTTTTGCCCTGTCCTAACTCCAAAAAAAAAAAAAAATCCTGATTTTTGTCTTTACATTGTTTTAGACTTTATAAATTGGATTGTGTCCTTAAAATAACAGGGAAGGCAAAACTTCACAATATGAACACAGCTTCAGATCTGGTTCTTTAGAGAAGCGTGGATTTGCATAGTCCATGGTTTTCTACTCTGTGAAGTAGATTCACCTCCTCGGTTATTATGGCCCACGATTCATTAACAACTGCATAACCCAAATAAAACCCAAGGCTCTTCCTAGTCTCGCCAATGCAAGGAGACACATTTAAAGAAGCACAAAAAGGCAACAGAAAGGTAATTTACAAGGAAGGCTTACCTTTTCCCCCCTATCTACCAACACTTAAAGAAGGGACTTGAAAAGGACTAACAGGACTTTCTCTCTTCTCCCCAGTCCACGCTCAGTCCCTGTATCAGTTTCCTGTTGCTGCTTTAACACCTCAGCACAAGCTCAGTGGTTTGAAACAACACGAGTTTACTTTCTTACAGGTCTGGACCCCCAAAGTCCAGAAAGAATCTCTTTGGACTAAAGGCAAGGCGCCCGCAGGTTTGGTTCCCTTCGGGGTGTCGAATAGAAAATCCTTTTCCTTTGTCTTACTCTAGCTTCCGGAGGGTGCCAGCACCCCTTGGCTACTGGAACCTTCCTTCCATCACCCAACTTCTGGCTTCTGTCGTTACATCTCCTATTTCCTTCTTTGACCTGCTGCCTCCCTCTTACAAAGACCCTCGTGATAACCTTGGACCCGCCCGACTAATCCAGGATACCTTTCGAATCTCAGGGTCCTTAATTTAAGCACATCTGCAAAGCCACTTTTTGACATCCTCACAGGTTTCAGGAATTAGGATGTGGACTTCTTTCTTTTCTTTTTTCTTTTTCTTTTTTTTTTTTTTTTTTTTGATGTTTATTTTTGAGACCAAGAGAGCGCGGGAGTGGGGGAAGGACAGAGAGAGAGGGAGACACAGAATCGGAAGCAGGCTCCAGGCTCCGAGCGGTCAGCACAGAGCCCGACGCGGGGCTCGAACTCACGAACTCGAGATCACAACCTGAACCGCAGTCGGATGCTTAACCAACTGAGCCAGCCAGACGCCCCTAGGATGTGGGCATTCTAGGGATGGATATTATTGAGCCTCTCACAGTCCCTATTATTTTGCCTTCTGCCCTACCAAGCCCTGCAAATTTCTTCCCCACACTCTGCCCCTGTTTCCCCCCGAATGATCCACTGAGACTTCTGCCCTTGCCCACCTGTCCTGCAGGAGTTCTGTTTCCAGCAGGGGACCCGGCAGCTTCAGGTGGGGGTTTCCACCCTGACCCTCCCTGTTTCTCGTGCGCACAGCCCACGCAGGGCACAGTTATTCTCTTGATCTGGCTGCTTTTCCTATAGAATAGCCTGATAACAATAGAAAGTGCTAAGTTACTCACTGCATTCTCCGTGTGCAATGCTGGGTCCTCTATCATTTATCGGTTATGTTACTGGTTATCGATCCAAAAGCAGTAGTGTATCCATTGTTTGTAAGTCATTTCAGTGATGATGATGATGTCGAGGTCTCAAGTTTCCATCCTGAGGCAGTGTAAAGGAGTGCTTGAGAGCACAGATACCCAAGCTACGCTCTCCGAGTTCAAATCCCAGCTCCCCAGATCACGAGCTGTGTGACCTCTGTTAAGCTCTCAGTTTCCTCACCTGCTGAAAGGTGATGAAAAATATTTACACGATCAGGTTGTTTTGAGGAACAAATAAGATAAAGGATGTAGTGTGCCTCGCACACAGTAGGTCCAAAGCATATTTTAATACCCTTCTCCTTAGAGATCAGACATGGTGTATACCAGGCCAGGATTTCGCTGAGAGTGCTCGTAGCCAGTTCCAATCTATGAGATAATAGTCTTTATTTCCATTTTTATAGATAAAAGGACTTAGTGATGATTTACCTGAAAGAGTAAGCAGTGAGTGGAGAACTTGCTTAGGGCAAAAATTCAGTACAGAAACACACACGTATATGTGTGTACATGTATGTGTTTCTATAAGTTTGGGGGGGAAAATAAACCTTAGGAGAGTAGAATGAATGAAATGACAAGTAGTGTTAGAAGTAATGTATAGCCACATTTTTAAAAAATTAAGTACCAACGAGCACCTGGGTGGATCAGTCGGTTAAGCATCTGATTTCGGCTCAGGTCGTGATCTCGCGGTTCGTGAGTTCAAGCCCCGCATCGGGCTCTGTGCTGACAGCTCGGAGCCTGGAGCCCGCTTCCCATGCTGTGTCTCCCTCTCTCTCTGCCCCTTCCCCACTCATGCTCTGTCTCTCTCTCTCTCTCACAAATAAGTAAATGTTAAAAAATAATAATAAGTACCCAGAAGTACCCACCCGAAATGAAAAGCTTCCATCTAAACGGAATCAGTATTCGCCTCCTAGCAGCCGTTACTCACGCATTATGCTGAGCGTGTGTTTCGTCTTGCTGGGTACATCCTGTGTACCCACCACTCTGCCGTCCGTATCTTCCGATTTCAACAGGATGCCATGGCCGCGTTTTACGAATCACTGTATTTATTCTTTCCTTTACAGACTAAGAGATGCCCTCTTAAATTTTTTTTATTTTATTTTTTATTTATTTTTTTTTTTTTAATTTTTTTTTCAACATTTTTTATTTATTTTTGGGACAGAGAGAGACAGAGCATGAACGGGGGAGGGGCAGAGAGAGAGGGAGACACAGAACCGGAAGCAGGCTCCAGGCTCCGAGCCATCAGCCCAGAGCCTGACGCGGGGCTCGAACTCACGGACCGCGAGATCGTGTCCTGGCTGAAGTCGGACGCTTAACCGACTGCGCCACCCAGGCGCCCCAATTTTTTTTATTTTTAAATAATTATAGACCACCAGAAGCATAAAAATGGCGCAAAAAGGTCCCATCCCCTCACTTCCCCCCATGGTGACATCCCCCTGTAACTACAGAACATTTATCAAATCCAGGGAACTGACATTGGCGTAATATACTTAAGGAGACTACAGATCTTACTCAGTTTTCACTAGTTTTCACATGCACTCATTTTAATTTTTTAATATGTCTTTATGTGTAGATCTATTACATTTTTAAGCATTTAAGTAATCTCCAAAAAAATAAATAAATAATGAAATAAAATTAAAAAAAAAAGTAATCTCCACACCCAATGTGGGACTCGAACTCGTGACCCCAAGATCAAGAGTCACTTGCTCTTTCGACTGAGCCAGCCAGGTATCCCGAGATCTGTGGCGTTTATTTAAGTTTATTTATTTATTTTGAGAGAGAGTGTGTGCAAGTGGGAGGGAGGAACAGAGAGAGAGAGAGAGTAAATCCCAAGCAGGCTCAGCACTGCCAGCGTTGACCCTGATACAGGGCTTGAACCCATGAATCGTGAATTCATGACCTGAGCCAGAAATCCAGAGTCAGACTCTCAACCAACTGAGCCACCCAGGTGCCCTAGATCTATGACATTTTTATCTCTTTATGGCCTATTTAAAAAATGCAATCAATAGGGGCGCCTGGGTGGCGCAGTCGGTTAAGCGTCCGACTTCAGCCAGGTCATGATCTCGCGGTCCGTGAGTTCAAGCCCCACGTCAGGCTCTGGGCTGATGGCTCAGAGCCTCGAGCCTGTTTCCGATTCTGTGTCTCCCTCTCTCTCTGCCCCTCCCCCGTTCATGCTCTGTCTCTCTCTGTCCCAAAAATAAATAAAAAACGTTGAAAAAAAATTTTTAAATAAAAAAAAAATGCAATCAATACAGAAATATAAAGGGCAAAATAGTCAAACCCAGTGTGATGTTTGGGGTTATTTTCTCTGCGTATCTGAGGATTTTGAAAACAGTAACAACAGAAAGGATCCTCTGAACTGTATTATAAGATTACCTTTCAGGGCGCCTGGGTGGCCCAGTCGGTTAAGTCCGACTGTGGCCCATGTCATGATCTCCCGGTTGGTGAGTTCGAGTCCCGCATAGGACTCTTGGGCTGACCGCTTAGAGCCTGGAGGCTGCTTTAGATTCTGTGTCTCCCTCTTTCTCTGCCCCTGCCCCACTCGTGAGTGCGCATGGTCTCTCTCTCTCTCTCTCAATAAAAAAAAAAAAAAAAAAAAAAAAAAAAAAAAAGACAACCGTGGGCATCTTGCCACATTAGAACAGATTTAGGCCTGCTGCAGTGTGAAAATGTTTCCGGTAAAACAGCTACACCGTAGCTGTTGACTTGCCGGGTAAATAGCAACCCAGTTTCAGCCCAGGCTCTAAATGTCTGGAAAACTTGATGTGCCCGCACGGTCAGAATGTCAGAACCCGAGCTGCTGGGTCCGTGCCCCTCCCTGGCACGAAGGAGAGGAATGGCTTTCTCTGGAGCCGGCTGGGCCCCCTGTTCAAGTTCCCGTCGCCCTGGCCGTGTGTGCGGCGCTCACACCTGCTCAGGCCTGAATTACTGTTAACATTTACTAAACATTTTTATGAACCCTTCGCCTTCACAACCTGCAGGGAAATCATTCTGGCCCCGCCCCCGTTCTCTTCCCTCCTCCCCACCCCCCCCCTTCCCCCAGGCCAGTGCGGTTTATCCCAGTTTGAGGTGCACCGGTTCCATTTCTGTTTTTATGCATTTGGCGTAAATATTTCTTGCAGCTCATAAACACCTTGGCCATTTTACCAGCGTCGTGAAAGATGTTTATGGCCCAAATATGAAAACTTTGTGAGAATTAACGCTGGGGCAAACAGGCTGTGTTATTCTTGGAAAGCAATATCTTCTAAGGAAAACCCAAAGCAGGCAGGGCCTGTATGGGAAAAGCATGAGTGCCGGCATACCTGTTTACAATTCTAAGTGCCTCGGCCTCCGTTCCGCCTCTCCTGTGCTTTTCAGTAAGGGGTGGGGGGTGGCGGGGGCCTTGCGGTTTCCATTGGTTATCAGCTTCCTGTTTGGGTGTTTTTACAGCATTATTATGTTGCCAAGTGAATGAGGCAAAAGAAAATAGGAAAAGAGATTTTGGACCAGGAGGTTAATAAAAATCCATTTTGTCATTCGACAGCCTCCCCCAAGTGCAGCTTCCTTTTCCAGGGCCCTCGGAGTCTCTTTGTATTGATAGATGCCATTTGCCCATTTACGACGTGATAATAAAAACCTTCAGCCTTGCTCAGTGTTATTCTTTTCCTCCCCTGACAGGAGGGAGCCAAATGGCTTGTAAGTCACCCTCCACAGGCATTTTTTCATTAGATAACTTTACAATGAACAACCTTCAAAAAGGAGCGGAATTTGGGGGGGGGGGGGGGGGGGGGGGGGGGGGGAGGGGGAGGGGACAGATCTATGGAAACACGGTGAGCCCTCAGAGGGACCCAGAAATCGTTGTGTTGGTACAATGACCCGGATTTTACACACACACGCCCAGGCGAATCTCTAACAAGCACAGGGGGATGATGAACAAGGATGAGCGAATACTACGACCACAAAAAACCGTGGATGCGTCATTTTGCGCGAGGCTCCTCCCCTTTTTGTAATTGTGTTGTTTGTATACAGTAAGGCATGTAAGCAATGGCTAACTATTATCACAAACGACTAGTTTCTTATACAAAAACATTTTCCTTAATCTCCTATCATTAATGTGTACCTGGCATTGGCCGCTGAAGACCACTTAAAATGCACTTCAAGGGCTCAGAGGTTTTAATTCCAGAAATGTACCACATTTTATAAATGTTCACGATTCAGCAATCGTTTGCAAACTTAAATTCTTTTCGCTGGCGAAGCTATCTATGGTTTTTTTCTTTTTCTTTTTTTTTTTTTTTCTTTTTCTCCCTTTTTTTTAAATTTAAATTTTAGGTAGTTAAAGTACCGTGCAATATTGATTTCAGGAGTAGAATTCAGTATGGTTTTTTTTTTTCTTAAGACGTATTATTATTAGTGTTTCTTAGTTACTCGTTCAAATCATAAATTAATTAAACCCACTAGTGTAAAACTAGACCATATTAGACTCAAACTGTTCCTTCCCTGTATGTGTCATAAGCCATAAATGAGATGTGTTGGTAGGCGACAGATGTTTTTAAAAGAACATAGATTTGGGGCACCTGGGTGGCTCAGTCGGTTGGGCGTCCGACTTCGGCTCAGGTCATGATCTTGCTGTCTGTGAGTTCGAGCCCTGCGTGGGGCTCTGTGCTGACAGCTCGGAGCCTTGAACCTGTTTCAGATTCTGCGTCTCCCTCTCTCTCTGACCCTCCCCCGTTCATACTCTGTCTCTCTCTCTGTCAAAAATAAATAAACATTAAAAAAAATTTCCTTTTAAAGAACATAGATTTCTCTGCTGTGTTTTCACATTAACTCTCTAGAGTCTGAACAGAAACATTTTTATAGATCACCAATTCTTGCATATCTTTCCTGAAGTGCTTCATCTACAAATAAACCTATTATGAGGCCCGTTCTTGGTTGAAAAGCACAGATGTGATTCACCATATTCTACATAATCTGCCATTTGTGAGTTTTGTGGGCTTTTTTCACTGAACCATAAATAGGGCTATTTCAGTAATATGTTTCAAATTCGGTCTGTTTAAGAAATATGTTGATTTCAGGGCGTCTGGTGGCTGAGTCGGTTGAGCGCCTAACTCTTGATTTCGGCTAGGGTCTTGATCTCCCAGTCAGGAGATCGAGCCCCGAGCTGGGGTCCGAACTGATTAGCACAGAGCCTGCTTGGGATTCTCTGCCTGTCTCTGCCTTTCCCCCCACTAGTTGTCTCTCTTCCTCTCTCAAAACAAACAGGTTTTTTGTTTTTTTTTAATATGTTGACTTCTAGGGGCACCTGGGTGACTCAGTCGATTAAGAGTCGGACTTCAGCTCAGGTCATGATCTCACGGTCCGTGAGTTCGAGCCCCGCGTCAGGCTCTGGGCTGACAGCAGGGAGCCCACTTCGGATCTGCTGTCTCCTCTTTCTAACTCTTCCTTGCTCGTGCACACAAAATAATAATAATTATTCTTTCTGTCTCTCTCAAAAATAAGCATTAAAAAAAGCTGATTTCTATTATTGGCAATAACAATAATAGCTATAATTATTGAGCATGTAGCCTGTGCCCAGCCTAATTCTCAGCCCTGTCTGACCATTCATATATTTTGTGTTCATCATCAACCAGTAAGTATTTGGACTATCCTTGTTCTCCAGGGAAAATGGAGGAACTAGACAGTTAAGTGGCTGAGAAAAATCACCTACGGTCCTATTAATGGTGCGTTGTAGCCAGTCTTTCTCACAATGCATTGGTGAGTGCCCTTGCACATCTCTTTTACACGCCCCGGTCTGATTTTTGTGGGCTTAAATGCTAGGTGTGGAGTTGATGCACCTACAGCCAGGTGCCTTTTTCTTACTGGGAGGTATCAGTGCCGAGTTATGTGGGCTTGGTAGTTATTCTTGCTGTTTTGGGCGGGCTGCTTTTAGCTGAAGTCATCATGTCGTTCGATGGATGATGCATGGATGCATGGCTGGCTGGCTGGATGGTTGATCAGGTGGAACCCATTTTCTTTTTTTTTTTAAGTTTATTTATTTATTTTGAGGGGGGGGGGGCTGCGCAGAGAGCGAGGGAGAGAGAGAGAGAATCCCAAGCAGGCTCCTTGCTGTCAGCACAGAGCCCGACGCGGGGCTCGAACTCACAAACTGCGAGATCGTGGCCTGAGACAAAACCAAAACTCAGATGCTCAACCGTCGGGGCCACCCAGGCGCCCCCACAGAACCCATTTCCTAAGAGTTTCTGAACGAACAGTGTTCCCTGCTGGTTCCCAGCACCACCCCAAATATAGAGGCTGGCCTAAAGGATTGGGATGGTTTTCCCCAAATTATGGATAAACTATTTGTAGGGTATCGATCTCCGCTGTTTTTCATTTCATCTCCACTCTGTTAGCAAGTTCCAGAAACTTCTAAAATTTGGTTGTTTTCTTTTTCTTTCCTTCTCTCTCTCTCTCTCTGTCATAAATTCATCCTGAGAGGGAACACGTCAAATGGCAAGTCCCAGCAGGGCCCACGCTGGGAACAAGGAGAGACTCCACGAGTTTTAAGCAGGAGTTGTCCCCTGGAAAAAACACTTCGGTCATCAACATTCCTGGTGCCCCCTCCCCTTTTGCAATGAGCACAGGACAGCTGCAAACTGCTTTTACTTCAAAAAGGCAGAGCAATCCGAAATGAGACGGGGCCTTCGAAATTCACAGTTCAACGCTCATAAAATCTGAGAGTGAGCAAGAAAGCCCTGAGTGTCTGTACACCTTCATACTCAGAGAGACAGAAACCCACTTTAGCAATTCCTGATGACCGTGGGCAGCTGCGAGCTGGGAGATCAAAGGCTCAACTCCAGGACGGGAAATGGGGAGAATTACTGTCCCACTAGGAGCCTCTCGCCCTGCCGCAAGCCCGGTGGTTCTTCTTATGATCATGAGCTCTTTGGCTGTTAATTTGGGGTTTCATTAAGGACATATCCACACTTGAACAGGGGGGAGGGAAGTGTGCAGTTTCGTTTGAAGTCCAGCTGTTAGAATGAATTGCGATCCCGAACTGTCCGTGTTCGCAAAAGCCCGTAGCTCAGTGCCTGGTGCTCCGTGAACTCTTAGTCGCTTTGGCCATTACTATCATCATTAATACAACTTAATGGCAAAATTACCTACATGGTTCAAATGAATTGATCTGATCCTGCTTTTGTGGGCTTTGGAAATTTCTAGAACGGAGTGTGGTACCTAGAGGAGTAACTATTTTTTGTTGTTGCTGTGTGAATGACTCAAACACTCCTGGATGGTAAGATGTGGAGCTGGCCCATTACCCCCCTGGGAAGCTGGCCGAGGCTCAGAAAGCTGGTGTCAGTTGCCTCAGGGGGATTTAGACCAGGCCTTTCGAAGTGTGCCCTGCCTTTACTCATCTCTGCTCCTAAACCTACGAAGCTGAACAACTGAATCTAACCGAGGCTTCCATACTCTTTCCAGTGCAGCCGGTAAGTGGAAGAGATTGCTTGGCACACGTCAGTGACGGCCAGGCTTGGCCTGCTTGGAAACCCAGACTTCGGAGCCCCACGGACGTGGCCTCTAAGGCAACCCTGACCCTCTAGCTGTGTGATCCTCAGCAAATTGCTTTACCTGTCTGAGCCTCAGCGTCCTTAAGTGCAAAGTAGAGATAATGATACACACATTCCAGGATCCTTATAGGATTAAACGAAATACTATCTGTAAAGAATCTGCACCCTATTGGTTGTGGCAACACAGCTCTCTCTGTAGCCTGCCAAGTCCCCAAAGATGTGCCTGTCTCGGGCCCCGGGAACCCGTGACTATATTACGTCGCGTGGCAAAGGAGAAACAAGGTAGCAGATGGACTTAGGGTTGCCTCTCAACTGATCTTGAGATGGGGAGATTGTTTTGCATTATTCCAATACAACCCATGAGAGTTTCTGTTTGTTTGTTTGTTTGTTTGGTGTATACCAGGGGGCAGCAAATTTTTCCTGTAAAGGGCCAGAGAGTAAATATTTTAGGCTTTGTGGTCCAGGAGGCAATGTCCTCAACGCCTCAAGCAACTGTTCTTGCCAAATGACTGCATAGTCTTTTTTTTTTTTAACTTCACGATTAAAATGTAAAAACCATTCTTAGCTAATGGACAGTCACAAAACCAAGAGGGGACCTGATGTGGCCAGTGGGCTCCAGATTGTTAACTCCTGCTATGTGCAAATGTACATGCATATATTTTATTTCCAAAAAGAGGCCAATGCTATATATATATATACACACACACACACACACAAATTTTTATCCAGTTTTTAAAACATACCATTTATTGGGGTGCCTGGGTGGCTCAGTCGGTTAAGTGTCCCACTTCAGCTCGGGTCATGATCTCGCAGTTCATGAGTTCAAGCCCCGTGTCGGGCTCTGTGCTGACAGCTCAGAGCCCGGAGCCTGCTTTGGATTCTGCGTCTCCCTCTCTCTCTGCCCTTTTCCCACTTACACTCTGTCTCTCCCTCCCTCTCTCTCTCTTTCAAAAACAAACATTAAACATTTTTTTAAAAAATAAGAGAAACGAATAGAGACAATACAAAATGAAGAGAACTTTGAACCCTCAAACTTCTACAGGCAGGAAGCAGGCTGCAAAACTACTTAGCTGCCAATAAGATCTACCTTTTATGAGAAGAGAAAAATGACTCACAGTATATAGATCCATGAGTCCGGAGGATAGATCCAAGAAATTTAGTCACTCATTCTAGGCCAGAGAGTTAATAAGATGTAGAGTCAGGTTTCAAACTAAAGAAATTTGGTTCCAGAGTCCACTGTCTTCCCTTCTCTGTTATGTCATATCTTTAATGGATGGATAGATGGATGGGTGGATGGATGGATGGATGGATATGGATGGATAGATGGATGGGTGGATGGATGGATGGATGGATGGATGGATAGATGGATGGATATGGATGGATAGATGGATGGGTGTATGGATGGATGGATGGATGGATAGATGGATGGATATGGATGGATAGATGGATGGATGGATGGGTGGATGGATAGATGGATAGATGGATGGATGGATGGATGGATGGATATGGATGGATGGTGGATGGATGGGTGGATAGATGGATGGATATGGATGGATAGATGGATGGATAGATGGGTGGATGGATATGGATGGACAGATGGATGGGTGGATGGATGGATGGATGGATAGATGGATGGATGGATGGGTGGATGGATAGATGGATAGATGGATGGATGGATGGATGGATGGATGGATAGATGGATGGATGGGTGGATAGATGGATGGATGGATAGATGGATGGATGGGTGGATAGATGGATGGATATGGATGGATAGATGGATGGATGGATGGGTGGATGGATATGGATGGATAGATGGATGGATGGATGGATGGATGGATGGATGGATGGATAGATGGATGGATGGGTGGATGGATAGATGGATAGATGGATGGATGGATGGATGGATGGATGGATAGATGGATGGATGGGTGGATAGATGGATGGATATGGATGGATAGATGGATGGATGGATGGGTGGATGGATATGGATGGATAGATGGATGGATGGATGGATGGATGGATATGGATGGACAGATGGATGGGTGGATGGATGGATGAATAGATGGATGGATATGGATGGATAGATGGATGGATGGATGTATGGATGGATGTATATGGATGGATAGATGGATGGATGGATGGATGGGTGGATGGATATGGATGGATAGATGGATGGATGGATGGGTGGATGGATATGGATGGATGCTAGAGGGATGGGTAGATAGATAGATAAACAGTATAATTTTGGTTCCCAAGTGTGATCATGTAAGCACACAGAGGGTTAGAATTTCAGACACCCTGACCTGGCATGTGTTGATCTGATGCTTGATTATCTCTATGATCATTCACTCAATGATAGTGTAGCCTCTGTTCTTGAGTCTTTTCTTTGAACACAAAACAAAATGCTAGGAAGGTGTTAAAGATAAGGAAAGACAATAACCTTACTTGCCCAGGTGTAGAAGTCTGTGCCTCATCTTATCTTTAGCACCTTGGCGTGAGTCTACCTCCTCGGCCTTTATTTTATGTTTCATTCTTGTTTTTGTTTTTGTTATTTTTTTCCTTTCATAGGTAGTTATAATCTATATGATCATTGTAAGAAAATCAGAACTTACCAAGAAGCAAAAAGAAAACAAAGATTGCTCAAGAAATAGCTACCTGCTACCTTCATAGTAGATTTTCCTTTCAGTTTTGTTTTGTTATTTCAAATATACATTATATTTTGTTATATTTGCATGATTTGTTCCTGAGGGGCCAGTTTGGTTGTACCAGACCATTATGTTGAAAAGCCGTCAGCTTCTTTTTTTCTTTTCTGGTTTTCCCAGAAAGATTCCTACACCTATAGACATTTTATTTCTCCTCTCTCAATAATCACGGACTTAGGTAAACACACAACAGGATTTTTTCAGCCCGGGTGGGTTCCAAAGAAGATTACCTGGGAGGATCTCCTTTAAAATCTTCACAGTCTTTTGTTTTGCTACCAAAAGTCTTACGTGACACAGTGTCTGTGCAATATAAGCGTAACTAATTAAAAAGTAGATTTACTTCGTCAACCATTTGTTTGGATTATATGACAAATGGTTGATAGTTTTCCTCAACTGACTAGATGGTATTTTTTTCCCCTTACCAAATTGACAAGTTGTTTTGAAATTGTGTGGACACTGCCTGAATAACCACTCCGTCTCCTGGGGAAAACTGAGAAATGATGGACTTTTCTCGATAACCAAGGAGTGTATGTGGGTTTATGCTGGCTACTCTGCCTTTGGAAGGGAGATCTTCGGCACCGGTATGGGTGCTTTAAATGTTTGCTCTGAATTCACTGTAACCATTACACCTTTTAACAAAAAAACTGATCTTCATTGGGTTTTTCCTCAAGAGAGAGTCAGGCTTGGCGAAAAACAGATGAGAGCACAGCAACACGTAGGACAGAGAGTGACCGTCTTCCCTCCACCTGCCCGCCGGGTAACACGGTTCTACCATCATTCATTTCAGTGCTTTATATCGTGACCTGTTGAAACAGTTTCTGCAGTTCCAGCAGGAAGGGGTGTGTGTGTGTGTGTGTGTGTGTGTGTGTAAACTAGAATGCCAGCATGTTAAAGGTGATTGTTTCAAGAAGATGAGATGATGGGTGATGGTTTTTCTATTCCCTCTTATTTATTTTCTACAACAAATATGTGACTTGTGTAGTGGCAAAGAAAGTAAATGAGCTACAAAAGCCAATTTAATTCATTGTGTGTGTGTGTGTGTGTGTGTGTGTGTGTGTGTTGTGGCTTATGAACGAAGGACGATAACTGACTGGCAAACCATAAACCATAGTTGTGAAGTACACACTGAGCTTCTGTTCCCATTTTCATGAATTCATAAGACAACTTCTTCTCCTTCTTCCTCCTCCTCTTCCTCTTCCTGTGCCTCCTTCTTTTTTTTTTTTTTTTTTTTTTTTTTTTTTTGGTAGGCTCTACACCCAGTGCTGGGCTGGGCTTGAACTCACAATCCTGAGATCAAGACCTGAGCGGCTATCGAGAGTCAGACACTTCACCACTTAACCGACCGAGCCCCCGGGCGCCATTGCCTCCTCCTTATTTTTAATGGAATTATTAGCTGTGATACTTTCCGGACGATCTCAAAGCATCACAATCCTGTTTGAAAAACTGACGCTCCGGTGACTGAGGGAAACAAACTGCATAGTCTATCACCTTCCCCAGAACGATAAACACCTTTCTCCTCTTGCCCTGTCAGTTAAATACTCCGTGAAGTTTGAGGTTATGAGAGTCAGCTCCGAACTAATGTATTCATTTCTGATGGCTTGTATTCAAATGTAATAATAACCACAGCTGTCACTTTTTGAGGCCTTGCTATATTCCAGCATTGGGGTAATTAATCACCCTGGGTGCTTGCCTGACCTCCCTTAGAATTACCACGTGAGGTGATAGCTCCCCTATTTCCTGGCTGTGCAACCTTAGGCGAATTACTTTACCTCTCCGTGGTTCTGGCTTCTCACCTATACGCTGGGGACGGCCATGTTTTTCATAGGGTTGTTGTGGGCTTAAATGAATTACCACATTCAAGGCACCTAGAACATTGCCGGACACATTGTAAACACTCAGTAAACTTAGCTGTTATTGTTCTCATTGGCCTCCTTTAAAAGGCAGAAAGACTTAAAGATCTTAAGGACCGTGCTGAAGGTCATACAGCTAGGCAGGGCTGGATCCTGGATCTGGGCCTGCCTCGTTCCAGCATTCACGGCATTAATATCTAGAAGGTCACATCGTAAATATTTCAGGCTTTGCCGAACAGATTGTCCTTGACCTAACTGCTCAACTCTGCCTTTGCAACTTGTAAGGAGACCTGGACAATAAATACATAAAGGAATGGGTTTGGCTGTATGCCAGTCAACTTTATCTCCAAGAGTAGGGGGAGGGCCGGATCTGGCCCACGGGCCTGAGTTTGCCAGTCTCCGTGTTTACCGCGTAACAGGCACCTACGATGTCAATTGACTGCCAGGCGTTAGCTGCGCTGGAAAGAATCACTTCTGGACGTGGGTTTCTTTCTGCTTCTGCCATGTTTGAGTTTGCCATTAGCACAGTGAAGGTTTTGTGAATCCTTAAGGAATGCACTATCAGGCTGGTAACTATTACTGTTTGATTTTTATCCCGCATGGAAAATACGTTTTATCCATATCATAAAAATATGATTTTTATCCCACATGGAAAACACGTAGACGTGTGTTCCATGGAATCTCATTAGAGCGTGCGTTTAAAAGCAGTGTTGCTCTAAGTTCGGCCACGCTCTCTTGACTGACGGGACTAACCTGTCTGCCTGCCTGCTGAAGGCACATAAACAGAGACAGGTCAGACATTTAGATTTTTAATCAATACAGTCTTCTCTGGGTTTAATTCCATCCCTTTGCCTCAGCTCTCAAAGTTCCTTGAGAATTAAAATTGTCAGCATTAACCTCCTTGGTCAATGCTCATAACCAGGGTTCTTTTTTCTCCCCATGGGTGAGTTTTGGCAAATGTGAGAATAAGGCCATTCTTGGAAGCTTTCTGGAATTTTTTGGTGTTGGAAGATACTCAGTTTGCATTTTGAAACTCGAGGCTGTTCTAGATAAATGGGAATCCCGGATCTGCGTGATAAACTAGAATGTTTGATCCTACACTCTTGTATTTCATTGTATAGAAGCCTGTAAAATGTTGCATTCGTGGAGTCGGGTACTTCAGACATTCCTTCATCAGAAAGAAAATTCACTTGGTGCCTGTGTGTCACGTGCATTCCCGACCAGTGCTGTCTTCCCAAGCTTCAGTATTAAGTCATAGCTGAAAATATTAAATTTCAGAGCGCAACTAGAAAACTTGGGAGACAGGCAGGGAGAGGGTGGAAAAAAAAAGCTATGGTTATACTTTTACTCTCTTAATTTATCTCCCTTATGGAAGCCTCCACCCAGAAAGTTAACTATTCACGTTACAGATAATACAGTGAAATTTGATCCCTTGAACCAACAGAAATGGGTTAACTCGTTCATCAGCCGCATCCCTTATCTCCAAACTCACCTTCCCTCTCCTATTTTGAAAAGTAAACAGAGGACTTATGAGAAGAAGTCGGGTGGGTCCCTGGGGGCGTTGGAATATCTACGTTCTGGAATAATCTTTGTCAGAATAAAATGAAGGAGGAAAAAGACAATAACCACCAGTTGCTCTCACGGGGCGATAAAGGAAGCCATCCCGCCCTGTCCTTACGTTTACAAAGAGTCTAAAATGTGGACTTTTGACATTATCTTCAAATGAGGTCTCACTCGAGTCACAGAGAAGCATGGGGAACACAGAGGCCAGTGTTCCCTGTATACCTCTTGCCCTCAAAATGCTCCTGTGCTCTCTTGAACACCCTCGTTTGTACTACACGTGAATATATCAAACACAAATGTATTCCGTAATATTCCTCACAGCTCCCAAGCTTTCTTTTTCCTTTTCGTTAGGAAAACTTGCAAATATGCAGAGAAGTACAGAGAGTTCGTATCCAGACGCAAACACCCAAGGTCCAGATGCAATAATCATTGTCAGCTTGCCGTATTTGCATCAACCATGTCTTTTCCCTCAAGTGTTTCAGATGACAGACATCCTGACTTTTGTCCCTATATCCCTCAGGTTGTGTCTCTCAAACAATAGGGAAGTTTTTAAACTACGATCACAGTTTTCCCCGAAATATCCTTTATGGTTGATTTATCCATGCCAGGATTCAATCAAGGACCGTGCATTACATGCGGTCGTGGTATGTCCTGTGTCCCTTCTAAAATCCAGCATACCCCTCACTCCCACCCCACCCTTTTTTCCCCCATGACATTAGTGTTTCTGAAGAACCCAGGCCAGTAGTCCTGTTCAATAATCTACCTTCAGGGGGCGCCTGGGTGGCTCAGTCGGTTAAGCGTCCGGCTTTGGCTCAGCTCATGATCTCGCGGTTTGTGGGTTCAAGCCCCATGTCAGGCTCTGTGCTGACAGCTCGGAGCCTGGAGCCTGCTTCGGATTCTGGGTCTCCCTCTCTGTCTGCCCCTCCCCTGCTCACACTCTGTCTCTCTGTCTCTTAAAAATAAATAAACATTAAAAAAATTTTAATAATCTACCTTCAGGAAGATTTCATACAACTTTAAACTTGTGTCTCATCGCTGGACCACAGTATACAGCATAGATAAATGTGTGTTTTTTAATTATCTTCTGACTAGCACAATTATATTGCATTGCTTTTTAGGATTCTTTTTTTCCTTTTTGTGGGGGGACGTCTGGTAAAAGTTATCATTTATAACTTATATACATATGTAAACTTATATATGTGTGTGTGTATATTTTATATACATGTAAAATATTTTACAGTATTATGAGGCACTTGGATGACTCACTTAAGCATCACTTTTGTTTTTAAGCTTATTTATTTTTGACAGAGAGAGAGCAGGGGAGGGGCAGAGAGAGGGAGACAGAGGATCTAAAGCACGCTCCACTGACAGCACAGAGCCTGATGCGGGGCTCAAACTCACGAACCATGAAATCATGACCTGAGCTGAAGTCAGACGCTTAACGGACTGAGCCCCCCAGGCACCCCTCAACATTTGACTCTTGATCTCAGCTCAGGTCTTGATCTTCGGGTGGTGAGTTCAAGCCCCATGGAGGGCTCTGCGCTGGGCGTGAGGCTTGCTTGAAAGAGTAAATACATAAATACATATAATAAAATAAAATATTCTACAGTATTGCATATCACACAGTTGAGTTGCAATAACTATATTTTAATGTTTTCTGTATCTATACAGAATATATCATGTATCTAATACAATGTATATTGTTGTTATGTTAATATATAATTATGATTATATATTATATATACAGAATATCCTGTATTGTATATGCTGAATATATTACATATTCTGTTTACAGTTTATACAGAATGTATATAAATTATTCTGCGTATATATAGAATGTATATATACAGAGAGTCTCAGAAAATGGAAGTGACTTGCCAGACTGATAGCCTCACAAAGTGTGGGCTCCTCCTACTTTGGGGGCTCTGGGTCACTGTATCCATCGCTATTTATCCCCCATCATGTAATACAGTCACTATTGCATCCAGAACGGGCTGCCCTGGGGCCTGTCACCTGCAACATGAATTTGTTTCCATCCTGCCAGGCTATTTCAGCCATGTCCACACCAACACCTTCCTAATGCTTTGATAATCACTTCCTGGGGATTAAGCTGAATTATTCAGCCGGTGGCTCATGACTCTCTTTTCCCTTGTCACCTTAATTTCATGCCACCCTTTTCTGGGATGGAGGAGTTTTCCTCCTTCAGTACAAAAGCCCTCTACTTGCTGGCAGTGTAGATTCTAACCTGTGTCCCCTGGAAGGATGATTTGATCTGGAGAGGTCAGCTGAGCCGCCCTGGATGGGATGAGCCCCACGCGTGGTGGTTGTATTAAGCCACTAAGCGCTGGGGCCGGCGGGAGGTGTCATGAAGAAAACCAGAGCTGATTTGTGAACACGTTAAATCACTTGCTAACGTTTAAAACTCCGGTGCATTCCCATAAGAATTCAGATCGCCGGGGGGTTGCACCTGGGTGGCTCAGTCGGTGAAGCATCTGACTCTGGATTGTTGCTCAGGTCGTGATCTCACGGTTCATGAGTTCGAGCCCCAACTTGGGCTCTGCACTGATAGTGAGGAACCTGCTTAGGATTCTCTCTCTCCTCTCTCTCTGCCCCTCCCCCACTCATTCTGTCTCTCTCTCTCTCCCTCAAAAAAAAAAAAAAAAAAAAGAATTCAGATCACTGGTTCTTTGGACAAATGGGCAGGTCTGGCCACAGTCGGCTTGCTCGCTCACATGGCTACAGGTAACCAGCTGGGCCAATGTAGTCGGCCGCTCTCACTTCTCCTGCTACAGGGAGGGCAGCAGAAACCCTTACAGGGCCATGGAGGGTCACCCAACAAAACGTTTTGAACAACCATTATGCTACCAGGTGCAGGATGAAGCAGAAACAGACACAGTGCCTTCCTTGGACTCTTCGAGAAGGTGAAATAGATAGTAGTCAAGGGGACAGATGTTAGTCATCCAACAAAAATGGTTGAGCCCCACCAGGTGCTGGACACCGTATGCTAGAGCAGCAAATGAAGCAAAGTCCCTGATCTCACAGCGCTCACGATGTGGCGGTGAGGGAAGGGACGCAGACGAGACTCAAAATAGTCCAAGTAGAAGGTGTAACCTGTTAGCCGGACGAGCTATGGATTGAAATCGTAGACAGGGGAACCCGGAGTGAGGGGTAGGGTTTGCCATTTTATATCCGGTGGTCGGCGAAGGTCACAGAGAAGGTATTGGGAAAGATGAGCAGGACCAGGGAGGGAGGGAGGCATGGAGGTATCTGGCGGAAAGTGTTCCAGACTGAGGGACTCACCAGTGCGAAGGCCCAGGGGTGGGATCACGCCTGGGGCACTGGTGGCGCGAGGAGGTTGGTATGGCTGGTGGAGCGGGCGGGGAGGGAGCTCCGGGAGAGCCGCGGAAATGGCTTTTCCTGACTTGGGCATGTCAGGGCCATGTCACCGGCCCGAATCTTCACAGGACCCTTCTGCCTGCTCTGCGTAGAACAACGTCGGGGAGGGATCAGAAGGAGTCGCAGGAGAGCCGCTAGGAGGCCAACACTGGGAGACTTGAGTGGGATGGGAGCAGTGGAGAGGGAGAGGCTGGTCAGAGTGTAAACATGGTGAAGGAGGAAATGGATGGGTGGATTGCGTGGGCACGGCAGAGAAAGGAAGGAGTCGAGGAAGGCCCCTGTTTTCTTGCCGAGTGGCCGATAGCGTTGCCTCGAGCCAAGCTGGAGAATCGTGTAAGAACGGCCGCTGTGAGTGACACCAGCTGTTTGGTCTCGAACACATTACTTTGAGAGCTTCTCTGGGCCTACGAGGAGGTGCCCAGAGGCAGTGGCTACCTGAGCCCGGAGTTCGGGGACAGGTGTGAGTGAGCTGGCGCCT
Organism: Panthera tigris; assembly: GCF_018350195.1. NCBI lineage: Eukaryota > Metazoa > Chordata > Mammalia > Carnivora > Felidae > Panthera > Panthera tigris. The sequence goes on from NC_056662.1 coordinate 10,156,567, forward strand.
TGCTGATGGACAGATGACGTTTCCAGCCTTAGAGGCTGGATGAGACCATGAAAGGAGTGGGTGTCAACGGAGGACAGAAAGTCACAGGACTGAGCTCTGGGCCCGGCAGCCCGACAAGGGCAGGACGACGAGGGAGAATCAGCATGAGACACACAGGAGTGGCTTGTGAACTGGGAGGCAAACCGGGCAAATGCCTTGTCCTGGAAGCCCAGACCGTGTTTCGAGGAGGACGCATTATGTCGCATGCTCGTCGGATGCTATGTCGCAGGATCGGAAAGACGAGCTCCGAGAATTAACTGGCCATCGGGTTTAACAAGGTGGGTTGGTCTCTTCAATGTCTGGCTTCATTCCCCTTCGGTTAACAAAGTCATTCACGCATTCATTGATTCCAATTCTAGCAAGCACTGGGCTACCCATCCTCCCAAACGGTCCCAATCATCCCTGCCTGCCACCCTGAATAGGTCTGGCCTGTTAACCAACAGGATATGGCAGAAAGGTAGGTCTGTGACTCGGAGACAAGGTCATAAAAGACGTGTGTCTGGAATTAGCAGTGACGATTTTGCAACTTGGTGACTATGCTTAAGAAACACCAAATAGTGTACTTTTCTTTTTTACGTTTATTTATTTTTGAGAGACCGAGAGGGACAGAGCACAAGCGGGGGAGGGGCAGAGAGCGAGGGAGACACAGAATCCGAAGCAGGCTCCAGGCTCCGAACGGTCAGCGCAGAGCCCGGCGCGGGGCTCGAACTCACGAAGTGCAAGATCGTGACCCGAGTCCAAGTCGGACGCTCAACCGACGGAGCCCCCCGGGCGCCCCTGGATGGTGAACTTTAAAAGGGTGAATTTGATGGTATGTGAATTTATCTCAATGACGGGGGAAAAAAAAGTGTATGTATATATTAGAAACAAGGGAGATGATATGAATCGGGTGAGGCCAGTTGCCACAATAAATGTGAATAAAATGAGGTATTCTACTTAAAAAAGAAAAAAAAAGTCAACGTGGCTACCAGCCTGCCTCTCTCTCGGATCTGTCACTCGGGGGAAAGCTGGCTCCATGTCGCAAAGACACTCAAGTGGCCCTCTGGGGGGGTCCACGTGGCCAGGAACTGAGATTTCGTGCCATCGGGAAGGAGGGCCCTCCTGCCTCAGTCAACGCTTCGGCCAACGGTGCTCCAGCCCACATCTTGGCCGCCACCTCGTGAGGAAATTGGGGCTAGCGCCCTCCCAACAAGCCAGTCCCAAATTCCTGCCCCATAGAAACGATGAGATCATAAGTGTTTATTGTTTTAAGACACTGAGTTTTAGGTAGTTGGTTACACGGCGATAAACACCAGGAGCACCGACTGGCCGCGGGGAATTGAGAGAGGCCTGCAGGTGCCTCTTGGACTTCGTTGACTCCCCGGAGAACGGTCTCCGTCACAGCACACACTCCAGGGCAACGGGTTGCAACCCTGTTATCCCCACTTTCCGGGTGAGAAAACCGGGGCTGAGAAAGACCGACGGCGTGACCGCTGCCCATCCGTCACCCCATCCGTCACCCCATCCAGTTACCACATCGTTCGGGGTTGTTGGGTTTTTTTTTTTTTTTAGGTTTCTTTCTTTTGAGGGAGGGTGTGCGCGCGCGAGAGTGACCGGGGGACGGGCAGACCCAATTCCAAGCCGACAGTGCAGAGCCCGATGCGGGGCTTGATCCCAGGAACCACGAGATCAAGGCCTGAGCTGAAACCAAGAATCCAACGCTTGACCCCCTGAGCCACCCAGGTGCCCCCGTTCTGTGTTTAATGGGAGACATAACCATACGCCTAAGAAGAGCAGCACAGCGTGGGGACAACCGCGTGGGGCAGATCAAGGCAAAGCCATCCCCAAGACTCCCTTGTCTCTGTGAAAAATAATTGTTAAATAAAATCTGGGTTTCTCCCGTTAATCTGCCTTGTCTCAACTTTGTCCTCAGACCAAGCCAGAGACCCTAAGAGGTAGAGTTTTGCCTTCCCTACAGTATTATCTTGCTGAATTAACAGCCGCGGGTTTGGGGGGGGGGGCAGGTTGTTTTTTTTTTTTAATTTACATCCAAGTTAGTTAACATACAGTGCAATAATGAGTTCAGGAGTACAATCCATTGATTCATCCCCTACATACAACAGCCGGTGCTCATCCCAACAGGTGCCCCCCCCTTCATGCCTCTTGCCCGTTTAGCCCATCCCCCCACCCACAGCCCCTCCAGCACCCCTCAGTTTGTTCTATTTAAAAGTCTCTTATGTTTTTTCCCCCTCCCTGTTTTTACATTATTTTTGTTCCCCTTCCCTTATGTTCATCGTGTCGTAAAGTCCTCATATGAGTGAAGTCATATGATATTTGTCTTTCTCTGACTAATTTCGCATAATACCCTCCAGTTCCATACACGTAATTGCAAATGGGAAGATTTCACTCTTTTTGATTGCTGAGTAATACTCCATTGGATATATAGACCACATCTTCTTTATCCATTCATCCATCGATGGACATTTGGGCTCTTTCCATACTTTGGCTATTGTCAATGGTGCTGCTTTATTATTTTTTTTTTCCAACGTTTATTTTATTTTTGGGACAGAGAGAGACAGAGCATGAACGGGGGAGGGACAGAGAGAGAGGGAGACACAGAATCGGAAACAGGCTCCAGGCTCCGAGCCATCAGCCCAGAGCCCGACGCGGGGCTCGAACTCACAGACCGTGAGATCGTGACCTGGCTGAAGTCGGACGCTTAACCGACTGCGCCACCCAGGCGCCCCAATGGTGCTGCTTTAAACATGGGGGTGCATGTGTCCCTTTGAAACAGCAAACCTGGATCCCTTGGATAAATGCCTAGTAGTGCAATTGCTGGGTCGTAGGGTAGTTTTATTTTTAATTTTTTGAGGAACCTCCAGACTGTTTTCCAGAGTGGCTGCACCAGTTTGCATTCCCACCAGCAGCGCAAAAGAGATCCTCTTTCTCCGCATCCTTGCCAACATCTGTTGTTGCCTGAGTTGTTAATGTGAGCCATTCTGACGGTGGGAGGTGGTATCTCATTGTGGTTTTGATCTGTATTTCCTGATAATGAGTGATGTGGAGCATTCTTTCATGTTTCTGTTAGCCATCTGGATGTCTTCTTTGGAGAAGTGTCTATTCGTGTCTTTTGCCGATCTCTTCACTGGATAATTCATTTTGGGAGGTGTTGAGTTTGATAAGTTCTTTATAGATTTTGGATACTAACCCTTTATCTGATATGTCATTTGCCTTTTAGTTTTGCTGATTGTTTCCTTCGCTGTGCAGAAACTTTTTATCTTGATGAGGTCCCAATAGTTCATTTTCACTTTTGTTTCCCTTGCCTCCGGAGACATGTCAGGTAAGAATTTGCTGCAGCCAAGGTCAAAGAGATTGTTGCCTGCTTTCTCCTCGAGGATTTTGATGGCTTCCTGTCTTACATTGAGGTCTCTCATCCATTTTGAGTTTATTTTTGTGTCCGGGGTAAGAATGGGGTCCAGGTTCATTCTTCTGCATGTCGCTGTCCAGTTTTCCCAGCCCCACTTGCTGAAGAGACTGTCTTTATTCCATTGGATGTTCTTTCCTGCTTTGTCAAAGATGAGTTGGCCATACGTTTGTGGGTCCATTTCTGGGTTCTCTATTCTGTTCCATTGATCTGAGTGTCTGTTCTTGTGCCAGTACCATACTGTCTTGATGATTACAGCTTTGTAGTATAGCTTGAGGTCCGGAATTGCAATGCCTCCAGCTTTGGTTTTCTTTTTCAAGATTGCTTTGGCTATTCGGGGTCTTTTCTGGTTCCATACAAATGTTAGGATTCTTTATTCTAGCTCTGTGAGGAATGCTGGTGTTATTTTGATAGGGACTGCATCGAATATGTAGATTGCTTTGGGTAGTATCGACAACAGCCGTGTTTTATTGTCTTCAAAGTGAACTATCGTTAACATTGCCTTGTCTGCTTTGTCCTTAGATGCTGTGCCAGCCAAAAGAGGACCATAGTTAAGGATTGAGGTCCATCTGAGCTACTGGCCCGAGTCGTCCCAGGTGGGAGTGATGGGAAGGTCAGTCGTGGTTACGATAAATGGTCTTGGGACAGTCCGTGAGAGGATGAGATAATGGATCAGCTGACAGACCAGCTCTGGGACGAGGGGTTTGCCAGGCTCCAGGAGAAGGGCTGGCTCTGAGCCTGGACCTCTAGCCCTCTTTTTCTCCAGCCACACTTCTCTGTGGTCTCCCCACTGGCTGCCTTCATCCCACGCTCTTCCGGTCCTCCATGGCCAGACCAGCTCTGGGGAATACGGGAGCACAGCAGAGCCTCAATGGTACCAACTAAGAAAAGCCGAAATAACCGTAGCTCCCATCGATTGAGAATTTTCTCAACATGCTGTGCATACAACTGTACCCGCTGTATATACACACGCATGTGTAAAGTGGTCTATGCGGCATGTACATGCACACACTTACATGCATGCGTATGTTATGCACATGCACATCCTTAAAACAACCCAACAAGGTGGGCATTGCTATTACCCCCATTTTACAAATGAAGAAATGAGGCACAGAGTGTTAAGCAACTTGGCCAAGATCGAGCTGGAGGAGGCGTGGGTTTGGATCCAGACCATCATATTCCGGATTCCACCTGCCTAACCACAACGTCATACGTTGAAAGGGTTATGAACAGGTCAGGGGCATCATCAGAAAGCTTTTTAAACCAGTGCACCGTTGATTTGAAATATTAATGTCTCTGGGAATATCTCCACTCGCCAGTTCTTCTGACTGCATATTTTTAATGCCAAAATATTACCCAAACAGAAACATCAGAAACGAAGAGAGACGTCAGTATTGCAGTTCTGGGAAAAAGCACCATATGCAAGGATATTAAAATCTCCCTAAAATAGCTGTGCAATGAGTAACTGGTAATCACAAATAAAAATTTAAAAGGGGAGAAAGGGTGCCTGCTGAGCAAATACAGTCCTAGACGCAGGGTGTGTCGGGTAAAGGGTTGGGATTCCACAGAAGTCTTTTCCGTGTGGCTGTCCAAGAAGGGGGAGCCCTTACGCTGTTATTTTTTGTTTGAGCACACCTTCCTCTTAATAAACTTGCCGGACTCCAATTGGGCAAGCTCCTGGCCATGCCGTCAAAAGGCATTGTCCCCAGAACATATTTAAATTTCAAATACATGCCTAATAAACCCGAGCCCCGTGCTGATTAAATTCTCTGCATAACTCCAGGGTTATTTCTTTTCACTCCTGTTCTTTGCGGTTCTGTACGTGGGTCTTGTCCAACCCCCGCCCCCAAGCCTGTCTTTCTTTTTCTCTGCAATCTGCTAGTGGCAATTAGCCTAAAAGATATACCTCTGTGCTCTAGTTTGGTTTAAAAAGGCATTAATCCTTGCTTCCGATTCTGTGTCTCCCTCTCTCTCTGCCCCTCCCCCGTTCATGCTGTGTTTCTCTCTGTCTCAAAAATAAATAAACGTTAAAAAAAATTTTTTTTAAAAAGGCATTAATCTTGGTTATGGGGAATTCTCTATGCTAATGCGTGTTTTATTTTCAGCAAGTCTTACTGACCTGCACTTTCCTTTCTTCCTTGTGAATGTCCAGCAGCCCAACTTTTAAAGAGTCAAATTTCAAAGAGGCTACATCCTCTCCTTGGGAAGTGGTGCCCCCCAGATTTCTGGAAACACAAGTAGGCTATCTGGCCCCTGATCCATATGCATGGATTGGTTCGTGGGAGCGTCCTGTGGTGCCAGGGCCCTGAATCTCATGGTACCTGAAGGAGAATGTCTCAAGGTCACGGTGAAGCTTTTTTTTTTTTTTAGAATGCTAAAGGGGGAAAAAACGTCCAGATCACCTTTTCTCCATCTGAGAATCTCTATTTTCTGTTTTGGAGCTACCTGAACTTAACACTTCAATACTTCCTAATCCCAAAGCTGTTTATAGAAATTCCACAGGTAGTCATGTCAGCAACTATCGTTAAGGGCAGCAACAGATACTTAAAAGCTGAAAGATCATTCCAACTTCAGAACTTATCTTTTTAAAATGTATTTCTGGGGCGCCTGGGTGGCTCAGTCGGTTGAGCGTCCGCTTTCGGCTCAGGTCATGATCTCGTGGTTTGTGAGTTCAAGCCCCGTGTCGGGCTCTGTGCTGACAGTTCAGAGCCTGGAGCCTGCTTGGGATTCTGGGTCTTCCTCTCTCTCTGCCCCTCCCCCACTGGTGCTGTCTCTCTCTCTCTCTCTCTCTCTCTCTCTCTCTGTCAAAAATAAATATTTTTAAAAAATTTTTTTAAATAACAAAATAAAATGTATTTCTTATTTGGGAATAATTTTAATTTCACAGGAAAATTGCAAAGATAGAATTGAGGGTTCTCACATAGTCTCTTTTTTTTCTAAGTTTACTTATTTTGAGAGAGACAGAGACAGCGCGAGTGGGGGAGGGGCAGAGAAAGAGGGAGAGGGAGAGAATCCCCAGCAGGCTCCTCGCTGCCGGTGCAGAGCCCCATGTGGGGCTCGAACTCACAAAACCGTGAGATCATGACCATGAGCGGAAACCAAGAGTCAGACACTTAACCGACTGAGCCACCCAGGCGCCCCAAGAGATCTCACATACTCTTCACTCATTTTCCCCTAATCGTAACATCTTGCATACAATGGTACATTTGTCAAAATTGAGAAATTAACCTGAGTAAAATACTATTGACTCAACTCTGCAGCTCATTACGATCGCATCCATTTCCCACTGATGTTCTGCTTCCTGTTCCAGGACCCAATCCAGTATAGCACGCTGCATTTTTCGAAAGTTTATTTATTTGATTTATTCATCTCTACACCCAATATGGGGCTTGAACTCACGACCCCAACGTCAAGAACTGCTGTTCTTCCCACAGAGCCAGCCAGGTGCCCCATCATGTTGCATTTTCAGTGATATTTCTCCTAATCTTATTTTGTTTTCAGCACATTCTTTTTTTTTTTTTCTTTCGCCATGCAATAAAAAATCCTGGGACAGTGGATTTTCGAAAGGAATCCTAAAGTCGATTTATTTCAGTAATTCCTAAATGGTGGTACACGTTTTCCTAGTGGTACAACTGAGATAATTTTAGGTAGTATACTGATAAACCGTTTTTACTGAAATAATTATGTATATTTTAATGGCTTTTAGAAAAATACATAACAAGGGGCACCTGGGTGGCTCAGTGGGTTGAGGGTCTGACTCTTCATCTCTGCTCAGGTCTTGATCTCAGGGTTGTGAGTTCAAGCCCCACATGGGGCGTGAAGCCTACTTAAATTGAAAGCAAGAAAGCAAGAAAAAGGAAAGGAAAGAAAGAAAGAAAGAAAGAAAGAAAGAAAGAAAGAAAGAAAGAAAGAAAGAAAGAAAGAAAGAAAAAGGAAGGAAGGAAGGAAGGAAGGAAGGAAAGAAAAATATATAACAAGCCAGTTAAGACCATCTTACAGGTATTATTTCCAAGGATGAGGCTAAATGTAAAAAAGGGAGTCCAAATAGAGATACCTTAAAAGAAAATATTAAGTAATTGTACAAGGGGATTCACAGGTGAGTAAAAGCAGGAGCTTGGAAACACTCCTCTCTTTCAAACCCTTTCTTATGCACTTGAGGAAACTGAGGCCCAAGAGGGAAGCAGACTGGTGCCTCCCAGCTCCCAGGCCCACCTCCTCCTGGGGAGCCGTATCCCCAAAGAGGAATGGTGGTCCTGCGTGTCCTGTCGGGCAGTGAGTACAGCTCTGGGCTTGACATCATTCTAGCCGGTGAGACAGGACAACAGATCTGCCTGGGTCTTGAGGAAGGTTATCCTCCATCTTTGAAAGGGACCCAGTCATCACCAGTGGACAGGATCCATTAACCACGGTGCCTCCACACGACCAAGGCTCCACAGGAACGAGGAATATCTGTTTGTGTCCCCCACCACAGAGGGGTCCCCAAAGCACACTGTCCTGAGGGAAAGGCAGAGAGAAGTGTGTCTGCTTCATTTGCTACTCACCATCTTGGACGGGGGGCAAGACACAAATACATATACTTGTCTGCCTATGTGAAAAAAATCATGGGGGCGCCTGGGTGGCTCAGTCGGTTAAGCGTCTGACTTCGGCTCAGGTCATGATCTCAGGGTCTGTGAGTTCGAGCCCCGCATTGGGCTCTGTGCTGATGACTCAGAGCCTGGAGCCTGTTTCAGATTCTCTGTGTCCCTCTCTCTCTGCCCCTCCCCCACTCGCACTCTGTCTCCGTCTCAAAAATAAACATTAAAAAAAAATTCTTTTATAAAAAAAAAGAAAGCAATCCCTAAAACTTGAAAAGAGAATAAAAAATTAACGAAACTAACTGTATATTTAGTTGGTAGCATAGCCATACATAAGGGAGAGATGTCAAGGGACTTAACACACATAATTTGGCTCTCTATCTTTGCTGCCATAAGGACAAAAGGAAATGCAAATAATGTTTCTTCAAAATTATTTTTCCAAGGTGCCTGGTAGGCTCAGTCAGAAGACCATGTGACTCTTGATCTTGGGGTCGTGAATTCGAGCCCCGAGTTGGGTGTAGAAATTACTTAAATAAAAACTTAAAAAAAAAATAGAACTAAAAAAAACCCCCAAAAACCAGAACTCTTTTTCCAGATAGGTGGTGTTAACATTGAATGTCTTTAATTTAGTTTCCTCTGCATGACTGTGCACTTTTTATAAAATTGACATCATTCTGAGTATATGTTCAGTAACCCATTTTTCAAATTTTTTGTGACTGCACGAAATTCTTTGCGGATCCCTAACGTGCTTTTCTGCATCTGCTACATTGTGAATGCCACGAGGGCAGAGCCTTTGAACAGTGTTTTCCCAGCCTTATTCCCGTATCCCAATCTAAATTTTGCTTATATGTTTAATGGCTGTACAGATACTTAATATTCTCCTTTAAAGCAACTCACATTTTTTTTCTTAGCCTAACGTTATGCATTTGTCTTCTCGAAAGTGTGGGCTTGATGAACTAGCTATACATTCTTCTAATAGGAATGAATATAAATACATAACTAATACAATTCAAATGTTCATCTGTATATTGTTGTCAGTCATCTTGCCTACACCCAGAGGTGGGTGTACCCCATTTTGACAAAGTTCTATAGCATCATATTTAAACAGATTTTAGGGGTTTTTTTTATTATCCACTTTGCATATGTGTCTACATTCTGTGAGTTTTGACGCACTCTGAGAGTTGTGTGACCACCGCACAATTAGGATTCAGAAGAGTTCCGTCAGCCCCCAAAATTCCCTCCCGGTGCCTCTTTGTAGACGGCTCTCCTCTGGACAGCCCACGATCTCCTACTGCTGGGTCATCAAGTTGTTTCCTAGTTTTCTCTTTGATGATTAACTCGCTTCCTTTCAGTATTGTTGTGTTTGAGGCCCTCTGGGATAGCTCCGAATTGTAATCAATCTGGGGTTTTAAGCACTTATATAAATACCCAGATGGACATAACTTATCCGGTTTTTCTTCTACTTTAATTCTCTGTCTCCCCAAGATTTTATGCATTTATGAGGAAGCCATGCTTTCTGATGTCTCCGAGCACAATGAAAGAAAAACGGTGTAAACGATTCAAAGGTGGAGTACCTCAGATCTAACACACAACACACGTGGGTGCCCGGTTTGGGCTTGGGGGTTCTCTCTTTCATTCCCTGGGCCCTTCCCCATGCTCCTGTGGTAGGCAATCCAGCCCTGACCCTAACAATACCAGCCAGCACGTGGACCCCTCACCACCAGCCTGTGACTGTGAGAGACATCACTAATCAATCGCCGTACTCTTCACCTGTCCCTAGGTGCCTCAGAGCCCTTCTCAACCCAGCACTCCAGGCTGCACCTGTAGGTGCTTAGGCTACGGTAACGTCTCTCTCTTGACCTGTTGGGTCTCTGAGCCCACGTGTCTTTGATCTTCATGGCTCCGTTCACGTCTCCCCAGTGTAGACTCAGGTCCCAGCTTAGGGCTGGGAGGAGGGTGTGGCTGGAAAGGGGTAGCACAAAGTAGTCCTTTGGGGTGCTGGGGCTGTTCTGTGTTCTGATCGTAATGGTGGTTACGCAAATCGGTATATGTGTTGAAACACATCGAAACGTACATCCCCAAAAAGGAAAAGTTAATTTTAAAATGTTATCAGAAGTGAGAGTGGGCAGGGTGCCTGGGTAGCTCAGTCGGTTAAGCGTCCGACTTCGGCTCAGGTCATGAACTCACGGTTCGTGGGTTCAAGCCCCGCGTCAGGTTCTGTGCTGACAGCTCAGAGCCTGCTTCGGATTCTGTGTCTCCCTCTCCCTCTCTGCCCCTCCCCTGCTCATGCCCTGTCTCTCTCTGTCTCTCAAAAATAAATAAATGTTTACAAAATTTTTTTTTTCTAAAAGGAAGTGAGAGTGGGTGCTATTATTCCAGAAGTAAGTTTGAATCCATTCTCATTTATTCTTTTTAAGACTTTATTTTTAAGCGATCTCTATACCCAACATGGGGCTCTCACTTGCTACCCCAAGATCGAGAGCCGCATGCTCTATGGACTGAGCCAGCCAGGCACCCATGAATCCACTCTATTAATGGAACGTAGTGAACCAATTTCCAGCCTGGGTACTCTGACTCGTTAGGCACATTTCATACACAAGTGTCCTTATGTCTTGATCCCCGTGAGGCTGGAAAGTGTCGGCCAAGGACAAAGTGAACTATCTCGTTTTGAGTTTTTCTGTTTGGACCACAGGTATTCTCCTTTCCTGGCAAGCAGGGTCCTTCCCGGTGGGGTAGTTGTTAACTACTTGGAGATCCCAGAGCCTTCTCCCTCCTGGCCTCATTCCTCTGTCAACTCTTCACCCCGTTGCTTCCCCTGGAGCTTGGATCCCAAGCGTCCTGGAAAAGCCACCTTCTCCCTTTCTCCTCACTTATCCTGGTCTGAATCCTGCCCGTCCATCCGGTTCCCTTTCCACCCCGGCCAACCTAGACGAAGAGAGGAGTTCATTTCAATTCACGCAGCACCTGTCCTGATCTGGATCAGGGGAGACCTTTCTGGAAATGGATCAAGGCAGTGCTCTGCGGGGTCAGGTCTTAGAAGGGCGTACGATTCCACGTAGTAATTCATTACACGTGCTCCAGCCGGAAGCGGTGCTTGCCCGAAACTATTCCACCCTGGTGCTCCCAATGTGGTCCCAGGCCAGCAGCGTCAGCAGCACCTGTAAACTTGTCATAAAAGCAAATTCTCGGTCCCCGCCCCCGACTTACTAAATCAGAGACTCTGGGGGTGCCGGCCAACAGTGAGCGTTTGCACAACCCCCCCCCCCCTCCCCGAGTGATTTTCGCACTTGCTGAGAAACGCTGAGGTTTGAGAGCCACTGGCCTCAGGTACCGGTCCCCGTCCTGGCTGGGTGTTCCGGGGGCCTGTGAAATCCCGACATCCAGGTAGGGGATGACGGCATCCGGGACAAAAGTGGCAGTGACCGAGGGGATCAGAGGTGGTCAGACACGGGATGTATTTTTGTGGCGGAACCGGTAGAATTCGCTGACGAGCTGGAGGAGAATCTAAGAATTAGAATCACGTGGGGAGCTTTGAAAACTGCCGGGCCGACCCCCCTCCGCCCCCGATCCGAGGCGTTGCGGTGTTTCTTAGAAGCTTTCCAGCCCTTTTGCGATGTGCAGCCAAGAGTGAGCAGGCACCTCGAAAAGCATTTCTCAAAAGTGCCATGTGCGTGGGGACCACCCGGGGATCCCGTTAAATGTCGGCGGGTGCTGTTGGAGCCCAGGAGTCCCCACTTCGGGCAAAAACACCCACATGATGCAGGTGTTGCTGGGGCCGCTGGCCCGTGGACCGCGCTTGGAGCACTTCAAGCAGGATCCCGGCTCCGTCGGAGGCTCGTCGACCTGCCAGCTTCCCCTTGTCTCCTACCCTGCACCCAGAGACTCACTACTTCTCACCTCCACTATGCTAGCCCTCCACCGCTCTAAGGGCAAGTAACCACTGGGCTTCCCTACTGGTGGCTGTTTCCTGTGCAGCAGCCAGAATAACCATCTGAAACCTTGGCCCAGATCGCACTGTCACTCCGCTTAATTCTGATCGCTGGTCTGACATAATCTGCAACACCTGTCCCATCTCTCTGACTTCGCTCCCTACCCCTCCGTCTCTCCCACACCTCTCCAGCTATGCCAACCAGAACCACAAGCACGTTCCTGCCACGGGGCCTTTGCACGTGCTCTTGTCCCTTGAAAGCTCTTCTCTATCTGCATCACTCGCTGTCCACTTCATTCAGGTCTCTGCTCCGCTGGCCCCTCAACCATCCTATTTAACTAGCCGTCACCCCCTGCCACCCTCCACCTTCTTTCACTCTCCTCCCCCTGCATTCATGATCCCTTATTGCGTAACAGATTATCCCCAAACTTGATGGCTTACAGCAGTAGTAATGATTTATCATCTCACTTGGTTTCCGTGGGCCACAGATTCAGAAAGGGCACGGGGCAGAAGGGCTTCTCTCTCTCCACACTGATTGGGACCTCAGCTGGAAGGCAAAAAGGCTGAGGCCTGAGATCACCTGAAGGCCTCTCAGTCACAGGCTGGCTGTCACCTGGAACCCTCAGCATGGCCTCTCCATGTGGCCCGTGTTTCCTCCCAGCGTGGTAGCCGGATTCTAAGGGCGAGTGTCCCAGGACATCGAAGAGGGCCAGACAGAATCTGTATCCTTGGAAACCACATTACACGGCTTTACCACATTCTGTTAGATGTGGGCTCTCAGTCCAGCCGACATTCAAGGGCAGGTGAATAGACTTCACTTCACACCTATTTTAAAAGGCCCACACTCGCCCTTACCTGGCCATCTTTCCTGGGAACCGTATCACTTCCTGATGTGCTACGTTTCTGTTTCTGGGCGTGTGTGTTGTTGTTCTTTCCCGTCAGCACCTTGTTGGCCTCGATCACTCCCCCACCCCCTTTGCTCACGACCAGGCATGACAAAGAGCAGGTGCCCAGTATCTGTTTTCTGCCGGAGTCCGTTACCGTAAGGGAATGCCTGTGGGATTTGGGAAGCAGTCCTGCTGTTTTCTGGAAACCCAAAGAAGCTGCCTGAGTGGAAAACAGTCTGCTGATGGGGAAGAGGCTCAAAGAGGCTCGCGAGCGGCTGAGATGTCCCTTGTCGTCCACCTTCGGTAAGGACTCCCGCTCTGCCGTTCACGTGACACGGTCCTGCCTTCCCAGACAGGCTGCTTGCTCCCAAAGGGGAAGGGCCATGTACACGTCTTAGTTGCTCAGTGTCCCGCTCCAGAGGCAGCACCCTCAAAACTCAGCGGCTGCAAAACTGAAAGGCACCACAAGTGGTGGAAAGGTAGTAGCAGCTACCTTTTAAAACGAGGACCCAGAGTGAAAAGCAGCCAAGAGTCCGGGTATGGAAAACAATTTATACTAGGGGCTCCTGGCTGGCTTAGTCAGTAACACATGGGACTCCTTTTTTAATTTAATTTAATTTATTTATTTATGGGGGGGGGGAGCGCATGTGCGTGCACTCCCCTGGGGGGTGGGGGAGGGGCAGAGAGCAAGGGAAAGAAAGGACCCCGAGCAGCCTCCTCGGATGTCAGCGCAGAGCCCCCCACGGGGCTTTAACCCCCCCAGCCGTGAGACTGTGACCTGAGCCGAAACCAAGAGTCGGATGCTGAACCAGCTGAGCCACCCAGGTGCCCGAGCATGGGACTCTTGATCTTGGGGTCGTGAGTTCAAGCCCCACGTTGGGTTCAGAGTTTACTTCCAAACAAAAAGCAGGAGTCTGGTATGCTGCTGGGAACTCAGTGCAGATCTGTAGAGTGACTGGGTCCCCGTCATCAGGTTATGCCTTCACGTTATATACTGTTTTGAAATAAATAACGGACGTGTATGATTTGGAGGTAAATAAATGCATCATTTGGTCATAGGCTGCCAGCTCCTGAGAAGCCACATCCGGACTAAAGCAGAGGAAGGCCCATCGCCTAGACGTACTCGGAGACTGAAGTGCCTCGTGTTGGGTAAGTCTGCTTTACTATGTTAACACAGGGCAGCTGAGGTAGCATTTTTAGAATTTTGTGCAAGGACGGAAACCGGTTGGGGCTTGAGAGTTCCTGTCGTTGCACCTTCTTCCGTCACTTTGTCCACCGGCACGGATGTTTCTCTTTCTTTGTATGATGATCAGGGATCTAGGCGTATCCGAAGGGCTAGGGAGGCACCGTTTGTTCCCAGCGGAATGGCAGGCCTTGCAGCAATTGCTGCGTATGGACCATATCCATTGAAGAGCAGGGAAGATACTAGAAGGTCTGTTCAGCTGATCCACGTGTGCGTGGCAGCCCAAGGCTTTGTCGTGGGAGCAATGACTCTGGGTGTGGGCTATTCCGTGTGTAAGGAATTCTGGGAAAAACCTAAACCTTAGAAAAAGAGAAGCTGTCATGGGGCGCCTGGGTGGCTCAGTCGGTTGGGCGTCCGACCTCAGCTCAGGTCATGATCTCACGGTTTGTGGGTTCGAGCCCCGCGTTGGGCTCTGGGCTGACGGCTCAGAGCCTGGAGCCTGCTTCGGATTCTGTGTCTCCCTCGCTCTCTGCCCCTCCCCCGCTCATGCTCGGTCTCTCTCTCTTTCTCAAAAATAAACATTCCAAAAAAAAAACATTTAAAAAGAAAAAGAGAAGCCATCCTGGTGTTGTTGGTGGTGCTTGCTCTGTACATCGCACGTTGAGCTTATATGTTGAAAATCAATGGCTTGAATGGGTCAGACAACAACGTGGGAATTTAAATACTGTCTTCCTTTCTTGCAGGCTCAATTTGCCTGGTAACCAAATTACTAGTGACTAGTTAGCTGGGTCATTCCGGGGAGTCACATTAGCCCAGAGGAAACACGTCACTTATAAACGTACTCGTTAGTGGTAAAACGTGCATCTTCTTAAAGTCTTCTGACGAAATGAGTGGCAAAGAGAACAACTTGGCAATCCCGAACTCCTCCCAGTGGCTGCAGACTGTCACGTGCTTTGGATGTTCTGTAGGAATCCTGTGTAATTTAACTTTTTTCTGCCTGTTTTGCAGACTGGTCGAGTACTTCAGTTTCTAGGGCTGGTTGCCTCTTAGACTCCTTTCAGAGCAACGCATAGAATATGCTTGCCCACAACTGAACGTGTGTGTGTGTGTGTGTGTGTGTGTGTGTGTTTAAACCAAACCTAAAAACCTGATGACAGCTGCTTAGAAGTAGTATTTATTTCAGAATCATGCGTACACATGAGAATAACTTAAGTATGGGTCCCAGTTTAGCTTTTTTTTATAACTGCAGAATTATATTTATGCTGCTGTTGTATTAGAATAATTTTGAAATGTCATCTGGAAATGGGAATGTGTATTTTAAGGACTAATGCAAAGGTAAATGGAAAACACTTTTTAAATGTATGAAATTTGTTTATGTTTCTTTGTAAGAAGCATAGATGTGAACCAATTACCTATAATCGAAGTGAGTAGTGATTTGTCAGCAAGGTGGTTTGGTCGGACATTATACACAAACTTTGGTATGTTTCAGAATGCTTTATTGCACTTGTGGAATTTTCTTGTCTGACCTGAATTTACATTCCGTGGTGATAACATGGTAAATGTAGTGTTATTAAAGTAAGTGAACACACACACACACACACACACACACACACAATTTGTGCAAGGACGAAGGACATTTACGTCCGTGTGATTCTCTGAGAATGATGGCCCCTGGGGTTGGGCAATAGATTGCTCCTGTCTTCCAGCAGGGTTTCTTCCATGGCCACTCTGCTTTCCTTCCAGAACGCCCTCCCCGCCTGGACCATGGGGAGACTGCCAATCAAGGTGCCTTATTGTGTCTCCCCCACCCACTCACCCAGAGATCAGCCAATTAGAGAGCTCTATTCCAGTCTCCTACCAACAGTGCCTCCCTGATTGGTTCAGAGATGAGCAAGGGCTCACACTGAGCCTATCAGAGCACGCCTTGGGACTCCTCTGCCAGAGTTAGCATGGAGAATAAATTTAGCCTTAAAGGTTAAGGAAAACTCCCGAAATTGGATGCCTTTAGGTCCAAGTTAAACTCCGCTTCAGCTCTGTCCCAGACATTAGATCTACTTAGTGGCCTTATCTCGAAGGCAAAGAGATTTCTGTCCCTCCCCGTAATGGCCGTCCTCACAATACCGATTCACATATACCCAGAAATTCAATTTGGGAAGAGAGATGGGCTGGCAATTGTAGGGGGAAAGTAGTGGCCTCCTAGCTTTATATTTAGAGTATTCTTTAAAAAAAAAAAAAAAAAAAAAAATGGAGGGGTGCTTGGCTAGCTCAGTGGGTGGAGACGTGACTCTTGATCTTGAGGTTCTTGATCTTGAGGTTGTGAGTTTGAGCCCCATGTTGGGTGTAGAGATTACTTACAGTTAAAATCTTGGGGTGCCTGGTGACTCAGTTAAGCATCCGACTTCGTCTGAGGTCATGATCTCACCGTTGGTGACTTTTAGCCCCGTGGGGGGCTCTGGGCTGACAGCTCAGAGCCTGGAGCCCACTTTGGATTCTGTGTCTCCCTCTCTCTCTGCCCCCTCCTCTGCTCTCCCTCTCTCTCTCTCTTTCAAATATAAACTTAAAAAAAAAAAAAAAAATTAAATGTAAAATCTTTAAAAAAAAAAAAAAAAAGGCAGAGGGGAGGGGAACTCTGGTTGCATATTGGTACCAACAGTGACCAGGTTTAAATTTGGATGCTGTTGGGGCGCCTGGGTGGCTCAGTCGGTTGGGCAGCCGACTTCGGCTCAGGTCATGATCTTGCGGTCTGTGAGTTCGAGCCCCGCATCGGGCTCTGCGCTGACAGCTCAGAGCCTGGAGCCTGCTTCATATTTTGTGTCTCCCTCTCTCTGACCCTCCCCTGTTCATGCTCTGTCTCTCCCTGTCTCAAAAATAAATAAACGTTAAAAAAAAAAAAATTAAATTTGGATGCTGAATTCCTGGCACTGAAGGGTTTGACCCAGCCTCTCATGCTTACTCCTGTCTATTGCACGGTGATTCTATGCTAGTCATTGTGATAAGCTCTGAGAACACAACCATGAGAAGACGTACCGTGCTGGGGAGGAACAGCAGAACATCAGAATTCAGCTCCCCCTGGCCATTCGCTATGAGAATTATTTTCGAAACCCACTTACCAAGAGCCCCCGGCTGTGTAGCCTCAAATCTAACAGACCCATTTTCTTCCTCAGGGTACTTGAAATTCGATAAATTCCAGAAAATATTCTCAGATTTGTCTCCCACCCTTGCTACCTGGTCACTGAACTTGAAACAAGTTGAACTTTCCGAGTTTGGTTTTATTTTGTGGGGGCCATTTGTTTTTTATTTCAAAATAAATTGATCACAGAGGTTATCCAGATTCCAGAGTTGTTAAAAAGTGGGCAAAAAGGTTTGAATTATGGGTTACGTGAGCGGCTCCGTCGGTGGAGCATCCAACTCTTGATTTCCGCTCAGGTCACACTCTACCGGTTCATGGGATTGAGCCCCTTCATGGTATTAGCATGGAGCCCACTTGGGATTTTCCCTCTCCCTCTCTTTCTCTCTCTCTGCACTCCTCCCCTGCTCTCTCGCTCTGTCTCCAAAACAAAAAACAAAAAAAAAACTGAACTTAAAAAAAAAAAAATGTTTTTAAAAACTCAATCCAAAAGAAAGCAAGAAAAAATAAAAAGATAAAATAAAATAAAATAAAATAAAATAAAAATAAAAATCACTGTAAGTATAAATGTGTAAATGACCTAAACATTCCGATTAAAAAACCGGAGCTTGTCGGGCTGCATAAAAAGGCAAGAGCCAGGCCACCTGGGTGGGTCAGTCAGTCAGTTGCGTGTCAGTTGAGTCTTGGGATCGAGCCCCGCCTTGGGCTCCCCGGCCGAGCATGGAGCCTGCTTGGGATGCTCTTTCTCTCTCTTTCGATGCCCCTCTCTAAGAAAAAAAAAAAAAGACAGGGGCCAAAAAACCAACTTTAAATATAAAGACACAGATTAGAGGGGCGCCTGGGTAGCTCAGTCAGTTAAGCCTCCGACTCGATTTCAGCTCAGGTCATGATTTCACAGGATTCTCTCTCTCCCTCTCTCTCTGCCTCTCCCCGCCCCCCCCCCGCCCCCCGTCTCAAAAATAAATAAACATTAAAAAAAAAAAAACGACAGCTAAGATTCTTTTGAGGACCTACTGTGTGCCAGGCTATTACCATTTACTTTATTGTTATGAGAGGGCACTCTGCTTCTGTCCCCCCACCTTTTTTTTTTTTTTTTTAGAGAGAGAGAGAGCGAGCATGCGTGCACAAGCAGGGGGCAGGGGCAGAGGGAGAGAGAATCTTAAGCAGGCTCCACACTCAGCGCAGAGCCTGACAAGGGGTTCGATCCCACAACGGCGAGATCATGACCTGAGCCAAAGTCGGGTCGAATGCTCAGCTGACTGAGCCACCCAGGCGCCCCACTTCTGTCTCACTTTAGAGCCGATCATAAAAGGGACTGTGAATGCAGGGGGGGGGGGACCTCAAGTTCCGATCATCACAAATTCTGGATATCTTCACTTACACACGTTTTTCACTCTTCCTGCCTAGTTAGGGGGCCGAAAATGGAGAACAGAGTAACTGGTTCATCTCCCATGTTTCCCTGGCTCATAGGATCGCTTTGCTTCACTATTTTAGCCCCAGAGGCTGGGCGCTGCGTTACGATAAAGTTTTCTTAACGGAGATGGAAATATAGTCGCATAACGTTGTTATGCCTCGTGAAATAGCCTTCTTTTTTTTTTTTTTTTTTTTTCTCAGCCATTAGCCGGAATAAAGTGTTGCACCTTGCTGTGTGTGTGTGCACTGCGTGTAAACTGAACACCGTACCCCTCCCTTTCAAAGATTTTCAACCGCCTCCACACCCCCACCCCACCCCCACCCAGCTTAACATGTTTCCTTCTATTGTGAAGAGAAAATTCCGTGCATGCAGAAGCTGAGGCTCATGAATTTTTTTTCTCCTCAAGGTGCTTACCTAAGATGAGCTTCGCGATTGGAATGCAAAGGGGCATCAAACAGAATCTCAATCGCATTAGAGAAGATAAGCAGTTATCAGATGGCTTGACTGATTGGGTGGTTAAGGATTTTGCTAAGGAAGCCACTTTCGGTACTGCATTCGAGGGGCTTAAGCTGGAGGTGGCCTGGTAAAGTCCTGTCACTAACTTGCTTTTGGTAATATCATTTTTCCCCCCTATCTGTTGCTGCCAACCCAGGTTGTGATTTTCCAAATAAAAAGCCTGGAAGATCTCCCTACTTTCCTGCCCACCGAGGCAGTCCCCAAATCAGTGGGGTCATCCCCCCTGCAATCAAAGTCACCGGTCTTCTTCTAAAACGAGGGTGTGGAAATAAGTCTGTGTGGGGCTCCCTGCCAAGATGCGCGCAAGTAAAATTCCAAGCCCACCCGTGGAAATTCTGAGATTCGAAAACCAAAGTGCACAACCGCCTCCCAAGCAGACTAACCATTTCGAATCCATTTCTTTTCTTTCTGCCTAAAGACATTCTCAGCATCTGAAAAAGCCCATTCAGCGGGCAAGAGGTGATAATTATCCTACTCCTAAAAATGACGAGGATTTAAAAAGCCAGATGCCAACCCAGGGAGACTAGGGCTTAACAGGGCTTTGGGCAGAGGGACCCAGAGAAGTTTCCCATCTGCAGTGCGTAACTTGAAGGGAAATCCTGACTCCAATTATAAAGCAAAGACAAAATCCCTTGAATCCTTTCAATACATCCATCTTCCCTAGCCAAATTGTGTTCTTTTTCCTCCCCACACCCTACGCCCTCCCGCATTTCCATAAACAATATGACTATCGGCTGAGCCCCTTGGTCAGCAAATAAAGGCAGAGGGCTAAGTAAATTTGCTTCCCAGCAATTATTTTTGTGAGGTCACGGAGTTAAGCATTAAAAGAACACGACTGCGGCTGGGGGTATTCAGTAACTGTATGATTTGTGCTCAAAACTGACAAAAGGGCTCGGCCAGTCTTTTACTTCCATACCCACAGAAATCATTGACCACAAGGGCTTTGTTCCCTAAATTCATCTAAGAGGAATCTTTCACATGAACGCCCCTGCATGACAGCTAATCCCTCCTGCACTCTGCTTGCCAAAGAAAGTCCGTTTGGTTAGTCGGTCTGAGTCTACACCTGCAAATTATCAGGATAATTATGATCTTTAAAAAAAAAAAATGGAAGAAAGTAAAAGAAAAGACAAAGGTTGGGGGCGGGCTGGGGAGAAAAAGGAAAATCTACCAAGATCTTTAGTCTCCGGAGTAGGAATTAGCCAGCTTTGTCTGTAATGGGGCAGAGAGGGAGTATTTTCTTTTTTTTTTTTTTTTTTTTTTAACGTTTATTTATTTTTGAGACAGAGAGAGACAGAGCATGAACGGGGGAGGGTCAGAGAGAGAGGGAGACACAGAATCTGAAACAGGCTCCAGGCTCCGAGCTGTCAGCACAGAGCCCGACGCGGAGCTCGAACTCATGGACCGCGAGATCGTGACCTGAGCCGAAGTCGGCTGCTCAACCGACTGAGCCACCCAGGCTCCCTAAGAGGGAGTATTTTCAGCTTTGAGGGTCATACACAGGGTTTGTGTGGCGAGATCACTAACTCTGCCTTGTGGCGTGAAAGCAGCCAGATAATACTGAATGACGGTCGCACAGGGTTCTGAGACAACTTTATTTATAGACACCAGAATTTGAGTTGATACAATTCGCATGTGTCATAAAAATCTTCTTCTTTTGTTTCTCAACCATCTAAAATGTAAAAATTGTTGCAGGTTGGGCCCAGGGACTATAGTTGATCTAGAACAGCCAGGCTTGGAAACCCCTTTTGGTCTCGGTGATGTGAATCATTTTTGAGGGGTCTCACTACACTCACAGGGAAGCGTGGACCCTTGACGACACGGCTGGACAGTGGTTTCTGGATTTGAATATGCTCTTCAAAATGTAACGAGGGACTCCAGGGATTGAAGCGGGATATCATGCCACAGGCACTGAAGCATCCTCGACGGTCTTTTAACTGCAGATTAATCCATCTAAATCTTGGGAAACTTAGCGTTCTGGTCGTGCAGAGAAAACTCTCACCCAAGTATCTTCCTGTAAACCACGTTTCTCAACTTCAGCACTACTGACCGGTTGGACCAAGTAACTCTTCTGTGGGGGCATCCCTGGCCTCTGCCCTCGGTTGGTTAAGCGTCCAACTCTGGATCTCGGCTCAGGTCATGTCTCACGGTTCGTGGGTTCGAGCCCCGCGTCGGGCTCTGTGCTGACGGCTCGGAGCCTGGAACCTGCTTCGGATTCTGGGTCTCCCTCTCTCTGCCCCTCCCCTGCTCGTGCTCTGTCTCTTTCTCCTTTAAAAATAAATAAACATTAAAAAAAGTTTAAAATATATATATATATCTAAAAAATGTATTTAAAAAAATTTTTTTAATGTTTATTTATTTTTGAGACAGAGAGAGACAGAGCATGAACGGGGGGGGGGGAGGGGGGGGTGGCCAGAGAGAGAGGGAGACACAGAATCGGAAGCAGGCTCCAGGCTCCGAGCCATCAGCCCAGAGCCCGACGCGGGACTTGAACTCACGGACCACGAGATCGTGACCTGAGTCGAAGTCGGCCGCTTAACCGACTGAGCCACCCAGGCGCCCCTAAAAAATGTATTTTAAAAAAAGTCTGTAAACATAGCCAAGGGCCCCTGGCTCTAAGTCAGCTGTGTCAATAGAACTTTCTGTGATGATAGAAATGTGCTCTCTCCAGGCTACCTAGTACCACTGAGTGCTTGAATACTCAGTACTTGTGTGTACCGAGTACTTGAAATGCGCTAGTGTGCCTGGGGAGCCAAATCTCTACTTTTATTTAATTTTAATTCCTTGAAAGTTAAATTTGAGTAGCCAGTAATGGCCACCAGATTAGATGGTGCTGCTGTAACCTCAGGACCATTACCGCCCCCCCCACCCACCCACCCCCAGCACCCACCCCATCACTGTGTAGGTCACGAGAGGAAGCACAGCTTTGTGCCTGCAGCAGGGACTCAAGTCAGACGTGGAATCTGAGGCTCATTCATTTATTTAGTTAACGAATTCATTGAGCACCTACTGCATGCCTCGGGATAGACATACAGATGAATGGGAGGAATAAAATCCCTTCGGGGACCTGCATTATCCCGTTGAGAACAGACCAAAACGTAAATGTAAATAAAGTAAATGAAAGCCATGATCCGGGCTCTATGCAATAGAAAAAGCGGGGTTGGGAGAGGTTCTCCTTTAGATCAGATATCCAGCGATGGCTGTCCAAAGCGCCACTTAAATGCACTTTGCAATGTGGATTGCTTAACACAGTGCACGGTGCCTGGAACAGAACAAAGACTTAGTGAATGTGACCCACTTTGCCTTTTAAAAGCCAGCACTCCTTGACCTTGTAAGACATTTACTATGCGGCAGGTACCCTCGGAATCGTTATAACAAGGTTGTCTCTATTATCCCCATTTTACAGATGAGGAAAACTGAGTCCCACTAACTTGTTCAACATTACACATCTATGTTATGAGAACGCTAGGATCAGAACCCAGACAACCAAAGTAGAACCCAACCAGTGCCTGCTGGTACGTGAATGTGAGCAGCACGTTTGAATTTTCCAGAGCCAAAATATACTAGCATCAGTTTTTAAATATGCCTCACAAATTAGAGATAGGGAGGTAACAACATGTGCCTTCCTGTCCTGGAGAAGGACTTCTGCAGTCTTCACCTCTTGATGGAAATCTCCTGGCCACTGAGAATTCTTCAGTAACAAATTGTAACTTGTCTTGAATGTGTAGAAATCTCTGGTGTTTAGATACAATGGAAAACATCGCTTTTGCTTCATGATTCCTGAAATACGAGGAGCTGGGTCAGCTGGGAGACTCACAGATGCAAACAACCGAGAAACTTTACCTCAACGTTTCCCCTGCCCTGTACACCTTCACCATCACGACGAGGCTGCCTCATCTGACCGCATTCATGCCAACGTGATCTTCAAAAGGCAGTGGATTCCCATCATTCCAGAATTGCATATTTTAGCTGCCCACGAAAGCTTATTTCCAACCCCCAAATCAATACTCTGGGTATTTTCTCAGTCATTTGCAGACCTATGCAAAGAGCAGTGCCCGGTACACATTGCAATTTCTTTTTTCTTTAAGATTTAAAAAAACATTTATTTATTGAGAGAGAGGGAGAGAGCAAGCACAAGCAGGGGAGGGGCAGAGAGGGAGAGAGAGAATCCCAAGCAGGCTCCGTGCTCAGCTCAGAGCTCAACGCGGAGCTCGATCTCACAAATCGTGAGACCACGACCTTAGCCGAAATCAAAGAGGACTCTCAACCGACTGGGCCAGCAAGGTGCCCCTAAAGAGTTTATTTATTTTATTTAATTTTTTTAATTTAATTTTTTATTTTTTAAAATTTACATCGAAATTAGTTAGCATATAGTGCAACAATGATTTCAGGAGTAGATGCTTTAGTGCCCCTGACCCATTTAGCCTTTCCCCCCTCCCACAACCCCTCCAGTAACCCTCTGTTCTCCATATTGTTGAGTCTCTTCTGTTTTGTCCCCCTCCCTGTTTTTATATTATTTTTGTTTCCCTTCCCTTCTGTTCATCTGTTTTGTCTCTTAAAGTCCTCATATGAGTGAAGTCATTGTGACTTTTGTCTTTCTGTGACTAATTTCACTTAGCATAATACCCTCCGGTTCCATCCACGTAGTGGCAAATGGCAAGATTTCATTCTTTTCGATTGCCGAGTAATACTCCATTGTATATATATACCACATCTTCTTTCTCCATTCATCCATTGATGGACATTTGGGCTCTTTCCATACTTTGGTTACTGTCAATAGTACTGCTAGAAACATGGGGGTGCATGTGTCCCTTCGAAACAGCACACCTGTATCCCTTGGATAAATGCCTAGTAGTGCAATTGCTGGGTCGTAGGGTAGTTCTATTTTTAATTTTCTGAGGAACCTCCATACTGTTTTCCAGAGTGGCTGCACCAGCTTGCATTCCTACCAGCAGCGCAAAAGAGATCCTCTTTCTCCGCATCCTCGCCAACATCTGTTGTTGCCTCAGTTGTTAATGAGCCATTTTGACAGGTGGGAGGTGGTATCTCATAGTGGTTTTGATTTGTCTTTCCCTGATGATGAGTGATGTTGAGCGTTTTTTCATGTGTCGGTTGGCCATCTGGATGTCTTCTTTGGAGAAGTGTCTGTTCATGTCTTTTGCCCATTTCTTCACTGGATTATTTGTTTTTTGGGTGTTGAGTTTGATAAGTTCTTTATAGATTTTGGATACTAACCCTTTAGCTGATCTGTCATTTTTAAGTAACCTCCACACCCAAGGCAGGGCTTGAACTCGCAACGCCGAGATCAAGAGTCGCACGCATTGACTGAGCCAGCCAGGCACCCTCCACCCCTATCATTGCAATTTCTCACTTCAGCTCTCATGCTGTACCCATGTCCTTTCCCCCACCTATTTGTTGCCATGTTTCGCATATCTTTGTGCTTTTTGTTGGAGACTGCGTTGCTTAGAATGGGCAGGGGAGGTTCTGACAAGTTCTGAAGCAGGGGAAGACTGGCATGTGCCTTTGGAGGCAAATCCTAGTGTTAATTAGGCTTCCTTCAGGCATGAGTTACAGTGATGTTGGCCATGAGCTCAATGTTAATGAATCACCATTGTGTATTAAATAAGGTGTCTTTGAACAGAGACACACGTGAAACAAGGATGTGTATTGATTGGTGAATGAAAATGTTGTGACCATAGGCTCGGAGGAGGAACCTAACTCTGTATTTGTTCTAACAGCAATGGTTCGGCATTTGAGAATTCGGTGTTCACGGCAACTTTATAGAACACGGCTACCTTGAATAAGGAGAATCAGCATGGGTAGCTAATTTGGCAGGTGCCGGTCAGAATACACCCTGGATATAAACCCCCTGGGTGGTACCACCAATTCATACAAGCGAACCCCTGCTCAGAGGGGGCCATAGCAAGCACTCACTATACGTCGGCAAGGCTTATCCTGCCGATCTTGTTTTCTCCTTTCCGGTGTGAATTTTTTTTTTATTCTTTATCTACTTTGTATACAAGTCTTTTGTCAGATATCATAATATCTGTCTTGGGGCGCCTGGGTGGCTCAGCCTGTTGAGCATCCGACTTCAGCTCAGGTCACAATCTCGCGGTCCGTGAGTTCGAGCCCCGCGTCGGGCTCTGTGCTGACAGCTCGGAGCCTGGAGCCTGCTTGCGATTCTGTGTCTCCCTCCCTCTCTGCCCCTTCCCTGCTCATGCTCAGTCTGTCTCTGTCTCTCAACAATAAATAAATGTTAAAAAAAAAATTTTTTTTAAATAATATCTGTCTTGCCGCCTCACAGGACTGGGCAGATAAGATAACGAGCAGCAAAATGGTCTGCAAATGGGGGAACATAATTCAAATATTATTCACTAAGGGCGTGAAATCCTTCCTGTTGTGGTCACAGAAGCCGCCTCTCCTTGCTTTTCATAGACCAGTGCTGTGGAGCCGCCCAGGCTGCCTGTGTTGGGTGCTATTAGTTAATCAGAGGGTTTTTGTCTGTCTTTCCTTCCCATGTCATTCCAATTTGTGACACACAGTCAACCACCATGTGTGTTTTTGGTTATGACGCTGGCCTCGGAGGCCAAGAAGTGATGTGAAGTGGGTTTCCCTGATTTTGCAAACAATTGTGTGCGTTGTGGGTCTTATTATGCCATCTTCTTTCAACACGAATTCATGGCGAGAGACCTTGAAGACCTTCTCCCTTCTTTCTGAATTTGATTTCTCATTATTGTAATGTTTGTTACTTTATTCTTTTTAAAAGTAATTTATTTCTTAATGTACATCCAAATTAGTTAGCATCTAGTGCAACAATGATTTCAGGAGTAGATTCCTTAGTGCCCCTTACATATTTAGCCCATTCCCTCTCCCACAGCCCCTCCAGTAGCCCTGTGTTCTCTGTATTTAAGAGTCTCTTACGTTTTGTCCCCCTCCCTGTTTTTATATTATTTTTGCTTCCCTTCCTTTGTGTTCATCTGCTTTGTCTCTTAGAGTCCTCATATGAGTGAAGTCATATGATTTTTGTCTTTCTGTGACTAATTTCACTTAGCATAATACCCTCCGGTTCCATCCACGTAGTAGCAAATGGCAAGATTTTATTCTTTTCGATTGCCGAGTAATACTCCATTGTATATATATACCACATCTTCTTTCTCCATTCATCCATTGATGGACATTTGGGCTCTTGCCATACTTTGGCTATTGTCGATAGAGCTGCTAGAAACACATAGAGCCTGTGTCCCTTTGAAACAGCACACCTGTATCCCGAGATAAATGCCTACTAGTGCAATTGCTGGATCATAGGGTAGTTTTATTTTTAATTTTTCAGAAACTTCCACACTGTTTTCCAGAGTCACTGCACCAGTTTGCATTGCCACCAACAATGCAAAAGAGATCCTCTTTCTCCGCATCCTCGCCAACATCTGTTGTTGCCTGAGTTGTTCATGTGAGCCATTCTCACAGATGTGAGGTGGTATCTCATTGTGGTTTTGATTTGTCTTTCCCTGATGATGAGTGATGTTGAGCATTTTCTCATGTGTCTCTTGGCCATCTGGATGTCTTTGGAAAAGTGTCTATTCATGTCTTTTGCCCATTTCTTCACTGGATTATTTGTTTTTTGGGTGTTGAGTTTGATAAGTTCTTTATAGATTTTGGATACTAACCCTTTATCTGATATGTCATTTGCAAGTATCTTCTCCCATTCTGTCGGTTGCCTTTTAGTTTTGCCGATTGCTTCCTTCGCTGTGCAGAAGCTTTTTATTTTGATGAGGTCCCAGTAGTTCATTTTTGCTTTTGTTTCCCTTGCCTCCAGAGACACGTTGAGTAAGGAGTTGCTGTGGCCAAGATCAAAGAGGTTTTTGCCTGCTTTCTCCTCCAGGATTTTGATGGCTTCCTGTCTTACATTGAGGTCTCTCATCCATTTTGAGTTTATTTTTGTGTCTGGGGTAAGAATGGGGTCCAGGTTCATTCTTCTGCATGTCGCTGTCCAGTTTTCCCAGCCCCACTTGCTGAAGAGACTGTCTTTATTCCATTGGATGTTCTTTCCTGCTTTGTCAAAGATGAGTTGGCCAGACGTTTGTGGGTCCATTTCTGGGTTCTCTATTCTGTTCCATTGATCTGAGTGTCTGTTTCTGTGCCATACGGTATGAATTTTTAATACATGTAAGATGGAGAGCAGAAAAATCCTTTAGGCTGTTCATCAGGTGCACCAGAATAGTATAACCTTGGCAGCCTAAATAATACGAACAGCCAACACTTAATTGGGTCGAAACTAGGTGCCAGCCATTCTTATAAGGGATTTACTTGAGTTTGCTTATAACCCTCCCAACTGCTCTGTAAGGCAAATTCTATTATTGTGCCCATTTTACAGATGAGGAAACTAAGGTCTCAGGAAACTAAAGGTCCTGGCACCACCTCACACAACATGTAAGCCGTTGAGCCAGGATGTGAATTCAGAGCCCATGCTCAGAACCATGACATTGTTCTGCTGTCTAGTCCCTATGCCCTCTGTCTCCCTCCCTGTCGTGTCACCTTGTGCCTTCAGTGGGGGTCAAAGAGGAAGGAGCACATCTGTTCTTTGACTCCAGTTAAACACTGCAAATTTGCCTTCCCAGAAGATAGATCCCGAAAGGCTGACTTTCCAGAAGAGCTTCTGTAGAAAGAAAGGCTTTTGTAGCTTTTGATGATATTCTTTTGATGATATTCTTTTGTAGCAAAAACCTGATCACATAGGACTGTCTATGCAAGTGTCCCCCAGTTCAGATGACCAAGGTGTCTTCGTTGTGCCTTAGCCCATGTATGCCTCTCTGCCCAGAACCCCCCTGGGACTTGTCACCATCTTAGATTAGTAATTTATCAACTCCCAGTATTTCTTGAACACTATTTATTAAGTGCCTACTGTGTGCCAGGCACTATTCTAGGCTCGAACGGTGAACAAAACAGACACACCAGTGGCATTCACAGCATCTAACAAGAGAGGCAAAATTTTAACAAGAGGCACTTAACTGACTGAGCCACCCAGGCGCCCCAAAGATTTTATTTTTTTAAAGTAATCTTGGGGCGCCTGGGTGGCTCAGTCGGTTGAGCGGCCGACTTCGGCTCAGGTCACGATCTCGCGGTCCGTGAGTTCGAGCCCCGCGTCGGGCTCTGTGGTGACAGCTCAGAGCCTGGAGCCTGTTTCGGATTCTGTGTCTCCCTCTCTCTGACCCTCCCCCGTTCATGCTCTGTCTCTCTCTGTCTCAAAAAATAAGATAAAAACGTTAAAAAAAAATTATAAAGTAATCTCTATACCTAATGTGGGGCTCAAACTTACAGCCCCAAATCAAGAGTCTCATGGTTCACCGACGAAGCCAGGTAGGCGCCCCTGAAATTCACCTTTTTTTTTTCCTTTTTAATTTTATTTATATTCAAGTTAGTAAACATACAGTGTTGTCTTGGCTTCAGGAGTAGAACCCAGTGATTCATCCCTCATGTATAACGCCCAGTGTTCATCCTGAGAATGCCTCCTTAATGCCCATCACCCGTTTAACCCACCTCCATCTCCCCTTTAGCAATCCTCAGTTTGTTCTCCGTGTTGAAGTCTCTTACGGTTTGCCTCCCTCTGCTTTCATCTTATTTTTTCCTGCCCTTCCCCTACGTTCATCCGTTGTGTTTCTTAAATTCCACACACGAGTGAAATCATATATTCGTCTTTCTCTGACTGACTTACTTTGCTTAGCATAATACCCTCTAGTTCCATCCATGTCGTTGCATGACTTTCACCTTTTTAAAGTGTACGATTCAGCCTGGGGCGGCTCAGTAGGTTGAGCGTCCGACTTCGGCTCAGGTCGCGATCTCGCCGTCCGTGAGTTCGAGCCCCGCGTCGGGCTCTGTGCCGACAGCTCGGAGCCTGGAGCCTGCTTGGGATTCTGTGTCTCCCTCTTTCTCTGCCCCTCCCCTGCTTGTTCTCTCTCTCTCTCTCTCTCCAAAATGAATAAACATTAAAAAAAAAAACTGAAGTGTAAGATTCAGTGCTCTCTGAGTATGTTCCCGGAACTGTGCCACCATCACCACTATCTGAGTTGGGAACATTTTCCCCCTTCTCCCCAACCCCCATAAGGAGCAGTACCCACCAGCACTGACCCCCCATCCTCCACTCCCTCCAGCCTCACCTAGTTTCCGTCTCTACTGATTTGCCTGTCCTCGACATGTCACATACATGGGTTCACGCAGCTCGTGGCCCTTTGTGTCTGGCCTCTTTCGCCCGGCCGTGTGTTTTCAACGTTCATCCGCGTCGTCGCGGGTCAGCACGTCATCGCTTTTTCTTTGTTGTGTTTCTCCCGGTTTCTCTTTTGTTTCAGTTGCTGTGCTTGGTTTTTTTGTGTTTGCGCTTTAAAGATTTTTATCTTTGGGGCACCCGGGTGGCTCAGTCGGTTAAGTGGCCAGCTCTTGATCTCGACCCAGGTCGTGATCTCACGACTCGTGGGTTTGAGCCTCGCGTAGGGCTCTGCGCTGACGGCACCAGGCCCGCTTGGGATTCTCTCTCTCCCTCTCTCTCTCTCTCTGCCCCTCCCCTCCTGGAGTTCTCTCTCTCTCTCCCTTTCTCCCTCTCTCTCTCAAAATAAATACACATTTAAAGATTTTATCTTCGAGGGAATCTCTACACCAAACACGGGGCTCGAAACGCACAACCCTGAGATCGAGAGTCATACACTCCACCAACTGAGCCAGCCAGGCACCCCTGTTTTGTTTTTTCAATGGGCCCTCCTAACAATGTTTAAGTGTGTATTACAGTAGCATTAGCCACATGCCCACTGCGACCCCACAGACCCCCAGAACCCGTTCGTCTTCCAGGGCTGAAACTCTGTCCCCATGGAACAGCAACTCTCCGTTTCTCCCTCCTCCCAGACAACTGGCCACCGCTCTTCTACTTGGTATTGTTGTAGGTTGGTTATTTTTGATGCTTCCTATAACCAGAGTGATGAAGTGTTTGCCTTTGTGTGGCGGGCGCATTTCGCTTAGCATAACGTGCTCTAGGTTCATCCATGTCGCAGCACGTGACAGAATTTCCTTCTTTTTGAAGACCGAGTAATACTCCATCGCACGGAGATACCCCGTTGCCTTCATTCAGATGTCGGCGGACGTCCGAGTTGCTTCCACATCTTGGCCTACTGTGCGTAATGCCGGAATTGAACGTAGAGGTGCACGTCTCTCTGTGAGGCCCCGTTTTCAACTGTTTCGGTTAAATTCGCAGCAGTGAGATTGCTGGACCGTGTGGTAATTGTTAAAGGGAACTTCACACGTTTCTGTCAGTGGCTGCACCGTTTTACAACCCCACCAAGGGTGTGCAAATGTTTCAATTTCTCTACACTCTTGTCAACACTTATTATTTTCAGGGTTGTTTTTTTTTTTGACTGTGACCATCCTAATGAGCATGAGATGATACATCATTGTGGTTTGGGTTTCTATCTTCCTGATGATTGGTGGTGTTGAGTATCTTTTCCTATGCTTGTTAACCATTCGTATATCTTTGGAGAAATACAAGCCTTTTGCCCATTTTTAAATCAGTTTTTTGTTGTTGCTCTTTATTCATTATTGAGTTGTAGTTTTTTTTTTTTTTAAGTAATCTCCATGCCCAATGTGGGGCTTAAACTCACAACATTGAGTGTCTATATATATATATATATACACACACACACACACACGCATATACATATATATACACACACATACATATATATACATATGTAAAAATATTTATATTTATATTTATATTTATTTATAGTTACGTATTTGTCCAAAATATGGCTTGCAGGGGCACCTGGGTGGCTCAGTTAGTTAAGTGTCCGACTTTGGCTCAGGTCATAATCTCGTGGTTCGTGGGTTCAAGCCCCGTGTCGGGCTCTGGGCTGACAGCTCGGAGCCTGGAGCCTGCTTCAGATTCTGTGTCTCCTCTCTCTGCCCCTCCCCTGTTTGCACGCTGTCTCTCTCTCTCCCTCAAAAATGAATAAACGTTAAAAAAATTTTTTTTTAATATGGCTTGCAAATACTTTCTTCCCTTCCATCTGGGAGAAAATGATCACTCTGTTGATTGTTTCCTTTGCTCTGCGGAAGTTTTTAAGTTTGATGTGTCCCATTTGTCTATTTTTGTTTTTGTCACCTGTGCTTTTGGTGTCCGGTCCAAGAAATCATTGCCCATTCCGATGTCACAACGCTTTTCCCTATGTTTTCTTGTGGGAAGTTCATAGTTTCAGATCTTATGTGTAAATTAATCCATTTTGAGCTAGTTTTTTGTATATGGTGTAAGAGTCCATCTTTATTCTTTTTTTTTTCTAAGTTTATATACTTATTTTCAGAAAGAGACCGAGAGAGCACAAGCGGAGGAGGGGCAGAGAGGGAATGAATCCCAAGCAGGATTTGCTCTGTCAGCACAGAGCCCATTGTGAGGCTCGATCTCAGGAACCATGAGTTCGTGACCTGAACCGAGATGAAGAATCAGACATTTAACTGACTGAGCCATCCAGGCGTCCCGTCCATCTTTATTCTTTTGCGTGTGGCCATCCAGTTTTCCCAATGCTGTTTGTTGATGACACTATCCTTTCCTTATCGTATTGTCTTGTCACCCTTGTTGAAGGTCATTGGACCGTATACACGAGGGCTTATTTCTGGGCTCTGTTCCATTGGTCTGCTTCATTCCTTTGTTGTTGTTGTAGTTGTTTGAGAGAGACAGAGTGTGTGTGCAAGTGGGGGAAGGGCAGAGGGACCCGGAGGGAGAGGATCTTAAGCAGGCTCCATACCCAACAGGGGTCCAACGCAGGGCCCCATCTCACGAGTATGCGATCATGACCTGAGCCAAAATCAAGAGCTGGACACTCAACCAACTGAGCCACCCAGGCAACCCCACTTCATTCCTTTTCATGACTAAATGATATTCCATTGTATAAACGTACCACATTTTATTCAGTCATCACCAGGTAGACATTTAGGTTGTTTCCAATTTTTTCGATGGGGAATAAGGCTGCTATAAACATTCATGTACAAGTTTTTGTGTAGACATACGTTTTCAATTCTCATGCCTAAATACCTAGACATAGAGTTTCTAGGTCAATGGAAATTCTGTGTTTAATATTTTAAGGCGCTGTGAAACTGTTTTCCAAAGTGGTTACACCATTTTACGTTCCCATAACAATGTATGAGCATTCCAATTTCTCTACATTTTTATCAACGTCACTTTAACATTTTTATTATTATAGCCACTCTAGAGGGTGTGAAACGATATCTAATTGTGGTTTTGATTTGCATTTTCCTAATAACTAATGGTGTTGAGCGTATTTTCGTGTGCTTATTGGCCATTATGTGTCTTCTTTGGAGAAATATCTATTCAAATTTTTGCCTACTTGTAATTGGGTAATTTTATGGTCTTAAAAGCAATAAAATTGTTAGGTTGTTGTATATTTTGAATACTAGTCCCTTATCAGATATATGATTTGCAAATATTTTATGACAAGGTGTTAATCAGGCAGCGACATGATCAGATTAATGGTATACAAAGATGTCTGTACAGGTTCATCCATTCTTACCTGTTTACCAGCGGATGGAGTCCGTAATGGTACACAGAGGTGTCTTTGTGTGTTCAACTCATCAACTAGGAATGGTATAGATTTTAAGAATATTAGTAGTGGCCAGGGGCACCTGGGTGGCTCATTCAGTTGAGCGTCTGACTTCGGCTCAGGTCATGATCTCCTAGCTTGTGAGTTCAAGCCCCACGTCGGGCTCTGTGCTGACAGCCTGGAGCCTGCTTTGGATTCTGTGTCTCCTTCTCTCTCTGCCCCTAACCCACTCGCATTCTGTCTCTCTCTCAAAAAAAATAAATAAATAAACATTAAAAAAAATTGTTTTAAAGAATATTAGTGGTGGTTAGATCAATGGTATATTTGTAAGTACATAATTTCCCATGTGTCAGATACTGTCTTAAGCATTTTACATGTTTTAAACTCATTTAATTACTTCTGTAATTCCTCTCATCTGCATTTTACAGACACAGAAGCTAAGGTATAAAGAATGTTAGGTACTTTGCCTAGGGTCCTACAGCTGGTCAATGGTGAAGCTCAGATTTGAACCCAGGCCTCTGGCTCTCAAATCTGAGTGTTTAGCCACAGCACCGCAGTGAGTCTCGTGGGCAGCTGGGGATCTTTCTTCCATCTGGAATATCTTTTCTAGTTTGTGACCCAAGGTAGGCTTCCAGCCTCATCATTTTAAAACTGGGTTGGGGGCGCCTGGGTGGCTCAGTTGATTAAACGTCCGACTTCAGCTCAGGTCAAGATTTCACGGTCCGTGGGTTCGAGCCCCGCATCAGGCTCTGTGCTGACAGCTCAGAGCCTGGAGCCTGCTTTGGCTTCTGTGTCTCCCTTTCTCTCTGCTCCTCCCCTGCTCATACCCTGTCTCTCTCTGTCTCAAAAACAAATAAAAACATTAAAGAAAAAATTTTGAAAAAATAAAATAAAATTGGGTTGTTCAGGGGCGCCTGGGTGGTTCAGTCAATTCCGCGTCCAACTTCAACTCAGGTCACGATCTCACGGTTCGTAGGTTCGAGCCTTGAGTCGGGCTCAATGCTGACAGCTCGGAGCCTGGAGCCTGCTTCAGCTTCTGTGTTTCCCTCTCTCTCTGCCCCTCCCCCACTTGTGCTCTGTCTCTCTCTCTCTCTCTCTCAATAATAAATGTTAAATTTTTTTTTTTTAATTGGGTTGTTTAATGAGATGATTCCAGTGCCTTTTTCTTCTCAAAAATCTGTGATGTCATGGCCACATCTCTTTCCACCAGACATTTAGAGATGACTTTACAGCTTACAGTTCATCTCATTTACATCATCCCAGAGACGCCGCTTTAGGTTGAGTGACGTGGGGTACGGTTTTTGCCATCAGGTGTTTCTGGGTTCAAGTCCCAGCTGTGCCACTTGGAGGCTGTATGACCGACCACAGGCAAGTCCCTCAACCCCTCTGTGGTCCAGGGTCTTCCCCCCCATCACATGGGGGTGCTAATAACTCCCACTTGATGGAGTTATTTTGGAAGTATAATGGTGCATTCACGGCACTTTGCTCATCGTTTATACCCAATTAAATCACTTGCAATTACAATGAAAATAAATAATAATAATTGATCAGGAACATAGGTATTATCAGCTTCATTTTACCAATAAGAATATTTGGGATCAAAGACAATGAGTTAAGGGCTCAAGACCACACTGTTGCCAGGTGTCAGGGTAGGACTTTCCCTCTGGCCTTCCAACACCACATCTTGCGGGGATTTTCTCCCGTGCCCTCCCCCAGAGGACCTGGAAATCAAACATACACATTTCACATATGAATTATTTATTCGACTGGATTCTGGAAACGCCATAAAATCTTGCGTGATTTTATGCAACAGTTCGTCCACTTTTCTTTTTCTTCATATTTCATCCCGGGAAATGTAAATATGTTTTTCCAAGTTAAATATAAATTGTATTCTGTTTTTTATTTTATTTTATTTGGTGAATATTTATTTATTTTATTATTTTTT
Source organism: Panthera tigris (assembly GCF_018350195.1). Lineage (NCBI taxonomy): Eukaryota > Metazoa > Chordata > Mammalia > Carnivora > Felidae > Panthera > Panthera tigris. Next base: position 10,191,169 of record NC_056662.1, read on the forward strand.
AAATGTTTTTATTTATTTTTGAGACAGACAGAGACAGAGCATGAGCAGGGGAGGGGCGGAGAGAGAGAGAGAGAGACACAGAATCCGAAAGCAGGCTCCAGGCTCTGAGCTGTCAGCACAGAGCCCGACGCAGGGCTCAAACTCACCAACCGTGAGATCGTGACCTGAGCTGAAGTCGGAGGCTTAACCGACTGAGCCACCCAGGCGCCCCAGTATTTATTTATCTTTGAGAGAGAGAGTGTGCACGAGCAGAAGAGGGGTGGGGGGTGGGGGGGAGAGAATCCCAAGCAGGCTCTGTACTGTCGGGGGAGCGCCCTTACGCAGGGCTCGAACTCACGAGCCCCGAGATCATGACCTGAACTGAAACCAAGAGGGGGACACTCAGCCGACTGAGCCACCCAGGCTCAGTACACCCCCAAATTGTATTATGTTAAAAGGAACTATGCAAACCAAATGGGGACCGTGTAACGTGCTGATGCCACAACTTAACAACAAGGACGAAAAAGTAACATTCAGTTGTAAGATTTGAGTAGTCAGGAAGGGTCAATGGATATTGTGGCATATGCGTTTTTCTTTAAAAAAAAAAAAATGGGAGCGCCACAATGAGCAGGATTGGAAGCAGTAACCTATTCCCTTGTTCCTTCAAATTATAGATTCCGAGATTAAACCTGAGGTATCGGTCACACACACACTCTGGTTTGTTTCTCATCACTAATGGGTAGCACACCTTGGGGGGGGGGGGCCCTCAGCCTTCAACCAGGCCTATTTCAGGAAGAATGTCCACTGATTGGTTACAAAAGCAAAACAAAACAAAAAAAACCCACCGCATTTATTTGTTCAGAAACTCCTCTCCCCGCTGAGAGGCAAAAGTTGCCTGGCTTTGCTGATTCTGCACCGTCCGTGTTAAATTCCTCATCAGTGAGCCATGTGGGAAATCTGCAGACGCTCGCTCGCCATCCGCGCTCAGCACAAAACTGCCCTCCTGGCGGGCGGACCCGCCCAAGATGAGCATCCTGGCGGGACAGTCCTCGCTGACGCTTGATGCGGTTTCGTTGGTTTCACTCCGCTGCGGCCCGAGCCGCTTAGGCGTGTAAATTGCAGGAAGCAGTGCGGAGCCAAAGATGCTTCCTCGGAAGCTCGGTCAGGAAGGGGTGGGATCGAGGGTCGTAAATTGCCCTTGTGGCTTTTCAGGACTTTATGAGCTCCCAGGCCCCGGCCACAATAGGCTGCAGGATGACTCTTAACACCTCATTAAGGTTGGTTTTTACCAAATGCTAATAATAAAAAGGAGCCCTAAAAGCCTGGCTCATTTTTATTCAGAATCCTCTCCTCTGGAATAGAAAAAGATGTCATAAAATGGAAAACACAATGGAGAGCCCACATCTCGGGTAGCCCCGTTGAGATTTCCTTGTTGACAAGAACCCGGGGAAGTCAAGGCTAGGCCCCTGGGGTGGAGGGGCCTCCTTCCCCTCCTGGCAAAGGTACCTTCTGTCTCTGCAGAAAAGTAGTGCCTCTGAGGCCTGAAATTCGTATATTGCCCGTTTCCGGCTGTGCAATATTATTTAGATCTTTTTCTCTCTGATCACAACGCCGGGGCCTTCTCATGAGCTGTCTCTGAAGGCCTTTTATTTATCATATAGTCCACAGCATCTACTAGGGCCAAAACCAATTAAAAAAAAATAATAAAAGAGGGGTCAGTGCGAAAAAGAGGGGTATGTTCATAAATCCCGGAACAGGGGGAGAAAAGATACTGCGTACGAGCTCTGAAAGCTGTTCTTGTTTTGTATATCCTGGTGTGAGACAACACAGTGTGATGGGGGACCACCTCAGAGACCCACAAAGTCTCTGTCCAGCTGTCTGGCCCCAGCATGGGACCACTCCTCTCTGCGCCTGCCTCCCTACTCTGCAGACAAAGTCCAAGGGTAACAGTACCTACCTCTGAGATGTGGGCAGATGTTCTGCGAATTGAATGACCCATGCTCACTGGGGTGCCTGGCGGACAGAAAGCCTTCAGTGAATGCTACTTAGTGTTCCTTCATGCATCCATTCAACAGTATTTCCAGAGCATCTGTGCTGTGCCCAGCACTGTTCCAATATCAGACAAACAAAATGTCCATACCTTCCTGGGCTAAGCTTTTAGTAACTGTTCGCCAAGGTACATGACAAGAAGGGCAGGAGGGATCCTGTCACTACTCTGCCCCTTTTGCTAGGCATGGGACGACAGATACATCCCTTGAGCTCTGGGATGAGGATGCATGGGCCCTTTCTTGGGTTAGACCAGTTGCTCAGCCTTGGCGCTTTTGACATTTGTGCCCGGAAAATTCTTTGTCGGGGGAGAGGGGGCCGTTCTGTGCACTGCAGGATGTTTAGCGCTCCCCCCCCCCCCCGCAATCTGCGATAACCAGAAACGTCTCCAGAATTGCCCTGTGTCCCCTGGGGTTGAAGTTGCCCCTGGTTGGGGAACCCCTGCTCTGGATGACTCTCTCAAGCTCCCCACACCTCAGTTTCCTCATCTCTGAGCTAGAATAACAATCTTATCTGTTTCGCAGATAGTTAGATGTGAGAAGTGAATGGAATAAAGCCCCGCCTGGCACGTAGTAAGCCCTCAATAAAAGTGATCTATTAGCTGATGTTGATGCTTCGGGGAGGCCAGGGTTTCCCCTGTGGTCACAGGTGCTCTGAATGCTGCTATGCCTTGAATTTGGTGGGGCAACCTCGCCTCATCCCATCTCTAGTCCTCCCCGGTGCTGGGACAAACAGGATGTGTACACATGCGAGTGATTTATTGACCGTCCTTCCAACTTGGCCTCTGCCAGTGAAAAGGTCCAGGCAGCTCTAGAAAATTAGACTTGACTTTTTAACACACAAATGCATTTCAGCTGCAAGTCCGACCCCTCGCAGGGCATTCTCCTGCCATCCTGGTGCACAAGTCTGCTTGCTCCCAAGTCTCTCTTTGTGGGAAGCTTCTGAACCCCACCCCCCAAGAGAGCCGAGTTTGTGCAGGAGACAGGTCAAGAAGGAAGAGGGAGAAGAGAGCAATTCGGGGGATGAGCTATGGAGACATAGACACCGTCTAAGTACGACCTTAGGTAAGTCACTTCAGCGCTCGGAGCCTCAGTGTCTGAACCTGTCAAATAAGAACAGTCTGGTTGATTGGAGGGAGAAAAAGCATGAGAAGAGCTGTCTTGACACGTAGAAATGGTAGCTAAAATACGAAAAAAAATTCTGTTGCCCTGCTGAGTTCCAAGACATGTTTTTCCTCCAGGTACAGAGGAAATGGGGTGACTTTTTCATTCCAGGTTTGCCTGGGACTTTCTGGGGTTTAGCCCTGAAAATCTCAAGCCCCAGGAAATCCTGCGGTCCTGGGCTAAGAAGGACAGTTGGCCACCCTACGGGATGACTTTGAGAGAGATTTTCTGGTTCAGTGTCCTGGGCAGAGAGGCCAGTAGGGTTAAACTGTGACTAGCTGGTGTTTTGGGGGAAAAGCTGTGAGCCCCTCACCACATGGGCCACTCAGGAGAGAATCTGCTTTGTGAGTTGGGAGAGAGGGTTTACGAGCACTCTTCGTGATGGTTTAATGGTCCCGGGTGATTTATCCTATCTGGAGAGTCATTGCGCTGAGGAGAAACCTGCTTCTCTGAGCTTCGGCTTTCCTTTATCATCAAACCTTTCATCTTCCCTCAGAGTGGTCTCCATCCTCCATAAATAACCTTATTACGGCCACACAAAGGCAGGACCCGGCCGCCTGTGAGACTGGACTTCTCAGACTGTGGTTTCATAAACCAGTTCGACCAGAACCTGGGAATACTTAATGGGATCTGCTGGGGATGTTTTAAATGGATGGAAAGATGTGGGGTGGGGGTGGGGGTGGGGGTCCATGGAATGATAAGCTCAGAATCACACACAACCCACTCTCCAAAGTGGCAGCTTAATAAAGAAAAAGTATCCACTAAATTACCTTTTCCTGGACATCTCTGAGTACTTCAAATGCAAGAATGCCTTCCCACGGAAAAAATCCTATCAAATGAGGTAAACAGTGCTTTAAACCAGTACTAAACTGGTTTAGTTGAACCAAACTTCAGTAGAAGTTTCCACTTCGATGGACATGGTCTATAATCTGCACCATCCAATATGGCGGCCACTAGCCACAAGCAACTGCTGGGCGCTTGGAATGGTGTTAGTGTGCCCTGATTACAGTCCCTATGCTATATGGACAGCACGGTTTTAAAGGAATAAAATTGACGATAAATACGTCAAGGGCAGGCTGTGCTTATAATTTTCCTTTCAGATCCAACGGTATGAAGGGAATGTTACCAACTGCATCGGAGCAATGGTCCTATGCTCTTGTAGCCTATGCGTTCTGGTCGGTTCTGAGCCACACACCCCCTCAGGGTGGGGGCATTCTGGATCCTTAGAGATTTGCTTTGTTTTTCATACCTGTGATGGTCAACAGAAAATGTGGACACTTACAAAGAATAATTTGCAAAAATAGGGTTGTAAAAGAACAATAAAAATATGGGACACCTGGCTGGCTTAGAGGAGCATGTGACTCTTTATCTCAGGGTCATGAGTTCCAGCTCCCCATTGGGTGTAGAGATTACTTAAGAATAAACAAATAAGTAAACAAACTTTAAAGTGGATAATAATATATACCACTCCTGCAGCCTCTATCCTTACTACCCTCTTAACTCTGGGCCTTTTTCCTCTATGCATTTAAAAAAATTACGTGTTTATGTCTTTTTAAAAAAAAAATTTTTTTTTGAATATTTATTTTTGAGAGAGAGACACAGAGCATGAGTGGGGGATGGGCAGAGAAAGAGGGAGACACAGAATCCAAAGCAGGCTCCGAGCTGTCAGCACAGAGCCTGACGCGGGGCTCGAACTCACAGACCGCGAGATCATGACCTGAGCCGAAGCCAGACACGCAACCGACTGAGTCACCCAGGGGCCCCACTTTTATTTTAATTTTATAGGAAGTATATGAAAACATTTTTATTGTGGAGGCACCTGGGTAGCTAAGTGGGTTAAGCTTCTGACTCTTGATTTGGGCTCAGGTCATGATCTCATGGTTCATGAATTCAAGCCCCTCATAGGGCTCTGTGCTGAGAGCACAGAGCCTGCTTTGGATTCCCTCTCTCCCTCTCTACCCCTCCACAATTTGTTCTCTCTCTCTCTCTCAAAATAAACTTTAAAAAAAAAGAAAGAAAGAGAAAAGAAGAGACACAGAGACATAAGAAGAGAGCGTTACATGAAGACAGGAGAGATCAGGGCAGTGCACCCACGAGACAAAGATTGCCAGGAGCCACGGGAAGCGGGACAAGGCAAGGAAGGATCTGGTCTCTGAGCCTTCAGAGGGAGGATGGCCTTGCTGACCCCTTGGTAGCAGACTTTCAGCCTCCAGAACTGTTGGAGAATAACCTCCATTGTTTTCAACCACCTCATTTGTGGTTTGGGAAACCGACATATCCTTAAAAAGGTTCGGCCAGTTGACACTCCTGTGAGAACCCTCAATAGTCCTTCCTTAATTCCATACCTTCCCCAACACTGAATGTTATCCCTCTTTTTTTTTTTTTTTTTTTTTTTTTTTTTTTTAATTTTTTTTTTTTTCAACGTTTTTTATTTATTTTTGGGACAGAGAGAGACAGAGCATGAACGGGGGAGGGGCAGAGAGAGAGGGAGACACAGAATCGGAAACAGGCTCCAGGCTCCGAGCCATCAGCCCAGAGCCTGACGCGGGGCTCGAACTCACGGACCGCGAGATCGTGACCTGGCTGAAGTCGGACGCTTAACCGACTGCGCCACCCAGGCGCCCCTCTTTTTTTTTTTTTTTTTTTTTTTTTAAAGTAGGCTCCACACCCAGCGTGGAGCCCAGCACTGGGCTTGAACTCATGACCCTGAGATCAAGAGCTGAGCTGAGACCAAGAGTCGAATGCTTAACTGACTGAGCCACCCAGGCACCCCATCCATCTTTTTTTTTTTTTTTTTTAACGTTTATTTATTTTTGAGACAGAGAGAGACAGAGCGTGAACAGGGGAGGGGCAGAGAGAGAGGGAGACACAGAATCAGAAACAGGCTCCAGGCTCTGAGCTGTCAGCACAGAGCCCGACGCGGGGCTCGAACTCACAGACCGTGAGATCATGACCTGAGCCGAAGTCGGACGCTCAACCGATCGAGCCACCCAGGCGCCCCCATCTTTTTTTTTTTTAATAAACTTTTTGTTTCGGAATAACATAAATTTACAGTAACATTGCAAAGATAGTATGGAGTGTCCCATAAGCTCTTCATTCAGCTGCCCCTAAAGTTAACACGTTGCCCTGGAGCGTTTGTCAAAACTGAGAAATTCGTGCTGGTAAGATGCTACTAACTAAACTACAAACTTCATTTGGAGGTCACCAGCTTTTTCATTACTGTCATTTTTCTGTTCCAAGATCCAACCCAGAAAACTGCATTGTGTTTTTTAAACACATGCTCTCATATATATATACATATATATATATTTTTTTTTTTTAATGTGTATTTATTTATTTATTTATTTAATGTTTAGATATTTTGGAAGAGAGACCACGAGCCGGGGGACAGGCAGAGAGAGAGAGGGAGACACAGAATTCGAAGCAGGCTCCAGGCTCCGAGCGGTCAGCAGAGAGCCAGATGTGGGGCTTGAACCCACGAACTGCGAGATCACGACCTGAGCCAGAGTTGGAGCCTCAACCTAATGAGCCACCCAGGTGCCCCTAAAATATATATTTTTTAAATTGTTCAAAGTTTATTTATTTTGAGAGGGAGATAGAGCGCAAATGGGGGAGGGGAGGGGCAGAGAGGGAGGGAGACAGAATCCCAAGCAGGCTCCAGACTCTGAGCTGTCACTGCAGAGCCCCATTTGGGGCTCAAACTCACAAACCATGAGATCATGACCTGAGCTGAAATCAGGAGCTAGACACTTAGCAACTGAGCCACCCAAGCGCCCCTAAAAAAAAATTTTTTTTAATAGATGTTTTCATTTACTACCTGAGCAAAACAGTTTGAGAAGGATCCTTCTAATCTTTTAATAAAAGTTTTAATAATCTTGGGACACCTGGCTGGCTCAGTCAGAACAGTATGAGACTGTTGGTCTCCGTGTCATGAGTTTGAGCCCCATATTGGACGTAAACCCTACTTTAATTTTTTTTTTAATTTATTTATTTTTTAAAAATATTTTTATTATTTTTGAGACAGAGAGAGACAGGGCATGAGCAGGGGAGGGGCAGAGAGAGAGGGGCACAGAGAATCCGAAGCAAGCTCCAGGCTCTGAGCTGTCAGCACAGAGCCCGACGCGGGGCCCGAACTCACGAACCGTGAGATCATGACCTAGGCTGAAGTCGGACACTTAACCAACTGAGCCACCCAGGCGCCCCCTAATGTTTATTTCTTTTGAGAAAGAGACACAGCATGAGTGGGGGAGGGGCAGAGAGAGAGGAGAGAGAATCCCAGGCAGGCCCCACACTGTCATTGCAGAGCCGGATGTGGGGCTCAAACCCACGAAAACTGTGAGATCATGACCTGAGCCGAGATCGAGAGCTGGACAGTTAACCGACCGAGCCACCCAGGTGCCTCTGGAACCTAGTTTGGTTTTTTTTTTTTTTTTTAAGTTTTAATGGGGACCCCTGGGTGGCTCAGTTGTGTCTGACTTTTGACTTCAGATCAGGTCATGATCTCGTGGTTCGTGAGATTGAGCTCCACGCGTGGGATTCTCTCTCTCCCTCTCTCTCTGCCCATCCCCCCTCTCAAAATAAATAAATAAACTTAAAAAAAATTAATGATCTTCTATTTGGAAGCATTTCGGACATTCAGAGAAGTACAAACAAACAATGCAGCAGATGGACCTGTTTTGTACCATCCAGATTTAATAATGTTAATACCTGCAAATCCGTGAGTCCTTATTTTCAGTTGCAAAATGTAAAAAGCCCTGAAACCCACAAGTTAATGTGAGGCTATTTGTAATCCTCAGATTTTACTTAATTTGAAGTACATATGTTTTATTGCAAATATATCTGTGTGTTTGATTACAGGGGCTGCCCCAGGTCCCCTGGGAACACTGTGTAATATAGGTATATGCACCATATTACCTTCCTAAATTCTAGAAAGTTCTAAAGTTTGAAACACATCTGGCCCCAAGAGTTTCAGATAAGGCATTGTGGGTCCATCGAATTAGTTTCAAATCTCTTCTTATACAGTTTTTAAGAGAAATAAGTCATCGCAGATAAAGCTCATGTCCCACCCACCCTCCATGATCTCAGTTCCCTCCACTCCCCTCCCCAGAGAAAACCCCCAATGTGAAGCTGAAGTTGATGTTCAGTCAATGGTGCAATACAATTAGTTATCCCAAGGGAGAAAAATTAAATTAGATCTCACCCTCATATCATACATAAAAATCTGTTCTAAAGGGTGAATTTTATGGTATGTGAATTACATCTCAAAACCAAAATCAAAAGACTAAAAAGTGAAAGGCCAGTTTTGAAGATACAATATAGAAAAGTGTTTTTATATGCTTGCATTAGGAAATGCTTTCTTTTTTTTTTTTTTAAGATTTTATCTGTAAGTGATCTCTACACCCAGTGTGGGACTCAAACTCACAACCCTGAGAGCAAGAGTCACATGCTCTACTGACCCTGCCAGCCAAGTGCCCCTGAAATGACTTTTTACATAAAACACAGAAGATACAACCATAAAGGGAAAATATTGATAAACGCAACTACATTAAAATAAAAAAAAATTGATAAATACCGCCACATCAGAGGACATCACAAAGAAATTGAAAGGATGAGCTAGTATCTGGGAGAAAATACATTTACAGTTATTAGAAGATTATCCAGCGTATGTAAAGAGCTTCTGTAAATCAATAAGAAAAAGACAAAGAACTTAAGAGAAAATGGAGAAAATACTTGAATGGGCATTTCACAGAAGAGGAAACATGAATGCCCAACAAATGTGCAAAGTAATTATCGACCTCCTTCATCATTAAGAAGATGCAAATTAAAACCACCAGATTGGCAAAAGCTCATACATTTGAGAGCGTCAGTGTCGGTGAGGATGTGGGTCAACCAAAACAGTTTTGCACTGTTAGTGAAAAGTGTAATTGGTATAATCACTTTGAAAAATAGTTTTGAAATATCAGGTAAATCTGAGGATGCACGTACCCTATGACCAAGTAATTCTACTTTTAGGGCACGTACCCTAAAAATGTCTTGCATGTACACACCAGGCACGATGTATGAGAATGCTCCCGGCAGCACCGTGAGAAATAGCAGGAAACGTGGACGCAACACAAATGCTTCTTCACAAGAAAATGGGTAAATAAAGTATGTGGCAGCCGTACACGAGAATACGATACAGCAGTGAAAATTAATAGTGTTCCTGTGTGAACCTCGAGAACATAATCTTCAGTAAAAACGGGAAATACAAAAGAAGGTGCAATACATTTCCAAACAAGTATACAAGAATTAAAAGAATAATTGTTTACTGATGTAGGTATAATGCAGTCGTACTATTAAAAAAAAAGGGAGGGGCAGTAATAGGTCTAAAATTCATTATATGGATGGTGCTGGAAGTGAGCTAGGGGATAAGATATGAAAGATTCCGGAATGTGGTGATTCAGGGCAGTGGATGGATGAGCGTTTGTAGTATTGTGATTGTATCTACCCATCATAGATCTCTTATGGATTTCTTTCGTATATTCAAATTTTAATTTTTAAAAAGTGATTTTTAAATTTTTAAAAATTTTATTTAAATCCAAGTTCACATATAGTGGAATAATGGTTTCAGGAGCTGAATTTGGTGATTCATCACTTACAGACAGCACCCAGTGCTCATCCCAAGTGCCCCCCTTAATGCCCGTCACTCATCTAGCCCATCCCCTCCACCAACTCCCCTCCAGAAACCCTCAGTCTGTTCTCTGTATTGAAGAGTCTCTTATGGTTTGCCTCTCTCTATTTTTACCTTATTTTTCCTTCCCTTCCCCTGTGTTCATCTGTTTGGTTTCTTAAATTCCACGTATGAGTGAAATCATGTATTTGTCTCTGTCTTATTTCGCTTAGCATTATGCACTCTAGTTCCATCCATGTTGTTGCAAAAATAAAAAAGTGATTTTTTTTTCATGATAGAAACTTGGGTTCAAATCTCCACTCCCTCCTTTATAAACTGAGATGTCAGGCAATCATTTACTTCCCTAAACTCTAGCTTTCCCAACTTTAAAATAGGAATTCTCGGGGCACCTGGATGGCTCAGTCGGTTAAGCGTCCAACTTCGGCTCAGGTCATGATCTCATGGTCTGTGAGTTCAAACCCCGCATCAGACTCTGTGCTGACAGCTCAGAGCCTGGAGCCTGCTTCAGATTCTGTGTCTTCTCCTCTCTCTGCCCCTCCCATACTCATACACTGTCTCTCTCTCTGTCTCTCAATAATGAATAAACATTAAAAATTAAAAAAATTTTTAAATAGGAATTCTCTGCAACTCTCGTATAAATAAAAAGGAAAGAGGAGATAAAGCAACTGTGGCAAAATGTTAATTGGTGAGTTTAAGCTGATGCTAAACTTGTCATCATCTTGCCACATAAAGCAACAGGTGACATAACTCAAACTTACACAATGTTATATGTTAATTATATCTCAATAAAGGTACGAAAACTGGTGGGAGGGAAAAAAAAGGTGAGCTTTCGATTATAAATCTGATTTCTTAATTCTTAGATACTACTTCCTAAAAGATACTTTCAAAAGTCTTATGTTTGAAAGAGAAAAAGCACAGGGGCTGAGGATGTAGGGCTTTAGCAACAAGGAGACTTGGGTTGCATCTTACAGCTGGCTAATGGTGCCTAATATTTCTTTTTTTTTTTTTAACGTTTTATTTATTTTTGAGAGACAGAGATAGAGAGTGAGCAGTGGAGGGGCAGAGAGAGAGGGAGACACAGAATCCGAAGCAGGCTCCAGGCTCTGAGCCATCAGCACAGAGCCCGATGTGGGGCTTGAACTTGTGAACCCCGAGATCCTGACCGGAGCCAAAGTCGGACGCTTAACCAACTGAGCCACCTAGACGTCCCTAACATTTCTAAGTCCCAATTTCCTCATCCCAAAGAGATAAGAATAGCACCTACTTGGCGAGGATGTGAATGACAATCAAATGCTGGGCTCTTTGGAAGCTCATTTATGTCTTATTTCTGTGTCTCTAGCATCTAACTGTAGTGCCTGCTGCATAAATATGTGTTGAATGATCCTGATAAATGTATAAGCTTGTACCCCCAAGATGGTCATGATTCCAACCAAATTTCCCATTCATACTTCTCATCTGAATGTCAATGCTGTATCTACACATGTCTACTCTACAGGTACTCATTCAGCCAATCTATCCATGCAACAAATACCTATTGAAGGCCAGACACAGCTCTAAGTTCTGGAGACACAGCAGTGACCAGGAGAGACAAAGTCACTGCCCTCATGGAAGAGACATTCTGAGAGGGTGAGAGGGATATTAAACAAATGAATAATTGAATGGAAAAAAATATCTTGCTATGAAGTCACAGAAGGAGATAGAGTGGTAGGGAGGGGGAGATATGTTGACTAGATGGTCAAGGAAGGTCCTTCCAGAGAAGTATCTAGAAACATCTGGGCAGTGCATTTCAGGATGACAGCAAGTACAAAATCCCTGAGGTGGGAACAAGTTTGGCTTGTGCAAGAGAAGTCAAGAGAGCCAGTGCAGGGCGCCTGGGTGGGTCAGTCAGCGGAGCATCCAACTCTTGATTTTGGCTCAGGTCATGATCTCACGGTCACGAGATCAAGCCCCGCATCGGGCTCTGCACTGAGCATGGAACGTTCTTGGGATCCTCTCTCTCCCTCTCTCTCTTTCTGCCCCTCCCCTGCACATGCACACGCACACACACACACACACTTTCTCTCAAAATAAATAAACTAAAAAAAAAAAAAAAAAATAGACCTCTCATGCCAGTGCAACAGGAGAAGAGAGTGAGCACAGGGTTGAATCATAAGGTGTGAGGACGGGAGAGGCCAGGTTGTGTAGGGTTTGGAAGTCCAAAGAACGTACTCCAGGTTTTGTTCTACGAGTGAAAGGTAGTCACTGAAGGACTTTGAGCAGAGGCGTGAGGGGCTCTGGGTTCCTTTTTAAAGGTATAACTTACCTACAATAAAATTATATAGTGTTATTATACAATAATAGTTCAATTAGTTTAAACTTCTATAATCACCACCCCAAAACAAGTAGAGATTTTTTTTCCCCATCGCTCCAGAAAGTTCCCTGATGCTCCTTTCCAATCTGTCCTCCTTCACCCTTCTACCGGCAACTGTTTTCTGTCTTACATCATCACTCATTAGCTTTGCCTTTTCTAGAAACTGATTTTGTGTAAATAAAATCATCCGGTATATCCAGCCCCTTTCATCCTGCAGAATGTCTATAAGATTGACCTCTGTCATCGCTTGTACCCGTACGTCATTTCTTGCACTGATAAGTATCCCGTTGCATGAACACACTACAATTAGTCCGTCTGTTCTCCTGCTGGTAGTGCTGGGAGTGGGTTTTGGTTTGCAACATTATGAGCAAAGCTGTTAGGAACATTCAAAATGTTTTTAATTCCTTGCGGGCAAATATCTAGGGGGAGAATTGCTAGGTTATAAGGTACATGTACCTTTCACATCGTAAGAAACGTCTAAACATTTATTCAACATGTTTGCACCATTTTACATCCCCACCACCTGCGTGTGAGAGTTCCGGTGACTCCAGATCCTTGGCTGGCGTTTGATATCGTCAGATGTCATTCTTGTGCAGGACACGTTCAGATGCTGCACCCACTATCCAGTATGGAGGACTGTCGGTCTTTTTTATGTTAGCCATTCTGGTGGGCCTGCGGTGACCCAGTGGGTCTCATTGTGGTTTAATTTGTATTTCCCCGATGACTAAATGAAGCTAAGCATCTTTTCATGCTGAGTTTCATTTTTACTAGATTTCACTCTGGCTGTTTGACAGAGACCAGCCTGGAAAGGTTCAGCAGAGGAAGTCAGGGGATGTCTTAGAAAGTGAGCTGGGGGGGCGCCTGGGTGGCGCAGTCGGTTAAGCGTCCGACTTCAGCCAGGTCGCGATCTCGCGGTCCGTGAGTTCGAGCCCCGCGTCAGGCTCTGGGCTGATGGCTCGGAGCCTGGAGCCTGTTTCCGATTCTGTGTCTCCCTCTCTCTCTGCCCCTCCCCCGTTCATGCTCTGTCTCTCTCTGTCCCAAAAATAAATAAAAAACGTTGAAAAAAAAAAAAAGTGAGCTGGGGCGAGGGTAAGGAGGGATTCGAATGGACGTCTATTTTGGGATACAGGTGGCAGGAGTTCCTAACAGGTGGGATGTGGGTTGTGAGAGAAAGAGAACAATCAAGGAAATTGCTCAGCTCTTGCCCTGAAACAAGGGGGTGACTGGTGACATCAATCCCTGAGCTGGAACCCACTGGGGAAAGGCAGGTCTGGACCCATTACTCTTGCGCGAGGAGATGTCTATTGGGCATCTCAACGGTGATGTTGAGGAAAGAGATAAGCAGGTCTGGAACTCCCAAAAGAGGTCACAGCTGGCGTCATCTGTGGACTGAAGCCGTAGCGACAGCTAAGGCCACCAGGCAGTGGATGCCGGCTTTGGCTGTGGTTTGGAATCACCTGGGAGGGAGCTTTAGAAACACTGATGCCCATATATTGAATCGGTCTAGGGGCGAGGCTCAGGCTTAAGGATTTCTAGAAGTGTTCTGGGTGATTCTAAAGTACAACCTCCCAGGATTGAGAACCACTGATGGGAAGGAGTGGAGGTGAGGAGAGGAACTTTGAGAGCCCCAACACACTTTAGTGTGTTGCCCATAAGGTCTACTCAGTAGCCTCAACCCCATTTGCCGTGTCTTATCCCCTACCGGTGTTCAGCTCCCCAAACTTCTCCAGTTAAGCTCAACAAGACGCATCCATGGGAGAGTGGGAATGAGCGTATTGACCGTGCACATAGCAGAATCGCTGGGCCTCTGAATCTCAGAGTTTGAAATGACATTAAAGGTCGTGCCCACCTCTGTTTTAGGGGAAGTTTTCTGCCTCTGGTTGAGTGCTCCAATCAGTGGGGGGCTCACTGTGGCTGGGATAAAAGTCGGGGGAGAGAATAAGTCCAGGGAGAGATTGGATGGAGAGCTGGAGGCAAGAGAATCCAGCGGGAACCAGGGGCATCGGTGTGGGGACAAGGCAATACTTCCTGCCTGTCCCCCGAGGAGCGTTATTTTCTGGGATATGCACTTCAGGGAATATGTAAGCCATGCCTACAAACATTACAGCCTTTCCCAGTAAAGGAAACTTTTTTTTTTTAACGTTTATTTTTGAGAGAGAGCGTGTGCACGCACACGTGAATAAGCAGGGTTGGGGCGAGACACCGAATCCGAAGCAGGCTCCAGGCTCTGAGCTGTCAGCACAGAGCCCGACGTGGGGCTCAGACTCGTGAACCGTGAGATCGTGACCTGAACCGAAGTCGGACGCTTAACCGACTGAGCCACCCAGGCGCCCCCCAAAATATACAGAATTTAAAAAAATAAAGGGGGTGACAGAGTCTGGTAGTGGCCATCCCCCATGAAGAACACAGGCCCCCGTGCAGTCATGTGACTAGATTCACATCAATGGGATGCATGTGGACGTGCCTGAGAAGCTTCTGGAACTCCTTCTGGGGAGTTCACCCTCCTCCCTTCCTTTTGGCGGGAGTGGGGGATGTGGAGGAGAGCCACCTTGGGCCTGGAGACGAGGCCAGGCCCCAGGCCCGGCAGCGAGAGGGAAACTGGGACCCAGGGCGGGGGCTGCTCTCCCAGGCCTGGACGGCTCATATCGGAGGTCGGAGGTCGGCGTGTGAGAAAGACATTCCTTCCGTTCTAGTTTATTTATTTATTTATTTACTTTAAATTTTTTTAACATTTATTTATTTTTGAGACAGAGAGCATGAACAGGGGAGGGGCAGAGAGAGAGGGAGACACAGAATCCGAAACAGGCTCCAGGCTCTGAGCTGTCGGCACAGAGCCCGACGCGGGGCTTGAACCCACGGACCGCGAGATCATGACCTGAGCCAAAATCGGCCGCTTAACCGACTGAGCCACCCAGGCACCCCCCTTCCATTCTAGTTAAACCTCAGTTTAGCCGACCTACACCCTAAACTAATGGCAACACAATGGCAGCTGGTGCTGGCCCCTAGCTTGTGCCTCAATCTGACAGGAGTCCCCTGACCTCACCCCGCCACACCTCTGCAGCTGCCCTTTGACCGGGCCAAGTGATTCAATGTTTATTTATTTTGAGAAAGAGAAGAGGTGAGCTGGGGAGGGGCAGAGAAACAGGGAGAGAGAGAATCCCAAGCAGGCTGTCAGCACAGAGCCCGAGGTGGGTCTCGATCTCACAAGGGTGAGATCACTACCCGAGCCGAAATCAAGAGCCAGATGTTTCACCGACTGAACCCCCCGGGGCGCCCCGGCCTTTGATTCTTTTTCCAACCATTTTGAAACGTGGAAACCATTCCTAGAGCACAGGTGGTACAGAAACTTGTCTGTGGCTGTGGTTGGCCAACCCCTGACCTTAGGCAGACCCTTATCCGGAATGATCCATTTAGGGATGGACGTGTGAGCAAAAACGGCAGACCAGAGTGAATCCTGACATTTGTGGTGAAACTCATTGGAAAGACCATCTCCTGAATTCCTTCTGGGCTTGCTGACCGGATAGTCTGCAAACCTACACCCCAAGGGGCTCATCACGAGTTGGTTGAATGAGCCAGGAAAGCAGATCCAGAGACTAAGAGGTCCGTACCTGAGGACACGGTCGGAGACCCTGGATTCAGCCGTACCTGCAGCCTGGGGGGGGGTTTGTTTGGTAATTAACTTATTTTTATTTAAAATTTTTTCCTTTTTTTTTTTTTTAAATATTTCAAGTTTTTATTTAAATTTCAGTGAACACATGGTGTGACATTGGTTTCAGGCGTAGACTTTAGTGATTCATCACTTACATACAACACCCAGGGCTCATCAGAACAAGTGCTTTCCTTAGTACCCATCACCCATCTAGCCCATCCCCCCACCCATGAATTTTTATTTTTGTTGTGGTTAAAAAAATAACACGAGATCTACTGTCTTAATATATCTTTAAGTACAAAAGGCAGTATCGTGAACTATAAGCACAAAGCATCAGTACGGAGGGGCAGTATAAGTGGCTGCCTGGGTTCAAATCCACTGTGTGACTTTAGGCAAAGCCACTTAACCTCCGTGAACGCCAGTTTCCTCCTCCGCACAGCCAGAATTTACTTATCAAGGAAATACGTATCGATGCTATAATATTTCCTTTTTGTTTTGTTTTGTTTTTAAGATTTTAATTTTAAGTAATCTCAGTACCAATGGGGGGCTTGAACTCACAACCCTGAGATCAAGAGTCACACGCTCCGCTGACCGAGCCAGCCAGGCACACTGATCCTATATTTCTGACACAGGGGATGGAGTGGTGAAAGATACAGAAAAATCCCATTTCTTGCGAAGCTGACATTCTGTTTAAGAAGATAAGTAGATTTTTAATAATTTTTTTAAATGTTTATTTATTCTTGAGAAAGAGAGAGACAGTGCGAGTGGGGGAGGGGCGGAGAGAGAGGGAGACACAGAATCCAAAGCAGCTCCAGGCTCTGAGCTGTCCGCACAGAACGTGATGCAGGGCTTGAACTCACAAACCGTGAGATCATGACCTGAGCCGAAGTCCAACGCTAAACCAACTGAGCCACCCAGGCACCCCAAGAAGGTAAGTGGATTTTTGAAAAGGAAGTAAAATATGTGTCAAATTTAATAGAGGTAAGCACTAAAGAAAAATATTAAAACAGGAAAGAGTTATAGGAAGCATTGGAGGGGGCATAAAATTATATGCAAGATGGCCTGGGAAGATATCTTTAGAAGCTGAGTTTTGAGGGGACACCTGGGTGGCTCAGTTGGCTAAGCGTCCGACTTCAGCTCAGGTCATGATCTCATGGTTTATGGGTTTGAGCCCCGCATCAGGCTCTGTGCTGACAGCTCAGAACCTGGAGCCTGCTTCGGATTCTGTGTTTGCCTCTCTCTTTGCCCCACCCCTGCTCATTCTCTGTCTGTCTGTTTCTCTCTCTCTCTCTCTCTCAAAAATAAACATTAAAAAAACATTTAGAAGTGGAGTTTTGAGTAAAAACCTGCAGGAAGTGAGGAGCAAGCCATGCAGATACCTGGTAGAAAGGAGCAACAACGGTAACAGCAAGTGCAAAGGTCCTGTGGTTGAAGTTGCGTGAAGATTTCAAGGAACAGCAAGGAGTCCAGTGTAGTGAGATGGAGGGAGCAAGAGTGAGAATAGCAGGAAATTACAGCAGAGAGGTGATGAGGGCCAGATGATGTAGGGTCTTGTACATGATAGTCAAGATTTTGGCTTTTATCCCAAGTGAGGTGGGAGCCATGGGAGTGTTTTGAGCTGAGAATGGATGCAAACTCACTTAGGTTTCTTTTTATTTTTGTTTTTGTTTTTGTTTGTAATCTTTACACCCAATGTGGGGCTCAAACTCATGACCCCAAGATCAAGAGTCTCGTGTTCCACAGACTGAGGAGCTAGCCAGACACCCCTCCATGCTTCTCTCTTGGTCTCTCCTGATAGACATTGAGCCTCATAAGGATGGGGCTGGTGACCAATGTGCATGTCTGATTAAGGACCAGGATAAAATACAGCGGCTCCCTGGGGGCTGAGGCAAAAGACTGTAGGAACAAAAGGCTTTCCCAGGTTTTCTCTCTCTGCTCCCTTCAGGATTGAATGCTTCCTACAGCCAGAGGCCTAATTTTGCCTTTGCATCTAAACTGGGGTCTCCATGGAGTCCGTTATGTTCTATTTGTTTCTGTAATCTCAACAATCTTGCAGCAAGCACCAGGCAAGGGAGGCATCAACAAGTGAGTGGATAGGTGAATAGATGGATGGATGCATGCATGGATGGATGGACAGTATATAGAAAGAAGGAAGGCAGCAAGAAAAGAAAAGAAGGAAGTGTGGATTGATGAGTGGATGAATGCATTAAAGGAAGGAGGAAAGGTAGATGGATGGATGGATGGATGGATGGATGGACAGGTGGATGGATGGATGGATGGATGGATGGATAGATGGACAGGTGGATGGATGGATGGATGGATAGATAGATGGACAGGTGGATGGATGGAAGGATGGATGGATGGATGGATAGATGGACAGGTGGGTGGATGGATGGATGGATGGATGGATGGATGGATGGACGGACAGATGGATGGATGGATGGATGGATGGATGGATGGACGGACAGGTGGATGGATGGATGGATGGATGAATGGATAGATAGATGGACAGGTGGGTGGATGGATGGATGGATGGATGGATGGATGAATGGATGGATAGATGGACAGGTGGATGGATGGATGGATGGATGGATGGATGGATGAATGGATGGATAGATGGACAGGTGGATGGATGGAAGGATGGATGGATGGATGGATGGATGGATGGATGGATGGACAGGTGGATGGATGGATGGATGGATGGATAGATGGACAGGTGGATGGATGGATGGATGGATGGATAGATAGATGGACAGGTGGATGGATGGAAGGATGGATGGATGGATGGATAGATGGACAGGTGGGTGGGTGGATGGATGGATGGATGGATGGATGGATGGACAGATGGATGGATGGATGGACAGGTGGATGGATGGATGGACAGGTGGATGGATGGATGGATGGATGGATGGATGGATGGACAGGTGGATGGATGGATGGATGGATGGATGAATGGATGGATAGATGGACAGGTGGGTGGATGGATGGATGGATGGATGGATGGACGGACAGATGGATGGATGGATGGATAGATGGATGGATGGATGGATGGATGGACAGGTGGATGGATGGATGGATGGAGGGATGGAGGGAGGGAAGGATGACGGATGGGTGGATGGATGGATAGATGGATGGTGAGTGAGTTGTTGGATAGATGAATGCATAATTTTGTCTTTCCATCAAAGGCAAAAATTTTTGAGGTCTCATTCCATGCCAAACAAAGTAAGCAGATCATTTGATCTGATCATCCCCACCATTTTCAATATATGGAAAATAAGCTTCAAGAAGGTTCAATCCCAAGCCCAACATGACACCATATTCTACCAACTCCTGAGTGGGCCTGCTAAACCATTATATCCTAATGCTGAAAAATCGATGAGTAAATGAATGAAAGATTTGTCTGGAAACAGGTTTTTCCCAGGGTATATACACAAGGTAAACAAGAATAAAACTGATCTGATATCTTCAGTGTTACCATTGCCAGGAACAAACCTGCAAATTCTTCTCCCGTTGCTTTGCAAACCAAGCACTGTATTTGTGGAGTTTGGAGCATTGAAACAAACAGACAAACAAACAAAACCATAGTGTGGGTGTTTAAGAGGGTTCCAACTTATAAATTAGCTTGGGGCCCTTGACCATAAAAGGGTAGAAAGACTGTGGATAGAGCAGCAGTCAGAGAGCCAGGATAGAAACTGGAATCTGCCCCTGGTTGTCCCTGTGTGACCACAGAACCCACATAGGCTCTCCAAACCTCAGAATCGTACTGGTCTGGTCAGTAGGTTGGATGATCATGAATGTCCTTTCCAGAGACTGTTCTGGTCAAGATTTGCACTGACGCTTGACCAGGACAGGGTGGAGTCCCCCTGAGCCAGGAAGCAGCCATGGCTGCTTGATGATGGCATGATTATGGCATGGGCTCCAGATTCAGTTAGACTCGGCCTCTGATTCCGACTCCGCGGACTTTAGACTACTGACTTCATTTCTGTGCCTCACTTTCCTCTTCTGTAAAATTAGACTAGAAATAATTGACACCCCATAGGACGGTTGGAAAGCATTATCACATTGTCGGCCACCAGTAACCTCAATTCAATATCAGCTATTGGGTTTTTTTTTTTTCATTTTTAATATTAATTCAAAAAATAAAAATACATAGTCATCGCGATTCTTCTTTTTTTGAATGGAGTTAATTCTAGAATATCCTAGGATAAAGTTATTGTATATGTCCTTCTAGAATTTCTACAAGGGCACCTGCGTGGCTCAGTCAGTTAAGCATCCGACTTTGGCTCAGGTCATGATCTCACACTCTGTGAGTTCGAGCCCCGCGTCGGGCTCTGTGCTGACAGCTCAGAGCCTGGAGCCTGCTTCTGATCCTGTGTCTCCCTCTCTCTCTGCCCCTCCCCCACTCATGCTCTGCCTCTCTCTGTCTCTCAAAAATACATAAACGTAAAATTTTTTTTCGAATTTCTACATAAATACAATCATTCCGTATAAAGCACTTCTGCCGTTTACTCTTTTTGCTTGATAATGGGACTTGGAGGGATTTCAGCAGAGTGGATATGTCTTTGCCTTATTATCTAAAAAAAAAAAACTTAATGTTTACTTATTTTTGAGAGAGAGAGAGAGCGCGCGCAAGTGGGGGAGGGGCAGAGAGAGAGGGAGACACAGAATCGGAAGCAGGCTCCGGGCTCTGAGCTGTCCGCACAGAGCCCAACGCGGGGCTCGAATTCACAAACCAGAAGATCATGACCTGAGCCGAAGTCGGATGCTCGACCAACTGAGCCACCCAGGCACCCCTCTGTCTTATTAGTTTTAATGCTGCATTCTATTTTGTGGGTTGTTGGGGTTATAATTTATGCACCTAGTCTTCTACAGATGGCTTTCTTCTTTACTTTTTAAGCTCACTAATAATGCATGAACATACTCCCTTTGCAAAAAAGAAAAACTAAAACCTTATAAGTAAGGTTAAAGTCCACTTTGATGGCCTGCTTACCCAATTTCTTTCCGTCGCTTCCCCAGTGAAAACCTCAGCCATCACTTTGCAATGTAGGTTCCTAGAACTTTTTCAGTGCATGTCCATTCGTAATTATGTATCCGTGGAGAACATACAGCACTGTTTTGTGTTTTCTGTGTTTTGTCTTGCAACTGGCTCTGCCCACTGCATAATGTATGTAGAGCTTCCAAAGTCAGCTCATACAAGCCCATCTCTTTTGCTTCAAAAAATATTTTTAACGTTTTTATTTATTTTTGAGAGACAGAGAGAGACACACACAGAGCACGAGCAGGGGAGGGGCAGAGAGAGAGGGAGACACAGACACTGAAGCAGGTTCCAGGCTCTGAGCTGTCAGCACGGAGCCCGACGCGGGGCTCGAACTCACGAACCGTGAGATCATGACCTGAGCCGGAGTGGGATGCCTAATCGACTGAGCCACCCAGACGCCCCCTCCCCCCTTTGTCTTTAACTCCGGCAGAATATTTCTAGAGTCTGGACACATCCCATGGCTTCAGTGTTTAGTTCCCTATCAGTGGGCGGTGTTCAGTTTCTCTGTCTTACCATTAATGCTACAGCCCACGTCCCCCTCCGTGTGCACATGGGACGTCCATTCGTCAGTTGCTTGGAAGCCATGTACGGGATACAGAGTCATCGACCAAGTGAAGGGATTTCTTCTCCATCGGTTTAGACCGTGTGACCTGGTAGAAGGAGGGAGGGCGGCAGAACCAATAGAACTCCTCTTAATCCCAGCCTCTTACCAACACCTTTGAGACCTTAGGCAAACTTCTCTTTCAGAGTTTTGGTGGGCTCAGCTACAACCCCTCCCGGGACTGTCGCGAGGACCAACTTACACAGCATGGCAGGCACCTGCCCCTTAGGGAAGCCTTAGTAGATACAGACTGTCACTGTTAAAACGTAGTCTCCAGGGGCGCCTGGGTGGCTCAGGCAGTTGAGCGTCTGACTTTGGCTCAGGTCATCATCTCCTGGTCTGTGGGTTCGAGCCCTACATGGGGCTCTGAGCTGACCGCTCAGAACCTGGAGGCTGCTTCGGATTCTGTGTGTCTCTCTCTCTCTGCCCCTCCCTCTCTCTCTCTCACACACACATACACACAACACATACACACTCTCTCAAAAATAAATAAACGTTAGAAAAACTTTTTTTTACGTAGTCTCCTTTCTGTCATCCCGTAGAACCCGCAGTCTCCAGCTTAGACTTCCCATGCTGCTAACTTTTAAAAGGTTACTTCTGGCAACCTCTTTCTAAAGTGACAGTCAAGCGACTTAGCCAAGGTTTAAGCAAAATCCGAAGATTTAAATTTACTGCCAATATACCAGCATTATGTAGCGAAACATGGCACATCGGGGGGGGGGGCACT
This sequence comes from Panthera tigris, assembly GCF_018350195.1. Taxonomy (NCBI): domain Eukaryota; kingdom Metazoa; phylum Chordata; class Mammalia; order Carnivora; family Felidae; genus Panthera; species Panthera tigris. Next base: position 10,213,392 of record NC_056662.1, read on the forward strand.
TAGGTTACTTCTGGCAAGATCCAAGCTTCTCGCACTCACCCCAACCCAATAATTAATAGGAGCCAGGGCGAAGCCGCCGCATTTCTAAGTGCCGATCCCCGCTGTACGGGCGCTGCAAACATCTGAAGGAAAAACAGTTTGTTAATTGCTGTCTAGACAGTTTATTGCGGCAATAAGATCAAAACCCAGAATCCTAAGGTTTGTGCTATGAATCATGCAGACTAAACAATTGTTTTATTGCATTTACAGAGAACTTGATTTATAGTGTCACCGGGTAATAAAATTCCTTCATGGTTTATCCAAAATAATTTTGCTCCTTTTACACCACTCTGTGATAATTCCACCTCTCCGGGCCGTTAAAATGTGTTCTCTGTCACATCTAAACAGTTTCTTGTCAGATGTCTTGTCATCAGGGGCCAGGATTCATCCTGTCCCGGCACAGCCCCTGTGAGGGCAGGCAGCCCGGCTGGGTGGCCTTTGTGACCCAGCTCTCATGGCCAGGTCTGGCCACCCCAAGCGGACAGTTTCTGGGTCGGACACCTTCCTTTGTCGGCAAAGCCCGGTCTGATGGCTCTGCCTTCACCCCACTGACCGGTTCTTGGATGAAATGGGCCCCACTGACCAGTTCCCTGTGCCTCTGAGCCGTAGGGCTGACTTCCCCCACTGCTTGCAGCCCCGTCTATACCCTGGTCACCTATGGCATATAGAGAAGGAAGGAACAGGCCAACGGGCACACGTATCCTTACTTCCCCCAGTCCCCACGGTTGCCCAGTAGAACGGGGCTGCCCCCCGTTCAGAGGAGGGGCTCAAAGCTCAGAAAGTCTAAGCAGCTCACTCATGGTCGGATATTGGGATACTGGTCCTTCAGGCTCCGAGGCCAGTGCGCTTTGGTGCCAGAAGCCATTTCTGGGCGTTTATTCCAGCACGATGAAAACCTAACATTCACACCAAAGCCTGTACGTGAGTGTTTATAGCGGTTTTATTTGCTACGGGCCCAAAGTGGAAACACTGCCGATGTTCCCGGCAGGTGAATGGTTAAAGTGTGGTGCATCCTGGGGCGCCTGGCCGGGATAAGCGGCCGACTCCCGGCTCAGGTCATGATCTCGCGGTTCGTGAGTTCGAGCCCTGCATCGGGCTCTGTGCTGTCAGTGCAGAGCTCGCTTTGGATCCTCTGTCCTCTGCTGGCTTGCTCTCTCTCTGTCTCTCAAAAATAAATAAACAAAAAACCCCAAAAACAAAACTGTGGTACATCCTTACCAAAGAGTGCCATTCACTAACAAAAAGGAACAAGCTGTTGATACATTTAACAGCCTGGATGAGCCTCCAGGGAATAACATGCATGAAAAAAGCAAATCCCAGAAAGTTACATAATAATTTGATTTATGTAACTCCTTGAAATTGCAAAACAATGGAAATGTAGAACAGATCAGTCCTTGACACCTCCCCCCCCCCCAACCTACACTCCACTCCCTTGCTGGGGAGGGGGGCAGGGGGAAAGTAGATGGGGCCACAAAAGGACAACAGGAAGGGTCCCTGTGTCCTTATTGTATCAAAATCAACATGCTGGCCGTGATATTGTACTATGGTTTTGCAAGACGCTACCATCAGGGGAACCAGACAAAGACTGCAACTGACTTTTTTTTTTTTTTTTACTTTTTATTTTATCTTTATTTTAGAGAGAGAGAGTGCACAAGGTGGGGGAGAGGGGCAGAGAGAGGGAGAGAGACAGAGAATATCAAGCAGGCTCCACACTCAGCACGGAGTCCGACGCAAGGAACTCAATCCCACCACCTTGGGATCATGACCTGAGCCGAAATCGAGTCAGATGCTCAACTGACTGAGCCACCCAGGTGCCCCTCCGCATAGTTTCTTACAACTGCATATGAATCTACACATATCTCAAAATTAAGGTTAAGTAAAATATATACCTGTTATGTTGAATCATGTCAAAGTTTTGTGCTTGTATGTCAAAAATGGTTTCATATTGGCACTTTCACACGGTTCAACCTAACTTTTTTCTTTTTTCTTTTTTTTGCTCCTCTACTGAGTGGGTAGCACCTAAAACACAGTATGATGGCTTCTTTTTTTTTCATTTCACTCTACCCCTCGTAGAATATTCCATATCAGCACAGACAGCTGCCTCCAGCTGCAGAACTACAATGCTGTATTATATAGATGACCATCACTTATTCTGACAGTTTCCTCCCGTGGACGTTTTGGTTGTTTCCATTATTTGACTTTTACATACAATGTTGCAGAGTATTTCCTCCTCCTGACCTCATTTGTCATGTGTTCAGTATAGGGATCTGTAGGATACATTTCCAGCAGAATAATTGTTAGGTCAAAGGATATGCACATCTTTTATTTTAGTAAGTGTTTCCAAATACCCCCCAGGGAGGTGGAACCAATTTTAACTCCCACCCACCAAGCCCAGGTATGACAGAGCCTGTTTCTCCACACTTTACAAAGACAGTGTTATCAAACTTTGTATCTGCTCATCTGATAAATGAAAAAAAAAAAAAAAAAAAAAAAGGAGAGAGAGAGAGATAGCTCATAGGAATTTATATTTGCATTTGTCTTATAATGCCTGAGGGTTAAGAATCTTTTTTTATACATCCTGCTGACCTAATTCACAATATTCATTTGCAATCTCATAAAGGGATTTTGTTTTCTATTTCTTTTTATCACATGGAGTATTTGCATTCAGTGGAAACACTTAATAGCCACACCTGGACCCGGGCCCCCTCCCTTCTGAGCCTCGCCCTCACCTCCTGAGGCTACCATGGAAATGGCAATGAGAAATCAGAAATGTGCTCTAAGATGAGTAGCAAATGGAATCCGAGGCAGGGTGGGTCAGTTCCACTGGAAAGTCCAGCGTTGTTTTCAGGGTGATTTTTACAGGCCGTCAGGACACTAGATCCAAAGACCTATGAGCTTTGCAGAAGCCAAAGAAAAATGCGGAACTCCTAAATAGCTACAGAATGTATCATCATGCTAATTGGCACCTGCTACTGAACTGAGCTAGTTTTTAGGAGTCTTTCAATCCAAAGAGCAAAAGATTCCATTTTTAACAAAATCAATCATTGCACATTTAATTTTTGAAATGTTCAAAACGTATGTGTGTATATATTATAAATGCGTTATATAGTAACATCCATAGAGCAAAATTTAAAGGGCTGTTTATTATTCCTGATCATTTAAGCATAAACAATGAGACGTTCATTGAAACATTCCTTAAAACATTCATCGAAGATGCATTTGTATGAATTTCTGAATCTGAACCAAAGGCGAAGACCTCTGTTGACCCAATAATAGATCCCAAGATAGCAGAACCTTCTTATTTTGAAAAATGGGTGGGACTCGAGCTGATAAGGAACTTTCTATGCATTGATGAATGCTAACTAGGAAGATAGTTGGGAACTTTCCAGATGTTTATTCCTTTGCTCTCGCTCTCTCTCTCTCCCTCCCTCTCTCTCCCTCTCTCTCCCTTTCCCTCCCCTCCCCTTCTCCTTGGGTGCTCCTAGATAACCACCAAGGCACTTGGAAACTTCTTTTATTAAGCTGTCGCATTGTATGCTAAGTTATGGTGGGCTCAAGACTGATCCCTTCACAAAAGTCCTTTGTTTGAGGATTCCTTCTATAAACTGGAATCTGTGATCTTTAGCCTATTATATTTACCTAAATAAGTATTATTCTCTGCCTCCTTTTCTTCTTTTTCTCAAGCATTATTCAGATCTCGGGAAAGCATGAAAAAGACAAGGAAATTGCTAGCAAATGACAAGGTATTTCTGGCTTCTATAGTTTGAAAAGGATTGAGTTTGGGGTTTGTTTGTTTGTCTCCCCTAACAAGCATGTGCCAGTTTTTGAAAAATTTTATTTCCCAGGTACTGGGGCCATGGGCTTTTACAGAGGACCTGTTTTCTCCCCGCAGCCCTGGAGATGGCCTGAAATGTTCTGATTTTGACATATTTTTCCTTTTCTACTGTTCCTGTTCACTTTCATTTTTATTAGTTTTATTTCAGTAGTCAGGGTAGGAGAAAAAAGGATGAAACTAGCTATTGCCTAGTCATTATTGTTATTCTCGAATAAGATCTTTATTCTTTTCTTCTTCTTGTCTTGTTTTTAATGGGATGGGGGTGTGCTTTAAAAGCAAAATTGCAGAAATTTTTATTTTCAGTACTCGTTAAAGAACATTGGTGAGACCTTTAAGAAAAACAAGGCTGAGCCCCATAAAATGAGAACAGCAAAGGAGGAGATGGTAATAAAGCGGACATTGGGGGATGTGTGCGCGTCCCCTTAGGATGGAGAATGTCCCTCTCCTCCCGTGAAAAGCGGTTTTCTTTTCATGGGAAACCAAGCCCCTGGGTTATTAGGTTCACAATGAGTTCCCCAGATGTAGTTCCCAGGAGCGAGGATTCTCAGAGGAATAAAGAGAACCCTCGAGGCTTCTGTTTGTTTTGTTTTGTTCTTGTTTCAGTAAAGTTTTGAATAGGTGATGCGCCCAAGGGGTGCCAACCTCGCAAAGTGCAACGCGGTGAAAAGTCTCTCCGTGGTCCTGGAACCTCCCCGTTTCCCTTTGCGTGGTCGAACGCAAGTACTTTATTTGACATAGGCCAAGAATCAGAGGTTTACTGTGTACACGTTAACAAATACATATGTTCTGCCTCCCCCCGTTTCTACACCACATCAGCACAACTTACACATCGTTCGGCACTTTTCTCCTCGAAGGACCCATTTCCTTGGCCACAGTCCCTCCCCGGACTGTGGCAAAGCCACAACCTTTCACCTGTGTAACCGCTCCCAGTCGATGGGCATGCGTTTAGCTGGTCTCTGATCCTCTGCCCTCCTGAGCCATGCTCCCTGGACTAATCTCAGTTGGACCTCATTTCACACGTGGGTGGACAATTCTGAAGGGTGAATCCCTCCGAGTGGAAAAGGGAGGTCAGAGTGTGTTATCAGCCACTGGTGCAGGGGAAGGGCTTGAGACACACACATTATCCGTAAAGTGAGCTTTTCTTTCCTTTAAGACTTTCTTGGGGGGGACGCCTGGGTGGCTCCGTTGATTAAGTGTCTGACTCTCGATTTTTGGCTCAGGTCATGGCCTCACAATTTGTGAGTTCGAGCCCCGTGTCGGGCTCTGGGCTGGGAGCGCAGAGTTCTGCGTCTCTCTCTCTCTCTCTCTCTCTCTCTCTCTTCTCTCTCTCTTCTCTCTCTCTCTCTCCTCTCTCTCTTTCTCTGCCCCTCCCCTGCTCATGCTCTCTCTTCCTCTCCCTCTCTCCCTCTCTCTCTCTCAAAAAAGAGAGGCTCCGTACCCAGTATGGGGCTTGAACTGCAACCCCAAGATCAGGAGTCACACGTTCTACTGACTGAGGCAGCCCAGTGCCCTTATAAAGCAAGCTTTTCATCCCTTCAGTTTTACACGATCTTAATAGTCAAATTTGAGTTACCCTAGTCATACATTAACAGGTTCTTCCTGTAGATTAAACAAGAAAGAATCAGAAGGATAAATGGAAAAATGTGGAAGTCCCGCTTGAATTCCCAAGCCCCACCACATTCTCCTTCTTAAAAGCCACTTGCCTTCTCAAAATTAACCACGGTGAGGGGCGCCTGGGTGGCGCAGTCGGTTGGGCGTCCGACTTCAGCCAGGTCACGATCTCGCACTCTGTGAGTTCGAGCCCCGCGTCAGGCTCTGGGCTGATGGCTCAGAGCCTGGAGCCTGTTTCCGATTCTGTGTCTCCCTCTCTCTCTGCCCCTCCCCCGTTCATGCTCTGTCTCTCTCTGTCCCAAAAATAAATAAATGTTGAAAAAAAAAAATTAAAAAAAAAAAAAAATTAACCACGGTGAGCAATTAATGCATATAATCCCAGACGTTTCTACCCATTTATATTTTTATTCATGTACATGTTTCTTTGTATTCGATACACGGATAGCTACAAGGTGCATCCGGGTGTTTATGTGTCAGTGTGCAAATGTAAAAGTTTACAGTGATACTTGCAAAACTTTGACGTGCTAAAAAAAAGTTTGTTAAATTGCAGGCTTTGATTCATTGTATCTGGGGTTGGGATCTGAGATTCCCCATTTGTTTTTTTTTTTAATTTTTTTTTTTTAATGTTTATTTATTTTTGAGACAGAGAGAGACAGAGCATGAACGGGGGAGGGGCAGAGAGAGGAGAAGACACAGAATCTGAAGCAGGCTCCAGGCTCTGAGCCATCAGCCCAGAGCCTGACGCGGGGCTCAAACTCACGAACCGTGAGATCGTGACCTGAGCCGAAGTCGGACGCTCAACCGACTGAGCCACCCAGGCGCCCCAGAGATTCCCCATTTCTGACAAGCTCCCTGATGAGGCCAATGCTTCCGAGTCCGAGTGGGTTTTTTGCTCTGTCTGGTTTTGATGTGCTTTGTTTTGTGTCAACATAAATGAGATCACGGTCACTGATTGTGAACTCATTTTTTTCCTGGCCGGGTCATTGGGGAAGGTAATGTGCATAAGGCCTTGAGCAGGTATATACATATTGATACTATAAGCTTTTATGAAAGAAAAATCGTGGGTTTTTTTTAATGTTTACTTTGAGAGAGAGAGTGTGCGAGTTGAAGGCAGAAAGAGAGAGAGAGAGAGACAGAGAATTCCAAGCAGACTCTGTGTTGTCAGCACGGAGCCCAACTAGAGGCTCAAATGCACAAACCATGAGATAATGACCTGAGCCGAGATCAGGAGTCAGACGCTCAACCAACTGAGCCACCCAGGCACCCCATGAAAGAAAAATCACTTTAATCGATTGTCCACTTGGGCAGCTTCTGAGACCTTCCCCAACTGATTAAGCGGAATTTAAAGGGTCAGTGGTGGTAAATAGCAGCAGTGATTATTTCCTAATGAAATGAAGCTAGTTTGGCTATTTGCTCATCAAGCGACATGAGAATTTTTTCTGACCTGTTAGCCCATCCCGGCGCCGCGCGACAACACGTCTTTTGAGAATGCAAACAGGCGTGAAAAGAGGAGAGATTCGAGGTTCTCCACATTAATTCTCTTCACTGGCCCAAACAAGTTTCCGGTGGGGATTTCAATTAACAGAGAGAAAAACATAGCCCCGCACAGGCCTTTCCTCAACGGATGTGCTTCTAGATGGGTTCTCACCGGTGCAAGGCAGGGGTGGATGGTTTGAATTTGGGAAGGTCCACTGGAAGGTCACTGGATCTGCTATTGCTCTAGTCCCTTGAGCCGGAGGCGCAGGGTCTCTGAGTCTCCTGCCCACTCGGGCTCCAGGACCAGACCTCTGAACTACATCGCGAACCCCTCCATCGCACCTCGGTGCAATACTGCCATTGTCTCATCTGTATGGTGGAGGGACCTTCCTCACTGGTCTTCCCCTCCTCTCCCACTCCCTCCAGTGGGTTCTCCAACTGTAGCCAGAGGAGAACTGACCGAACCCAGAGCGAATCCCCTTGCACGAGTGCCCCCTGCAAGACGGTGCAGACGTTCCCGAATGACCCTCACATGCTGGCCTCGAGGCCTTCCCACGTCCGTGACCGTCTTCCTCCCCAGGCTCGTAACTGGGCCCTCCTCCTGGCTCAGCATCCTCTGACGCCAAGGGCTTTGGTTCCTTTGCTCACCCAACTACCTAGAAGACCATGCCATTTCCCCTCTGCCTAGAACGTTCTTCCTGCCCGCCTCACCCAGTGACTTCAGCCTACAGGATTCAGCTCAGAGGTCCCCTCCCCGGAGAAGCCCTCTCGCACTAACCCTACCTCCTCCCAGTAGCACCCACATCGTTTCTTCATAGCAGTCGTCCCGGATGTGATGGCATCTCTCTACGTCTTTGGGAGTGACTGTTTGACATCCGTTTCCCTACAATAGAGCCTGGACTCCACGAGGACGGGTAGCACGTCTGTTCTTGCTTATTGTTGTGCCCCAGTGCTAAACACGGGGCTTGGTATGTGACGGGCAGTCAGGTAATAATTTTGTTGTTCAAAGAAAGGAGAAGAGAGGACTCGGGGCATGTTGGCTGTTGATGTTGTTGTCGACACTGTTGCAAACATGAGTCGGGGAGGATGTCGAGGGAGGTGACAGAGGGGGGCAGCTTGGGTTGGGACGGCGAAAGGGGCCAGAAAGCTCAACTGGAGCCTTTCTTCGCGGCTGGACCAGAAAGTGGGATATCAATGGCACCTCAGACGCTACCTGGGGTGATTGAGTCTTGGCAGGGCTATCATTTGACAGGGAAAAAGGAGAGCCCCTGCCTGTATATCAAGGTAATATATTGACTCCGGCCCACCCACAAAGAATTGAGTAAGACTCAACCAGACTCAAGCAATCTTAGGCAACGAGCGTGGAGTGGTAAGAAAGCACCACTCAAGGGTCATTTGGATCAGCCTTGCAGGTCATCCCCCCCAAGTTACGGACCAACCCTGACCTCAGTCTGGAAAGATGGTGATAATCAGAGGTCCCACCTCAGGGCGTATGGCAGAGATTAGATTGGTCAGTGCATCGATAGCATCAGGCATCGGTAAGTAATTCAGGAAGTGGGATGTCCCATTGTGCAAGCCGGTCCTGAGCCGCAAAGGACAACCTGGCGAGGCCGAGTGGGAAATCAAGCAAAGCAAGACTGCAGGGGAGGTCAGTTAGGACCTGTAAGGTGAGGGGTGGGCCCAAAACTCTGTTCTAACAGGACCGACTGAGCACCGACATATCCGGCCCCAGAATGCGGAGACCTGATGGTTTATCCAGTGTTTCTTTCTTTCCCCTCATTTGTTTTGTTCGCCACCATAGTCTCAGTGCCCGGAACAGTGCCTGGCATGGCGCGTGCGTCTTGTGCCCCGGGTACCCGTCTTGCCTCACACTCGATCCCGGCCTGGCCGGGCACATGGCAGGTGCTCCATAAATAGTTGCTGAGTGAATGACTCCAGATACGTAGAAACAACCAGATCTCTGAGTTAAGATTTGCTCCCAGATGTTTTGACCTCAGGTCGGAGCAGCCTCAGGCTAATTTGGTGACAGTTTCTCTGATCTTTGCCTCCCAGAAAACAAACGTTATGATCACCAGCACTTCGGTGATACTGTTGCTCTCCGGCCCGTCTGGAACCTTGTATCTCTGTCTTCTACAGTTCTCGCCAGAACATCTGAAGGAACTGTATTTGCTTTTCATGCGCCACCATTGTGAAATAGGTCATGCGAGCAAATGAGAGAAAAAGGAGAGAGAGACGATTGGCTACCGTTGTGGAAGATAATTTCCATGTAGAAAAGATAATACAAGGGCCAGCCTCATCAATGTTTTAATCCTGCTCTGACCGGCTTGCCAGCTAATTCAGTTCCGCACCTGCCCTTTACATCAAAAGCAAGGTTATGCTGTTTGAAGACTTTGGGACCTGTCCCCTTTGCATTCCTGAAAGTTTCTTCGTTTTCTCCTGTTTGTTTTAAATGTTTTTTTTTTTGAAAAAAAAAAGCTTCTCAAATTTAATTTTTTTTTAACTGTTACATTTCTATCTCCGCAGAAGGTTTTGGAAAAATATTCAGGGTCGCCTGGATGGCTCAGTCGGTTAAGCGTCCGGCTTCGGCTCAGGTCATGATCTCGCGGTTTGTGGGTTCGAGCCCCGCGTCGGGCTCTGGGCTGGCAGCTCGGAGCCTGGAGCCTGCTTCGGATTCTGTGTCTCCCTCTCTCTCTGCCCCTCCCCAGCTCACGCTCTGTCTCTCTCTCTCCCTCAAAAATAAATAAACACATTTTTCAAAAATTAAAAAAAGAAAAGAAAAACATTCACATCGTCAAATAGGTGATACATTCACATGATCCAAAACCTAGACAGAATCGGCATAATGGGAAGATGCCCCCAGGTCTCCTCCCTCCTCCACCCAGGCCCTCCCCATAACCTCCATTCTTGCAGGGCGTTGCCATGCAAGTAACTCCCCCTGTTTCTTTGACATACCATAGCCCGCTGTGCACATTCTTTCCCCCTGCAGCTCGCTTTTTTTCTCTTTGTCACGTTACCTTAAAGATCATTTCATATCTGTTGCTAGGAGCTTCCTCATTCCCCCTTTTTTTTTTCAAGTGAGCTCTGTGCCCAACATGGGGCTCGAACTCACAACCCTGAGATCAAGAGTCACATGTTCCTCTGACTAAGCCAGTCAGGCACCTACCTTTCTTTCTTTCTTTCTTTCTTTCTTTCTTTCTTTCTTTCTTTCCTTCTTTCTTTCTCTTTCTTTCTGTCCCTCCCTTCGTTCCTTCCTTCTTTCTTTCTCTTTCTTCTTTCTTTTTTCTTTCTTCTTTCCTTCCTTCTTTTTCTCTTTCTTCTTTCTTTCTGTCCCTTCCTTCCTTCTTTGCTTCCTTCTTTCTATCTTTCCTTCTTTCTTTCTTTCTTTCCCTTCCTTCTTTCCTTCCTTCTTTCTCTTTCTTTATGTCCCTTCCTTCTTCTTTCTTTCTTCTTTCTTTCTTTCTTTCTTTCTTTCCCTTCCTTCTTTCTTTCTTTCTTTCTCTTTCTTTATGTCCCTTCCTTCTTCTTTCTTTCTTCTTTCTTTCTTTCTTTCTTTCCCTTCCTTCCTTCTTTCTTCTTTCTTTCTTTCTCTTTAATCGAAGTGGGTTGACTCTGCTCCCACTTTCTTTGAAACAACCACATCATATTCCATTGCACGAACGAACCATAAACTCCAATCCTCTGTTGATGACTATGTGCGTTGCTTCCTATCTTTTGCTATTTAGACCACATGTAATCTGAAACTCCCAAGATATCTTAGATATTTATGCACACATATTTCACCCCCTCATTTGTGTTGTGATGAAATGATACATGTTCATTATTTTAAAAAATTCAAGCAGTACAGATGTATATAAAGTAAAATTCTGCCTCTATAAGATACAATAATAACTCAGCCCGAGTTCTTACTTGCTGGAGTTTTGTTTTTGTTTTTTTTTTAATGTTTATTTATTTTGAGAGAGTCCAAATGAGGGGAGGGGCAGAAAGAGAGACCGAGAAGCCCAAGCAGGCCCTGTGCTGTCAGCCCAGAGCCCAACTTGGGGCTCAATCCCACTAACTGGAAGATCATAACCTGAGTGGAAATCAAGAGTCAGATGCTCAACCAACTGAGCCACCCAGGTGTCCCTCTGAAACTTACTTCTTTAAAAAAAAAAAAAAAATTTTTTTTGAGTGTTTATTTTTGAGAGAGAGAGAGAACAAGCAGGGCAGGGGCAAAGAGAAAGGGAGACACAGAACCCGAAGCAGGCTCCAGGCCCCGAGTCGCTAGTCCAGACCCCAACGCGGGGCTCGCACTCTCGAGCGGTGAGATCACGACCTGAGCTGAAGTCAGACGCGTCACTGACTGAGCCACCCAGGCGCCCCTGAAACTTGCTTCTCAAACGTAATAATAAGTATCGGGCATTTTTTTCCTATCGCCACTTACAGTTTTAACCCTTCGTTTTAAATTTGGTTTTATTCTTAACAGTTGTATGGCATTCTAGAATGTGACCAAAACACACTGTCTTTAACCATTCTTCTATTGATCTGGCCAACGTTTGAAAATAATTCCTCTCATAAGGAACATTTGCAGCACGTTACGAAGGATGAACACAACATGAGAAAGGAGGACGGCCATGCAGCAGTCGTGAGGAAGGAGCCCACTGAGGGCCGTCGATTGATCAGGGAATTAGGAGGGTAGCACCTTAACCAAGGGGTCAGGGTGAACATCACTAATAAGACACGTGGACAAGAGGAAGCCCTGGATAAGATGCACTGGAAAGGACACATCCCTTCTGTAGCATTTTTGCCGAAAAGGCATAACCTCTTTCGAATCATGAGACGTCCGATAATCTCAAGCTAAGGGGCGTTTTAGAAAATAAGTGATGGGTGTTCTTGAAACGTGTCAGAGTCGTGAAAAACAAGGGAAAATGGAGGAGCTGTCACAGATACAGTGGGGGATCCTGTCTTGGACCCTGGAAATGGAAAATGGGGGAAACATCAGTGGGAACACTGCTGACATTGGAATGAAGTCTGGAGCTTAGTTCATCGTATTGTATCCGTGTCACTAGTAACGTGCTGGTGTTAATTTCCTGATTTTGGTCATTGAGTTGGTCATGTCAGATCCCGGCACCTGGGCGGCTCAGTCAGTTGAGCATCCAACTCTCGATTTCGGCTCAGGTCATGATCTCAGGGTCGTGAGATCAAGCCCTGCGTTGGGCTCCGTGCTGAGCATGGAGCCTGCTTATTATTCTCTCCTCTTCCCTCCCCCTGCCCCCCGTCTCCCTCTGCCCCTCCCCTGCTTGCTCTTTCTAAAAAAAAAAAAAAAAAAAAAAAAAAAAAAATTGTAAGAGATGTTAACGTAGGGGAAAGTGGCGAAAGGTATAAAGGAATGTCTATAGAGGCACCTGGCTGGCCCAGTCGGTGGAGCGGGCAATCCTTTTTTTTTTTTTTTTTTTTAATGTTTATTTATTTTTGAGAGAGAGAGAGACACACACACACAGAGTATAAGCAGGGCAGAAGCAGAGAGAAGGGGAGACACAGAATCCGAAGCAGGCTCCAAGCTCTGAGCTATCAGCACAGAGCCCGACGTGGGGCTCAAACCCACGAATTGTGAGATCATGACCTGAGCCAAAATCGGAGACTTAATCGACTGAGCCACCCAGGGGCCCCAGAGTGTGCAATTCTTGGTCTCCAGGTTGTAAGTTTGAGCCCCATGGTGGATGGAGGGATTACTGAAAAATAAAATCTTTAAAAAAAGAAAAGAAAAGAAAGGAATCTCTGTGATGTTTCACAACGTTATTTATTATATAAATTGAACATAAAACAATACTATATACACGTGTATATGTATAGTTAAAGACACATAAATAAAAGTATAGATACGTAAAAAGTGGATGGGAAGGATTCATTTTATTTATTTGTTTGTTTGTTTGTTTATTTATTTATTTATTTATTTATGTTTAGAGACACAGAGAGAGAGAGTGAGCAGGAGAGAGGCAGAGAGGGAGAAAGATCCTAAGCAGACTCTACGCTCAGTGCAGAGCCCAACACTGGGCTTGATCTCATGACCCTGTGATCATGACCTGAGCTGAAATCAAGAGTCGGGTGCTCAACTGACCGAGCCACCCAGGGGCCCCTGGAAGGATTCATTTTAAGTACGCAAGAGTAGCTCTGTATGACAAAGAAGGACATGGGATTAGAGATGAAGGGGAAGAATTGTAAACCAATATTCTACTCCTGCATATGGGTCCTGTACATACACTTGCATGTGGGAAATTATGTATAAAATGATAGATACACTCTCCCCTCCCCCTCCAAGGGCACTGCTTATAATCACAAAATACTACAAACAGCCTAAATACTTAGATTGAGGGTTCTGATCCCGTTAATCCTGGTCCATCACATGGTGAAATGGTATGCACCTATTAAGTAAAATGGAGTCACTCCATGGGCGGGGCTATGGAATAAATCCCAAACTAGTTGTTAAATGAAAACAGCAAAAAGCAAGACAAGTACGTAAACAGAAAGGCAAGTCTGCGCGTCCGTGGACTCTCACTCTCAAAGGAGACACAAAGAAACTACTCCCCGAGGGACCTAGTGGGAGGGAGGATTTGGTGGCTGGGGCATAGGGAGAGGGAGACCCTCTTTCCCTGTTACACCCGTTTGAACCTTTTCAATCTGCTAACACTTTCAGTGCGTAAAGAAGTAATAGATTTTAGAAGAGTCCTCGTGCACAAACCCATGATGAAAGCATGAAAGGAAGTGCACGGTCAGTTCATTATGCGCCCGGGAGGTTCCTCAGAATCAATCCAAAGGCTCAGTGACAATGTGTAGTTGATAACACCAGTGAGCATCCGTCGATAGGCCCAGCCTCTGCTCCAATTAGCTCTGTGACCGTCAACAAACCATGGCACCTCTCTGCGTCTCGGGGTCTTTGTCTGTAAGATGGAAACAACAGTGTCGCCCTCCCTGCCGAGGCCTTGGGAGGATGACTATGAAATTGAGATCGTGCGCAAGCAGCATTTAGAACTGCCTGGGCCCAGAGTGCACTCCTTTTTTTTCTTTTTCTAAGGAAATGTTTGGGCACCTGGTCGGCTCAGTTGGTGAAGCGTCTGACTTCAGCTCAGGTCATGATCTCACAGTTCGTGAGTTCGAGCCCCGGATAGGACTCTGTGCTGATGGCTCAGAGCCTGGAGCCTGCTTCGGATTCTGGGTCTTCGTCTCTCTCTCTCTCTCTGCCCCTATCCTGCTTGCCTCTGTCTCTCTCTCTTTCTCAAAAATAAATAAACATTTAAAAAACATTTTTTAAATTTTTTTAAAGTTTATTTATATATATATTTTTGAGAGAGAGAGTACAAACGGAGGAGGGCCAGAGAGAGAGAGAGAGAGAGAGAGAGAGAATCCCAAGCAGGGAGCCCTATGTGGGGCTTGAACTCACAAACTGTGAGTTCATGACCTGAGCTGAAAAGAAGAGTTGGACGCTTAACCGGCTGAGCCAGGCGCCTAGGCGCCCCCCTCCCCCAGGAAAATTTTTAAATAAGGGACATTTTTTTAATTTTTTTAAAGTTTATTTATTTATTTTTGAGAAACAGAGCACACAAGTGGTGTAGGGACAGAGAGAATCCCAAGCAGGCTCCCCGCTGTCAGTGCAGAGCCCCAGCGGGGCTCGAACCCGTGAACCGCAAGACCATGACCTGAGTCCTCACGTTTAACCGCCTGAGCCCCCCGGGTGACCCCCGACCCCCCAGAGCGCCCTCCTTATGACTCCACCTCATGTTCCTTCTGCCACCTCTAAGCATTTCAAACTAGATTGACTTCAGGAATCCAAATCACCGAGTGTTAGGGGAGAGAAAAAGGGTGCTTCGTTTCAGGGATGGTTCAAGAAATCTGCCTGTGGTGGGGCTGCTTTAGGCTTTCCCTCTCCACCTTCTCCGAAGAAAGAGCTGGAGATTTGAGGTTTCTACAGGCTGTGCAGATTGCCTAAGGGCCGTTGGGCCGGGGCAACCCTCGGTCATTCATTCTCCTCCTTTCAGCCTGTTCCTGTGTTTATACTACCTTGTTTAGCTTAATGCACATCCCAAGATTACCCCTAATACACATCCTCAGAAATGTTTATGGAAATTCTTTATAAGCAAACGGCTTTATTTCCCTTGAGTAGCTGCAGATACAAAGCAGGGGTCACTTTTTTTTTTTTATTGACAGGCTTAAACACCTCCTGATGCCCCGGGCCCCCACCCGGGGTGGGTCTGTTACCCCAGCCCACCCACGCTTACATCGTGGGATTCCACAGTTATGACAGGCCAATGCTTGCCCACTCTGGATCCGTCCCGGATTCCCAGCCCCTAGCCATCTTTCCAAAGCAGGATCTTGGCGGTTCTTTTAGACATCTGGCTCTTTCCTCTGCTGGTGATTTTGTGCAGGTAGGGGGAGGAAGAGGGAGGAGAGAAGCACACATTATTCTGTATTTGTTTCCCCCCCCCCACCCCTCCCCACATCTGTTAATGTCAGGCACCGTTCCAGGCCCCGCAGATTCAGCAGTGAGCAAGTGACAGCATTGGCTACCAGAGAGAGAAATTGCATTCCGATGACAGAGGCAGATCATGGGGAAACACGCAAGTACATAAACATGGTAACTCCTGAGGGTGATAAGTACTGTGGGGACAATAATAGAAAAGGAGGCAGTTAAGAGCTGGGGGAGCAGGAGAGCCAAGCTAGCCAGGGAAGGGTGGCCAAGGAGGACCTCGACGAGGAGGCAGTGTTCAAGAGGACACCTGAGAGGTGGGGAGAAAGCCAGAGTTCTGGGAAGGGCATTCCACGTGAAGGGATCAGTAAGTGCAAAGGCCCTGGGGCTGGAGTCACTTGATACATTGGAAGAAGAGCGAGAAGGCACATGTGGATGTGCGGACGGCAGTGATCAGGGAGGAGAGTAGGAAGTGACATTGGCCGGGCAGACACAGACCAGTTTATCAGGGCCTTGGAAGCTAGAGCAAGTGCATGTGGATTTTGTTCTATTTCTTTTTCTTTTCTTTTCTTTTCTTTTCTTTTCTTTTCTTTTCCTCCCTTTTCTTTCTCTCTTTCTTTCTTTCTTTCTTTCTCTTTCTTTCTCTCTCTCTTTCTTTCTTTCTTTCTTTCTTTCTCTTTCTTTCTTTCTTTCTTTCTTTCTTTCTTTCTTTCTTTCTCTATCATCTTTCTATCTTTCTTCCAGTAGATTTTGTTCTAATTTTAATGGAAACCTACCAGGAGCTTTAAGCAGGGAAAGACATGATGTGATTTGTGTTTTTAAAGGATCTCTTTGGGGGCGGCCTGGCTGGCTCCGTGGATAGAGCATGCCACTCTTGATCTCAGGGTCGTGAGTTCAAGCCCCACCTTGGGCATGGAGATTACTTAAAAAAAAAAAAAAAAAATTTCATGGGGCTCCTGGGTGGCTCATCTCTCTCTCAAAAATAAATTTTTTTAAAAAGATCTCTGCAGCTCCTGTATAGAGGATGATTAGTATGGGAGAGAGTGAAATAATAATACTTAATTTAGGAGGTCACTGTTAGCTCAAGAGATTGTCCAAGAGAGGATGGTGATACAGCTCCTTCTGACATCTAACTTGGGGAGGAGGACAGAGAGTGTCCTAGGAGAGAGAGCAGTCGGGCTCACTGATGGCATGAAATGGAGGTGATAAGAAGGCAGGAAGGGGCGCCTGGGTGGCTCAGTCGGTGGAGCGTCTGACTTTGGCTCCGGTCATGATCTCACGGTCTGTGAGTTTGAGCCCCAAAAGTCGGGCTCTGTGCTGCCGGCTCGGAGCCTGGAGCCTGCTTCAGATTCTGTGTCTCCCTCTCTCTCCGCCCTTCCCCCGCTTATGCTCTGTCTCTCTCTGTCAAAAATAAATAAACATTTAAAAAAAAAGAAGGAAGGAATCGTGGATGGTTGAGCAAGGGGGGGTGGGCATTTTCATAGATGGGTAAGATCAGAAAAGGAGCCAACTGAGTGGGGACACCTGTAGATATCCAAATGCACATGGCACCCAGAGGTCTAACTCTTGGACATTAATAAGAGAAAGGCCCCAATTCATGCAACATCTGTCACGGGCCGGGCACTTTGGAAACATTCTCACACACGTGGTTTCAAAACCATCATCCTGAGAAGCAACGTGGCAGGATTATCTCCATGTGTTAGATGAGGAACTGGAGACACTGGACAGTTTAAGTAACTGGATTTGAACTCTGACACATCGGACTCTGTGGTGGGGTAAATTGTCTACCCTGAAAAGACATACACTGTAGTCCTGTCTCCACGATCTCAGAATGTGACCCTGTTTGGAAATAAGTTCTTCCCAGAGTTAATCAAGTTAAAATGAGGTCATTAGGGTGGGCCCTTGTCCAATATGACCGATGGCATTTTGGGGAAATGTAGACACAGAGACCTGATAGAGGGAAGACTGTATGAAGAGACATGCGGAGAAGACAGGCTTCTAGAAGCCAAGGAGAGAGGCCTGGAACAGACCCCTGCTTTGCAACCCGCCCCCCCACGCCCCCAAAGAACCAGCCCTGCTGAAACCTTGACCTTGGACTTTTCCGGTCTCCACAACTGTGAGACAACTCATTTCGGTGGCTTAAGCCACTCAGTCCGTTATAGCAGAACGTCAATTAATTAAGTTAATTGATGTGAATTTTGAGAATCCTTGCCTTAGAGAAGAGCTTCATTTACACACACTCCCAAACTCTACTGCCAGACCCTAACACCCATGCTCTTCAACTGCTAAGGCATGTCACGGTTTCTCATGGAACTCTCTATCTTCTCTGCTAACACAGATGCTCTCTGGACAGGTGGAATCACGAATAGCTTGCTTGTATCTCTGGTACCTGATGGGTGAAAGGCGCCTGCCTACGTGACATCAAATATTTGGTGTTTGGCCACCGTCTTGAGCTTGACCTCTCTGTGGCAAGGACTGCCTTCCACGGGGACAGGGAAGCCATCAGGATATAAAGGCTCAAAGCTCCTGTAAGACTTTGATTTCTGACCATCCTATGACAGCTGTAAGTGGGTCCGTTCCGGGGTGCCAGCAAGAATTAGAGGCTTATCCAAATAGGCTAACTGAGGAGTGTTTAATTAAGGGGATGTTTAGAAAGGTGCAGGTAGGGTGTGGAGGGTTGAGTGGCACCCTGGAGCTCCCGGCAGCAGGGGGCCCTTCCTTCCCTCCTCTAGGGCCTGAAAAGGCAGCAGGAAGTGACCTTGCGAGAGCTGTGGGAGAGGGTCACCCCACGGGAGCTGTGACTTCAGTAGAGGGGCACAGCCACCGCTCAGTCCAGCAGGCCGGGGAGTCAATACCTTGTCCTCACTCTCTCCTAAACTCACATCTCCGGCCCCTGCTCCCTCTTGGCCCAAGCCAGCAAAAACCCCGGTGTCGCAGGAGCTGGAGAATGCCGTCCCCGCAGCTCAGCAGGAAGGAGAACACGGAGAGTGGAACAGCAAGGGCAGATAGAATATTCTGCACACTCAAGATGTCCACGCGGCTCACACCGGGTGAGTCGACAGACCCCATTTCTCGAAAACCATCCAATCCCCGCTGGTTATTTATGTCGCTAGCCTTTCGCAAGAACCACATAAAATATTTTACATGCTTTTAAAACTCATAAATGTAATGAAGCCAAGATGTTTCAGCAAATGTGCTTGACAGACAAATCCTGCCGAAGATCCGCTCTTAGCCGATGTCGGGACCAAAGGCGATCTCATGACCTGCAGAACGTCTGACATGCCAACCAATAAATTCATCCCCTGGCCCGCGTGGCTCCCAAGACGTCCAGGCTGTCACTACATCTTGAGAAGGCGTCCGTTCCTTCATTCGCTTCCTGCCGGCTTGCAAGCATTTACTACTCTTTAAAAACCGAATCTGGAAATTCGAAGTTGGAAATGTATCAGTTTGCAAATGCAAAGAGAGATCCCTGCACTTGGGCTGGGCCTGATGCACACAACCTCCGATACGGGCTGCCTGAGACATTAATAACAACTCGTGTGTCCAAAACCCGGGTCGATCATTTCGAGGGGCTCAGCGAAAGAAGATCAGTAACCGTTTAACACAAAGTCTGGTATGCGAAAATAGCTCATTTGAGTGATACATCACGTGTCAAGGATAGTTCTGGCCTGTTCCGTGTAGTGACCCCATTCATCTTCCTAGTGGATGTAAAATGCATGTTATTCTTCCCATTTTGCAGATGGGTAAGTGCGGACCAGAGGCAGCTGAATCAACTGGCCTGGGGCCACACAGCTGGCAGATGGCGCCAGGAGTCCAGTCTAGATAGTGTGATTCCAGAGGACGTTTTCAGCCTCTGTGTAATGCCACCATGATGAATGAAGGATATTCTTGGGAAAATAGTTTAGGGCAGTGGCACTTGTGGATGGCATGGGTTTAAGTGTTCGATAAACGGGTATTGATGGTATATGTGGAAACTCAGTCTTTAAATCTGGAGCTCAGGCTGAGCCGCGGTTCTGATACGTGAGTGTACCCAAAGGCACACGCAGGGCACTAGGGATCCAAGACGGGGTCAACCGGGTGTGGCCCCCCGCACTCGGCTGACACCTACCGTCTGGAGAAGGAAGAGAGACCTTAGTCAAGTAAACTCACAAATAAAGCAACATTGTAACCATGATAAATGCTAGTGGAGAGGTGTCCAGCTCTCCAAGGGCCATGCGTGAAGGAGCCTATTCTAGTGGTGGCCGAAGGGGAGACAAGACTGAGTTTAGGGCTCACGTTTGAGTCATTCACAAGATTAGGGAAGGCAGAACGTTTCAGGCAGGGAGTTGCAAAGGCACTGTGGTACGGGAGAAGGTCTGAAAAGAAGCTGGTGGAGGCTTGGAGGCTGAAAGTGAGGCGGTCAGGAAGATTTGGTAAGAGCTGTGACTTCTCTCCCTGGGAAAAGAATATGCAGGCGTGCACAAAATGTTTTACACGGTGGCAAAGGGTTTGTGGCCCCATCCCTCGGACCTTAGACTGTGGTTAAAAATTGTTGTGTTGGGGGCGCCTGGGTGGCTCAGTTGGTTGGGCGCCCGACTCTGGCTCAGGTCGTGATCTCGCGGTCCGTGAGTTCAAGCCCCCGCATGGGGCTCTGTGCTGACAGCTCAGAGCCTAGAGCCTGTTTCAGATTCTGTGTCTCCCTCTCTCTCTGACCTTCTCCCGTTCATGCTCTGTCTCTCTCTGTCTCAAAAATAAATAAATGTTAAAAAAAAAAAAAAATTGTTGTCTTGGGGGGTGGGAGGGAGGGGAGGGTGGGTGATGGGTATCGAGGAGGGCACCTTTTGGGATGAGCACTGGGTGTTGTATGGAAACCAATTTGACAATAAGTTTCATAGTTCAAAATAAAAATTGTTGTCTTAGGGGTGCCTGGGTGGCTTAGTCAGTTAAGCGTCCGACTCCTGGTTTCGGCTGAGGTCATGATCTAACAGTGCACGCTGACAGTGCAGAGTCTGCTTGGGATGGTCTCTCTGTGCCTTCTCTCTCTCTCTCTCTCTCTCTCTCTCTCAATAAATAAATAAACTAAAAAAAAAAAGAAGAAGAATATTGATTTAAAAAAAAAATCTCGGCCTTAGAGAAGAGCTTCATTTACACGTACAAAGGGCTCAAAAACTCTGACCTAGAAACGAACATTTGTATCACAATAGCTGGTGATATTAAGTCACCTGATAAATTAAGCAACAAACTTCCTTGCCCCCAGTGCAGATTTTTTTCAGCCACACCCACGAGACTTCAAGCACAAACACTAAAGAACAAAAGAATAGAGGAAAGCGGGGAGGAGGCTGAAATACAGAGGATATTAGAATATAAGCATAACACAGGAGATGGCAGAGTCCCGAAATTCTAGAAAGAGATTTTTTTTTTCCCCACGCCCTCAGATGCTTCCTGTTTGATTCTCCAGCTCAGACACCAGAATGGTTTGAGGCGACTGGCTTAAGGTCCTGCCTGAAAGCAGAGGCAAGAAGCGGGTGCTGGCTGCAATTGACGGGCCAAGCTCTCGAACGTTCAAATGCAGGTGCAGGTTCAAATGCAGACTCCGGGAACCCGGGAAGGTCCCTTGACCTCTCTGGGCCTTTTGTTTGCTCATCTGTAAAACGGGTCGAACGGTAGGTCCTTCCCGCTCGCTTCTTCCTCCTTTCTTGCTCACTCCGGGATTTTCTCCTATTTCTGCCAAACCGGGCAGTGCCGGTTCTCACCCCTGCTTGTGAACAACACTCTTGCCAAGATGGCTCACGGATTCCCTTGCCCTAGCCCCAGAAGCACAACCACAAATTAAACCACGCTCCACTTTCTCTAGGCCCTAGAGCCTTCCGTCCTCAAGTATCTGAACATCTCCCCTTCCCCACCTAGCGCTCCAAGGAACACAGGAGGGGGACTCCGTCAGAAGGGGGGAAGCCCAACTTGCCCAACCGAATGTGTAAGCCCAGTTATTCCTGGATGCACTCATTCATTCACAAACAATTCTCAAGCATCTACTGTCTGCCCTACACTGTAGCAGGAGGTGGGGATACAGCCATGAGGACACCGGACAAAGGCAGGGAGCCTAAATTCTAAGAAGGAGACCATGGGACATGAATAAATAAATGGCAAACACTTAGGACAGGGTGGGATGGTGCCACGCAGAGAAACTCAAGCAGGACCAGGGACAGGAAGTCTATGGTCAGGAGGATCTTGAAGGCAGCAGGATGCTGTTGCCCAGGGGGGTGGTCACAGAAGGTTCTGGAAAAGGGACATGAGTGCAGAGACTCCGGGAAGTCAGGCACCTGGCCACGTGGGTCTCTGCAGCAGGTGTGCGTAGCAGAGGGAAAAGTGAAACAAAGGCAGGAGCCTGGCTGCAGGACTTGAGCAAAGACCAGAGGGGACGGGCAGCTGAGCAGAGTGGGGACGAGGCCCCAGGCAGATGAGCCAGAGCAGAGCAAGGACCCTGTGGGGAGGGATTTCCTGCCTCGGAAGGTCTCTGGCTTTGCCCATCTCCGTAGCTTCTTGCCTCCTGTTGAAGGTTTCTTGGGTTTCGATTTACGACATTGGCAGGTGAGCCCAGAGCCCCTCCCTTCACCCCTAGGAAAATACCCCAAATTTGGCATGCAATGTTAGATGACACAAGCACCCAGGGAACCTATGGAATTTTTTTTAATGGAATTTTTTTTAATGGAATTTTTTTTTAATGTTTATTTTTTTTGACAGAGAGAGAGAGACAGAGCATGAGCAAGGGAGGGGCAGAGAGAGAGGGAGACACAGAATGCGAAGCAGGCTCCAGGCTCTGAGCCGTCAGCACAGAGCCCGACGCGGGGCTCGAACTCACAGACCGCGAGATCATGACCTGAGCCGAAGTCGGACGCACAACCGACTGAGCCACCCAGGCGCCCCACAGGGAACCTACTTATGGATCACAGCGCTAAGATTATGAGCCCCAGAGTTCATGTCTCATTTACGTGGGTCATTCAAAATCTTGGCCGCCATGTTGCAATTTACAAAAGGCAGATCTTCTGTTTTCCCAACAACTGAGCAATTCATTTGGAAGTGGATTATTCTCCTGTAACAGGTGGGATCTTGGGCCCCCCCTACAAGTAGGACGAATGGTGTAGAAGAGAGGAGTATAAAAGGGGATAAATAACAAAACAAAGGCCACTCTCCCTCCATCCTGTCTGAGTGTGGGGCTGACCAGCGCCATCACTGAAGGAGCATACCTCACCCCCAGAAGTCAAACGCATAATCTCATTTAATCCTGACAACAACATCCCTGTGAAGCAGGAACTCTGTTCCTCCCCCTTCACAGTTGTAGAAACGGGGGCTCAGAGAGGTGCCGACCAGTGCCCAGCTAGCCAACGATGGAGGCTCTGACCCCCAACTGCCTAATTCCAGAGTCTGGCCGTCTCCAAGGCCGAGCCAGGGTCTTGCAACCTTCTCCCGGTTTGAGTGTCCAGACCCTCCTCATTTCTGATCTTCAGACTCTTCAAGCTCCTTCCTGCCTTGGGGCCCTTCCTGTTTTCAAGAACATTCTTCCCTGAGCTCGGAGCGGTCACCCATGAACATCCCAACTCAGGTGGCCTCCACCTCCAAGCCAGTCTCGTATTATCTTACCCTGTTTATTCCCTTCATGACCTAGAGAACAATCTGGACTTATTTGGTGTATAATTTACTTGTTTATTGTCTGTCTTCCCCACTGGGTCGTGAGCTCCAAGAGGCAGGAGTTCTATTGCTGAATCGTGGGGCCTAGAACCTTGCCTGCCCCGTGAGTTGTACAAGGAAGCAAACGGATGACTGACAGGCAGACAAGCTGACCCAAAGCCTGCATTGGCTGCTTCCAAGGTGTGTGCCCTGGGACACATCACAAATTTCCCCATCCTTGGTTTCTGGCTCTATAAAATGGTAATAGTGAAATCTGTTTCTCAGAAACGTGAGGACATTTACATAAGGGCACATTGCCTTCAATTTAGTTGGAACCAGTAAATACTGGTCTTTCCTGATAAACTCTTCTCACGGGACCCGCCCTCCAGAACCTTCTCCCACACCTCCCAACCACACCCAGTCTTTTATATTCCCTATAAAAATATCCCAGAGGTATACAGGGCTTTCTGCAGAGCTATGGAATTTCCTATCAGGGGTCAGACATGAAGGGCAATCGCAGATTTGTTCAGAGTCAGTTAAGGCTGTGTGGGTCTACGCTGACCAAATGAACCCATTTCTGAAACTAAATTCACTGTTTCTGACTCACCCTCTCTTGCTATGTTCTCTGTCATGGTGAAAGATGCTATCAATTTCAACCTACCCCCTCTCTCCTCCCGCCCACCAATTCATTCAAAAGCTAACATTTATCTAATACCTTTTGGGCAAACACCACAGGGCTTGACTCACAGCCAGATTGTTGTTAAGTTCCTACGAATTGGGCACCAATGATCATCCTGAGGTCAACAATGACAACTAACATTTAGGGCACCTGGCTGGCTGGGTAGGTAGAGCATGCAACTCTTAAGCTCAGGGTTGTGAGTTCAAGCCCTACGTTTGGCATTCAGCTTGGAGCCAACTTGAAAAATAAAAGTCATAAAAATTAAAAAAATTAAAATAAATTAAAAAGCTAAAAAAAACTCTGACAGTTGCTGAGCATTTCCTCCACTGAGAGCTCTTTGAACATAGTCCAGAGGTCAGAAAACTTTTCCTGTAAAGGGTCAGATGAAACATGTTAGGTTTTGCAGGCCAAGAGGCAAAACTGAGGATATTCTGCAGATTCTTCAAGAGGGGGGAAAAAAAAAGATTTTCACAAATTTTCTTTTTTTTTTTAATTTTAAAATGTTTATTATTTATTTTTGAGAGAGAGAGAGACACACACACACACAGAGTGAGAGCGGGGGAGGGGCAGAGAGAGACAGAGACCCAGACTCGGAAGCAGGCTCCAGGCTCTGAGCCGTCAGCACAGAGCCCGACGCGGGGCTCGAACTCACGGAGTGTGAGATCACGACCTGAGCCGAAGTCGGACGCCCAACCGACCGAGTCACGCAGGTGCCCCGACCCTTCGCTCTTTGAAACCGTGAGATCCTGACCCAAGCCGAAGTCGGACCCTTGACCGACTGAGCCACCCAGGCGCCCCTTGATTTTCACAAATTTTCAACGAATGAAGTACGAAACATAATAATAACTGATTATAATTTTTCCTAATACAGATCTACTGATGAAAAGAATGGAATTGTGTGGGACGATAACATTCTGTTTGACTGGGGTTCAAAGTACATGTTTCTCGTCCCCAAATGGACGGTGAATGTTCATCTGTAAAGCTTGCTGGTCACGCACAAAGAAATGTCAGGTGGACTTGGCCTTCAGGCCGCTTGATCCCTGGTACGGTCCTGAGGAAGTTGCCTAGTTCTGAATGTTGGCCTAAGACCGTGAGACCCTGGGCAGGTCACTTACTTTCCTCGTATCCTCATCCTCACCTGGAAAATGATTATGATAATAATAATTGCCCCCCAGGATAAATGATTAGATACATGCGCAGTGGTTAGGACCGTGCCGGACCCCGAATAATTCCACAAATCCAGTTACTTCTACGACCCGATCTGCACCCAACCCCCAACCCCCAACTTTCTCCAGTGTCTTCTGGTCTCTCATGGCAAAATCTCCCTTATGCTCATCCTTTCCTCTGAGTGTCCCCCCCATCCTTTTGTTCTAAGCAACCCTTGGTTCTGCCCTGGGGACACTGCTTCCCCTCCAGCTGTCTCAACGCCACCATCCTGGAGTTAGGTTACGCGAGCTCCTTGCTTATTCCCTCAATTACCCCTTTTTCCTCCTTCAAACCGTTCAGCCCACTGGGGGCCCAGGACTCAGATATTCGTGTCCACACCCCCTCCCCACTACATCCTCCGCGCACCCCTGAGATCCTGCCCCTCGGTATCTCGCTCACCTGTAAGGATTCTTGGCGTTGTCTATACCTATGACGAGGGTCCTTTGCGTGGCCTGGGTGCTGAGTTCCGAGGGGGCCTGGCACACACCCTGTGCTCAGACTCTCCTCGTTCCCGATAATGACCTCACCCCCAGCACCCCAGTTTCAAACCTCTCCCCCTTCAACGTCGTCCCAGTATCTTTCTAGCTCAGTCCCTTTGAGACCCCAAGCCCACCGGTTCCTTGCCCTTCCCATAACTTCTGCATCTGCTGGCCCTCACCGTTTTCCTCGTCACCCCTTCCTGCCCTGCCAGGCGTGGGTGCTGTTCTGCCCTACACACCCGACCTTCACCCTGAACACCCTTGCTCTCTTCTTCCTCTGCTGGCGTAACCCAGCCCGGGCTACATCTGACTCTTCGCTCCTTCTGCGCCTTCGTGGAAACAGCCGAAGACTCAGGGAAGAAACACACAATCCTGAGAACTTTTCTTCAAATGTGCCACCACCCACGTGGGCCCGGTCCCCTCCCTGCGTTTCCCTCTTCCATTCATGTTCCCGGTCTCCTGGAAGACCGCTTCCCCCTTCCTTTCTCAGCAACTCTCCCTTCCTTACTCTTTCTTTCTTTCTCTTGTTCTTTCTTTCTTTGTCTTTCTTCCTTTCTTTCTTTTGTTCTTTTTCTCTTTCTTTCTTTCTCTTTCTCTCTTTGTCTCTTTCTTCCTTTTGTTCTTCCTCTCTTTCTCTTCTTTCTTTCTTTCTTTTGTTCCTTCTTTCTCTTTCTTTGTCTTTCTTTCTTTTGTTTTTTCTTTCTCTTTCTTTTTTTCTCTTTCTCTCTTTCTTTGTCTTTCTCTCTTCCTTTCTTTCTTTTGTCCTTTCTCTTTCTCTTTGTCTTTCTCTCTTCCTTTCTTTTGTTCTTTCTCTTTCTTTCTTTTGTCCTTTCTTTCTCTTTCTCTCTTTGTCTTTCTCTCTTTCTTCCTTTTGTTTTACCTCTCTTTCTCTTTCTTCTTTTTTTCTTTCTTTTGTTCTTTCTTTCTCTTTCTTCTTTCTCTTTCTTTCTTTTGTTGTTTCTTTCTTTCTCTCTTTCTTTGTCTTTCTCTCTTCCTTTCTTTCTTTTGTTCTTTTTCTTTCTTTCTCTTCTTTCTCTTTTTCTTTCTTTCTTTTGTTCTTTCTTTCTTTGTCTCTCTTCCTTTCTTTCTTTCTGAGAGAGAGAGATTGTGAGAGGTAGAGGGAGAGAGAGAGAGAGAGAGAGAGAGAGAATCTTAAGCAGGCTCCATGCTCAGCACAGACATGGGGCTCTATCTCACAAACCTGGGATCACAACCTGAGCTGAAATCAAGAGTTGGATGTTCAACCGACTGAGCCCCCCAGGTTCCCCGTCCACGGAGTCGCTCTTGATGACTGTCCATCTTTATGTTGCCCCAACTCAGTGGTCAGCCCAGGGCGTGTCTGCCTTGACAGACAGTGGATCGGCCCCTCCTTACGAGGCACGTTCCTTTCTCGGCTTCCTGGACGGCTCACTCTCCGTCCTTCTGATTCACTGGCTCCTCCTTCCCGGGCACCTTTGCACGTTCCTCCTCAGCCTCCCTCCTTTCAAGTCAGGAGGTCCCCAGGCCTCAGCTTTGCACTTGTCTCTTCCTTATCTCCCTCCCTCAGAAGGTCCCAGCCGGTCCTGCGGCTTCAAATACCATCTCATGCCGTTGTCATCGGACTCCTGGGCTTCACCCCTGAACTCCAGACTGATCTATCCTCCTCCTGATAGGGCTTTTCAACTTGAATGTCAAATTGGCATCTCAGACATAAGTCCCGAGTGAGTGAAGTCTCTCGTTCCAGGCTGGGAAATCGGCTTCTCCCACAGCCTTCCCCGTTCGTGCACACGGCACTTGCCTCCTTCCGGGTGCTTGGGGCACAGCCCTAGGAGTCACCCTTGACCTCCCTGTCTCATAGCAAGCCCTGTCAGCCAAACAATCACGGCACATCCCTCAGTCCAAGTGCTTCCCCCCCGGCCACCACTTCTGCCTGGATCCCAGCCTCCATCCTGTCCCTCCTGGACTACTGCCCGGGCATCCTCCCTGCCCTTCCCCCATCCACTTTCCCCACCCCCGCATGCCCCTGTCTACCGCGGCATATTCAGAGCTCTCCTAAATCTAAGGAAGACGTGTGATTCCTCTGCTCAAAACCCTCCAACAACTTTTCATCTCACTAATGAAAAAAAAAAATGTTCTTTCAAAAAACAAAAAGAGGGGGAGGGTTGTACTGCTATGGTCTTAGCATTAAGATGAAGCCTAGTAAATATTTCAACTCTTAGATGGTTTTGGTGCAGGCCGATTAAGACTTCCTTAAGCGTTCTACTCATCACCGCTTCTGAGTTCTGCTTCGCCTCCTTGAAATGCCCTAGTATTTGTTGGGGTATCTGTCTGGTAAGGTGCCACTGTGAGAAGACCCTTAAAATAAATGGACAATGACAGCAGCTTTTGTTTGGGAGAAAAATGCATATATAAAGCCTGGAAAAAGATGCTCGGTCTCACCAATCATTAGGGGACTGCAAATCAAGACCACAATGAGATCCTGCCTCACACCTGTCAGATGGTTACTGTAAAAAAAAAAAACAGAAGGCAAAAGAGGGGCACAGGGCTGGCTCAGTCAGAAGAGCATGCGACTCTCGATCTCGGGGTTGTTTGAGCCCAACATTGGGTGTGGAGATTACTTACATAAACACACACACACATACATACGCACACAGTAACACATGCTGGTGAGGATGCAGAGAAATGGGAACTGCCATGCACTGTTAGTGGAGGGAGGGGCACGTGGAGAGTTATGATCTAATGGGAATAGAGTTTCATGGAGTTTCAGTTACTCAAGATGGAAACACTTTTGGAGCTTGCACAACAATGTGAATGTTCGTAATGCCACTAAACTGTACGATTAAAAAGGATTAAGATATTGAATTCTATGTTATTGTATATTTCACAATTTTTTTCATTGGAAAAAAAAAAACACACACACACAAAAAATCTAGATTACTAAAGCCATACAACTCCACCCCCATGACCTCTCACTTTACTCCAGCTCCACTGGCCTTTTTAAGCTTCTTCAAACACGTCAAACATGTTCCTGCCTCAGGGCCTTTGCACTGTCTGTTGCCTCTGCCTGGAATGCTCTTCCCATAGTTATCTGCCTGGCTCACCTCCTTCATGTCTCTGCTCACATGTCTTCTTATCAGTGAATCCTTTCCTGACCACCCTACGAAAAAGCATCCACTGACGTTCTCTATCCCTTTACCTTGCTTTAACTTTTTGCAGCCCTTGCTTTTGACATATATTAAAGGTATTTGCTTATGCAATGGTGAATGTGATGACCACGGCCCCTGTCATGTCGTGTCTAGTCTGGAAGGGGATGTGTCCTCATTTATGCCTTTCATGACTTCAACTCACTCCCAGCCCCATTCTAGGTAGAGTCCATGTATCACGGATCACAATTTTTAAAAAATGTTCATTTATTATGTATTTTGAGAGGGTGGGGGAGAGGCAGAGAGAGAGGGAGAGAAAGAGAATCCCAAGCAGACTCTGGGCTATCAGCACAGAGCCCGACATGGGGCTCAATCTCATGAACTGTGAGAGATCATGACCTGAGCTGAGATCAAGAGTCAGACACTTAAGGGGCCCCTGGGTGGCTCAGTTGGTTAAGCGGCCGACTTCGGCTCAGGTCATGATCTCGCGGTCCGTGAGTTCGAGCCCCGCGTCGGGCTCTGTGCGGACAGCTCGGAGCCTGGAGCCTGTTTCGGATTCTGTGTCTCCCTCTCTCTGACCCTCCCCTGTTCGTGCTCTGTCTCTCCCTGTCTCAAAAATAAATAAAACGTTAAAAAAAAATTTTTTTTTAAGAGTCAGACACTTAACTGACTGAGCCACCCAGGTGCCCCTACATAGGTCCGTTTTTGCATGAGCCCACAATGCTGATGTTAAGCTTTCACACATATGAGATTGTGACTCTTTGAAATTTTCATCTCTAACATTCTGGGCACCTAGCTCAAGTCCTGGTACACAGTGGGCAAAAGGATGACTCATTAAATGGAGGCATGAATGACCTAGTAAATCAAGTAATTCTGATCCCCGAACTAACACATGTATTGTGGGTCAACTTAATATTATGAGAATCCTCAGATAAATATTCCTGCCCGAAACAATGTGTGTGATGATGGTAGATGTTTCCTGAACACCAGTTATATGCCCTAGACTTTACTGAAGAGGCAATGCCATAAGCAGACATTAGTCTCCCCACAGAGACCACAAGCAAACAAGACATGGAGAGACTGAGACAGCCTGGACAGAAATTGCAAGGGCAAGACCCACACCGAAGTCTGTCTTCGTGGGCTTGTCCACGTCGTGGCTTTCACGCATTAACTCTGAGATCACCTGGGGGGTGAGAACTGAATGAAAACTGTCTCGTTCTTCCCTGTGCTTAACTCCCGTTCTGTTTCCTTGGAATAGGATTCCTTCTTTTTTGCCGTCTTTGCTGTATTCCCCTGCACTCATCATGCCGCTGTATTTTTCTTCTTTAACATTTGCCTCCTTCTGCTCTTGGGTGCGTCCTTGGCTTCGCCCCCACCTCTCGCCTCCACTTTGGTATCCCCGGTCCTTCGGTGAGCCAACCGGACGGGGACCGGGCCGTTTGTTGACCTCGGAGTCTGGGATGAAAAAAAAAAGAAGTTAAAATCTCCCCACACATTAAAACAAAGAAAAGAACATTTTATATTCCCTTTCATGGTCAAAAGATGATCCTTTCTTCCCGTTCACAAAATCCATTTAGGTGTTTATAGACCAGTTATCTTAACAATGACTGTCCTTTGCTTTTCTCTCTGTGCCAATTAACATTCTTAATTGCCTCGCTCCAACGGTCTCACTTTTTGTGTGTTGGGGAGAATTCCCTGACAAGTTTATTTTCAATTATAATTTATATTGCAAAGACGGGGAGATATTTATGACAGTAAACTTTCCTGCGTGCTGGGCTTTTAGCTCTCTAAAGGTTTGTTATAATAAAGAACACTTGTGGCAAATTTACAGAAGTGCCTTCTCGGTGATTTTTTTTTTTAAAGACAGAGTTCAGAACAAGCACTTTTGGGGAGAGGGAGGCAGTATTTGTGTCTGGTAGATTAAAAAAAGCAGGAGAAACCTTTAGAAAAGGTTGCGGGTGCCAATACAGAAATGTTTTCAGTAAAGAATGAATCAGAACTGCTAAAGAAGGAAATGGAGTGGAAAAGCGTTTTTCGCTGAAAAGTTGTTCAATCAATTGAACCTTCAACTTGCTTTTGAAAATCTATATATTTCTCCTGTCCGGTTACGAAATATGTGAGTGTCCTGATAAGCATGTTTATGGGCTTAGCCATTTAGCTTGATCACTCATGTTACCAAGGCACACGTCTTGCACAAGAGCCCGCAAAGGGAGTAAGATAGTATTTGGAAAAAGCTCTTGAAGGGTTGTGAATCTGTGAAATACCAACATTCGTTTCAGAAAAACTCAGGACATGAGGCCGCGGGGAAAGAAATCCAAAATTTGAACAGAGCTGTATGCACAGGAGGTTCACCGAAGTATTATCCGTAATAAAGGCAAACAATTCGAATGTAATAACGGGCGCTGCTGAGGCAAATTAAGAATTCGTTCACAGAGTGAAAAATTGCATTGTAAAACACATTTACGGTGTGTTTGTTTTTTAATGTGGTGGGAAAGGCTTGTGGCACCCTGGTTCAGTGAAATAAACAGAACGCCGGACTCTATTTTCAAATTGATCTCGATTGTGTTACAGGTATGATATTCATGGAGGAAAGATTAGAAGAAAATTCACTAGAATCTTATCTTTTTCTGATCTACAGAGGAAGCAGATAAATTACTCAAATCATCCCACAAGCGAATATAAGATTGCGGTTGTGCAATCCTTGAGGGAAAAGGCAAGAATGCAGGGGTTTGATTTAGTTGGGGGAGGTGAAGAAGGCTCCCCTGGAAAAGATAAAAGGATTTGATTGTGATTTCGCATTTTAAATTGTATTAGAAGATGTTTTGCTGTTAAAAAAGAAACAAACGTATCAGGTGGGTGCCATGGTCTTGAAGTCATACTTCCTATAGACCTGGTTTTTCAACTCTGGCACTATCGACACTTGGGATCAGATCATTTCTTGTTGGGGGTGGGGGGTGGCGTCCTGGGCATCGGAGGCTGTTAGCAGGATCCCTGGCCTCTACCGTCTAGACGCCAGTGGCACTCTTGAGTTGTGACAACCCAAAACCGGCTCCAGACATTGCCAAATGTCCCCTGGTTGGGGAGAGAGAAAAATCGCTCCCCCCGTCCCCATTGAGAACCTGTGCTGTGGACTCAGAGACCCAACATTCTCTCCAGCACGTGAGTGCCTGAGATTGACCTCAAGATCTGCATGCCTGGACTGGAGTGAGCTAGTCAAGTGGCTGAGGCACATAAGTGGCCGTCAGATCCACTCTCCAACTGAAGAATCTGCAGGGGCAATTCTCCTTGCTGCACTTCATTCCTGCTTTAACGAACTCTCTGGAGTATTAATACTTTCTCTTTTTCTTTTTGAATGTACACGTACAGGCTTCCATATATTAGCAGCAACTAGGAAGGCTCATTAGAGCAGGAAATTGTTCGATACCAATTTGGGATTGATAAAATGGCAACAAGCAGAGAGATATCAAAACGAGGGAGGGGGACTATCATTAGTTAAGTGGTGATTATCGCAATTAGCCAGACTTTGCAGCCATAAATCATCCCAACGGAGGGGCTCCGGGCCAGGACACTCAGAAAAGTGGACATGTGGCCCCATCATAAAGCCCTCGCGGTGAATTACAAGCATGATTTCTTAAGCGATTTTAGCTCGACTTCTAAATCTCCAGAATTTGAAGAGTTCCTTCCAGAAATAAAGCCTTCCAGGAGGCAGGCAGATATCAAATCGATGAAAGTCGGCTGCCTCCAAGAGGCTGAGCCATGCTGAGAATACTTCCGGAATCCAAACCTTACATTTCCCAAATTAAAGCAGCTGGGGTGACCATGCCGGTCCACATGGCCGTTTCCTGGCACGAATAATTAGAGACCCAAAGGGGCATACTTTTGCAGTCGTAGATCATGATTTATGGACACACCAGCCTTGCACTTCAGCCTTTTCAAGCTTGCGATGCTGGGAATCCCACATAGGAAAAAACCAGCGCCGTACTTATGGCCCTTTCAATTACAGGGATAACCAACTATCTAATCGCCTTCTTCAAAACAGCTTCTATTAGGTATGCTTTACATGTCATAAAACCCACCGGTTGGAAGTTTGATACTTTGTAATAGAGTACTACAATTGGGCAGCCATCACTTTGCAATTGCCTTTTTCCCCCCAACTGTGAGAAAACAAAATAAAATTCTTTAACCTAAAGATGGTAAAAGTTTACTATCTTCACTGTCTTTAGGTGCACTGCTCAGTGGTATTAAGAACATTCACATTGCTGTGCAATCTCCAGATCTGTCTCCGTCTTGCAAAACTGAAACTCCGTACCCATTAAACAACTAACTCTCCATCCCCCCCCCCCCACTAAGTACCTCATATAAGTGGAATCAAATGGTATTTGTCTTTTTGTGACCAGCTTGTTTCCTTTAGTATGATGTCCCCGAGGTTCACCCATGTTGGAGCAGGTGTCAGAATTTCTTTCATTTTTAAGGCTGGATGATATTTCTTTGTATGTATATACCACATTTTACGTATCCATTCATCTGTTGATCAACCCTTGGGTGGCTTCCGCCTTTTAGCTATTGTGGATAATGCTGTTATCAACATAGGCGTACAAAGATCTCCTCACGTCCCTGGTTTTTGGTTCTTTTGGGCACATACCCACAACTGGAAATGCAACGTCATATGGTAATTCCGTGTTTGATTTTTTGAGGAACTGCCATACTGTTTTACACGTAGCTGTACTAATTTACATTCTCACCAACAGGAATTACCTTTTAATACTTTATTTTGAAATTCTGGCCTGCAGAGTCATTGGCCATGGACGGATTCATTCATTATCACTTATTGTGACTTCTGTGTTCCATTGCCATGGCTAAGCGCCAGGAAATCGGTGGCGAAGGGGTCTGCCTTAATGTCATGGCTTGCACTGTGGAAAAAACAAGCAACAGACAGATATACAATGAAATCTATAATCATACATTTTGAACCATGCTATGAAAGAATTAGAAGATAAGTAGTTGAGACCCGATTTGGATGAGGAAAAGTGGGTGGTAGGCAGGGAACTCTGCACTGAGGCTGGACGCTTAGTAGGGGAGGGCCGGGTGAAGCAGACGGGGGAAGTTTTGCAGAACAGGGTAGATGCACTGACTGCAACAGGGACCTACACCCTTTAACTGGACAGTCATAGCATTCACACATCCGGCTTATACTTGTCGCTCTGAGCTTGTTTTCCCATCTTGAAGCAGGAATAAAAAAGGATTTTAATGAGGAGGCCATAGGATTATGTATCCCGAAGATTCTCATTGACAGTAAAGCCTCGGTTTTCATAGAGCGCCTGCCTGAAAGACAGGACAAGAAATGAATTTCCCGGGGCACCTGGGGGGCTCAGTCGGTTAAGCATCCGGCACTTGATTTTGGCTCAGGTCATGATCTCACGATTGGCTTCGTGGGATCGAGCTCCACGTCAGGCTCTACGCTGATAGTGAGAAGCCTGCTTGGGAGTCTCTCTCTCCCTCTCTTTCTGTCCCCCAGCCCCCACCCCCGCATGATCTCTCATTCTCTAAGTACATAAATAAATAAATAAATACATAAGCAGTAAAAACAATAATTTCCCAACAATTTCTGCCTGGGGCAAACAGTGAGAATGATTGGATTATATAAACCCAGTCACCTAATGAAAGCTTAATATCTCTTGCTTTGATCTTTTTTTTTTTTTTAAGATTTATTTTATTTTGAGAGAGAGCAAGAGTGGGGGAGAGGAGCTGAGGGAGAGAGAGAGAGAGAGAGAGAGAGAGAGAGAGAGAGAGAGAGAATCTTAAGCAGGCTACACACTCAGCATGGACACCAACTTGAGGCTCAATCCCACAACCCTAAGATCATGACCTAAGCCTAAATCAAGAGTTGGACACTCAACAGAGTCAACGGGGGGCCTCAATCCTTTTTTTTTTTTTTCCTAACTCTGGTCCCACCCAGGTCTTTTGGTTGTTTAAGGAGTATTAAATAATCAGAAAAATTACCTTTGATTAGGGAGTTGCCCATAGTCCTGCTGTCTGCATTTACCCTCTCTCTGCTCTGCTCCGGTGGCTTTACCTACTGCCCCTGGCTCTTCGATGCAGCTCACCATTGGAGGCAGATTTCAAAACGTGTACTGCGTCTTTCTTTTCTTGACACGGCGTTCATGGAAGGTTTCCGTTTGAGGAAAATCTCTCCTGGATTTTACCTGTGGAATTTACTTCTACAGACCCTGGGATTTTCAGGACATGCTTCACTTAACATGTTTTCTTTTACCACCATTTTTTTCTTGTTCAATCGTCTTGTCTATATTCAGCTTCGGATGCATGACTGGTGTGGGATATAAGAATAATTTTGGAGCTGGGTTTAGGGATTGACCCCCAGCTCAGACACTTCCTATTTAAGTCACCTGACATCTCTGAGCCTCAGTTTCCTCATTTTCCAGGTGGACAAAGCAATGCTGACCTCCCTGGGAAGATAAAACAAAGGAGTGTGCCTTTAGCGAGTCTGAGGCATACAACCGGGGCTCAAACAATAATTGTTATCATCACCACTTGGAGACACAAGAGGCAGTTTTATGACCTCGTTCTAAGTAGAAATGATGAAACGATCATCAACTAAAATAAATAAATATAAGCAACCGTATCTTTAATGAAGTTTTTCTTAAGCCACTAACATGGCTTGAGCTGTAAACCTATTGTACATTCATTTAGGCTTGTCATTTACATGTCCCACCACGCTATGTTAAACAGCAAAGGTGTTGGGAATAGAAGTAAATTAGTCAGCAAGGCAGGTGTTAATTGGCCTTTTTACTCAGTATGAGAATTCTAAATGGCTTCTATGTATTATTAAGCCAAATTCGTACCTTCCCAACTTTGGCCATTGACTGTTAATTCTATCTTTTTTGCTTTAGGGGACTTACATAAAACAATGCAAAACATTTTCAAACAGATTCAAAAACTGGAGGTTAACCTTCCTTCAGTAAGTCTTTATTGACGGCCATGAATATCAAAAAGATGATCAAACTGATTTATTTTCTGCCTTGGGATGTCCAAACACCCAGGTGAATGTATTTATGAGCCCAGCATTCTGGGCTTGTGTTTCTGATGAGCTTACAAGAAACTCTTACAAGCTGGGAACTTGATATATAACTAATCGAGAAAATGTAAGGCACAAATGTGGGTGGTTTACAGTTGCACAGTCTCTTACAATGAAGCAAATGCCAAATAAAGACTCAGGCCCAGAGGCATCATATGGAAACACCAATCGAAGGCTCAGAAGGCTGCAAACTTCATCTTGGCTCAACGCTTACTGAGCATTTACATTGCACAAGGTGGTGGAATTAAATACCTATTTACTGTATCGATATATGTGCATGTAATATGCACACACAGCTTTAGAAAGTGCCAGGCGTCCGGGTCAGGATGATCCAATCGCTTTGAACTAAATCCCTTTTCCATAATGAAGCCATGCAAAAAATTTCAATAATGGTTAAGATTACCCATAACCAGTTACTCTGACAGGACTCATTGCTATTTCGGGGGAGATGTTAAGAACATTGTCTCCGTAATAAAATATGATGTTATCAGACATTTATGGCTTGCGGGGGGGGGGAAAAATGCAATTGCTTGCTGTTTTGATATTATCTCTGACTATACTCGCCTTGAATCTGCCTTGTCTGTATTTAGCATCCAGTCATTTTAGAGTAAAAATAAACCCCCAAAGCAAAAATCAAGGTCGCACTGCAACAACAAACGAATCCTTGTGAATATGAATGGGGGGGAGGCGGTGCTATTATTTAGTATTTAAAGGAAATAAATGATCTGAAATTCTGGAAAGTCCAAGGCCACTTTAAGGGGTGAGATGGATTGGTAAGGTTGAATAAAACACCCTTTCCATTATCCTTCAGGCATCTCGAAATTCAATTTAAACATTTCAATAAAAAATAAGATCTAAGGAGACAGGGGTCCTATCTCAGCTTTTTTGTTTGTGACTTCTCTTGGTAGATGTAAAAATCGAGCCAAACTATGCCACCGAAAAGCCCTTCCGACCTGGGCTTGCGCGGATATCAGCCTTACAAAAGTAATTTCTGGAGCCCACTGCCAAACACGCTCGTTCCAAAACTTTTACGGAAGCGCCTAGTTTTTAATAAGCACACAATTATTTTCATTCTTCTCTTCAAGGACTGAGAGCGGGGGCGAGGACGGGTCCCCCTCCGATTTCGTGCACGATCTAGCCAATCTGAGCCCGGATGCTAATTAGTTGCCCTCCCCAGATGAACACGCCTTTGTCGCCTGTAGGGCCGGACTACAAAGCCCAGAATGCCTCGCCCCTCCCTGATCAATGAGGGCTTATTTAAATGATCTCTGAGGTCTTGGACCCAGGCCAATCAGCTGTCAGGGCTCATGATAAATCGCAATGCATTATTGATAATAATAATTACTGGGACATGCGCGTTCTGGCCGAAGGGGGGTAAATTTCCTAACTCCAGGAATTTGTGGCGGAGTGGGCAAATTACCGCGGCTCTCCAGGCGGCCCGATGCTCGCACCATGTCGAGGCGCAAGCAGGCGAAACCCCAGCACATCAACTCCGAGGAGGACCAGGGCGAGCAGCTGCCGCAGCGGCCGGCCGCGGAGTTTGCAGATGCGGCCCCAGCGGCGCCGGCGACGGGGGAGCCGGGTGAGTGGGGCTGGGGGCGCGCACCGGGGGCGTGCAGTTTCCCGGACGTTCGTGGGACCCTCCAAGGCGCGAGCTTCGGGGAGCCAGCGGCTTCTAGCGCAGATTCTGGAACCCAGATCTGGGGGCTCGGTCCTAGAGAAGAGAGTCACCCTCATCCCCCCCCCCACCCCCGCCCTTGTTCATTTTACACTTTTACCGCGTCCCTCTCGTGTAAGTTTCACCCCCAGGTCCCGCTCCTCTTGTAAGATTGACCCCCCCCACCCCCTCTTGTCCCTCTTATTCCTGAAAGGTTCCCTTCTCGTTCCTAGCCCCTCTCTTAATTGGTTCCACTCCCCTCGCTAGTAGTAACCTCCCCCCCCCACTTGTAACTTAGGTTCCCTCCCTCTTGGGCGCCGCTTTTAAAAGAAAGACCCCGAGGGTCCCCACCTTTTCCTTCACCCCTTGGGGGCTTTTCTAGGAGGCTGGAGAAGGGGCACACCCCTAGAAGAGCCCCCCGGGGGGAGGGCGATCTGTTGCTCGCGCCCCTCCCGGGCCAAGCGGGGGGAGGGGGCGCGACCTCTCCCCACCTCCCGGAGCTGGGGTGCGAGCCACCCGCTCTGCGGAGGGGAGTGGAGGGCCCGAGGAGGTGGGGGAGGAGGGCCCAGTATTGCCCCTTTTCAGAATTTACTGAGGGTTTTGGCTTTTTCTCCCCGGGCTTTGCCGCCTGCGGATCTTCGCCCTAACCTTTCGGGGCCTGACCTCCAGCCATCTTTGATTTCCGACTTCCTAAAAATAACCGCGGCGAGCGCGAGGGGTGCAGGCCCCCAGGGGCCGGGGTCGCGGGCGCGCGGCCGCCCCTCTGGGGTGCACCCGCCTGGCGTTTTGCAGGGCTTTTCTGGGGCGCCCGGCTTTCCAGAAGCGCGCCCCAGGGGCCAGAGGGGAGAGGTCGGGCCAGGACTGGGCGGTCGCGGCCAGGGCGAGCTCCCGGGGCTGACCCGCCCCACGCTTCCGCGGCGAGCGTCTCCGGGGTCGGGAGGCGTTCGGGACCCCAGCCCCGCCGGGAGCGGCCGGGCAAACTCCCCTCCTCCTAGTCACTTAACCGAGGCGGTTGTAGGAGCGAGTGGATTTCCCACTATCGCCCCTCCGTCCCGGCCCGCCAAATTGTCGCCTGATAAGTTTCTAGCGTACGCGTGGGGGAGGGGGCGTCGTAAACCTCCTCTTGGGCCTTGTGGGTCGCTTCCCTTCTGCTCCCCGCCTGCTTTCTAATTCCTTAGCCGCTGATGGGGGTGAGCGCTGCGCGCCCAGACGCTCTGAGCCACAATTCCGATGGGAAGGAATTGGCCACCTTCTTTCTTTTCCGGGAAGGGAATGTAATAACGTTTCCCAAGTTTGTAATAGGTGAATGTAAACCCCTTTTTTCTCGCAAATAATATTTTTCCAGGGCAAATTAAAGAGATCGGCCTCACCAGGGGAGGCTGTGCGTTTTCGGGGCGTCTGATGGTCAGGGCTGCGCGCACCCGAGGTCCCAGGAGGATGGACTCTTCTTTGTGCCTCGGGTGGGGGGTGCTGTGGGGGGGGGGAGCATGGAGAGGCTCGTCGCCTGGCCCACCTGGAACAAAAGGGTTAACCCTCCGCCCGCCCGCTTCCTCCCAAGAGGAGGGGCGAGCTCCGGGCTCTGACCCCTCCCCTGGTTCTGCTCTGACCTCCCCATTCTCCTACCCCCTTCATTTTTGGTGGGCGCATGCAAGTGGTGCTTTTCGAGGTGTTTGGCACCTTTGGGGGGGAGCTTGTTACAGGGTAGCTTCTTAAAGGAACGCTGGTTGGAGTTTGCAATCAGTTAACCCGAGCTGGGCTTAGGATCTCTGGCCTGGCTGTGCGCTATCTCCACGATTTGGGAGGGGGTGGGTTCGCTATTGATCGCTGGGTCGGAGCGGACCGCCGAGTTGCGCGCGGGCGCCCCCTGGAGGCCCGGCTTGGAGCAGCACGCTTTGCTGAGAGGCGGGCCCCCTCGCAGGTACCGGCTCACACCTGATGGGTGGGATGGGTTGGGGGTGGAGATGCAGAGCCCAGGGCTGGGCCAAAGGACGGGCGCCCCCGGGGACTTGAGCCGGTGGCTAGCGCGATCCCTGGCTGTACACCTGGCCTTCTTTGCCCAGTCTTTGGAATTCTTGAAAAGAATTCCTCGAGATCCTAGATTGTGTTTGCAGAGGCTCCGGTTGCCAGCATGGGACAGGAGGTAGTGTCCCCAAGCAGTACTTTTTAATGGCTGCATTTTGCATTTGAGCAGCCTGGATGTATGTACCTATCTGTGTATTATGGGTGTGTAACTATACAGATACACATGGCTGTATAGATATGTATCGACAGATCTGTATATATATAAATAGAGACATAGGTAGGTATAATTAAAAACAGTTTGGGCCGGTCCTGTTTTGCAAGACCAATTGGAGATCCACTTGTAAAGAACGCAGTTCTAGAGGGAGGAAAATGGAGCTTGGCGATCAATTAGATTAAAAAATCTGCAGGTGGGCAGGGGACTCCGCGCTACATACGGGAAAATTAGCATTTTCTCAAAAGAATTTCGAATGCCCTTTGTGCTAAACTGGATTACAACCACCAACGATTAAGATCCCCAACTTTCAAACAAGGGCCTACCCCTGGCTGTAATGACTCGGAGGAGAGGGCACTTGGGAGTTCCTATTTTCATTGCGGGAGAGAGGGAAATCTCATTGATAGTAGCTTGCGTGTTGCAGGCCGACTTTCTGTGCTTGGATCTGAGTTTGCGATAAAGGGGCTCCAACTTGCCCGCAGCCCCTTTTGTTCCGTTAAAAGTAAATTGCACCAGTCGGTACTTGGTCATTTAAGCCTCTGCTAGCTTCCTCATGGGTGAAGAGTTGGGGAGCCATCTTGGGAGACAGAAGATGGGGTTAACACTTCACCTCTTTTTAAATGAAGTTAGGTTTTTGGTAAGGTTTTAGAGATGTGCATTCCTGTCGGGTATAGCTTTCAGCTGTGTAACCTTGAGACCTGCTCGGTTTCTCTTGAGCTTTTGGATTTTTTTTCTTCCCTCTCTACAGTGGAGGTAAAGAATCCTGTTCAGATAATTTCAACTACAAAGAGCCAACTGTGTGCTGGGAATGTGATGAGTAATTAGTTTTGTTCAAAATAACCGTGTTTTCCATTGTATTTACTTACCGTGTCAAGATGGGTACGAGCTAATTGACAGTCTGCCGCCTACCAGGCTGGGGACCTCAAGTACATTATCTTTTAGTTCTCATTTTTACTCGTTTTGAGTAAACAGCAGCTCCCAGTTGAAATGGCATGCTCACGGTGGGTTTTAGCCATGCTCGGAATCCAAGGGACTGTTTTATCATGGTCTGACTCGGATTGGTTATGGGATGGGGTTTTCTATCAGTCCCTTTGATGAGGAAGCCACGACGAGTGTTCAGTGTTTGTGATGTGCCTTTTTGGGCTTTAGATTAAGGGATCCTTGGGAAGAGAGTTCGAAATAAAGCAGCGTTTGCATCTCACGCTCTGGGCCTTCTTGCCCTGGAAAAATGATGGGAAGAGTTGAGCAAGTTCTCCTTTTCATCAGCCCTTAACCTGTTGTACTTCTGATGCTTGAGAGAAAGCATCCGAACCGTTTTAAAAGACTCTGAATCCAGACAAGCTGCGTATCTCCAGTCGCCACCATCCTTTTTTTTTTTTTTTTTTTTCCTCCCAAATGAATTTCACGTCTAGGTCAGTCTTTGTTCTGGAGGGGCTCTGTGGAAGGGGACAATAAAGGCCCCTGCCTGCATGGAGTTTACAAGTTTGCCTAAAAGATGAGCTCCAGTTGAGGGAAAAGGGGACATACCTCTTCATGTAAATAGCCAAACTCAGACGCTTTACCAGCGATTATAGCCTTCTTTGGTTCTTTGACTGTTTTTTTTCCCTTTTCAGCAGAGCCCCTGAATTTTGATCCAAGACTGTTTGGAACAAGTTTTTAGCTCTTAATCAAGTAGAACTTAATTATAGCTCTAATTTGCCAACTATGAATTGAATTAAAGCCGTGTTACTGAAGCGTTTCTCTCCGATTGCTGAATTGAGATGTAAAACTAAACTGGTAAATGGGCACTTTCAACTGGTTCAAAGAACGTCTCCATTTCCTTTTGTTTTTTGGTAAGCAATTATCCTGTGGGTGGGGGAGGGTAGAAGATAGTGTATACTTCAGATAATCTACTCATTGTGGTTCTTTTAATATAGGAATGGGGAAAAAAGATAAGCTTGA
Source organism: Panthera tigris (assembly GCF_018350195.1). NCBI lineage: Eukaryota > Metazoa > Chordata > Mammalia > Carnivora > Felidae > Panthera > Panthera tigris. The sequence continues at coordinate 10,254,844 of NC_056662.1, forward strand.
GTCCTAATGCTTTGCTCAAGATTATGGAGGTTTTATTTTTGAAGCATTTTCAAGTCTGCAGAATGTGATTGGCTTCTAGTAGATGAGCTTTTCTTCTATACAATAGTAAGAGTATTTTCTATCCATTTGGCAGTGATTGAATCTAGGACCCCTGCTGGGTTTACTGCATTCTTCCAACTTATTGGATAACTAGATGCTGAGAGATAACATTCCTAAAATTCGGAGTGGGGGTGGGGGGGGGATGGAAGAACTAGTTGCCGGGTAATCTCTCTGAACTTTGCTTTTTTCCTTTTGGGAAGGGTTAACGTGCTGCATACCCAGCAGTTGTTCATAACCGAGCCCTCTTAACGCTGTGGCGAATACGGATTCGGTTATTTGCCGGTGGTGGTCTGGATGTGGAAGCACTTTTTACTACACATGCATTCAGAGCTGCTGTTTTAAGACCCAAGTGGGATGTTGCTGGTAATGCATGGACGCTACAGAGGAGGCCAGCCTGTGTATACAGTGAAGGCAAGCTGGTATTCAGGCTGTAAATCACTCTTGGAAACGGTTAGCTCCTTCGGAGGGTGGGGGGGAGCTTAACCTTTTTTGTGCCGTAGACCCCTTCTCAACAGAATGTATTTCACTGCAAAAAATAAAGGGCCTAGAAATACCAAGGAAACTACCTGGAAATAGTCATAACATGTGCTTCTTTATGAACACATTAAGTAAGATTAGCACAGCTGGTCAGGTAACCCAGAATTTTCAGTCCTGCAACAGCATTAATATCATAGGAAAATACCTGTTTTCTGTTGATGAAGTTACAGGTTCTGCAAATACCACTGTGGTATGTTTTCTACATTTATAATGGAAAGAGATGTTAAATTTTAGTTCAGATTAGTGAAAATAAAGATCTCATTTTTTTTCCCTTAGTCAATTTCATGGACTCCGGTTAACTTTTTTTTTTTTTTTTACATTTATTTATTTTTGAGAGACTGAGAGACAGAGCGCAAGTGGGGGAGAGACAGAGATAGAAGGAGATACAGAATCTGAAGCAGGCTCCAGGCTCTGAGCTGTCAGCACAGAGCCAGATGTGGGGCTCGAACTCACAAACCGCCAGATCATAACCTGAGCTGAAGTTGGACGCTTAACCGCCTGAGCCACCCAGGCGCCCCTCATGGACTCCAGTTTAAGAATGCTGGTTTACAACCTGTTTTCAGTGAGGGAATATTGTCCCCAAGGGGGAGGGGGTGAACATTTCTTGGGGGGGGGGCAGAAAATGTGATTACAGTGGTTTGTGGCCTTCGGAAGGCCCATGGTGCATAAACACAATATATTTGTGGCATTAAAATTTAATGGGCGGGGGGAGCCATGATTAGGAAAGAAGCTTTAGAAGCCTCTATAGAAGGATGAAATGAAGGTTTGAGGAAATAAATGACACCACTAAGTTTAGTGCCCTTGTAAATAGTATTTAAGAATCCAATCCCTGGTCATCTTCTTCTGGTTAGTCTGTTACCCTGAGTCACGTAATTATATCTGCTCGTGCCTCAGTTTCTACATCTGCGAACTGGGCACCAAGATGCTTGTTTATGTGGCTGCAAAGATGGAGTTAAGATGCATGTATTTTGTTGTTTGTGGAAGGTGGCGGTCGTTTTCTTTTGCAAAGTGGAATGGGCGTTCTTGCTTGGGCTTTATTGGGAATTTCCAGGAGTTAGAATTGTTTGAGTCCAAGGGTAGGACATGCTAATTAAAAAAAAAAATTTTTTTTATTCATTTTTGAGAGAGAGACAGTGTGAGGTGGGGAGGGGCAGAGAGAGAGGGAGACCCAGAATCCAAAGCAGGCTCCAGGCTCTGAGCTGTCAGCACAGAGCCCGACGCAGGGCTCAAACTCCGGAACCGTGAGATCGTGACCTGAGCCAAAGTCGGACACTTAACTGACTGAGCCACCCAGGCGCCCCCTATCTTAAATTTTTTTTTTTTAATGTTTGTTTATTTTTGACAGAGAGAGACAGAGACAGAGACAGAGCATGAACGGGGGAGGGGCAGAGAGAGAGGGAGACACAGAATCCGAAGCAGGTTCCAGGTTCTGAGCTGTCAGCATGGAGCCCAACACAGGGCTTGAACCCACAAACCGCGAGATCATGACCTGAGCTGAAGTCAGACGCTCAACCAACTGAGCCACCCAGGCACCCCAGGAACATGCTAATTTAAAAGAAACCATAGTATAAAAGCATATATTGAAAATCTTTCTCTTCTACCCTCAATCTTCAGGCCCATACTCTAGGACCTAGAAAGCAGCCTCAGTTTCTTTTCAGAAAATTTCCAGGTACAAATTTATATCTCTACCCACAAACCCAGATGAGACCACACACAGATACACATGCCATTCTCTACCTGTTTTTCCTCCCCTTGAAATCAATCTCAGGCATTTGTCCTGAAGCAGCACATATGACATAGATCTGCTTTTGTTTTTGTAGGGACCAAGTGCCCCCTGCCTTTTTCTTTCTGTATCCTGGTTTGTTTAACCAGAACCTTACTGCCTGACCAGGGTGCGTCGGTTTTTGTTTTTGCTGTTTGTTAATATGAGAAATGTATCCTTCTGTTATACAGAGTAAGTTCCTCGCAAAGATTCATGCTAACATGAGTTCTGGAGGAGCTGTCCATATGTGCGCACCTACCACCGCGTATTTCCCGCCAAGAGAAACTTTTTAAAAAGTTCTTTTTCAAGTTCTTGACACATAATTGCCAGGATTGCTTTTAAGAGTGCCGCTTAACATCCTCACAAACACCTCATTTCAAGTCTTAGGAAAGTGTGGAGATAGATACTATATTCTGGGAATTGGCGCGCGCGCGTGTGTGTGCGCACGCGTGTGTGTGTTTCCAGATATTTTTAACTTGATTCTTGGGCTGTGACTGATTGGGAACCAGTATTAGGGCTGTAAGGAAGGAGGTACCTGTTGGGCTCCACCTGGACATAGCAGGAGTATGTTGTGTCCTAACTTAATTTATTTTTACTTATTGATTTATTTTAATTTTTTTTAATGTGTATTTTTGAGAGTGAGACAGAGCGTGAGCAGGGGAGGGGCAGGGGGAGAGAGAGACAGACAGACAGACAGAAGGAGACAAAGAATCCTAAGCGGGCTCCTGGCTCCCAGCTGTCAGCACAGAGCCAGACGCAGGGCTCAGACGCAAGATCTTGACCTGAGCCGAAGTCAAGACACTTAATAGACTGATCCAGCCGCCCTGTACATTGTGTCCTAACTTTTAAAGTGGCTTCGGGGGGAGGTGGGGGGGTAGAAAGATGGCAGCATGTGTCCTAGTCTCCTTTCTCTCTTGCCAACCTGACCCTCAGGCTTTTCTGTCCTCTCTAGGGGGTCTTTGAGAGGAAATAGAGTTGCAGTCTCAACAGAAGAAACATATTGTGGTAGGAAGTGTAGGAACGAGGGAGGATCTGGGCGCTGCATGCCTGGGTTTTAATATTGGCCCTGCAGTTTATCGAATGTATTACTTTGGGCAAATCAAGGTCTCCTGTGCCTCAGTTTCCCCCTCTGTTACATAGAATAGCCCCTACGTCATAGAGTTGTTAATAATGTATACGTTGTTTAGAATCACACCTAGATGGGGCACCAGGGTGGCTCAGGGAGCCCTAAGTCGGTCTTTGCGTTGACAGCCCGGAGCCTGCTTGGGATTTGCTCTCCCTGTCTCTCTGCCCCTCCCATGCTCTTGCTTGCTCGCTCGCTCTCGCTCTCTCTTTCTCTCTGTGTGTCTTACAAAATAAACTTTAAAAACAGAATTATGAAGCTCCTGGGTGGCTCGGTGGGTTGAGCGTCCAACTTTAGCCCAGGTCATGATCTCCCGGTTCGTGAGTTCGAGCACCGAGTCAGGCTCTGCGCTGACAGCTCGGAGCCTGGAGCCTGCTTCGGATTCTGGGTCTCCCTCTCCCTCTGCCCCTCCCCTGCTCGTGCTCTGTCTCAAAAATAAATTAAAACATTTTTTAAAAGTTTTAAAAAATAAAAAAAGAATTATGCCTGGCACACAGTAAGTGCTCAAAAGCTATTTATGACTATTTTCATCCGTAAACGGGGCCAGTATTTAATAGGCTTGTGTGATATACATATGGGGCACCTACAGGTCCCCAGTCCGAACTGTAGTGTGGGACATAAGCCTTATTCGCGAGCTCTCCCCCGCCTTGCACACAGTAGGGAGTGGGAACTGTTAGTGACTTGGGCTTTAGATGACCGTTTTTCTACGTCTTGTTCTCCCACAGACCTAGTTGCCCTGCTAACCATTTGAGCCATTAGAGATAAAGATGGAGGAACTAATGTTCCCTGAACACCTGCTACGTCTGCACTGTCCCCACATCCCATCCAGGGTGGTGCCCCAGGCACATCAGTGGGTACTTGACTCATTTGTTAAAGTAATCGCTTCACTTAACCCAGACACATCTACCTTATGAGGGTGTTATGATTATGCATGTTTCAGGCAGATTCTGAGGGGGAAGGCTACCCTGTCACACCTGTTTACAGGCGAATGCTGCTGGATCAGCCCTAACCTGATTTCCCTTCCCTGGCCAGACCTGTTTATGGTGGTTGGCTCTTTCTCCCTGCCCCCCCCCAATCCATACACACCTTGCAAAACTTCCTATTACTGGGTCTAAAATTCATAAAGATTAGGCTACCTTACATAAATTTTAAAAGAGAAATAAACTTTTTCAAGATGAACTCCTGTTTCATACTGTGGGTCTCCTGTCAAAACCCCATGGTTTTAGGGAGTGTAATCACCCAAGGAGTTGAGAAGCAAAATAAATTAGTTTGCTTTAAGGAACTGGAATTGAACGGGGCACCTGGGTGGCTCAGTAGGTTAAGCTGTTTGGCATTAGCTCAGGTCATGATCGTGAGTTTGAGCCGGGCTCAAACTGAGTCGGGCTCTGGAACCTGCTTCAAATTCTGATTCCCTCTCTCTCTGCCCTCCCTTGCTCATGCACTCTCTGTCAACAATAAATAAACATTAAAAAAAAAATTTTTTTTTTAATTAAAAAAAAGAAGCAACAATTTATTTAAAAGTAATGTGTATCGGGACTCCTGGGTGGCTCAGTCGGTTGAGCGTCCGACTTCGGCTCAGGTCATGATCTCACAGTCCGTGAGTTCGAGCCCCGCGTCGGGCTCTGTGCTGACAGCTCAGAGCCTGGAGCCTGCTTCAGATTCTGTGTCTCCCTCTCTCTCTGCCCCTCCCCTGCTCATGCTCTGTCTCTCTCACTGTCAAAAATAAATAAACATTAAAAAATTTAAAAGTAATGTGTGTCTTTCTTGGCCTTTCCTCCACACATCGGTACATTTGAAACAGGTTTTCAACAAAAATGGTCACGTTTTACATACTGTTCTGCAGCCTGTTTCTTTCACCTAACTTCTGTCTCCATGTCACAGCGTACAGAAGTGAATGCAGTTTTTGGTCTATGAGTGAATCAAAATTTACTTTTGCTGCTGTAAACATTGCTTTAAAAAGAATCCCTACTTCTATGGATCTTTGTATATTTGTGCAATTATTTGCGTGATTTAGATCTGTATGCCTAGAGTTGGCTGGCTACGAGGTATACTGCCTCTGTGACTAATTAGCTGGGGGAGGGGGGGGTATACATAGACTAGGATAGCCAGGAAATGAGAGCATGTAGTTTACTCTCAGGACCCAGGCATCCAGATAAAGCAGTCCCAAGACGGGCGCTTTATTTATTTTTTAATATTTTTATTTATTTTTGAAAGATACAGACAGCATGAGCGGGGGAAGGGCAGAGAGCGAGGGAGACAGAATCCGAAGCAGGCTCCAGGCTCTGAGCTGTCAGCACAGAGCTCAACATGGGGCTCGAACTCATGAACCGTGAGATTACAACCTGAGCGGGAGTGGGATGCTTAACTGACTAAGCCACCCAGGCGCCCCCAAGATGGGCATTTTAATGTGCAGGCTATCATTAACCCCGAAGGGAATAGTGCCTAATTACAAAAGAAATATGCGCACACACACACACACACACACACACACACACACACACACATGGAAATCCACAGGCCAATCCTTTTTAGGAATGTAACTGTCCAGAATTGATCCTATGTATGTAATTCCAGGTATATAACAATAGTTGCAAGTTCAGGGAGAGGCGTGAAACCCTTCGTTCCCCTCTTCTTCCCATTCTGGGGCTTCTCTCATTATCTGTGAGGTCGTTGAAGTCTTTATCTATCGCCATGCCTTCCTTGAACATGAAAGCATTTCTGGGAATATCTGCTTGGCCTTCCTCGTCTAAATGTACTGTTTCGACAGTGTGCTGTCTCCATATTTTCGGTGAATTAGGCACTGCGGTCATTGTTGGCGGTCGTTGTTGGCGGTCGTTGTTGGCAGTCGTTGTTGGCGTCTTGGAAGCGGGGAGGTGCCCTGCTCACACTGAATGAGTGATTTACTGCAGTTTTGCTTTCGGTGGCCCCAGGATGGGGATGAGCACCTGTGATTTGAGCAGGTCTCCAATGTCATTTGTGTTGACTGCATGAAATTCACTTGCCTTTACAGGCAGACCCCGAGTAGGGTGCAGAGCTCTAAGGGGATTATTTTAATAATAAATTGTGTGAGTTTCCTGGGGTTGCCATAACAAATTGCTACAAATTGGATGGCTTAAAGCAAAAGAAATTTAGGGGCCCCTGGGCGGCCTGGGCAGTTAAGCGTCCGACTTCAGCTGGTGAGTTGGAGCCCTGGGTCTGGCTCTGTGCTGACAGCTCGGAGCCTGGAGCCTGCTTCGGATTCTGTGTCTCCCTCTCTCTCTGCCCTGCCCATCTCGAGCTCTGTCTCTCTCAAAAATAAGTAAACATTAAAAGAAAATAAAAAAAAAACAAAACCCAAAAACAAAACACAGAAATTTAGTCTAACCTTCCTGGAGGCTACACATCCGACATTGAGCTATCAGTGGGGTCCGTCCCTTCTGGAGACTCTGAGGAAGAAGCCATTCCAGGCCTCCTTTCTACCTTCTGATGGCTTCCCACAATCCTGGCTTTGGGCCACATAACTCTTTCACGTGGCTTTTATTCTGTTTCGTCTCTTTCCCCTATCTCTTTAAGGACACCCGGGCATTGGGTTAGGGACTCACCCCAATTACATTTGCAAAGACCCTATTCCAAATCAGGTCATGTGCACAGGTATTGGGTATAATGACTGGGACGTATTTTTTTGGGGGGGTGGGAGGTTATCACAATTCAACCCCCTGCGTAAGTTCCCTTTTACACTCTCCTGCCTGTGGGGACGGGACCCAGGTCGCCGGGGCCTCTGCGTTGAGAGCTGTGGTTTTTCCCTGGAAGTTGCCCCGCCTCCTTTCTCGGGCAGAATTCTTAGCTTCTTCTCTCTTGTCCCAGGTGCTCCAATGAACCACCCAGGGAGCGGCAATGACGTCGGCAGGGCTGGGGCATCAGGGAAGAGGCCTCGTCGGGAGGAGACTCACGTCTGCGAGAAATGCTGCGCAGAGTTCTTCAGCCTCTCCGAGTTCTTGGAACACAAGAAAAGTTGCACTAAAAATCCCCCCGTCCTCATCATGCACGACAGCGAGGGGCCGGTGCCTTCAGAAGACTTCTCCGGGGCGGTGCTGGGCCACCAGCCGCACAGCCCAGGCAGCAAGGACGGTCCCAGGGAGGATGGCGGCGGCCCGGGGGACACGAAGGAGAAGCTGGGGGCCGAGTCCGTCGTGTTCTTGAAGACTGAGACGGCCCCGCCGCCCGCGTCCCAGGACGTGAGCTGTCTGCCCAAAGCCAAGGTGGCCAGCACCAACGTCACCCTCCAGGCCCTGCGGGGCACCAGGGTGGCCGTGAATCAGCGCAGCGTCGAGGCGCCGCCGGCCCCCGTGCCCGGCGCCAGCAGCATCCCGTGGGTCCTCGAGCAGATCCTGTGCCTCCAACAGCAGCAGCTACAGCAGATCCAGCTCACGGAGCAGATCCGCGTCCAGGTGAACACGTGGGCCTCCCACGCCCTCCACTCCGGCGTGGCGGGAGCCGACACCCTCAAGACCTTGGGCAGCCACGTGTCCCAGCAGGTGTCTGCGGCCGTGGCCCTGCTGAGCCAGAAAGCTGCAGGCCAGGGCCTGGCTCTGGACGCCTTGAAACAGGCCAAGCTACCTCACGCGCACATCCCCGCCACGAGCGGCTCCGTGTCCCAGGGGCTGGCGCCCTTCGCCCTGAAGCCGGACGGGACGAGGGTCCTGCCCAACGTCGTGTCGCGCCTTCCCGGCGCCCTGCTACCTCAGGCCCCCGGCTCTGTGCTCTTCCCGAGCCCTTTCTCCGCCGTGGCGTTAGACCCGTCCAAGAAGGGGAAGGGGAAGCCACCGAACGTGTCCCCGGTGGAGGTCAGACCCAAAGACGAGGCCGTCCTCTGCAAGCACAAGTGTAAGTACTGTAGCAAGGTTTTTGGGACCGATAGCTCCTTGCAGATCCACCTGCGCTCCCACACCGGCGAGAGACCCTTCGTGTGCTCTGTCTGCGGCCACCGCTTCACCACCAAGGGCAACCTCAAGGTGCACTTTCATCGACATCCCCAGGTGAAGGCGAACCCCCAGCTGTTCGCCGAGTTCCACGACAAAATGGTGGCGGGCAATGGCATCCCCCGTGCGCTCTCTGCGCCGGTCCCCGTAGACGACTCGAGCCTCTCGTTAGACAGCAAAGCCGTCCTCGTGACAGGGACCCCCAGTGCAGGGCTACCTCAGAACCTCTCTGCGGGGACGAACCCCCAGGACCTCGCGGGCGGCCCCCCGCCCGGCGACCTGCAGCCCGGGCCTTCTCCAGAGAGCGGGGACGGCTCCCTGCTGCTCTCCGGGCTGGGGCCACACCACAGTTCCCCCAGGGTCGGTGGCTTCCAAGGGAGCGGGACACCCGAGCCGGGGTCGGAGACCCTGAAACTGCAGCAGCTGGTGGAGAACATCGACAAGGCCACCGCCGAGCCCAACGAGTGTCTCATCTGCCACCGGGTCCTGAGCTGCCAGAGCTCCCTCAAGATGCATTACCGCACCCACACCGGGGAGAGGCCGTTCCAGTGCAAGATCTGCGGTCGGGCCTTCTCCACCAAGGGCAACCTGAAGACGCACCTCGGGGTGCACCGGACCAACACGTCCGCAAAGACGCAGCATTCGTGCCCCATCTGCCAGAAGAAGTTCACCAACGCCGTCCTGCTGCAACAGCACATCCGGATGCACATGGGCGGCCAGATTCCCAACACGCCGCTGCCCGAGAACCCCTGTGACTTCGCGGGCCCCGAGCCAGTGATGGTCGGCGAAGACGGCGGTGCGGGGGCCGTCTGCCACGACGATCTCATCGAAAGCATCGACGTCGACGAGCTCGGCCCCCAGGAGGCCCCCGGGAGCTCCTCGAAGGTCCCGCTGCCCCTCCCCAGCGGGCAGGCCGCGTCCCCCACCCTGGGGTTCGCCGTGACGGCTGCTTCCCTAGACGCCCCCGGGAAGGCGGGTCCCGCTCCTCTCGTCCTGCAGCGGCAAAGCAGCAGAGAAAACGGTTCGGTGGAGAGTGACGGCTTGACCAACGACTCGTCCTCCTCGGTGATGGGAGACCAGGAGTACCAGAGCCGAAGTCCGGACGTCCTGGAGACCGCGTCCTTCCAGGCGCTGTCCCCCGCCAACAGCCAGGCAGAAAGCATCAAGTCCAGATCTCCCGATGCCGGTGGCAGAGCAGACAGCGCCGAGAACAGCCGCCCTGAGATGGAAGGTGATAGAGCTTTGGATTTCACTTAGGTCCATTTTGGGCACGAGGTCATCCCACAGGAACCCGGGTCGAACGTCACAAACGGACAGTGTGATCTTTGCAAAGCAGCTCTCCCTCGCTAGGGCAGTTAGCCTCACTGGGTAGACGGAGATAATAACTCCCCCCGTCCTAGTACTCACATCGTGTTCTTTGCGGTGGTGAACGCGCACCGGGGATGGACGGCAGGCTTGTTGGTCTTTACTTTTGTGTGTGAGCCCCGGGGAGACCCTTGGGTCATCTTCGGGAAGTGCTCCGGGAGGAGAATGTGTGCAAAAGTGGGCGCACGCCTTCTTGGCCACCGAGATGAGTCCTACCTAGTTCTTGCTTCTGAGGTCCCGTCCCGCTCCCTAATGTAAGGTCCGCAGGTTAATAAATGTTTACAGGGAGAGAAAGAATCTAACCCATGATAAACGCACACGTAAATGGTGGGGTACCTGTTGGTGTCGTTAATACTTGTCTTTAAGTAGTAGTCTCTCGGGGCGCCTGGGTGGCTCGGTCGGTTAAGCGTCCGACTTCGGCTCAGGTCACGATCTCACGGTCCGTGAGTTCGAGCCCCGCGTCGGGCTCTGTGCTGGCAGTTCAGAGCCTGGAGCCCGTTTCAGATTCTGTGTCTCCCTCTCTCTCTGCCCCTCCCCTGTTCATGCTCTGTCTCTCTCCGTCTCAAAAATAAATAAACGTTAAAAAAATTTTTTTAAAAAGTAGTAGTCTCTCTACACCCAACGTGGGGCTCGAACTGCCGACCCCGAGGCCAAGAGTCGCGTGCTCCACCGACTGAGCCAGCCAGGCGCCCCTTTTAAAGATAAAAACGTCTGATGCAGGAGCTTGAATTTCAGGTGTTTCCTGTCCATACCTCTCTGCCCCAGTGGTGACTTTTCGGAAGCGTTTGAGCTGTCGCTCCCCGAGCGGGTCAACACGCTAAGGAGGAAAAGCCGCCTCCGAGGCGCACGACTCCAGAAAGCCGTTTCCTGGCTGTCGATGGGCAGTGGTCATCACAGCTCTTTTTTGGTTTGAGAAGGAATGAGTACGGGATGATAAAGGTCTGGGGTTTCTTTTCTCTGGATACTAGGTCGTAGCAGCCTGCCATCAACATTTATCCGCGCCCAGCCAGCCTATGTGAAAGTCGAAGTCCCTGGCGCGTTTGTTGGACCTGCGACCGTGTCCCCAGGCATGACTCCTCTGCTGGTGGCCCAGCCACGCCGGCAGGCCAAACAGCACGGCTGTGCACGGTGCGGGAAGAACTTCTCCTCGGCGAGCGCCCTTCAGATTCACGAGAGGACTCACACTGGGGAGAAGCCTTTCGTGTGTAACATATGTGGGCGTGCCTTTACTACCAAAGGCAACCTGAAGGTGAGTTTCTTCAGGCTCCCCGCAGGGATGGGGCTAGGCGTTGGCCAGCACAGCTCTGTTGGTGTCCCCCATTCGTGATGAATTCTTCCATTAAGACCAGATGGGATGGGGGTGCCCCGGTCGCTCAGTCAGCTAAGCGTCCGGCTTCAGCTCAGGTCGTGATCTCACGGTTCGTGAGTTCGAGCCCCACGTCGGGCTCTGTGCCGACAGCTCGGAGCCTGGAGCCTGCTTTGGATGCTGTGTCTCCCTCTCTCTCTGCCCCTCCCCTGCTCATGCTCCGTCAAAAATGAATAAACCTTAAAAAATATTAAAAAGAAAAAAAGACAAAGAGGTTAGCAACTTGTGACAAAATCATAAGAATGTTCAACTCGGTGGGGGGGGCGGGCTTTTGTTCTTTTCTCAAGTTCTCTGTATCTTTTCAATTGTAAAAGCAGATTTCACCCCTTTGAAAAGTTTGAAGGCCATTGGATTAGAGAATACCTATTCTTGGGGCGCCCGGGTGGCTCAGTCGGTTGAGCGTCCAACTTAATCATGATCTCTCGGTTCGTGGGTTCAAGCCCCACGTCAGGCTCTGTGCCGACAGCTCGGAGCTTGGAGCCTGCTTCCGATTCTGTGTCTCCCTCTCTCTCTGCCCCTCCCCCGCTCACGCTCTGTGTCTCTCTCTCTCAAAAATAAATAACCATTTAAAAAAAAAAAAAAAGACCAGATGGCATACTGTATAGTCTTATCTCACAGCTGGCTCTTGGAATAATTCATTAGACAGTATGTTTTCTCACATCACAACATGTCTGAAATTGGGATGCTTCTTATGGTCAGTGCCTGAAATTGGTAATTTTTTTTTTCTTTTTTCTAATCTTAGGGGCACAAGGAATAGTGATGCATTTTATAAAGGATGCTGTCTAGGAATAGGACACATGGTCTATTAGAGATGCTCTTGTCTCTTACTACGAAGTAGTTACACTTTAAGGTGGTTTTCCCTCCAATATTGGGGCAGACCATGACCTCTTTCAACAATAATGAGTAGATAGGTAAAATCTAGCCTGGAAGCCAGTGATAGATGTCACATAGTATAATGTATGGAGAAATCATTTATGGGTTTGTGTGTGCTCATCCAGACTTGATGAGCACGCTGTATGTTTCGTTTTCCTAGCCTGCTAGGTTGAAATAAATAGCAGGAGTTAAACATTTATAGGATCCAGTGCCAGTGCAGTTAAAAAGAAAAAAGGCCTCAGGTCATCCGCTGTGCTTTCGAAACTGAGCAGCTGGGTCCTTCTGGAGAAGAGCCTGAGGTCAATTGGGACAGTCCACCTGAGATTTTCCCTGGGGAGCTGGGAAGGAGACCTCCCCCACATGAGGCCTGAACGTGGCCTGTGTAAGCACAAGGGATGAGAACTGGGGACCTGGGGTTTTCCCTTTTGCCCTGCCTGTGGTTTCTGGGAACTGGGCCTCTAGATCTCTGCCTGTCTCCGATGAGTAGACTAATTGAATTCCTTGTGGTTCAAATAAAGGTCGAAACGTAAAAGTTGACCAAGGAGACCGTATATCATTTAAAAAATGAAACGTCCTTATTCTAAAAGCAAGCTGTCCTCTTTGATTTATTTTTTAAGTTTGTTTATTTTTGAGAGAGTGCGAACAGGGGAGGGGCGGAGAGAGGGGGAGGCAAGAGGGTCGGAAGGGTGGTTCTGCACTGTCCACACAGAGCCCGACGCGGGGCTCGAACTCACGGACCGTGAGATCATGACCCGAGCCAAAGTCGATGGTGCCAGGTGCCCCCAAGCTATATTCTTTTAATTTTTTAGTTGGTGAAAACGACTAGGTAAGGAGCATGAAGTAACTTCATTTCTAATACCAACTTCTAGAAACAGAAAGCTTAAATTACTTCACAGGCCCGGGGATCAGCCCAGGGAAGGTCTGGAGCTGCTGTGTTTGTTTTTGTTTTTGTTTTGTGGTTGTTTCTCTCTGCACAAGTGGCTTTGGGCAGATGGCTCCTTGTGCCTCAGTTTCCCAGTTTCCCATGACTCACCAATGGTAGTGACAACTTCAGAGTGCTCCTAAAGATTAAATGAATTCTATTCCTAAATGTTTCAAATTGTGCCTGGAACATCTTAACAGCTTGTAGCGATTAAGAGCAGATCACTTCTGAGCGCACTTGGCCAGATAACTACTAACTTCTCAGGATGTCAGGAAAGCTGAAATGGGGCACCTGAGAAACCTAGTGCCCATCACATTCTCCCCACTCTTCTTCTTTTTTTTTTTTTTTAGGTTTATTTGTTTTGAGAGAGAGAGAGACAGTGGGGAAGGAGCAGAGAGAGAGAATCCCAGGCAGGCCCCAAGCTGTCAGCGCAGACCCTGATGTAGGGCTTGAACCCACAAACTGTGAGATCATGACCTGAGCCGAAATCAAGAGTTGACGCGTAACTGACTGAGCGGCCCAGGCACCCCTCTTCCGACTCTTTTTGAAGAAGCTCAAAGGGAGTTAGCAACTCAAAAGCCAGACTTTTCACTACTCTGGAGTAGTGATGACGATCATTGACGTCCTGTGTATCTGGTCTGTCCGTGCCGTCATCAGGGCAGCATCTGTTCTGTTCCAGAGTTATTTTTTTAACTCACATTTTTTATTCAGGTAACGGTGGACTCCCGTGCAGTGAGAATTCACAGATCCTTACACGCTCTGCCCAGTTCCCCCAGTGGTAGAATTTCGCAAACTATGATGTAACCGATAAGAACCAGGATATTGGCATGGACGGAACCTACTGGTCTAGATTTCCCCCCATTTTATTTGTACTCCACGTGTGTAAGTGTGTTACCTTCTGCACAACTGTGTAGGTTTGTAATTCACAAGGTTTAAATCTAGCACTTGAGAGGATACATAGTATCCTAATATTTGAGCCTGACACATAGTAAGGGTTCCTGTAGGTGCACCCTGGAACGGTGGGACGGGGACAGAATTGGAGCCTGTGGCCCTGCCTCGCTGGGCTTTACTTGCCTCTAGGCAGGAATGTGGGCCCCTGGTTGCCAGATCCGCCGCTTCCTCCCCTCCCCCACCCCAAGACGAGAGGACAGATAATCTGGATTTTTTAAATTAAGTTCGAACCCACATGCACACCGACTGGCTTGCCAGCATGCGTTCCGTCAAGTCCCCGTTTTGGTGGGAACCTCTCTGTTCCTGTTCCCACAGGTCCACTACATGACGCACGGTGCCAACAACAGTTCTGCACGCCGAGGGAGGAAGCTGGCCATCGAGAACACCATGGCTCTGTTAGGAACTGATGGGAAGAGAGTTCCCGAGATGTTTCCCAAGGAAATCCTGGCCCCTTCGGTGAGCGTGGACCCCGTCGTGTGGAACCAGTACACCACCATGCTCAATGGAGGTCTGGCCATGAAGACCAACGAAATCTCCGTGATCCAGAGTGGCGGCATCCCCGCGCTCCCAGTTTCCCTGGGGGCTAGCTCCATTGTGAACAACACCACTATCTCCAAGATGGACGGCTCCCAGTCTGCCCTCGGTGCCGAAGTGGAAAAACCGGGCGCTGCTGACGGTGTCCCCAAACACCAGTTCCCTCACTTCCTGGAAGAAAACAAGATTGCAGTCAGCTAAGCTCCCGGGAGGGATCCCTGGTTGAGGGAGAAATGCAGAGGCAGAATGACTTCCCCAACTATACTTTTTTTTTTCCCCCCTCCTTTTTAAAAGAACCCATCCCCTCCTGTTTGTTTTCTTACTGATGTGCAAATGATGTTTACAGTGTGAGATCACAACCTCAGGCAAATCCTACAATCAGATGTTATGCTGCTTTGCAAAAAAAAAAAAAAAAAAAAAAATTGAAAAAAAAATTGAAAAAAGAAAAATCGAAAAAAGAAAAAATTGAAAAACAAAAAAAAAACTAGAAAAGAAAAAATGCATACTAAAACAAAAACAGACTAGAATTTTTTTTTTTTTTTTAATTTTGGAAAGAAGCGGGTCTTGCAAAGTAGCTTTGTTACTTGCGACAAACTGTATACATAAAACCTTTGTACAACCTAGAGTAACTATTTCCAAAGACGATCCCCCTTGTTTCAAGTTGGAACTTACTGAACCACAGTGGAAAAGGCAACTGTTAGCCTAATTGTGGGGGGTGCTGTATACTTCCCCAGTGACTGTCTGTATGCGGGTACACGGACAAGATCTGGCATCTGTTTAGGGACCTGTTTTGTATGACCCCCAACCCTGCACCCATCCTTTGTTTTTTGGTTTTTTCCCCTGAATGTACTTTTTTTTTTTTCTTTTTAACTAAGGTTGTCAAACGAATTCCAAAATTCCTTCAACCTTGGAACCTTAAATAGAATGCCCTCAAATGGACTGATTTTTGTCCTTAGGGAGTCAATGCGTGTTGCTGCTTATTTAAATACAGTTCAGTTGGAACCCCGAGAGTGCCAATGTACTCCCTATGCTTTGCAAATGCCTCCTTCCTGAACCAGCAGGAGAGGTGGCCTTCGCAGGGACCCTCAGGTGACTTATTTTGGTTCGCCAGTGCCTACTCTGTGGAACGGGGTTTCCATTCTTTAAGAAACTCATGGAAGGGCATGTTTCTTATAGGTACACATACTAATTTGTACAAAAATGTCCTTGGTGCAACTTAAATGCCAAGTAATTGTGAAGATTGTTTTTGAGTATTGCATGAAGGCTACGAACAGGCAAGTCATGGGTGTGAAAGCTTTAATTTATCTACCTCATTTATTTTTATTTTTGTAGCCATAGTCTCTATTTTCCTATTTTATGACCGCTGAAGTGTTCTGACGCCCTGTCTTCAACCTGAGTTGATGTATGGTGGGAGTGACTGGACATTTAAGATTATCTTTATGGTTCTTTGTTGTAAACTCCCCCTCCCCCTGTTTGTATATGTAATATGAAGCAAATGAGGGCACATTGCTCTAATGGTGTAACAAGGAAGGAGAAAGAAAGACCTTAATTTCTGAGTGGAGAAGTCTCCTTCATGTGGAAAAGTAGATCAAGACTGTTATCAAAAGTTTGTGTTATTGCACCTGACTTTAGGATCCAAAAAAAAAAAAATTTTTTTTTTTTTTTTTTTTTTTTGCCACATTGTGCCTTTCTTCCTGGAATTGTAAGTGGGACACAATAACTTGTACCTGTTTACACTGTGAAGTGGATATTGTTACAGAGAACACCAGAGGCTTTCTTACTGTCAAGCAAACAATGCCTTGTGAATGTATGATCTATGGAGAAACCCCTGTAGTTTTACCTGCTGATGCTGTCTGTGTTGTTGGAGAATAAATTTCGGATGTTTTTTTTTTGTCTTCCCCCCCCACCGGGCGCGTATGTCTCTGGTTAGTTTCTGCTCTAAACCTGAGAGTTCTCATTTGAACAATCGCTTGCCCTCGTGCCCCCCGCCGCCCCCCCAGGTCTTAGAATCGAAATACATGCGCTTATGTCCATACTGGACCCATTTCTCAAGCACACACAAAGAACGACTTGCTGGTTGTTCTCTTGCTTTCTTCAGGCATACAAGTTGTGTTAGAGTAAACGGAGTCTAGAGAACGTTTGCTTGTGTTCCCTTGTGACCACAGACGGCTTATCGTGCTGTAGATTACCCCATATTTCAATCCCAACCTGGTACAAGTCATGGGGCAGAGAACCACGTAGGAGGTTGCACTTAATTCCGAGAGAAGATTGTTTGGGTGGTGGAAAAGTACCCCCTGGGGAGAGACACAAAGGCAAGACCAGGTTAGTGTCCAACTGGCAAAGTACCCTGTTACCTCCCTTTTTTTGTGTTTCTCTTTGCAAACCCAGTGGCAAGAACCAGCATCAGATTCTAGGAGAATCTTCCTGGGTGAAGATAGGGTCTTCCTGACATCAGAGAAGGCTGGGGGATTATGTTCTCACAGCCTTTAACCTGATAGGAGCCCTGCATGGCAACTTCCTTTGCAGGTGGATGCCCTCTCCAAGGTTTGTCTGTCCTTTGGCCTCAACTCCTCTAGATTTGGGGTGGGATGGTCACTCTTGACTCCGAAAGCAAGATTAACGAGGTCCTTCAGATAACTGAAGTGGAATTATCTAAGCCAATATGCGCTGGTCCCAAGTGTCTATGCTGACCCCTTCTCTCACTTGATAACTAACCCACAGTGAAGTTTCAGGTCTAGATTGAAATGCGTGAGGATTATTTTTACTTGCGTGAAAGTCGTTTCCTCTTCTCCCAACATGTTTTCAGACGTTATTTCAAGGGAACAGCCGTTTCTGGCTCATCCTTGTTAAATACCCGCGGTAATACCAAAATGTTCAATCAGCTATTGCTGGACAAACTCTTGTTTTCCTCCAAACTATTAAATAGCTTTGGTCATCATTGTGGCATAGTTTTCCTTCCACCCAGTTAACTGCAGGGTAAATTCTTCCTTGAGGGATTGCATGTTCCTTTATGGGTTCTGTGCATTCAAAGCTTTTTTTTTTTTTTTAATTAAAAAAATTTTTTTTGATGTTTGTTTATTTTTGAGACAGAGGGAGACAGCACGAGTGGGGGAGGGGCAGAGAGAGAGGGAGACACAGAATCCGAAACAGGCTCCAGGCTCTGAGCTGTCAGCACAGCCCGACGCGGGGCTCGAACTCACGAACTGTGAGATCGTGACCTGAACCGAAGTCGGACACCCAACCGACTGAGCCACCCAGGCGCCCCTGAAAAAATTTTCTTAATGTTTGCTTCTTTTTGAGAGAAAGTGTGTGTGAGCGCGGGGAGGTGCAGAGAGAGAGGGAGACACAGAATCTGAAGCAGTCTCCAGGCTCGGGGCTGGCAGCACAGAGCCCAACACAGGGCTTGAACTTGTGAACTGTGAGATCATGACAAGAGCCAGAAGTCGGATGCTTAAGCAAGTGAGCCACTCAGGTGCCCCTAAAGCTCGTTTTTCATACTGGATGGAGGATTTAAGGGGATCGCAACATCTTGACTTTAAGAATAAACTGGCAATCAGTGAGATTGGGGGGAGGGGGAGAATAAACTTCCATATTTCCCCCTGACGCTCTGCCCTCAGTTTAAAGAGAGGTGTTCTGGGGGAAGGAATTGTTGCTTTGTATGGGGTAGCTGTGTTTGTAGAGAGAGGGTCTTGGGGTGGTTGGGGCAGACCCCTCCCTCCAGGTGAAGTTTGTACTTTATTTGGCAGAACTTGCCTAAGAGCTGCGCAGAAGGGGGAGGCAGTGTGTGCGAGGTGGCTTGTCCCGTTCTGTGGGGCAGGGCCAGGTTGAGCCAGGTGTCACTCGAGCTAAACTACATCAAGGAACGTGTCATGCCAGAAGTTCTTCGGTTTCAAAGGTAACTCTCGCAGCAATATGACCTGTTTACAATGCAGTAGATAGCTTGAGCCCAAACAGGAAAGTTCATGCACGCTGGCATGCGTAGAACACCCAGAAACAAAATCAGTAAGGGGTTTGATGATCCGGGTACATTTCAAGTCTGGGGAAAGGATGGGTTCACGAGGTAACTGGTCATTTGGAAGGGAAGTCTCAGGCCAACATATAAGCTGGGTGCCCTACGGCAAGATAATCTGTAGAACCCCGAGTACCTCATTTGCACAATAGGGATAGTTTTTTTTTAAGTTTTTTTTTTTAATTTTTTTTAACGTTTATTTATTTTTGAGACCGAGAGAGACAGAGCATGAACAGGGGAGGGGCAGAGAGAGAGGGAGACACAGAATCGGAAACAGGCTCCAGGCTCTGAGCTGTCAGCACAGAGCCCGACGCCGGGCTCGAACTCACAGACCGTGAGATCGTGACCTGAGCCAAAGTCGGAGGTGTAACTCACTGAGCCACCCAGGCGCCCCGAAATGTATGTTTATTTTTGAGAGAGACACTGAGCAGGGGAGGGTCAGAGAGAGAGACATCTCCAGTCTCCAGGCTCCGAGCTATCAGCACAGAGACCAACGCGGGGCTCAGATCCATGAACCATGAGATCATGACTCAAGGCGAAGTTGGATGCTTAACGGACTGAGCCACCCAGACGCCATCTATTTCTTAATATCAAAAGAAAACTGGAGCATTAGTTAAACTAGGCCAAAATCAAGATAAGGAAGTAAATTTACCCTTCAAAAGTGGACTTCACAATTTTCATAGTTAAGACCTTGCAAATGTGTTCGAAAGAAGCATCAAGCTCTGATTTAAAGTCTGAAGTATATTTGAAAGTGACCCTTGTGGGAGAAGAAACATCCCACATGGCCTGCAGAACCACCCCTTTGTCCCCTCCCCTATTATTTCTACCCTCCAACCTTTTGTAAACAACTGAATGTTTTAAGCAAAGAGCAAGTTGGAAGGAAAAGGAGTGTCCTAACTGAGCCATGGAACAAGGATGAAGTCAGTTTTATCCTGAGTGGATTGTTATGGGTCCTTAAAAGCTGGAGACCAATGACGTTTGTGCCCGCTGGCCCGTGCTGCAATCATGCCCAGTGTTGAAGATGCTTTGCCCCTTCTGTTTACTTCCCATAAATCAGTTTTTTTTTTTTTAATGTGTATTTATTTTTGAGAGAGAGACAGAGCGTGAGTGGGGGAGGGGCAGACAGAGAGGGAGACACAGAATCCAAAGCAGGTTCTAGGCTCTGAGCTGTCAGCATGGAGCCCTACGCGGGGCTCGAACTCACAGAATGCGAGATCATGACCTGAGCCAAAGTCAGACGCTCAACCGACTGAGCCTCTCAGGTGCCCCTTTTTAATTTTTTTGTAACGTTTGTTCATTTTTGAGAGAGCATGAGTGGGGGGGGGAGGGGCAGAGAGAGAGAGAGGGAGACACAGAACCCAAAGCAGGCTCCAGGCTCCGAGCTGTCAGCACAGAGTCCGACGCGGGGCTTGAACCCGCGAACTAGGAGATCATGACCTCAGCCGAGGTGGAACCGTCAACCAACTGAGCCACCCAGGCCCCCCCTTGTTTTTGGTTTTTAACGTTTGCTGTTACTCTGATGGCTTTGGGGCCATCCTGATGGGAAAAATTACTTTCACTGAATTCTCTAACAGTCCTTGAGTTACTTGACATGTCAGAGGCCAATTCTGTCTTCATGTTCATTTTCTCACTTGGCGAAGAGCCCAGAAAAGGGAGAAAAGGAGGCGGTACTGGAATTTCAGTTTGCTGCTCTCTGGGATTGCATAGGCCAGTGAACTAAGGGGGAAAGAGGAGGAGACTGTGTAGGTGGCCAGGTTTTGTCTTTATCAAGTAAAGATGATTAACAACAAGTCAACAAACATGTCGTCCCCAACCATATCGCATTTTGTACCCTTAAGAATGTTTACTTGTCGATTTGCTGTCTACTCTTATAATATTTAACACAAAGGAAAGTCGTGGCTCCCGCAAATGTAAAACGACAAAGATTTTACTCTAACAGATGTCCAACGGATTCAAAGGAGAAACAAAGACCTCTCAAACCCAGGCAATGAGGAATGTCAAAGTAAATTTACAAATAGATGGAAAACATAGTCAGTATCTACAGGGCGATAATCAATTGCATTCCTCTGGATACCACCATTTGCATTTCCATGGTGTATTACTGTTGTTTCACAACAGAGTTGTGAAATAGCTCAAAGACATCGAAAGGCATTGGTAATCTGGAGGAGAATGCCAGCCGGTCTACCTTTGTTACTCATCTCAGAGTCTTCTATAACTTCTAGAAACCAGGGACTGTGTCTGTCTGTTACCTGTGTCCCCAGTGCCCCGAATCTTGCAGGTCCCCAGTGAAGATTACGTGAATGAATGACTGTTCTGTAGAATTTTGCCTAAACTCCCTAGTGCCTTTTTGGAGGCAAAAAGCAGTACCACACAGACCAAATAGTATTGTTAAATCGTAGGGAGATATTGTTGTTTGTGAAAAGCTCTTAAGCAGTTCTTATTTTTTGCCAAAAAAATGGGGTGGGGGGATAGAATGGGGAGGATGGGATTAGTGTCGGAGACACAGCCTTACTAGAGGTTTAAAAATTATCTAACCTCCCCTTCTAGCCTGCTGGGTCTCAACCAGGGACAATTATGCCCTCCAGGACATTTCACAATATCTGAAGGCATCTGTGGTGGTTTGGGGGTGGGGTGGGGAGCTGCCGTCGGCATGTAGTGTAGAGAAACCCGGGTTACTGCTAAGCATCCTACGATGCACGAGAAAGCCCCCACAGTAAAGGAATGTTCAGCCCAAATGTCAGTAGTGCCCCGTGCCCCGGCTGAGAAACGGATCTAGGGACCTAGCACGTTCACCGAAAACCATTCAGAGAGAAGATTCCAGGCACCCAAGGAAATTCATCGCTTCTCCCCTCAGCTGAAGTTTACCCGAAACATTTTTGATTAATTCTGGGTTCCCATATTCCCTGCCTCCATGTCAGCCCTGCTCATGCCCTTGACTCCTTGTCTACTTACTGCCAATACACCGTAAGCAGGCAAGGCCTGTACTGAGAGACTCCACATAGATTATGGCCTCCGCCTACCATCTGTTGGTGAGGTTGGGTGGCATCTTGCACCTCAGTTTCTCTGCTTTCTGGAAAGCAGAGGCTGGACTAGGTTGGCTTACCTGTCAAAGACCTTTCTGTTTCAGGTATCAGTACCAGAAGCTTCCTGTGCTCAGGGCCTACTGGTTAGAGAGGGCTCTCAAGGGTCCCTGAAAGGGGCTGTTCCTCTGAAAGCAGAACCCTGAGGTGACCATTCCTAGGACCATGAGGAGAAGGCAGGGCCGGGCCAGGAAGAGGGAAGCCGTGTCCCGCCAAGTGGGACCCCAGTTACTTGCCCCTCCAATTACTGTCCTGCCCCAGCCCTGCCTCTCTCCTGGCCCCTCGCACTGCTCTCAGAGGCCCCAGGGGCCTCTCTCCTACCTCCTGCAAGCATCTAGATCTCTCTCAAGATGAGATGAAAGCTTTTAAGTGCTTCTCTTCCTGTGGAATTGCTTTTCTGGAAGGGTCTTAAAAAGTGCCTTCTCCAATGGTTATGAAAGTGCCCTGGAAAAAAATTTTGGAAAATACACTAACAGTCACCTCCCGCCTCTTTTTTAAAATTAATGTATTTTTTAAAATTTGCATCCAACTTAGTTAACGTATAGTGTGATAATGATTTCGGGAGTAGAACCCAGTGGTTCATCCCCTACATATAAAACTCAGTGCTCATCCCAACAAGCACCCTCCTTAATGCCCATCCCCCGTTTAGCCCATCCCCCCCCTCACCTCCCCTCCAGCAGCCATCAGTTTGCTCTGTATATTTGAGTCTCTTATGTTTTGTCCCCTTCCCGTTTTTATACTATTTTTGCTTCCTTTCCCCTGTATTCATCTATTTTGTATCTTAAATTCCACATATGAGTGAAGTCATATGATATTTGCTTTTCTCCAACTGACTAATTTCGCTTAGCATAATACCCTCCAGTTCCATCCACATAGTTGCAAATGGCAAGATTTCATTCTTTTTGATTGCCGAGTAATACTCCATTGGATATATAGACCACATCTTCTTTATCCATTCATCCATCGATGGACATTTGGGCTCTTTCCATACTTTGGCTACTGTTGATCATGCTGCTATAAACATGGGGTGCATGTGCCCCTTCGAAACAGCACACCCGTGGATAAATGCCTAGGAGTGCAATTGCTGGGTCATGGGGTGGTTCTATTTTTGATTTTTTGAGGAACCTCCATCTGTTTTCCAGAGTGGCTACACCAGCTGATTCCCACACCCCTCTCTTTTCATATGAAAATGTTACCACCTCTGGAGACTCAGAGGAGGCTCTGTGGTCTTTTAAAAAAATTATTTATTTAAAGCATTATAAAAGTGATACATATTCGCTAAAGAAAATAGAAAGGATAAACAAAAGTTAATAAGATTCGCCTGGATGTACCCCACTAATGCAAGATGTTAATAATGTGGAAACTGCTGAGTTTGGGGTTGGGAGGGGTGGATATGGGATGGGTATATGAAGCTCTTTCTGCTATCTGCTCCAATTTTCTGTAAATCTCAAACTACTAAATACATAGTGTATAAATTAAGTTATATTTTATATTTTATTTTTTTTAATTTTTTTAGTTGTTTTATTTTTTTATTTTTTTTATTTTTTTTCAATATATGAAATTTATTGTCAAATTGGTTTCCAATATTTTATTTTTTAAAGATTATTATTATTTATTTATTTTTTTTTTTTGAGAGAAGGAGAGAACACAAGCCAGGGAGGAAAAGAAAGAGAGAGGGAGACGGAGAAGTCGTGGCAGGTGCCACACTGTCAGTGCAGAGCCCAACGCAGGGGCTCGAACTCACGAACCATGAGATCATGGCCTGAGCCAAAATCAAGAGCTGGAGGTTTAACCGACTGAGCCATACAGGCGCCCCTACACTATATTTTAAATATCTACCTAGGATCTTTTTTGTCCGGAGACAACCACTGGATGATCCCATTTTGCTCACTCTTTAATTAGGGGAAAATAAAAATATCCCTAGCAGTAGGGGGTGGAAGGATTGGAATGGCTGACCTTCTAGGAGTGTTAACCACGTGCACGCATTGTGTTCTGTGCTTTATGCTCCCGCGACGCACTGAGCTTTTCCAACTCTGTAACAAGCCTTACAGAGCGCTTCCTCTGGGTAGCCACTCTTCTGACTGTCTTGTATTCACGACGAACTCATTTAATCCTTCCAACAATCCTATGAGGCTGGTACTATCCCCGTTTTGCAGGAGGAAACTGAGGTCTGGCAGTTTGTAAGTTGCCTCAGCCTCTGCAGTGGGGAGGTGGTGAAAGTTATACAGGATCTCTGACGACACAGTCACTTGTATGTTACTCGAGATTTTAGAAAATGAGGGCACGGTCCGGTGATGGCGGCCACGCACAGGATCCACAAGAACCAGAGGAAGCTTGGAGAATGTTCGGAATCGGGGTAAATACCTACTAACTGGAAGGGTCATAACTGTGATTCAGCTGATCACAGGAGGCCCTTTGTCCGGCCTGCCAGAGCATGAAAAAGCAAGGCCCTGGAACCCAGCCTCGTTCCTTCCCTAACCGTGTTGCTCTGTGCGGGCCACTCTGAGCTTCAGTTTCCTCACCTGCAAAATGGGTTTGATTCAGGCCTAGCTGGCAGAACCGTGGGAGGATTAAATATGAAACTCCATGCATGTTTTAGGCACAGGATAAAAACCAAAGCTCACGTGTACTGACCCCCAGCTGTGTGTGGGGGGGACACCGGACTACAGGTGGTCACAATCCCTGGCCTTTTCTCTTAGTCTGTGTGGTAGTGGAGTGGAGAAGAGGGTCTGGGTGTGAACTGGGTGGGGTTTGAGGCAGACTTCCCTTCCCGGGGAGCAAGCGGGAGAGGGTGGGGCCTACTTTGACGCCATGATCGGGACAACTGGTTCTTCCATTTCCTCCACTCAACAAGCATTCGTTGATGGGGCGCCTGGGTGGCTTGGTGAAGCACCTGGCTTGATTTCGGCTCAGGTCGTGATCTCGCTGTTCCTGAGATGGAACCCCAAGTTGGGACAGCACAGGGCACGTTTGGGATTCTTTCCCTCTCTCTCTCTCTCTGCCCCTCCCACACTTGCACATTTGTGTGTGTGTGCCCTGTCTCTCTCTCTCTCTCTCTCTCAAAATAAACAAATAAGCTCAAAAACCCAAAAAACCCCAAGCATTTGCTGACTGTTGATCGTGCTCTGTGTCACGTGCCCAGCACTGTTGTGGATGCAGGAGAAAGCAGGAAGCAAGGCAGACCAGGTCTGTTTGCCAAACTGTGCTATTTTCCCCGAGAAAGGTGCGATGCGGCAATTCTAAAGGCATGTTTCTTTTCATGAGGAGCTTCATGTGGCCTGAGGTAAGTCACACTTCTTAGCTGGGGATCCGCCCTTCCTCATCCAGGGTCCCAGAAACACATATTTACAGCAGACATATGAAAAGGCACCCGTACTCTGCATGAAATAGATTAGATGTCACTAAACTTTGCTTTGGCTGCAGCAGGTTAGTTTATAGGGTTTTACGTTTTGAGGCTCTTCAATCACATACGGATTAAAAAAATTTTTGTTCATGTATTTTTGAGAGAGAGAGGGAGACAAGAATGCGAGCAGGGGAGGGGCAGAGAGAGAGAGGGAGACACAGAATCCGAAGCAGGCTCCAGGCTCCGAGCGGTCAGCCCAGAGCCCGACGCGGGGCTCGAACTCAGGAACTGTGAGATCAGGACCTGAGCCGAAGTCGGACGCTTAACCGACGGAGCCACCCAGACGCCGCATTACCTACAGATTCTTAACTTACCCCAGCCTTCCCTCCTGTCCTTCCTCCCATCACCGCTACTCGTTTTCTTTCTGTTCCCAAAATTTAACAGGTCCTTGAAAGTTAATGGATCCTGGACACTGTGGGAGAGGGTATAAGCAAGTAAGTGTGGCTGTAGGTCTGGGTGGGAGGATTCGTGTGTGGTGTGTGTGTGTGTGTGTGTGTGTGTGATTCTCAGCACGCTTGAATGTGTTGGAGCGACTGAGGGCAAGTGTAAGCCCCAGAGGTAGCTGAGGGAATGTGAGGATGAGTGTGTGCACGTGTGTGTGATTGTGAATCCCAGGGATCCAGGGGGGCGGGTGAGGGTGGGTGGTGGTAAGGGATGGTGGGTGAGGGAGTCTGGAAGTGGAGTGAGGTGGGGGTGTATGTCCCTATGCAATTGTGACTCTGGGGCACAAACGTGTGAGGCCTAAGATTCAGGGTTGGCCGACGAGGAGGACTAACGGGCGTTGAGTGTGGTAGGGTGTGCAGGTGTGCGATTGCGAATGTCAGATGTTGGGGAGCGAGGTGGCAGGGTGTGTGTGCAAGGCGTGCCCGTGTGATGGTGAATGTCAGGCAGTGAGGCGGGGGGGGGGGGGGTGTGCATTCGCGCGGTTGGGAATGGGGATGTTGCCGGCGGAGCGAGCGGGTGAGAGTGAGCGTGTGTGTGCGGGGCTCGTGTGTGCAAGTGCACGCCAGTGCCGGCGTGAGCACGCGAGGAAGCGCCTGCGGTGGGGTGGGGGGAGCGCGGCCGGGGGTGCGCGTTTGCGGGGGAGGCGCGGCTGGCTGCTGGGGGGAGGGGGGCGGGGGGGACGACGGGCGCGCGCGCGCACGGCGGGGCGTGGGCGGGGGGCGCGTGGCCGGGTGGGCGCGCGTGGGGGGCGCGCGGCGCGGGCGGGGGGCGGGGACACTGCGGCGGCGGCGGCGCGGACACGACCGGCCGCCCCCCGTGGCAGGCGCGGGGCGAGCGGGCGCAGCGCGGAGCTCGGGCCCATGGTGCGCCCGTGTCCGTCGGTCGGGCCGCGCGGGCGGCTCCGCGCGTGGCCCGGCGCTCGCGAGCTCGCCCCCTCGCTGCGGGCCAGGCCCGCCCGCTGCCGCCGCCTCCTCCCCCGGGGCGGCGCGGCGCCGGCGGGCGGCGGCGCGGAGGCCGGACCGGGCGGCGGCCCAGGCGGCGCGGGGGGCGCGGCGGCCAAGGCGGGCGGCGCGGGCGACATGACGGACAACATCCCGCTGCAGCCGGTGCGCCAGAAGAAGCGGATGGACAGCAGGCCCCGCGCCGGGTGAGCGGGGCCCGGGGACGCCGGCCGCCTTTGTCCGCGCGGGCCGGGGCGGCCTGGCCGGGCCTGACAGCTTGGCCGCGCCCGGCGCCATGAGCTCGCGGCCGGCGGGGGAGGAGGGCGGGTCGTCGCGGCTGCAGCTCCGGCCCGGGCCCCCCTGCGCGACCGCGTCCCCCTGGGGCCCGAGCGCGCGGCTGCCTCCGCCCCGGCCCGGCTCTCCTTAGAAGCCCCGGGAAGCCCGGCCCGCCCCAGCGCCGTGCCCCGCGCGCGGAACTGGGACCAGCCATGGCTTTCCACCGTTTTATTGTTTCCTGATTATCCTTGTTGTGATTACGCCTCGGTCCCCAGCAAACCCTGCTCCGCGCCTGGAACAGCCCTCGGGAGCCCGGATGTGCTGGGCTTACTGGGCGGGGGAGACGCGGCCTCCGCCGCAGACCCGCGCCACTGGGGTCCCGCATCAGCGCCTCGGGGTCCCGGCCCCTGGTCGGCCGCCTTTTCCCCTCCCGGCCCCGGGGGGGGGGGGGTCAGAAACCGGCAACCGCAGGAGGCCGGGCGGGGCTCCTCCTGGCCGACCGGAGAACCTCCGGCTCCCCACAGTTTGAGGGAAGGCGTCCCCTGGCCCGGGTGGGGGTTCCACCTGCTGTGGCCTTTCCCGCCCCGGCCGACCCCATGGCCGCCTAGGCGTGGGTTTCCCTCCCGGAGAGCGAGCGGACGGGTTGCCGGTTTCCGCCCAGCCGTCCTGTCTTGCTGAGGTTGTAAGGGACTCTGTGGCATCGCCCGCGACAGTTACCTGGGGGTAAGGGTTGGGGGGGGGGGCTGGTTAAATTGCACATTCTCTGGCCCCTCCCAGGCCCTCCGATCGGAGTTTGGGGGCGGGGGTGGGTGGGAGCTGGAAAGGTGCTTTTTCCCAGGCTGCCCAGGTGAGGCTGACGTCCCCTGAAGGCTGAGCCCGGCAGCTGGGCGGGGCTGCGGCCTTGGACCCGCCCTGCCCCCTAACATCCTGTCGGCTCTGGGCATTTCCTTGTGGCGGCGGCTTACTGCGGAGTCGGTTGCTTCGTGCCGGAGGTGGAGAGGGGAAACCCTTAGGGTTGCTTGCTTCCATCAGGTGTCCATGGAATTAAAAAAAAAAAAAAAAAAAAAAAAAAAGTCATGATGCTAGCTGCCATTTTGTGCGGTCTTTGTCCCTGTCTTCCTTGAATGTTCCGGAGGCCCGGTTGATGTAAGACAGGAGGACCCGAGCGCAGTGAGGTTAAGGACTGCCGGGAAGATGCTGCAAAATGGAGATTGAAGTCAGGATCATTGGGCTCCCAGACAGTGCTCCCTCCCTTCCTTCGGTGTTCTCCCTCGTTATACTCCTGACTACTCAGGGCGCAAGAATGATCCTTGAGCTCTGTGCCTGGATAGCGTATGCGTGCAGTGTCCAGCCTCAGTAAATCATGAATTTGTGTATTCAGTGGACTCGAGTCCTCTAGATGTTCGCGTTTAAAGCGATTATGAGATGATTACAGTGTGCAGGGGCGGTGCCAGGCGACTGGGATACAAAGATGAATTAAATTAAACAAGCCATGTCTGACCCGTGCAGGCCTCCTGACCCTGGCTGTGTGCAGTCGCTCAGGGAGCTTAGCAAACCACTGCCCCTGCCCTGTTTTCGACCTTTGAAATAATCTGGAGTGGGGCCGGGGTATCTATTCTATTTTTTTTTTTTTTTTTAAGCTCCCAGATGATTTTAACATGCTGTCATAGTTGAGAACTCCTGATGCAGTGCATGAGAGGAAAATGTAAAATTCTTTAAAAGTGACAATTAACCATGATAGAAATATGCACTGTTAACGTGGGGGCTGACAGGGAGCGGTGCAGACAGTTAAAAATTTTTCTGTTTGGTATTTGAATGGAAGATCACACCCCCTTTTAGAATTTGCCACTTTGGAACTAATTTATTTCCTAAACAGTGACACAGATTCATATTCAAAGCATGTATCAGGAGAGCCAGGCAATTGTGCATATATATGTTCCTGTGTTTAATTTGCAGTTTTAGGAGTAGCTACCTCAAGGTGGGAAGCTGGGGTTTTGGAAACACTTTTGGAAGCAAAGTGATGGAGAGTCTCCCCGAAATATAATGGGGGCGAGGAGTTAAAGAAAGAAGAGACTAATATAGATGTTTCTTTACCTTCCAAGGGATTACATCCCGATAAACCTATTGTAAGGTGAAAATGCATTTAACTACACCTAACCTGCTCAACATCGTAGCATCGCTTAGCCTGCCTTAAACATACCCAGAACATTTACATTAGCCTACAGTTGGGCAAAATCATGTAGCATAAATAGCCTATTTGATAATAAAGTGTTGATTATCTTATGTAATGTACTGACTACTGGACTGAAAGTGAAAGACGGAGTGGCTGTATGGGTGTGGGATGGTTGTCAGTGTATCAGTATTTACCCTCCTGATTTCCTGGCCGGCTGGGGCTCGTTGCTGGCCAGCATCACAGCAGAGGATTGCACCTCCCGGAAGAGATCACAATTCAAACTACAGTTCATATCAAATGCATATTGATTTTGTACCATTGTAACAGTGAAAAATCTGAAGTGGAACATCAGAAGTCAGGAATTGTATGTGAACGGTCAGGCTCTCTGCTTGGGTACTTGACATAAATAGTCCTGTTTTATTTTTTTTAACTTTTATTTTTTTTAATGTTTATTTTGAGAGACAGAGAAAGGGAGAGCAAGCAGGGGAGGGGCAGAGAGAGAGAGAGAGAGAGAGAGAGAGAGAGAGAATTCCAAGCAGGGTCCCATGCGGGGCTCAAACTCATGAACTGTGAGATTGCGACCCCAGCCGAAATTAAGAGTCCATCGCTCAGCCGACTGAGCCACCCAGGTGCCCCTATTTATTAAAAAAATTTTTTTAGGGGCGCCTGGGTGGCTCAGTCGGTTAAGCGTCCGACTTCAGCTCAGGTCACGATCTTGCGGTCTGTGAGTTCGAGCCCCGCGTCAGGCTCTGGGCTGACAGCTCGGGGCCTGGAGCCTGCTCGGATTCTGTGTCTCCCTCTCTCTCTGCCCCTCCCCCGTTCATGCTCTGTCTCTGTCTCAAAAATAAATAAACGTTAAAAAAAAAAAAAGTGTTAAAAAAAATTTTTTTTAATTCTATTTATTGATAGTGCGAGTGTGTGAGTGGGGGAGGGGCAGAGAGAGGGAGACACAGAATGTGAAGCAGGCTCCAGGCTCTGAGCTGTCAGCACAGAGCCCGATGCAGGCCTTGAACCCACGAACCATGAAATCGTGACCTGAGCCGAAGTCGGACGCTCAACCGACTGAGCCAGCCAGGCGCCCCAAATGGTTGGTGATTTTATGGTTAAACCCCAAAACGGGCACCAAGGTGGCACAGTCAGCTGAGTGTCAGACTCTTGATTTCTGCTCAGGTCAACATCTCAGGATTCAGGAGTTCAAGCCCTGCACCAGGCTCTGTGTGGATGGCAAGGAGCCTGCTTGGGATTCTGTCTCTCCTTTTCTCTACCCCCCACCCCCCCAAAAAAAAAACTTAAAAAAGATAACAAAACCCCAAAACATAGATGCCATGAGCCCCAGGAGACAGTTTAATTAATGCTGGGGTTACTCGGTATGTTTCCAAGACATGCACTTTATTTGCTGAGGGAATCTTGTGGCCCCAGTGCTGTTTTCTCTCAAGAAAGTTACCGCATCCCGATGCTGAGAAAACCCTTGCCGTGGTTAGGAAACGCGGCCTGTGCGGCACATTGCTGGAAGCCATAGTCTGACTTCACGCGCTTTGCTGCCAGCTGAACGTTCCCTTCTTGGTGAAACACCAGAGGTTGGTTGGTAGGAGCGTGGGTCCCAGAGGGGAAGAGCTTGGTTCAAGCTCAGGCTCCATCACAACTCACGTTCGACTTTGGGAAAATTATCTTACCTCTCTGGGTCTCAGTGTTTTCATCTGTAAAGTGGGAGTGACAAGAATTATGGAGACCTCAGAGGGTTGTTTTAGAGATTTAATCCATGTAAAGTTTAGAACAGTAAGCACTTAGTACACCCTAGTATTTGCTGGGGCTGATGGTGATAAACAGGTCTTTGTAGGAGGTTTGCTACCGGGGGCTCTTGAGAATGCTCCTTTGATGGGGGGACATTTAAAAATACTGAGGGCACCTGAGTGGCTCAGTTGGTTGAGCATCCGACTTCGGCTCAGGTCATGATCTCGCAGTCTGTGAGTTCAAGGCCCACGTCGGGCTCTGTGCTGACAGCTCGGAGCCCGGAGCCCGCTTCGGATTCTGTGTCTCCCTTTTCTCTGCCCCTCCCCCACTCATGCTCTGTCTCTCTGTCTCTCTCAAATATAAATAAACATTAAACTTTTAACAAATATTACGGATTTCATGGCTCTGTTCTGATCAAATCTGGGGAAATGATTCTGCATAAACGTCCATCCAGGTATGTAAAGGCTCTGTTGTGCTATGTAGGGCAGGGAGCAGGTGCTGTGGCTAAACTGAGACTTTGCCTTCAGGTTTTGTGACCAGACTGGAGGAGAATGCTTTGATTTTTGATGTGTTTGGACTAGGAAGTTTTAGATGTGAACTGGGTTTGGAAAGAGCTGACTGGGTTCATATTCTACCACTTTTTTTTTAAAAACAACTTTGAGGCATAGTTTACATAGCATAAAATATTTATATAGGAAATGTACGGTTCATCGATTTTTTTCTTAAAGTTGCAGGGTTTGTGCAGCCATCACCACAGTCCAGTTTTCAAACATTTCCATCACCCCAAAGTCCCTCATGCCCATTTACACTCAGTCCCACTGATCTTTCTGTTTCCGTAGGCTTGCATTTTTTGGAAATTTCATATAAATGGAATCATGCAGTATGTTGTCTTTGTGATTGGTTTCTTTCAGCACAACAGTTTTGAAGTTCCTTTTTTATTGCTTAGTTAAATTCGTTTGTCTGGATAGGCCACTTTTTGTTTATTTACCGAGATGGACATTTGAGTTATTTCCAGTTTTTGCATATTATAAACAATACTGCGGTGAATATAAACGTGTCTGTGTGGACCTATGCTTTCATTCCCCCGGTCTATCCTGAGATTGATTGGTTGATTGATTCTTGTTTTTTAAGTTTATTTATTTGAGAGAGTGAGAGAGATAGAGAGTGGGGGGGGGGGGGTGGGAGAGAGAGAGAGAGAGAGAGAGAGAGAGAGAGAGAATATGAATGAATCCCAAGCAGGCTCCAAACTGTTAGCCTTACATGGGGATCGATGCCATGAACTGTGAGATCATGACCTGGGCTAAAATCAAGAGTCAGACGCTTAACCGACTGAGCTACCCAGGCACCCTTATTTATTTACTTACTTGTATTTTTAAAACTGTATTTTAAAACTGTATTCAAAAACTGCCAACTTTTTCCCAAAGCAATTCTGTTTTAGAATTTGGTATAGTTTTTTTTTTTTCTTTTCAAATTTTTTATTTAAATTCTAGTTAGCATACAGTGCAATATTGCTTTCAGGAATAGAGTAGAATTCAGTGATTGATCACTTACGTACAATACCGAGTGCTCATCATAAGTGCCCTCCTTAAGACCCATCACCCATCTAGCCCATCCCCCACCCACCTTCCTCCACCAACCTCGGTTTGTTCTCTGTCTTTGAGAGTCTCTTGGGTGGCTCAGTCAGTTAAGCATCTGACCCTCAGCTCAGGTCTTGATCTCAGGGTCATGAGTTCAAGCCCCATGTTGGGCTCTGTGCTAGGGATGGGGCCTACTTAAAAAAGAAGAGTCTCTTATGCTTTGTTTCCCTCTCTTTTTTTTCCTTCCCGTGTGCTCATCTGTTTTGTTTCTTAAATTCCACAGGAGTGAAATCATATGGTATTTGTCTTTATCCGACTGACTTAATTTGCTTAGCATAATACACTCTAGCTCCATCCATGTCATTGCAAATGGCAAGATTTCATTCTTTTTGGTGGCTAATATTCCATTGTATATATGGATATATATACACCACATCTTCTTTATCCATTCATCAGTTGGTGGACAGTTGGCCCTTCTCCATAGTTTGGCTATGGTACCCTGAGACACAGGTTGTCGGTGTTTCCTATATCCTCTGTGAGAGTCGAGTTCTCCTGCCCATCTTTGACCATTAAACGTTGCAGTTGCTCAAGATTTGGTCTTGGACCTCCTTGCCTTTAGAAGTTGGGTTGAGCTCAGTATCTCCTCCTAGGCTCCCTCTTGACATAGGACCTTTGCACCTCCTGTTCTCTGCCTGGAATGTCCCCTCCTCTCTTCATCTAGTCAAAGCTCAGTCTTCCATTACGCGTTACTGGACGTCCTCAGGGGAGCCTTCCCTGATGTTCCTGACTAGAGATCAGATCCCACTTGGAGCGTCTGAGCACTGGCTCCTTTTCTTTCTCTTACAGTTGCCGTGTGACATGTACTCATGTGATCATTCAGCTGGGAACCCCCTGGGCCCCAGTTGGGGGCAACTTAATCACCATTACCCAGAGCCTGGCACAGAGTAGGTGCCCAATGAATCCTTTCTGAGAGAAGGGAATGCCTGAAGCTGATCTCCAATTTATGCTGTCCTGGGGGCGAGGAGAGGATGCCTTTTCTAGAAGGTCCAGGCAGGGAGAGGTCTATTGGACATTCCCAGATGGCCGCCTACTCATTCTTCTGATCTTCGTGGCTCAGAGATCTTCACTTGGTGGCACCAAGTCTTCAGCACGTGATTTGAGCGCGAGGGTGGGGAGTTTGGGGTGTGAGTAGCAGAAGGGAGCCGCAGGCAAAGAGAAGGCCTCCTGGGGCCCCTCTGACTTGGTGTCGTTCCCTCCACTGAAGGGCGGCAGCTTAGGAGGTGCTCGGGCTTGGGAGGCGAGGTAGTTCTCATCTTTACACACAAGGCGCATGATCGTGTGAAGAGTTTTTTTGGTGGATGATTTATGGGAAAACCCTGATATGCTATTAATGCAAGAAGTCAAGCATTTAATGGAAAAGAATAAAAACATAGGAAATCTGGATTGTTCAGAGGTTATGGCATGTAGGGTGTGGTGGGCAGAATAGTGGCCCCCCGGGACCTGTGAGTGTGTGACCTTTCATGGCAAAAGGAGCTTTGCCATTGGGATTCAGTTAATGATTTCGAGATGGGGAGACTGTCCTGGATTAGCCAGGTGGCCCCGGTGTCATCATCACAAGAGTCCTTGAAAGAGAGGAGACTGAATCTGAGAGATGGCAAGGGGCGCCACTGCTGGCTTGGAGGGGGAGAAAGCGGCATGCAGGGGGCATCCAGAAACCGAAAATATCCAGAGAAACAGCCTCCAGGGGGAACGTGGCCCTGCCGACGTCTTGATTGGAGGCCCGTGGGACCTGCTATGGACGCCTGAAGTGCACGATCATGAATTTGTGGTGACCGCTTACAGCAGCAAGCAGTGACCAGTGCAGACAGGTGCACCCCATAAGGCTGAGGGACACATGCCTGCCCTGGCTTCGTGTCCCAGGGAGGCTGTGGGGGGCGGGGAGGGGACAGGGGCCACCTGCCTGCTGGGCGTGGGGGAGGCATCTTGGGGGCTCAGGCTTACGTTTTGCTTGAGGACGCAGGATGTAAGTGGACACGTTGTGCGGCCCATTCCCTGACCACTGAGGAGGAGCCCAGACTTAGGGTCTGCGGTGTCTTGGGTCTGGACTCAGGTTTTCTTGCTCCTGCTGAACGGTGGCCCTTTGATGTTGGTATTTTTTTTTTTAATGTTTTATTTATTTTTGAGACAGAGAGAGACAGAGCATGAGCAGGGGAGGGGCAGAGAGAGAGGGAGACACAGAATCCGAGCAGGCTCCAGACCCCGAGCTGTCAGCACAGAGCCCGACTTGGGGCTCGAACTCACGAACCGCAAGATCACGACCTGATCTGAAGTCGGATGCTCAACCCACTGAGCCACCCAGGTGCCCCTGATGTTGGTATTTTTTGTTTGTTTTTCTGATACGGAAACTGAGGCTCAGAAAAGTGAAGCAATTAATCCAGGGCAAGAACGAGTGGCAGAAACTAACAAGAAGTCGGGTGGGCTTGCCGCCAGCCTAGGAGAACTTGGGAGGGTTTCCCAGAGCAGCGAGACAGGTGGCTGCAGGTGTTGGTCGGGTTAGCTCTGCCCCCTCGATGCGGTTTTCCTCAGTTATTTTTCCCTCTAGTAACACTGAATGATTTTTGTTTTTGTTTTTTGTTTTTTGCCACTGGCTGAGAATTGGGGAGAAATTAGAGAGAAATGTATATCACATTTTGAAAACTGCCAGAAGAATAAAGATAATATTGTGGGCTGTACTTTAAATATTTTTTTATTTTTTACCTTTTCAATGTTTATTCGTTTTTGAGAAAGAGAATGCGAGCGGGGGGAGGGGCAGAGAGAGGGGGACAGAGGGTCTGAAGCATGATCGGAGCTGACAGCACAGAGCCCGATGTGGGGCTTGAACTCACGAACCGTGAGATCATGACCTGAGCCAGAAGTTGGACGCTCAACTGACTGAGCGTCAGTCAGGCACCCCTGTAGACGGACAGGCTGCTGGCCTTGTCGATTTGCAGTTAAGAGTTTGGATTCCAGGGTCACGCAGACCAGTTTTGCCATTTTATTGCTTGTATTATTCTGGGCGACTGTCTTCTCCCCTCTGTGCTTCAGCTTCCTGTTTTGTAAGTTGGGGACCCAGGAAGGGCGCCTGGATGATGAGGCATCGTGCGCACAGAGTAGCGTCATGAGAGCTGGTGAGCGTCAGAAAGTGTTCTTCTCCCAGAGCCTCATGGGGACTCTTGTACTGGCTGACATCACCTCCTCTTCCTTCTGGGTCTTGGTAGAAGGTCTTCTTGAGTGAGAACTCCAGCTGGAAAATGCCCGCAGGCCAGAGACTGGCCGTCACTGGAAGCCATCTCAGACCTCGCATTACTTAGCCTAATGACAGGGCTGTGGCTGGCCGAGTGCGTCTTTGCAGCGGTCCTCGGCATCGTGCCAGGACCAGATCCGTCAGTAACGTGGGTTTTTCACTGTTTATGTGAATGAAAACAATCAATGCCAATGTAGGGAGTTCTTGTTTTTTTTTTTTTTTCTTAATTTTTTAAACGTTTATTCATTTTTGAGAGACGGAGACAGAGCGTGAGTGGTGGAGGGGCAGAGAGAGAGGGAGGGAGACACGGAATCCGAAGCAGGCTCCAGGCTCCGAGCTGTCAGCACAGAGCCCGACGCAGGGCTCGAACCCATGAAATGCGACATCATGACCTGAGCCGAAGTCGGATGCTTAGCCGCCTTAGCCATCCAGGTGCCCCAGGAGGTCTTCTTATAGATACATTCACTCAGCTGGAAGGTCTGAAGCTGCCCCTTCTAATTTGCGGGGTTCCAGTGCCCTTTCTCTTTTGACATAATGGAGGGGGTATTAGGTTTATAGCTTAGTTGATTCTTGTTATTCACGGTGATTGTGTTTCAGAAAGCCATTCAGGGTTTCTGCCAACCCCGAATTAGCGGGTACCAAATCATTGCTCCTAGGGGAGGTACAGGGTCAGTCTCCTGCAAGCCTCTGGTCACGGTTTACCTTGTGGTAAAGGGATATTTTGGTTTCCAGCCACTATTTAACGTGCATTGTTGATTCATTAACGTTGAACTCCTGACCAACAGCACTGCAGCTCACAAGCTTCCTGTCGTCAGGGGACTGGACAGCAGGCCAGCCTTATGCTTGGGGGCCGTAGTGATGTCATGAACAAAAGGCTCCAGTACAGAAAGGAAAGCACTAAATAGACCGTGAACAGGACACGTGCTTACAGTAGGAGAGCTGAGACAGGGAGGCAGCGGCGTTGCCTTGTTTGACCTCAGCTGGGCAAGCCGCGTGAGGCGATACAGGTGTTTCTACCACTCTGCACCTGTCCGTGAGTGACCACAGCGATGCTGGGAGTATTGACTTTGAGGTTATAACTTTCAGGCAGTAGGTGAATTTGCAAATACAGAAAGCACACATAACGAGGATCGAATGTATGTAGGCGCGTGTACGTGTTCAGGGTCCTTCTGACACGGCGGAGGTGGTGTTAGGTACACAGCGTATGGGGGTGTGTCGGGGGCAGGATGAGGACGAGGCTGTGCTGATCGGTGACATCGCAGACCCCTGCCCCTCCCCTCTCCATGGCGGATTGGAGAGTTGCGTAAACAGCCCTTGGCCCCCTTGGATGCGAACGGTCGGAACAAGCCTTGGCAGCGGCCCATTGGAAAGCGCCCTCTGTGTCCTCCGCCAGCCAGCCCAGCTGCCCTAGTGCCATCCACTTCCTGTTACGGAGTCCCTGCCTGGGACCAGGTCAGGTGCCACCACAGGCAGTAACCCCAGGGGATGTGGAATCACGTACCCAGGCACGGATGCTGAAGGGTACGGGTGGATACCGGAGCCATGCTTTGGGCTGGGGTGGGGTGGGGTGGGGGTGGGGTGGGGTGGGGCTTTCCTGAGACAGGCCAGCGACTGGAGGCCCTGCATGCCAGTCCCGAGGAAAGAGCACGGCCGTTTGACCTTGACCTAAGGCACCCATGCAACAAGTTGGAAGGGGGAGGTGAGGCACCGACCCATCTGTCGTTGGACTTGGGGTGGTTACTCCTCAGGATAGAACTTTCTTTTAGGATCGTTACCCAGATGCAAACGATGAAGGTTCTGAATTCGCTCTGGCCGTATTTTGGGGCCACCTTTGGGAATGGACATGGCGTGTTGTCTCCAGCTTCACTTATGACAGCGAGTGGAATTTGGTTTAGCTTCCAAAGAAAAAGACTATTGGTCATGTTCTTATCGAGGCCTCTTACCTACAGAACTAGAACAGTGCTGATTTCTTAATGCTAATGTCTGTTTTCTTTCATCTGTGTGACTTGGAAAGATTGATGGAGAAACATCGCCAAAGATCACTTTGGGTGGCTCGTGGCCAGAGACTGAAAGGCTAGCAATTATTTCCATGGTTCTTTCTCTTTGGGCCAAGTGATACTTGCTTTGTTTTTGCAGTCGGGATAGGGAGTTTCCTTTTGGAGTACGTTTACAAGAAAAAAGCAGAGAATTGGCTTTAAGAAAAGTATGAACTCAAAGTTCATGAGGTTTGTAGATGCGCCCCCCTCCCAGCCACGTCTGACCTTTAGGAATTGGCCGCCTGTGCTAAAATCTTGCTTTTAGTCTAAAAATATAATATCGCTGTAAGGGGGAGGAGGGATAATCTGATTTTGTTAAGAGATTGAGCTTTTTTTTTTTTTTTTTTTTGCCATGTTACCTGTGAAAAACATGATTTCTTTCTTTAAAAACGTGATTTTTAAACAGCGGTTACTTTACCACCTCGATTGGGGATCCCGTTGTTGCTTCTCTCATTGTATAAACAGTTTGAGGGGATTATGGGAGAGGCAGGTGGAAGGGGTCCTGGGGAAGGAGAGGCTCCCTGTGGGAAGTGGAAGGGTGGCCGGATGCTGTTGTCACCACAGCGAGATCTCTGTGGCATTTGCTGAAAGCCAGGAGGGGGAGGCTGCTGGCTGGCCTCCCTGAGGAAGGAGCAGTGTGGACGGGGATCGCGCCGTCCCCATACGACAGGGCCCGGCAGGGTCTCCGCCCCCCTCCGCCGGGCCATCTGCTGTGACACAGGGTGAAGTCAGACCTGGCCAGGTTGGACCTCAGGGGTTCTCAGCTCAGCACTACTGACGGTTGGGGTTGGCTAATTCTCTGCTGTGGGGGCTGTCCTGCTCCTCGTAAGAGTGTGACAGCAGTCCTGGCCTCGCCCACTGGATGCCCGCAGCACCATCCACCCGGTTGTGACAACTGAAGATGTCTCCAGACGTTACCAAGTGTCCCTGTGTGCTGCGGGGGGCGGGATGTGAGTGGGCAGAACCACACCTGTTAAGAGCCACTGGACTAATGGAATGAATATTCCCTGTGCATGGCCAGGTCCCTATTGTCCTTCAAAGGCTGCCTCCTTCTCTCTCTCTCTCTCTCTCTCAAGAAAAACCTGTTAGGCAAGAAGTTCATGTTTGGACTGTCCTACTTCACTAGGAGTTCAGCTTTCTGATAGTGACTATGAGGCCTTGAGCTGTCGGAAGACACTTTTTGGGAAGTGTTAGGGGCTGCGGTGCATCCCTTCACACAGTCCTATGCTGAGCCCTTAACCCCCAGTACCTCAGATCGTGACCCCTCTGTTTGGAGATGGAGCCTTTAAAAAGACATCATTAAGTTAAAGCGAGAGGCCTTTAGGGTGGGCCCTATTGCGGTATGACTGGGTCCTTATGAGAAGCGGAGATCAGGACGCACAGAGAGAGGCCAGGGGGTGAGAGGAAGAGACCACTCGAGGACACGGGAGCAGGGCGGCCGTCGTCAAGCCGCGGGGAGAGGCCCCAGAAGAAACCAGACCTGCCCACACCTTGACCTTGGACTTGTAGCCTCCAGAACCGTGAGGAAATAAATTTCTGTTTAAGCCACCCGGCCTGTGGTATTTTGTGATGGCCGCCCAAGCAAATTCATACAGGAAGCACCTCATTTATGGCCATTTTGGCAATCGTCGTGTCTCTTGCTGTTAGTAATAAGCCTTCGTTCTAAATTGATGATGAGTTCGTGAGGAATTTCCTTTAGAGAGTCCAGTCTCAAGAGCTCCGTATAAGCACACTGCAAAGTCATGTGGACCTGAGCTGACCTCCCCCCGCCCCCCTGCCTCTTCCTTTTGCTTAAAAGAGTTCCCAGGAGCCTGTCACACACCCATGTTGTGCTTTGTGTGGTTTGTTGTTAGCTCATGTTGTGTAGATTGTGCGAGATTAATTTGATGAGAGTTATAATAGTTGCTCACCACTACTCCGTGCCTATCAGGTGCCCAGCACTGTTCTAGAGTTGTAAGTGGATCATCCTCTTTCTCCCGACAACCCTACTTTACAGATGGGGAGACTGAGGAACGACAACCCTACTTTACAGATGGGGAGACTGAGGAACGGAGGGGTTTTTTCCTTTGAGAATGATACCGGCTTAGAATGACAAAGACTTCCTTTCTGTGTTTTTAAAAGGCTCATTTTAATTTGAACGTAGGCAGCAAATTGCAGCTTGTGACCCGTCTTGATGACTTCTACTCTTTGACTTTTTCTGTAATATCTATTCAGAGCAGGTGATTATCGTTGAGGGGGAAAGGATTGAAGGTTTGTGAGACTTCAGTAATTTGGAGATGAGCGTGTGTGAATTCCACTGTTACTTGTGAAGACTGGTTGCAGAAATGATGTGACAGAGAGGAAAATTCTAGAAACTTCAAATTACCCCAATAGCTATGAATTCTTGAGAAACATAGCATCTGTTTCCAGAGTTACATGTTGATTCTTATTTTGTTTTTCTTTTTAATGTTTATTTATTTATTTGGGCGGGGGAAGGGGCAGAGGGAGATCGAGAATCCCAAGCAGGCTGGTAGCCCTGGGTATTGTCAGTGCAGAGTCCGACGTGGGGCTCGATCCCATGAACTGGGAGATCGTGACCTGAGCCGGAATCAAGAGTCGGGACGCCCAACCGATGGAGCCCCCCAGGCGCCCCTCTTATTTTCTTTCTTGCCCTCTCTGTATGAGACATGTTCATGCTAATGGGGGGGAGAGTGCAGAATGTCCATTTCTAAAATATCTACACTCACCCCGCAAAAGGAAATAATCCGATTCTGAATGCTTTTTAAAGCTTTTATATAGTCAGTCCCCATAAAAGTGCAACTGTAAAATGGGAGAACTCCCTCCTCCCCGCCACTATACTCCCTCTCGTTCTTCTCCCCGAACTAGAGGCACCTGGGGCTCTCATACAAGGAATGACACCCTCGTGTCCTGATAAATCACACAACCAGGTAGTAAACACGTAAGATGGCTCGTACTACCTGGCAGGGTTCTTTCCCCCGTAAATAAGCTGATTATGCATACTACATGCATAAAAATTATGCATAAATATGCATACATACATGCACATTAACACACAGAAAAGTGTGCAAATCATGCACAGCTCTGTAAATTTTCATAAAGTGAACACCCTCCTGTAGCCAGCCGGAGAACAGGCTATCGCCACGGGAGCCCTCTCATGCTGCCTCCTCCCGCACCTTACCCTGTGTCCTGACTTCGTCGTGTAGGGATGGGTTTTCCCTGGCTTTGAACTTTCTGTAGGTGCAGTCATGTGGCACATGCCCCCTCGTGCCTGGTTTCTCCTGCCCCATGCTCCATCATTCAACCACGTTGCACGCGTATTGTAATTTGTTCATCCCTGTTGCTGTGTATGTAGTCATTTGTGTGACTGTATCATGATCTCTCTATCCACCTCTTCTTAAAAAAAAAAAATTATATTTATTTTTTGAGAGGGAGAGGGAATGCAAGTGGGGCGGGGGCAGAGAGAGAGGGGACAGAGGATCCAAAGCGGGCTCCGTGCTGACAGCAGCGAGCCCAGTGTGGGGCTCGAGCCCTGGAACCACGAGATCATGACCTGAGCCAAAGTCGGGAGGCTCAACAGACTGAGCCACCCCGGCACCCGCTTCATCTCTTGATGACGTTTGGGTCATTTCCAGTTTTGCCTGTCGGGAATAGTGCTCAAACATATCTGTTGGTACATGTATTATGTGGCTTTGCTGGGCCCTAGGGTATATTTGCGTGTAGTTTTCCAAAGTGTTTGTATTAATTTGGGCCTCTCCGGCCGGGAGAGTTCTGGGCGCTGGCACTGGTCTTGTCTGTCTCCTTCCTTTCAGCCATCCTCGTGAGGGTAGTGCTGTCGCAAGAAGTGTGTCTTCTATGGTTCATCTGAGACAGGCTGCCTTTTCTCGATCCGAGGGTAAGCTGTGAACTTAGAGGTTAGCCAAGCCACGGTAACCCTGAGCCTAAACTTGGCCAAAATGGTCCCCTCATGGTGGCTTTCCTCTCTGACCAAACACCTTCTTAAGTAGTTTTACATTACAAGAGAAGGGTAAAAAATATATAAAATTTATTTTCTTTTAATTGTAAAATGAGCGCATGTGTATTAAGAACAATTACAGGGGCGCCTGGGTGGCTCAGTCGGTTGAGCGGCCGACTTCGGCTCAGGTCATGATCTCACGGTCCGTGAGTTCGAGCCCCGCGTCGGGCTCTGTGCTGACGGCTCAGAGCCTGGAGCCTGCTTCCGATTCTGCGTCTCCCTCTCTCTCTGACCCTCCCCCGTTCATGCTCTGTTTCTCTCTGTCTCAAAAATAAAATAAACGTTAAAAAAAAAAATTTAAAAAAGAACAATTACAGAGCAGAGAGGAGTAGAACACGGGTGTTGGCTTTCCCTTCAAAGACAACTGCCCATAACACCAACACGACTAAGATGTGCTGTTTTCTCCCTGCCTTGTTTCTGTGTGTACAATGTTCTACGAATTATAACCCATGTTTTTGCTTCCTACTGTTTTTTCTGTCTCATGAGGTACTTTGTAAGTTACCTTTTTAATGGCAACATACTATTTCTTTGAGTAGCTGTGGCTAATTTGCTTTAACCAGTGCCCTTTATTTTCACAAGTTGTTTCTTATTTTAGTTTGACTTTTTTAAAATACATTTTTAAAATTTTGGGGGGGGGGGCGGGAAGAAAGAGAATCTTAAGCAGCCTCCAAACTCAGCACAGAGCCAGAGGCAGGGCTGGATCCCATGACCCTGGGATCATGACCTGAGCTGAAATCAACAGTCAGACACTCCACCCACTGAACCACCCAGGCTCCCCTGGTGTTACTTTTTAAATGTTTTCATTCTGAATGCTGGCCCTTGAACCAGAGGCTCCCCAAAGACACATAAAGGGAAAGCTGAGGGAGGCACAGACCCCTGGGCTTGAGAAGTGACTTGTCTGGGTCGGGATGAGCTCAGTCTGCAAGGTGACTCTCAAAACAGCAGTGCTTACTGCCCGGGAGAAAAACCGGAAACTCAGCAGTGAGTTTTGTACATTTCAGAGGATTGCTGTTTGTTCACCGCATATTTGCGAGCAGCTACTCTGCCCCAGGCACAGTTTCTGTTGTTGTTGTTCTTTTAATGTTTATTTATTTATTTGAGAGAGAGAGAAGCAGAGAGAGAGGGAGACAGAGAATCCCAAGTGGACTCTCACTGCAAAGCCCAGTGCAGGCCTCGAACTCATGAACCAAGAGATCATGACCTGAGCTGAAATCAAGAGCTGGACCCTTAACGACTGAGCCACCCAGGTGCCCCTTAAAATAAATCAACTGAAAGAAAGAAAGAAAGAAAGAAAGAAAAAGAAAGAAAGAAAAAGAAAGAGAAGGAAGGAAGGAAGGAAAGAACAGAACATTTTAATAGGCTAGACTCTCCAGGTCACTGGGTTAAATGGAACATATGACCACATGTCCAGGGGCTGTAACTATGTTTGACTAAGGGGTCTTCTGGAAGGGCTCTGCCATTTTGTGTTTTGTGCCCTGTGAGAGTCAGAGTTGCCCTGTGTTCCAGGGTCGGGATACGGGTGATGGGCTTCTTCACCCACCACCGTTTTCATTTTGCCTTTTGTCCAGTGGGTGCCAGTGAGATTGGGAAGGTTTAAAAAAAGAAAGACAGGAGCTCGCGGCTTGCTCAGTTGGTTAAGTGTCTGGCTCTTGATTTCAGCTCAGGTCACGATCTCACGGGTCATGGGTTTGGGCCCCACTTCCCTCTGTGCTGACAGCGTGAAGCCTGCATGGGATTCTTTCTCTGTCCCTCTCTCTGCACCTCCTTCACTCGTGTGTGCATGCACACTCTTCCAAAAAAAAAAAAAAAGTGTCAAAAACCTTGAAAAAGTAATGACAAAATGAAACCACAGATTTACTATTTATGTTTCTTGATGTGTGGGACGGGTGGGGGGCAGAAGCAGCCCCTGAGTGGTTGAGACGCTCCTTACACGCCAAGCCTCCGTTTGCTACCTTTGGGAGCACCGGGCACATATTTGTTGAACACGAGAAACTCTTCTCCGGGCAAAGCTGTGCGGAGACCCCGGGGCCAAGGGCAGGGACGTCTGGCTTCCCTGCAAAGAGCGGAGGTGTGCGGCACAGGCCTCTGGGGGCCCGGGCTGGCATCCCCCTGCCGCAGTAACGGAAAAGGCGTGGCCGCGCGCGCCACCGGGCGAGTGCCCTTCCCCACCTGGGCCGTCACTGTGCCCGACCCTCCGCCGCTCCGCCACCTGCGGCCAGAGGCGACCTCCGGGTAGGGGGCCGGAGTGGTGCGCTCCGGCGGTTCGCGAGCCCGCGCCCCTGGTGGCCTCCCCCTGGCCTTCCCGGGGCTGCGGCCGCGCCAGAGCCACGCCCCAGGCGCGGCCGTGCCGTGGCTGCTCACGTCCCCACGGGAGCCGGGGCGGGGCCGGGAACCAGAGTCCGGGAAGGAAAGGGGCCCCGGCCGAGGCGACAGCGGCCCGCGGGTTGGTTGCGCGGCATCCTGAGGGGTTGCGAGCGCGGATTCGAGCCGGGCTGTCCCGGTGCGGGTTCGGGCTCCCTCCCTGGTCCCATGGCCTTGGGCAAGTGAGTTCCCCTCCCGAAAGCGAGCGTGTGGGTAGGGCCGCGCGGTTGTGAGGGGCGGGGAGGGAGCCTGCATCCTGAAGGTCGAGACCCCCCCCCCCCCCCCCCCCAGCGCCTGGCTGGTGGAAGGACGAGG
This sequence comes from Panthera tigris, assembly GCF_018350195.1. Taxonomy (NCBI): domain Eukaryota; kingdom Metazoa; phylum Chordata; class Mammalia; order Carnivora; family Felidae; genus Panthera; species Panthera tigris. Next base: position 10,298,975 of record NC_056662.1, read on the forward strand.
GGCGGGGCAGTGGCGGCCGCGGCGGAGGCTGAGCGAGCTTGGAGGGAGGAGCCAGGCGGCCGGGCCGGGCGTGGGGACCCTCGATGCGTGCTCCTGCTGTGTCCCCGTCACGGGGCTCCTCCCCAGGGCGCTGTCGTCCCCGCTCCGCCCCCCCCCCCCCCCCACTCCCCGTTCAGAGGCGGCGCTCAGATCCTACTGTGGGGCGAGATCCCCGGACGCCGGGGGCCAGAGTGCTGGCTCGGAGGGCAGCTGCACCGGCGGCTGGGCCTGTCCTCATGGGCTGCAGGGCTCGGGGCTGCGTTTCCTCCTCTCCCGCCCGGAGCCACCCTGGCGAGGCTCGAGGGACCGGTACTGCGGGCTGTGCTGGGGCACCAGCCCCGTGTTAGAACCTGCGAGCAAATAGCCCGACAAAGCGCAGACGCAGGAGGTTAAGAGGGAAGGTCTCTGGGTGCTGAGGCCCAGGGGCCACCCCTCCCTGCATCCACGCGGAGGCCCTGAGCGCCTTCTGTGTACCAGGTCTGGGGTGTGAGAGGAGCACTGTCACCAGGGCTCTGGTGTCCGACCCCCGGGCTGCGGCCCAGATCCGAAGCTGCAGACGGAGAGCTGCGTGCTGCGTGGGCCGCAGGGTGGGGTTTTTTGTACTGTTTGCAAATTAACTTCACCGTTTAAAAGGTACAGAAGTGTGTCCATTGCTGACTCAGTCTCCCTCCACCTCCCGCCGCCACTTTAGCCACCCTGTACCCCTCCTGAGGCACCCACTGTCCAATTTCTTCTGTGTCCTTCTAGAGAATTTTTAACCATTTCCCCCAAAAAAGGCCCATGTGTTTTACATTTATCTATTTACACACACACACAGAGTTTTACCTTCTTTATGCAGCTGCTCACGTATGTTGCACAGTACGATGTATTTCTTTTACTTAACAGTACACACTGGGCCTGTTCCGTAGCAGGTGCATAAAAAGCTTTTTCCTTCCCTTTTTAAAGAAATGGCTCTAAAGGATTTCATTGAGCAGACTTACCACGCTTTTTTTTTTTAACCAATCTATCACTGATGGACGTCTAGGTTATTTCTAATGGTTTGTTATTGCTAGAGCGTCATGGTGAATGGCGTTGAACATAAGGCTTTGTGGCCATGGTAGGACGTCTGGAATATCTCAAAGGGGAATCACTGAATCAAAGAGGATGTAAATTTGTAATTTTGAGAGCTGTTGCTAGGTTACCCTCCCTCAAGGTTCTACTGATTTGGACCCCCCCCCCCCCCCCCAGCAGTAGAAGTGTCCGTTTGCTCATCCTGACCAACACAGGTGTTATTAAGCTTTTTGATTTTGGTTATCATGCTAAGTAAAAACTGATACCTCTGTGTGGTTTTAGTTTTGCATAATATTTAAACATTGCATCAGTTACCAACATTTAAAAACCGAGGGTTTGGGCTTCAAAATCTGTGCTTTTTGTCTTTGTCGCGAAGAATCTTACGGTCTGTCGTGTTAGGCTTGTGTGAGGGTGTATCTTGGTCAAGGTAGGATGGCCGCTCCTTCCCACACCTCTGGGCTCTGCAGTGTGCCCTGTCCCACTGGACCCTGTGTTTATTTTTCTTCATTTATTACTGTATGTTGCTCGCTGGGCGTCTGTAGGTTTGAGTTTTCCAGGCAGGTGAAGCGTAAGGGAGAACAGAGCTGCTTTCTCTTCTCTCTGTGAAGAGCGGGGAGTTGGGTTTCGAAGGACACGTGGAAGGGGGAGAACGGGTTGCCCAAGGACATCTGATGTGAATGAGTCTTGCAGAGGGGTTGGAAGTTGGAGAGGAGTACAGCAGAGTCCTGAGCTCACTTGCTCTGGCTGTAGTCAGTGGCTTGATAACCGAGGACCTGGGATGAAACGTGACAGGCTTGGGCTTGAGTCCACAATGATTGACTCATGGTGGGGGCAGGATGCAGCATGAGTCACACTTTTGCGAGAGGTGTCCTGCACTCCTGAGCAGGAGGGCACCGGCAGGGAAAGACTTCCAGGGTCGGAGAACTAGGGACGGCGACAGACGCCCCCACCCGTGACTGCCCCCTTCTTCCAAGAGAGCCGGAGTCAACAGTCTGGTGTGTGTGTGCATTTGTTTCTCAGTACTATTTCCCCATTATATATTATTATGCTATTTTGATCACAGTACGGCATAATAAATTGCATCTCTTTTGCTGTAGGTTTTTTTCCCTCCCCCTTCATCACTTGGGTCTTCCCCGGTCAGTGTGTGCGTCAGCCTCACTCTTTGATTGTTGTAGGTCCGTCGCACGGTGGTTCCTCTCTGATGGGCATTTGTTCATCTCCAGGGTTTTGCTGTCTTGCGGCCGTGAGCATCCTTGTGTCTTTCCTGATGTTCACCCATACTAGACCCCCTATATGATACACCCCTCCAGGTGGGCTTGCTAGACCAGAGGATCTGTTTCTGTTTAGAGAGAAATTGCCACGTTGACTTGGCCTTTTCCTTTGATACGACCCAATTTTTCCTCCAGCCAGTTTTCCTTCCTTTGATACGGCCATTGCTATGGTCAGAGATACATTCAGGCTTCAGTGAACTAGCTTCCTTTTATGCATTCTTTCTGATTTAAGATTTTATTTTTAGTTTTAGTTTTTAAAGATTTAATTTATTTAAAAATGTTTAACATTTATTTATTTTTGAGAGAGAGAGAGAGAGAGAGAGAGAGTGCGTGAGCTTGAGCGGGGGAGGGACAGAGAGCGAGGCAGACACAGAATCCGAAGCAGGCTCCAGGCTCCCAGCTGTCGGCACAGGACCCGGTGTGGGGCTTGAACCCACAAGCTGTGAGATCATGACCTGAGCCGAAGTCGGATGCTCAACCGACTGAGCCACCCAGGCGCCCCAAGATTTTATTTTTTTTTTTAAGTAATCTCTACACCCAACATGGGGCTCAGACTCACCACACCGGATCAAGAGTCACATGCTTTACCAACTGAGCCAGCCAGGTATCCCTGACTTCAGAGTTGATATTACCCTAGTTTAAAAAAAAAAAAAAAGCCTCCTAGATGTTTTTAGAACACAGAGCAAAAATTTCCCTCGTACCTTCCTTTCCATGCCTTCTAGCACCCACTCCCCAGGCATCTGTGCTTATTAACAGCTTGAGTTCCATTCTTCCAGTCCTGTTGTCCAGCATGCTATACACAGACCTATGTGGCTGTTTAAATTAATTAATGGAATAAACTGTAAATGTCACATTTTGAGCGCTCAACAGCCACATGTGGCTCGAGGGAACATTTCCCCCATTGCAGAAATGTACCAGGCAGTGCTGCTCCAGGCCAGGGTTCTCAGACTCAAGGCTATTGGCATTTGGGGCTGGGCGGTCCTCTGTGTGGGGCTGTCCTGTGCATCGTACCCGCTAGATGCCAGGAGTACCTCCCTGCACCTGCAGTTGTGACCAAACAGGTCTCCAGACATGGCCACGTGTCCCCCGGGCACGGGCAAATCCCCACCCCTCCCACCTTGTGGAGAACCATCGCTGTAGACTTTTTTCCATACGGCTTTTATTTATTTATCTATTTTTAATATAATTATTGTCAAGTTAGCCAACTCCGTATTGCTTTTAATCTTCTTTACATTCTTTTTTAAAAATCTTTTTAAAAATTTTATATAATTTTGAAAGAGAGAGAGAGAGACAGAGCGAGACAGCGTGAATGGGGGAGGGGCAGAGAGAGAGGGAGACACAGAATCCGAAACAGGCTCCAGGCTCTGAGCTGTCAGCACAGAGCCGGACGCGGGGCTCGAACCCACTAACTTGCAACATCGTGACCTGAGCTGAAGTCGGACGCCCAACTAACTGAGCCACCCAGGTGCCCCTTTCTTTACATTCTTCCTGGGTCTTCCTGGTGTCAACACAGAGACTACAACTTCCCAGACTCTGGCTTTAGGAAAGTTCAGCAACACCGTGCAGGCAATTCAGCAAATATTTACTGAGTGCCCACGGATTGCGGTTACACCCAGAGCTGAGATGTTCATTTCTTCGGGTGGCAGCTCCTTGTTACAGTAGTTACTTTTCCAGAAACATTGTTCCCTTGGCGCTTCCCTCTGTGATCTTTGCTTTTCCCTTGCCTTTTGGCCAGATTGTGTGAAACCACCTGACGTCTGGTCAGCGGGCTGTCCTCCAGCAAGACCTTCGTCTGTTTTAGTCAGATCGTAAGAAAAATTTACTTTAGGTTTCCTTTGTTTAAATGGTCTAAGCTAAAAGCAGTGTGAACTAAACTATTTGTAGCCTTACATCTTAACCTAGTTGAATAGCTGTTGCTGTCAATAGGTGAAAACATTGTTTCACGTTTTCTTTTCTTTTCTTTCTTTCTTTTTTTAATCTGGAAAGGTAACTTAAGAGAAATAATACATATGTACCGTTAATGGAATGCCTGTCATGTGCTGGGTATTGTCCTATCCCTTTCATATATAAAGTCCTGAATCCTGGTAATTCAGCAAGGCAAGTCTTACTGTCATTTTATAGAGAGAAAGAGTGGGGATCACAGAAAATGAGGAGGCCCAAGCCACACAGCCAGTGTGGAGCTGGGCTGGGCTGGGCTCTGCACCCACGTCCGTCTGACTTCAAAGCTGGCGTTTCCTACTCTACCCCTTATGGGCCTGCTGTTTCCAAGCTGTGGCTCTCACCCGTTACTTCTTCTGTAGTCCCTCCAGTAATTTCTCATTCTTAAGGAATCCTGTCTTGTAACCCCTCACCCTAGAGACGTAGGAGTTGCTTCGTCATGGCAAGTGACAGACAGCCTGGTTTGGTGTTAAGAAACAGTAGCGGCAATCCAGGGCGCCAGGGTGGTGGCGGCCACAACCAGCGCCCGGCAGCTGCCCCTCTGGGGCCTCCAGGGGACTGTGGTCCATGCTCTGGACCGATGGGGTGTGGTGGCAGCCTCGGGGGGTAGCGAGAGTCACAGGTATAAACGCAGACGTTGAGAAGGAGCCTGGCTGCCATCTCTTCTGTTTGGAATGGGGTGGGGGTTGGGGGGTGGTGGGGATGTGCTGGCTTGTAAATTTGCCACCAAGCCCAAAGCTTCTACCGCGGGACAGTAGTTCCCCAAATATGGGCAGGCAGATACGTAGGTACAGCGGTGAAAAGGTCCACGCAATTCATGGACAGGAACTAAATCACGTTGACACATGCAGTAGGGTACTTCCTTCCTTTTTCAGTTTTCCTTCAATGTTTCTAAGCCTGTGGGGGCCCACTTTTTAGGAGCCGGCACTTGCTTGTCGCTGCATTATAACGGGGAGAAGTGGCTGGAGGCAGCGGGCTCAGAGCCACTGCATCTAGTTTGAATTTAGTAACATTGTTTGCTTTTCATTGTGTTGATTTTTGATGTTTACCTTGTGTTTATGGGGAGTGATCCTGGTTTTCCATTTATGATAATACTACAAAGTTACCTTTTACAGTTCACGTAGGGGCGCCTGGGTGGCTCTGTCTGGTAAGCCCAAGACTCTTGATTCGGGCTCAGGTCATGGTCTCATGGTTCGTGGGTTCGAGCCCCTGCGTCGGGCTCCACAGCTAGCGGTGCAGAGCCTGCTTGGGGTTCTCTCTGTCGCCCCCCTCGGTGCCCCTCCCCTGCTCGCCGTGTCTCTGTCTCTCTCAAAACAAATGAACTTAGGGGCGCCTGGGTGGCGCAGTCGGTTAAGCGTCCGACTTCGGCCAGGTCACGATCTCGCGGTCCGTGAGTTCGAGCCCCGCGTCAGGCTCTGGGCTGATGGCTCGGAGCCTGGAGCCTGTTTCCGATTCTGTGTCTCCCTCTCTCTCTGCCCCTCCCCCATTCATGCTCTGTCTCTCTCTGTCCCAAAAAAAAAAAACGTTGGAAAAAAAAATTAAAAAAAAAAAAACAAAAAAAAAACAAATGAACTTATATACATAAAAAAAAAAAAAAAGAAATTCCCTTTAAAATTCATGTAAATAAAGTCTAGAGCAGGAGTTCTCAACCCCGGGTGCTGCTGGCATTTGGGGTCAGACCATTCTCTGCTGGGGGGCTGCCCCGTGCACTGTAGGACGTTTAGCAGGATCCCCGACCCCCACCCCCACTGGACGCCCCTTTGTGACGACCAAAAATGTCTCGAGATCATCAAGTGCTCCTGGGGTGGGACCAAAATTGACCCTAGTTTAAGGTAAGCAAGTTTAGCCTGTACCATGACGGTAGGAGGTACGGATGGTTGGATATTGTAGGAAACACCACGTGTGTATGAAAATCGCTTAGCCTGATTTCTGTCAGTTGCGAGGTCCGAGTACCGATGTTCCTGTGTGCGTCCTGGGCGCTGATACCACATGAAGATGAGGCGGAAGGCGATGTCTAGCAAGGGATGCTCTAAGCAGCGCTGTCCAGTGTAACTTCCTGCCATGCCTGGAACGTTCTGAATCTGCGCAGCCCAGTCCCTAGCTGTGGGCCACATGTGGCCATAGAGCACTCAGAATGTGGCTAGCGGGAATAGGGAATTGAATTCTTCGATTTTAATTAACTAATTTAAACTAAAAAAAATTTTTTTTTAAGTAGGCTCCATGCCCAACGTGGGACTTGAACTCACGCCAGCCAGGCGGCCCTCTTCCATTTTAATTAAATTTACCCATAAATAGCCACATGCGGGAGAAGCTACCACATCGGACAGTGCTGCTAGAGAAGTCAGAGCAGTGAGGTCAGGGTAATAGGATGCAGGCTGGAAGGTGTTGACTGTGCCCTTTAAAAGCTTGGAACTGGATGGGGCGCCTGGGTGGCTCAGTCGGTTGAGCGTCCGACTTCGGCGCAGGTCATGATCTCGCGGTTTGTGGGTTCGAGCCCCGCGTCGGGCTCTGTGCTGACGGCTCACAGCCTGGAGCCTGCTTCCAGATTCCGTGTCTCCCTCTCTCTCTGCCCCTTCCCCATCTCTCTCTCGCTCTCTTTCAAAAATAAACACTAAAAAAAAAAATTGGGGGGTGCCTGGGTGGCTCCGTCAGTTAGGCATCCCACTTCGGCTCAGGTCACTCTCTCACAGTTGGTGAGTTCGAGCCCCGCGTCGGGCTCTGTGCTGACAGCTCAGAGCCTGGAGCCTGCTTCGGATTCTGTGTCTCCCTCACTCTCTGACCTTCCCCCATTCATGCTCTGTCTCTGTCTCAAAAATGAATAAATGTTAAAAAAAAAAAAAAAAAGCTTAGAATTGGAGACACACAGAACCCACAGGATTGTGTCTTCCAGGACAGTGCAGCTGTGTGGTAGACAGGAAGAGCAGACAGGAGGTTTCAGGCAGTGGTTAGCACAGACCCAGCTAAAACTGCCTTGAGCGAAAGTGAAGTGAAACCGACGAACTGATTCCCAAGACGGAAAAGCCCAGGGCGTGGACAGATGGACCGACCGATGCCCGAAGGTGTCAGGAACCTGTTGTGGTCTTTGCCTTCCTCCTCGTGACTCCGTTCTCAGGCCGACTGTCCCCTAAAGAAGGACAAGGTGGCCACCTGCAGCCCCACACTTGTTTTCTGCCACCTTAGCAACGTCACGGTGAAGGGCACTTGTTTCCTAGTATTTCTGGTGAGACTCTCAGCCGGGGTCTTGCTGCCCTTTGTTGAGCCCCTTACCACGTGCTCACCACACCTGGGGCTAGGGGGTGGGTCTGGCCCAGCTAACCCAGATGGAGAGATGGAGGGAATTGGCTTAATAAGTGATGATAAAGGATAATTGTAGAAGAAAACCCTGGGGGTAGTGTAGGCTAAGGGAGTGGACCCAGGAAGGATGCATTTGGAAGGGGGCCCTTCCCCAAGGCTGGGGCGCAGATGTAGGTGGAGACGGGCAAGTGCAGGCTGCTGGAAGGCAGGGCAGGAGCTGCTGTGCAGGCATGGGGCAAGCAGAAAGCGACCCCCAGGGTGCACGTGGGGTGGCCGGCACAGCTGGTGGTTGACACGTTGGCTGTGCCAGGGGAATGGGACAACTGGGGCTACAGTGACAGGAGGACCTCGGAAGACAAGCCTGGGGGTGAAGGGATCAGGGTGCTGGTGCAGAGGAGGCAGGATGCCCCCACTGTGAGGGCCCTGGGGAGGTCTCCACAAGGCCACGGTGGGGCCTGGAGGACTCCGAGGGACAGCACGTCCTGGGCGCGGGGCTGGGCAGAGCGCCATTGGGTGGCCTCACGCCCGTGCCGCTGATCCCCTGGGCCGCTGCCTGGGCAGCACAGGAGAGCCTGTCCTCCAGCGGTGTCCCTCCGGGGCCCTCTATGCGAAAGCTTAGCACTGTGCTCACTGTACAGGAGAGGCGGAAGGGAACTACGTCTGTCATCCCAGAGCAGGTATTGAAGGGCGGCTGTGCGTGGAGCCGAGAGGCGGAAAGTTCACAACAGGTGTGAAGGTGAGTGGGTGTGGGGCAGGCACGGCCCCGAGGAGCACGCAGGCAGGCGGCCGCGGCTCTCGTTGGCCCCTACGGTGTCTTCCAGCCTCAGGAGATGAAAGCCTAGGAAAATGCTGTGAAATAATTGTGCTGATCAGGCCATTAATGGCGGTGCAGGGGGCTCTCAGGCGCTCCGGATCTGGATCCGACAGGCCTGGGCTTAAGGCCAGCTTCCCCTGCTCAGGCGGAGCCAGTGAAGTGTAGATGTTGGGGAAATCACTGAGTCCCCTCGGGCTCAGTGTCTCCACTGTGAAAATGGAGGCAGGGGCGCCTGGGTGGTTCCGTCGGTTGGGCATCCAGCTCTTGGGTTTTGCTCGGGTCGTGCTCTCGCAGTTCGTGGGTCTGAGCCCCGCATCGGGCTCTGTGCTGACAGTGTTGAGCCTGCTTGGGATTCTCTCTCTCTTTGCGCCTGCCCCACTTTCACTTTCTGCCCCTCCCCAGCTCGCCCACTCTCGCTCTCTCTCAAGAATAGAAAAACTTAAAAAAAAAAGAAAAAGAAAAAAATGGGGGCAATGCTCACACGCCATGTAGGATTGTTGTGAACGTTACATGAAATAATGCATTTCTTCGTATGCTTGTTTAAAGAGGGTGCATTTCTACATCCGCAACATTTTGGAACTCTGTACCCGCTTGCCCCACTCTAGTCTGGACGGCTGTCTCTGCTTGCCTGGATGATGGCAGTAGCTTGCTAAACAATCCCCGTTTCCCCTTTTTTGGGGGTAAACACACAGCCTTATTAAGATACGGTTCACGTACCCTGCAGTTCACCTATTGAAAGTGTGCAATTAGCAGATTTAAGTATATTCACAGAGTTGCGTGACCGTCACCCCAATCAATATTCAAACACATCATGACCCCAAAAAGCAACCTCACAGCTATTACCTGTTCTTACTCTTGCCCACTGCAGGGTCTTCTCTGCTCAGCAGGCAGACAAGACCGTTCAATAATGTCAATCGGATCAGGCCAGCCCCTGCCGGTGACCCTCAGTGATCCCCGCTGTGCATGGAGTAGACTCCAGACTCTGCCCCAGACAAGGCCCCGTGTCTTCTGGCTGCCCCTTCCTCCTCTGCCCTGCTCCCCTGGGGTTGGAGTATTCCAGCCACGCCAGTCTTTCCATGAGCACGTGCACCAGGCTGCCTCCCACCTCTGGATCTTGGGTTTCCGTTCCCGTTTGCCCAGATTGTGCTTCCTTTGTACGGTTGCATGCAGCCGCTGCTTGTCCCCCGGCTCAGCCGTCACACCAGCTTCCCTGACCATCCAGTCTCCCTGAGCCACACGCCTCTACCCGCCCCCCCCCCCCCCCCGCCCTGCTTGCCCAGGCCTTATTTAATTTGGGTGGTTTACCCTGCCTCCCTCCCTCCACTAGAGAATAAGCTCCAGAGGGGGAAGAGCCATCTGTTTCGTTCACTCCTGAATGCCCAGTGTCCAGGTGAGGGCCCAGCACGCCGAACACACAAGACAGAGTAAGTAGGTGAATGAGCAGGGGACCAAAAAGAAGCAGTGATTACTGGTCTTATGTTATTGTTGTTGGTAAGTGTCCAGTAAATGCTATTGACCTGAAAGTCAGGTTGATCGTGTATTGAACGTGTGCAGGTTATGTCCAGTGCAGGTGAAAGTGAATAAATGAGGTCAAGTTGGCTAAATGACGTGCCGTCGGGGCTGACTGTGCTTGGCTCAGGTGACACAAAGTTTTTTGTTTTGTTTTTGGTTTTGCTTTTATTTATTTATTTGTTTGTTTATTAAATTTACATCCAAATTAGTTAGCATATATAGTGCAACAGTGATTTCAGGAGTAGATTCCTTAGTGCCCCTTCCCCATTTCGCCCATCCCCCCTCCCACACCCCCTCCAGTAACCCTCAGTTTGTTCTCCATATTTATGAGTCTCTTCTGTTTTGTCCCCCTCCCTGTTTTTATATTATTTTTGCTTCCCTTCCCTTCTGTTCATCTGTTTTGTCTCTTAAAGTCCTCATATGAGTGAAGTCATATGACTTTTGTCTCTCTGACTAATTTCACTTAGCATAACACCCTCCAGTTTCATCCACATAGTTGCAAATGGCAAGACTGCATTCCTTTTGATTGCCGAGTAATACTCCATTGTGTGTGTATGGATAGATAGATATAGCTATATAGATATAGATATACATCACATCTTCTTTATCCATTCATCCATTAGTGGACATTTGGGCTCTTTCCATACTTGGGCCATTGTTGATCGTGCTGCTATAAACATGGGGGTGCATATGTCCCTTCGAAACAGCACCCCTGTATCCCGTGGATAAATGCCTAGTAGTGCAATTGCTGGGTCGTAGGGTAGTTCTATTTTTAGTTTTTTGAGGAACCTCCATACTGTTTTCCAGAGTGATTGCACCAGCTTGCACTCCCACAAAGTTTTTATTTTAGCTGGTGCCGAATGCTCACCCCTGTTTTGTCGTGGGACTGTGAGAAAGGAGCAAAGATGCTGCTCCAACATGCGGTTCCCGGACCAAATTGTCCTTCGTTCCAGCGGGACGCTCGATAAATGCGTACTGTTCTGAATTTCGCGGAGAATGAACCACACCGAGCCCCTCTCCCATCCTTTGCCGCCACAGTGCATCCTGCGACGACCCTCCTGCCACTTTGTGCACACGCACACGTCTGCGGCTTACGTGACGAGTGGCCCGACCTGGGAGCTTGCTGTGCAGAACGTTCTGCTAAAACAAAACAGACAAAAGTCATGTGAACAGCCGACCTGATGGTTTTGTTAGGTTCATTCTCTAGCTTTCGCTTAGAAACCCACAACCGCGGGAGCCATCATTACAGGATTATTACAGGATGGGGAGAGGGGTGCTGGTTCACATCACGGAGGGGTCAGTCACGACCGCGGTTTCCACTAACCCAGAGGTCTGCTCCCCGTCAAGTGATTCCCCCTCTCTCCTTCCTGCTTCCTGCCTTCAGTGTGCACTTAGCGAGTGTCCACCGATGGCCAGCACGGGTGCTGCTTATACACAGACAGCAGCGGTTTGGGTCCCTCTGGTCCAGGCCTGCGTGTGTCTCTGGCCTTTGGACAACTGAGAACGGGGCCAGCACAGATGAGTTACTAGGAGTAAAACCTGTCCTTATGACATACGCTCCACTCGAGCACCGATTTACTGGAATGAAGATGTTAGTTTTATTTCTTTGATTTTTTGTTAACTGTTTATTTTTGAGACAGAGAGAGACAGAGTGCGAGTAAGGTAGGGGTCAGAGAGAGAGCGAGACACAGAGGCAGAAGCAGGCTCCAGGCTCCAAGCTGTCCGCACAGAGTCTGATGCCGGGCTTGAACTCACGAACTGGGAAATCGTGACCTGAGCCAAAGTCCGATGCTTAACCGACTGGGCCACCCAGGTGCCCCCGAAGATCCTATGTTTAAGGAAGAGCATTGTGTTTCGTCATGGGAATTCTGAGCATCTGGACAGGCAGCTTGCTGATGACCAGGGGCGGAGTCTGCTCCGCTCTGTACCCCAGCACCCCACCAGGGCCTGCCTGGCGCGTAGGAGGATGGGAAGAAGGGAGGACCGTGGTGGACCTGTAATTACATAAGTCACCATTTCCCTGTCTGCTTGGTTTCACTTCACTTGGCAACATTGTGGGGGGGCCGGCAGGGCTGGGGTTTCTGCCTTGTGTTTGGGCTCTCCGCAAGGACAGGTGTTCTCAAGAGTGGCTTCGTTCCCTCGGACCTGGACTGCCCTGCCTTGTGCGGGCCACCTGGGAGCAGGTGCACGAATGCGCCGACCTCGCAGGGCAGCCCGGGCAGCTGGGGGCTCAGTCGGTCCACAGTGGGCACGCTGGCCTGGCTCTGGGTGACACCGGGCCCCGAGCCAGTGTCTTCCTGGCTGGCTCCTCTGGGCTGTTGCTCAAAGGAGATCCGGGTGTGGGGAGATTCTCCCCTTCTTTACCTGGTCATCTTGGTGGATCCGGGCAGCGTGCTGGAAAGACACCAGGTTTTCTAGTAGGACGGAAGTCGTTCAAGGCCGGGCTCTGTGGTTTCTCACATCTTGGCGCACTTGGTTGCTTTACTTTTTATTTTGTTTATTTTTAAGCAAATAGACATTTTTGGGAGTGATTAGAATTGCAATTTGAGAGACACAGATTGAGGTAGAAATCTGAATGAGATTCTCCGTGGGTGTTGTATTATAACTGCTGTGGGCTCTCCTCTCTCATCAGCAAAATGTAAAATAGAGGTAATGTGTTGCTCTGTATTTACTTTTTAACTTAAATCTCATTTTAAAAATGAATCTTACACTTTGATGACGTAAGTAATCTGGGCTTGTGGACAAAGCATATTTTGGACCACAGCTTCTTAGAAGCCTTGGCTCTGTTTTCCCCTCTCATGATGAGGAAGTCCCATTCGTGGCCGTTGTCCTGACCCAGTAAAGTTGCTTTAGAGGAACACGTTCGGAGAGAAGTGGACAGGTGTGGGCGTGGCCTTGACGGTGTGGCTGTGTCTTTCCCACAGGTGCTGTGAGTGGCTGAGATGCTGCGGCGGAGGGGAGCCCAGGCCCCGCACTGTGTGGTTGGGGCACCCCGAGAAGAGGGACCAGAGGTACCCTCGAAATGTCATCAACAATCAGAAGTACAACGTCTTCACCTTTCTTCCTGGGGTGCGTACGGGCAGAGGCCACAGCCTTTGTTTTCTTCTCACACCGGATGTGGGTGGTGGTACTGGGTTTTAGAAGACCGAGGTCCTCGGGGTACCTGGGTGGCTCAGTGGGGTAGGCGGCCGACTCTTGGTTTTGGCTCAGGCCATGATCTCACGGTTGGTGAGTTCGAGACCCGAGTCTGACAGCAGGGAGTCTGCTTGGGATTCTTTTTCTCTCTTGCCCCTTCCCCGCTCACACTCTTCCTCTCTCGCAAAAATAAATAAATATTTTTTAAAAAGAGAAAAAAAGACAAACGTCCCTGTGGCCAGATAACCTGGGTCTTTTCCAGGCTGCCTTAGCCGCTGCCTGTCCATCTCCCATGTCCTGAGTACCTAGCGGGGGGGGGGGGGGCTGCCTTCTGAGGTTTCTGCTTTGAGATGCCACCTGATCCATTAGAATAACTTCACATTTAGTTGGTGTGTTAGGGGCAAGAGTGAAAAAGATATTTTGGGGACCCAGCATTGTAACCAAAATACCAAAAAAAAATCTACAAAAACCAAAACCCCATCATTGCCTAAAGTATCCCTTCTGTCATCATGAAACGCATATTCAGCATAGGAAAGTCAGGAGATACGAGTATGGAGATTTTTTTTTTTTTAAAGGTAAGTTTTAATCCTACCATCCAGAAGGAATTGCTGTTGGCATTTTTGCTAATGAATATTTTGGTTGTGCTTACTTATTATTCTGTGCTCTGGAGTCCTGGTCCTAGCATTTCCACATTAGCTTAGGCCAATCCGTGGATTTCAGCTCTACAGACCTTCCCCCGCCCCCCAACACGTGCTTAAATCGAAGGCCTATTTTTACCCAACACACACTGGCTGACTTTAGAAGCAGCAGCAGTGATCAGTCCCAGTGCTGGAAGGGGAAAGAAAAAAAAAAAAATGAGTGTTTGATTTATTGAGAGAGGTTCCAGAAACACAAACGTGTAATGCTGTAGCTTACGGTCAATTCGAATGTTTTTTTAAGGGCAACTCTGACTGCCTTCACTGCTGCGTTCAACCCACATCTCCCCCCTCCCACCTCCCCACCCCCCCAAATATCAGCATCTTAAATCAAGAAAAATTTTATTTCTCCTTCATGGAAATTCTGGTGCCGAGCGGCCACACCCTTCCATGTTGCGGCTACACCGTCTGGAACACGAGGCCACCAGTATCTCCATGACTGAGCAAGAGTGAGTTGGCTGAAAAATGGCTCTTTACTGCCTCAGCCTCCAAGAGACACATCATTTCTGCTCAGCGCCCCAGGCAAGGCATGTGGTGCCAGACTCCCCCCCCCCCCCCGCCCCCCGACCTCCCAGGGCACGTGGGAGCCATCGAGGCTCCCCCACAACCCGCCTCCACACAGGACACGATTCCGCTCTATTTTATGAGATCATATCGTGGAGATGAGAGGTTACCTCGTTTTCTTGATCAACCTCACAGTAGAGACATTTCCCACTAAAACCTCTTCTGAGCATTTTGAGCGGCCTCCCTGTACTTATAAAACAGTTTCTAAGAAACAACTCGTCACAGATAAAGTCGAAGCCCCCCGCATGCCATCCCCGGCCCCAGAGGCACCCACTCTCTTGAATTTGGTGTTAATAATTTCCATGTGTATCATTGTTTGTTTGTTTCTTTCTTTATTTTTTTGACTTTTACAAATTCTGTTTTGATTACCACATGTGTTTTCCTAAACAATACGCAGGAGCGTTGAAACTCTACGTAAAAGGCATCATGGGAGTTGTGCTCGTCTGCAGGGCCGCTCTCAACTCTTAATCACCTCGGACTCGACCCCCCGCAGGTGCATCACTCGAGCCGTGACTGTCTCTCTTCTCTCTCTCCTCTCTCTTGTCATTCCAGGTGTTGTTCAACCAGTTCAAGTATTTTTTCAACCTCTATTTCTTGCTTCTTGCCTGCTCTCAGTTTGTTCCTGAAATGAGACTTGGTGCACTCTATACCTACTGGGTCCCGCTGGTGAGTAAGGGGCGTGGTTTGTCCGCTGACCGTGGGGTTTGGGAACAGATGCTTCTTTGTCTCTCTCACCCGGGCATCTGCAGCCTTTTACGTGAGAGGACAGCCTCAAGCCCCCCCGCCTCCTCCCCGCCAGGATTAAAATTTTTTTTTTTAATGTGTATTTATTTTTGAAGGAGAGAGAGAGAGAGACAGAACATGAGCGAGGGAGGGGCAGAGAGAGACGGAGACACAGAATCCGAAGCAGGCTCCAGGCTCTGAGCTGTCAGCACAGAGCACGACATGGGGCTCAAGCTCACAAACCGCGAGATCGTGACCTGAGCTGAAGTCACTTAACTGACTGAGCCGCCCAGGCGCCCCTATATTTTTTAATTAAAAAAAAATTTTAATGTTTATTTATTTTTGAGAGAGAGAGACAGAGAGAGAGAGAGAGAGCGAGCGCACACAAGTGGGGGAGGGGCAGAGAGAGAGGGAGGCACAGAATTGGAAGCAGGCTCCAGGCTCTGAGCCATCAGCCCAGAGCCCCACGCGGGGCTCAAACTCACAGACCGCGAGATCATGACCTGAGCCGAAGTCGGACGCTCCACCGGCTGAGCCCCCCAGGCGCCCCAAGCCCCCCCAGGATTTTAATGGTGAGGCTGCATTTTGTACACCACCGGGGCCAGACTGGTGAAGTGGTAAAGGCCGGGCCCTTCATTCGTTCTGTCCTTCAGCCAGTCAGTTTTTTCAGCAACTGTGCATTTCATGCTTACGGTCTGTCTCACCTGTTTCTAGACTCTGGGGATGCAGTGTCAGGCCAGAAGGACAAGGCTTCTATCTTTGTGGGTTGTGCTATTTGAATTGTTTTCTGAGATCCTGTTTTCTGCCCCTGTAGAGCCTGCCAGCAGGAGGGTTTGAAAAGTACCAGGTTTTGCGCTTTGTGTCTGAAGTGAGACAGAACTGACCAGAAGGCCCCTCCATTCCCTCCCTTGCCTCCTTTGGGCAAATGGTTATCGAGTAGCGACTGTGTGCCGGGTAGGGGGGATGGGGGCCTCTGCTATGTGCTGGGGACACAGCGGTGAATGAAACATAAAAATTCCTGCCCCTGTCCAGTTGGTTTTCAGAGGAGACAGACAGTAAACATTTCAAATTGTGAAAAGTCCTGCAGAGGTTCTAAGAATAAGGCCACGGGCCAGATAGGCTATCCCAGACCCATTTAATATTTGTTGAATGGATGAGGTGGGGGTGGGGGATGTAGAGGGGCAGCCTTGGCCAATGTGGCCACGGAAACATCTCGAGGAGGGGATGGGCTGAATAGGAAGGCAGGAGTATCCCAGGGACAAAGAGCAGCAGTGCAAAGGCCCTGCGGTAGGCATTTGCCCAGAGCATTTGAAGAACAGAAGGAAGCCCAGTGTGACTGGGGTGTGGAGAGGGTGGAAGTGACATCTCTTTCTATCCAGGTAGAAGCTGCGTATTTCACATGAAGTGGGGCTTTATTTATGTATTTGTCTATCGTGGCAGGTGGGAGAGGATAAGGATTTGGTGCACTGACACGGACGGTGTAGAGAGCCAGTTGCTAAGAGACCTGTGAGTGGCCATAAACCGCGAGTGCCGCGTCATCAGACAGGTTAGGCCGGCAGCTCCAGCCCAGAGAAGGGAGAGGGGGTTGGGTTTTTCCACACGAACAGGAAAGGTGCTTTGGGGATGTGCAGACAGTTCTCCCCTGACCTGAGTCATTTGTGGGTGAGTTAGGACCCTGGGAGCGGGAGAAGGCTTCTGTCACACATCCTTGCCTCGCGTAACAAACATTCCTGTCGGCGCGTTGCGTTCTCACCCACGAACACTGCAGACTCAGAGGCCCGGCTGACACAAGCAGGCCTCGGGAGAACCGGGGAGCTCACGTCCCATGCAGAACGGAAGGGTCCGCTCCGTTCCAGCAGGTGCGAACGTGGTCCTGGAGTTGCCAGGCCCAAGAGTTAGAAGCTTTGGAGTTTTATGTGAAACACCCCAACGTCATGGGAGGTTTTTAGTTCCACAGCTGCTAACTACATACCTATCTAGAGTCAAACCCTAAGTTCCTTGTGTAAAAAAAGTTAGTCTCTAATGTATACAAAATGTAACTTACACCTTGCCTTTTCCGGGGAACCTTTTTAAAGTGTGGTTATTTGAAAGGTAAGACGATCACGTGATTCAAGAAACATAGAAATCGCCCCAGTGAAAATTTCCCTCTGGTCCAGTCCAGGAGGGCGGGAGCAAGTAGCGAGCACTGGGGTGCCCCTCCCCATCCCCATTCCCCAGCTGCTGCCCACATCTCCTTGCTGAAATGACGCCAGGAGTTCCCAGAAGCCTGACCTTCCGTGCACGCAGTCAGAGTGGCCTCTGCCCCCCTCCCCGCCCGCTTTCCCTGGAACGGTGGCCGCAGGTGGGAAGCAGGCAGGGTCACAGCTGCCGCTGGCGGTCCTGACATTTTCGACTCCGCATCTGGGTCTCTCTTACAGCCACATTTTCACTGTGAAAGTTGAGGATGTTGGTCTTACCGTCCTGCCTCTTCCCAGGGGCTACAGAGAAGAAGGTTTGGGGGTCGAAGAGAGACCAAGTGGATGGCATGTTTCTAGGTGACAAGAGCTGATGTCCCCTAGATTTTTGTGCACAGAATCACTTCCCGGTTCTTGACCAGAACGCATTTTGAAATGTCTCCGACCACCCTGAAAGGCCTCTCGTTTCAGAGCCAGCTATGGATAAGGGCTGAGTGAGGGCTGCGGTGTGGTCCCTGGCTACACGTTGGGAAGTTGTGTAATTTGAACCTCAGTTTTCTCATCTGCAAAACAGGCGTGATCGTGTCCACTTGCTTGGCTCATTGGGAGGATTAAAAGGAAGCCCTGCAAATAAATTGCCTCCTTTTGCTCCCAACGGACAGGAAATTCTCAGGAAATACGCTCATTTGAATTTTAAATTTCTGGCATTGGTGTCATTGTTCATTGTCTGGATTAAGGTTTAGCTTTTGATAACCTTTTTCTTGGTACTAATACGTTAGAGGGAGAAATTCCTCAATAGGTAGCTGAAATGATCCCTAAAATTGTTTGTATGAAGAGCTAGATTTTTTCGTTATTGAGATATAATCTGTGTACCATGAAATACACAGATAATACGTTGACATTTGTCAACACCGTGGAAACACCACCTCGGTCAAAATACAGAGCATTTCCACCACCCTAGTCCCCGAGTGCCCCTTTCCAGTCAATCCCTCCTGAACCAGAAGGCACTGCTTTTCTGATTTCTAGCTCATAGATTGGTTTTGCTTCAGGAAATCTATTTTTGATGTACGACTTTACAAAAGGAGGCTTAACACTTTCAGAATGGCCTGTCTGGGCACTGTCACTGCCTCTGAGTCCCTTTCCGAGCTCAGACAATCCCAGCCCTCCCTGTTAAAGCCTCTTTCTAAATATCCGTGGATCTTAAGGACCTCTGAAGTTGGATGGTTGGAATTTATTTCTGGGCTACATTTGCATCTCTGAGCAAAAGCATTTTCTAGCCTAAGGGATGGCAGGTCCTTTGGGCTTAATGGGAACTGTGTGTGTGGGGGGGGGGGGGTGGGGGCGGGGCAGGGGGAGTAGATGGGATAACTTAGGAGGCGGTATTTATTTGCAGCAGGGAGGTCACGGCTCCTGTCTTTGTATGAGCGCACACTTTCCATTAACATCAGTGGGGTTTAGCTAGGCCCACGCAGCAAGGGATAGGAACGGGAACATTTGCAAAAACAAACAGTAAACACCTGGGTTCTGGCCCGGAACAACGACCCGGCGGCGTGGGAGGGGCGCCCGTTCTGCAGACTGGGTCTGTGCCCGGCCACCACAGGCTTCCTCTCACCTCCAGCTCTAGAGCTCTCCTTCTGGAATGTCCCAGTCTTGCTCTGGCTGCATCTTGATTGGAAACAGGAGCAATCCTTTGATTGGAAAGACAAACGAGCCCTTGGAGAAGTCCCACAAAGGAGCGCATCTCTGGCTAGATTTACATAAGAGATTTAAAGTCCTTTGAATGGAAGTTCATCTATTTCACAGGATAAACAATATAAAAATGAAATTCCCAAAGAATCACGGCTGCTAACCTTCAGGGCGATGGTGCTTTCTGTATTAAAAAAAAAAAAAAAAAAAAAAAAGGCTTGAAAAGGAGAGATGACAAGGTATTTTGTAAGAAAAATGAACGAATGCTCTTGCCTTTCTTGACACAAGAGGAGGAATCTGGATGGAAATAGATTTCCTGTTACGGCTGACTCACACCCCAGCCCCCGCCAAATTTTGTATGAGTTGAGGTACCTGACCCGGGAAAGGTCGGGCAGTTTCAGTGTTCTTTTTATTAGCTGCTATTTATGCAATCAATACTTCAATGTGTTTTCTTTCTTTTTTTTTTTTTTTCAATATATGAAATTTATTATCAAATTGGTTTCCATACAACACCCAGTGCTCATCCCTCAATGTGTTTTCTTTAGAAGGATTGAGAGCGTTACACAGAAGACTGGAGTCCCCTTCGGCCCTTCCCTCTCCCTCCCGTCTTTTCCTTGCAGGAATCTAGCCACTGGTTAAGGAAATTGGAAACTCTTTGCAGAGTGTGGTCATTGCGGTTGGTGCTTGTATGCACGGGGTTACATTGTATGTGGGGAAAAGTTGATGTCCCTACTTGGGAGGTCAGTGCAAAAGTGATGGCTCTCACTCTTCTTAACTGGTCTGGGTGTGCTCTGTGTTGTTGGCTGATCTCCTTTCCACGTTTCTCTGGACGCTGAACGATGTGGCTGTTAAGGGCAAGGACTCCGGAGCCAGTGTCCTGCCTGTCACTTAGGAGCTTTGTGTCCTTGGCAAGATTACTCAACCTTTCTGTGCCTCAGAGCCCTCATGTCCGCAGTAGTAAGAGCAGGGTTGTTGTGGGGCCGTGACACCCCTCCAGTAACGTCCGCTGGATGAGGTACAGATGTCACCAGGTACCATCGCTCGGCCACTGCCTGTGGACCGACCACCTTTTTGACTCTTAGAAACCCTGCCGTGGTGGTGGGTAGGGATGCCCCCGTCTGTGTGCGTCAGCCAGTGTTTCCCCAGGGTACGTGTGGAGGAAGGAGTCAGAGAAGTGGGCTTGCCGGGGCAGGTGCATTTGGGGCGGTTGGCAGGACCCGCCCTGCTGCTGTCCCGTGTGGCCTCTGGCCTTGTCTGTCCCCAGCACCGGGAGAGGAAAGTCGCTTTCCGCGGGGCTCACCCTCTCTCCCCTGTCTCTGCAGGGCTTCGTGCTGGCCGTCACTGTCATCCGAGAGGCGGTGGAAGAGATCCGATGTTACGTACGCGACAGAGAAGTGAACTGCCAGATCTTCAGCCGGCTCACAGCCAGAGGTCAGCCTCCCGGCTCCCCCAGGGCCGCGGACAGTCAGGGAGCAGAGGTCAAGGCCAGGGGCCGGCGGGTGTGTGGACACCGCGTGGCAGGACAGTCACTCGGCTGCTGGCACCCCGGAGGCCAACGTGTGCCCGGGGCCTGGAGGGACTCAGGCTGCCCCCGGTAGGCTGCCACGGGTCACTCTTGCAGCCTGGCCTGTGGCTGACTTGTGCATCAGGCTGGATTTAAACCCCATTCGTTGGGCAGCCTCCTCTGGCTGACCCCGTCCCCCGGCTGGCTGAGGAGGGAGGGAGGGAGGGGCCCCTCTTGTCCGTGCTGAGGTTGCAGGTTGCGGAGGCCAGGAGTCTCTCCTACGTATTTCTGGGGAGCGAAGCTTTGAAAGATACTCTTTCAACATTACGAAACTAATGCCACAACTTTGCAACATACGTTTTTTTAAGTGGGCGCCAGATTTATAGCCGCATCTCCGAGGATTCTGCTGAGGGGCATCTTATAAATCCTCCAACTTGGGGCGCCTGGGTGGCTCAGTCGGTTGAGCCCCCGACCTCGGCCCAGGTCATGAGCTCATGGTTGGTGGGTTCAAGCCCCACGTTGGGCTCTGTGCTGACAGCCTCACAGCCTGGAGCCTGCTTTGGATTCTGCATCTCCCTCTCTCTCTGCTCTTCCCTGACTCGCTCTCTGTTTGTCTCTCTCAAAAATGAATAAACATTAAAAAAATTAAAAAAAAAATCCTACAACTTAAGGTGGAGAGTCTGACCAGAGAAGCAACTAGATAGCCCTTAAGCACTGAATCCCTTGCAAAGCACATGCATTAAAAAAAAATTTTTTTTTCTTAATGTTTATTTATTTTTGAGAGAGAGAGACAGAGCGTGAGCAGGGGAGGGGCAGAGAGAGAGGGAGACACAGAATCTGACACTGGATCCAGGCTCCAGGCTGTCAGCACAGGGCCAGTGGATCACCAGATCATGACCTCAGCTGAAGTCAGATGCTTAACCGACTGAGCCACCCAGGCGCCCGGAGGCACATGCATTTTAAATTGGTGGAATTAAAAACAAACAAACTCCTGAATATCCCCAATGGGAACCCACCTACCGATCCAGCCAGCGTTTAACTTGTGTTTCAACTACAAATTCTACAGGAGATGACCTGTGAGGATGTGTTCAGAAATAAGAGGCTTTTACGTAAAGTCCCTGAAGATGACAGGCAGTTCAGGGACTGATAATGTTTTAGGAGCAGCAGAGATGGATGAAAGCCATGTTTAACCTTCAGGACGTCAAGAATTCTGAAAACCAGGAATGTCTCAGGGAGGGTGAACTGCTTTTGATGCCTCAGTCTCCCCAAGGCGCTCACACAAGGTTTCAGGGTTTTATTTTCTTTCTATTAATATTGACGGAGGAATATGTTTTGGGCTCAAATTTTTTTTTTAATCCCCTAAGGGCATGAAGGTATTTTGTTTTGGTGCATTTAAATACATTTTCAGAGTTGGCGGTCTTAACATTTGGCAGAATGTCTCTGGGAGAAGTGGGGGGTGCAGCGTTGGCATGAAAATGCTTTATTACGGCTAAACTACTGTATTTAGGACATCTTGCTGCCTAAAGAAAGAAAACCCAGTGTAGTCTTTGCAAAGGCAGGTGGCTTGGGCTTTCCACGTGGGTAATCAGAAGACCCCTCCGCAGGGTGTTTTTTGTGGCCCGTGTATATTAAATCCTCCCTTAATAACATATTCTGACTATAACATTTGAAATGCTAGGCAACCGACAAAAGCCCCATTGGAGAGGGTGCTGTGGATCTATTTAGATGGAATCCATTCATTCATCTGTCCCAGCTCCAAGCCTTCTTTGGTCCTTTTCATATTGCAATTGCGTCTCCCGTGAATGATTTTTGTGCAGATTCCCTCCTCGGCTCCTCCTTTAACTTCACTCACTTCTTGAAAAGATCCTTAGGAGAATTGGCAGATGGCTCCAGCGTTAAACACTTGTCTTCCTTTGTCGGTCTCCTTTTGTGGCCCGTGGTTTCTGTTGTCATGCCAATGCAGCCATGGGGGAAACCGAGCAGAGTTCTGAACACTGACCCAGCCCCTGCTTGGCCATTTGTTCTGAAAGCCACCCCCCCCCCCCCAAAGCACTGAAGAAACTGTCAGCTCAGAAAGTGATGGAGGTGAGTATAGTTACTCGACACGCTTTAGTGGGGAGGGGGGGAGCAGAGTGTGAAGGCCCAACTGGAAGGTTTCAGAGAGAGGAAGAGAAAGAAAGCTTCCTTCACCTTCCTGTTTAGTTACTTACTATTTTCTTGAGTGAGGCTTTTCACCAAGATCTTCATTTAGTAAATTCAAAAGCAAAATGAAACAAGCGTGTACGTGTGTGTGTCCATGCAGAGCTCTTTTCTTTTGTATCCCATGATATCTTTAAAAATGTATTTTTCAACACCGTTTTTAGAGTTGAGACACGGTTAGAAGCCAACATATCAAGTCCTTGATCCCTGGATTATACGGGCCACGTCGTTTACCTACATTCTGATATCACTTCCTGATTGACGATAATAGTACTTGTGCCAATTGAGTTGAAAACATTTTTTGGGAACAATGTCTAACGAGAAACAAAGTTACAAAACTCCTGTGGTTGACTCCAATACCCTCCTCACCGCGCGTACATCAGTTGTTAACATTTTGCCATATTTGCTTTTTGATACTCTCGCTCTTAAGTCGTTAGAGTTAAGTTGCAGACATCATTCCCTTTACTCCTAAGTACTTCCGCGTTTAATTCCTAGCGGGGCATTTCTCTTACATAACACAGTACAGTTGTCGAAATCGGGAAATTTAACAGTGGCGCATTACTATTAATCTACAGCCCTTACTCAAAATTTGCCATTTGTTCCTAAAATGTCCTGGTTCCCCCCCCCCCCCCCCCCCCCCCCCCCCGCCACCCTGAGCATCTAAAATGCCCTGTTTTTAACAGCATTTTTTTTTTTCTTCTGGTACAGAAACCTGTACAGAGTTGCCAGTGACATTTACTTGTCCTTGCTCCTTATCTCCTCTAGTCTGGCACGTATCCCTGGTTTTCTTTGATACAACATTGACATTTTTGAAAAGGCCCGGCCAGGGGCACCTGGGTGGTTTGGTCGGTTAAGCGTCCAACTTCCGCTCGGGTCATGATCTCACTGTTCCCGGTTCCCGAGTTCGAGCTCCGTGTCGGGCTCTATGCTGACCGCTCAGAGCCTGGAGCCTGCTTCGGATTCTGTGTCTCCCTCTCTCCCCAACCCTCTTCTCACACTCTGCCTTTCTCTGTCTCATATATAAATAGACATTAATTTTTTTTTTTTTTTTTTTTTTTTTTTTTTTTTAAAAAGGACCGGCCAGTTTCAGGGCAGTTGCTTTATAGCTTGTCCCTCAATTTGTGTTTGATGTGTCAAAATTAGATTCATGACATGTATTTTTAGCAAGAGTTAACATAGTTTTAAGAATGCCAGTGGCACAGCCAGAGTTTTAGAAGCGTGAACGGTAATGAAATTGAAAAACTTTGAAACTTTGAGAAATAAAAATTGATTTTTAAACAACTAAAAACCCTGGAAGTAAGGCACTCACCACTGGGAGGAAAAATGGATGATAGTCTTTTTCTGCTAATTGTTACTTCCATTTAGATTATCATAGTATTTCAGTAGAAGAATCTATTATCTAAAATGACACACCAGCTAGATTGATTTTTAATGTCACTGTCATGTCAAATAAGAAATGTTTTTAAGTATTTTAACAGTTCAGGTGGAAATGACCATTTATTCATTTTGTTGCAGATTTGTTTTGACTACAGCACGTCCCAAGTATATCATAAGTTTCCGTATTCTAGAGATAAACACAAGGGCCTGTGGATTATGGGAATTCATAATTTAGTGAGGTATCCAACCATTTAAATAGATAATTTAAAAAATGCGACTCGGGGCACCTGGGTAGTTCAGTTGGTTAGGCGTCTGACTCTTGGTTTTGGCTCAGGTCACGACCTCATGGTTCGTGAGTTCGAGCCCTGCATCCGGCTCTGTGCTGACAGTGTGGAGCCTGCTTGGGATTCTCTCTCTCTCTCTCTCTCTCTCCCCCTCTCTCTCTCCCCCTCTCTCTCCCCCTCCCCCTCCCTCCCTCTCTCTCTCTGTCTCTCTCAAAGTAAATAAATAAACTTAAAAAATGCAACTAATAATTATGCTTTAGGTGTGGGAGAGGGGTGGCCGTCAAGGAATGTCCCCTTTCTCCACCACAGCGTTCCTGGTTCTGAGCACAATGTATGACAATTGAAGAAAGTAGTGTTTCTGAGCCTGTGCTCTGCCTCGATTCAGGAGTCCTGCTTCCCCCTACACTCTGCTCCGTGGGCACATCCTTAACCTGTCAGTACATCGGGGGTAATAACAGTGCCCTACCTTATCAGAGTTGCTCTAAATACAACTCCTGTACGAGAAGAATCTAACACCGTGCCCGGGATTTGGTGTGTGTTCAAGAAAGGCGGTGTTGATGGTATTGTGACAGAGGTCCGTTAAATGTTGGTGGGTGTGAATAAATAAATGGAAGTATGAGCCAGGGGCCACGGGAGGTTATGGGGGCCCATCAGAGAGGAGGTGATAGGTGTTCTCAGAAGAGGTGACCTTCCTCTTAAGTCTTACAGGGTGGAAGAGAGCGGGACTGGCTGCGTGATTTGTGGTGCATCGTGCAAAATGAACACATGGGGCCCTTGTTCAAAAATTTAACAATTTAAGGGGGCTCCTGGGTAGCTCGGTTGGTTGAGCGTCCAACTTTTGATTTCGTCTCCGGTCCTAATCTCACGGTTCTTGGGTTCGAGCCCTGCGTCGGCCTCCGTGCTGACAGTGTAGAGCCTGCTTGGAACACTCTCTCCGTCTCTCGGTCTTTCTCAAAATAAGTAAAATAAACTTATAGAGGAAATTAAGAATTTCAAGATGGCAGCAGGTGAGCACGAAACCAGGAACAGGACCCTTCTGAGCACGCGGCCCCGTGCTAGTTCCCAGATCACACAGGCACGGAGAGGCCGTGGTGAAGAGTGTTCCTTCCAAGGGCCACGGGTGAGATGTGGGTGGGATACATACCCCAGGTTCCGGCTCCATCTTGCTCTTCCCATTTAGGCTGTATTTCCTGAGTTTCCCTCCTGGGAAAACAGAGAAGATCATGAAGGCCAGTGAGGGCCTGGAAACTGTGGGAAAGCCCATCCTGTGGTCTGGGAATCCACGGATAAGGCACGCTACAGGGACAAGTTGGTGTTGGAAGTGTTTGAAAAATACTGTCCAGGGGCACCTGGGCAGGTCAGTTGGTTGAGCGTCTGACTCCTGCCTTCGGCTCAGGTCACGATCTCAGGATTGGTGGGTTCGAGCCCCCGCGTCAGGCTCTGCGCTGCCGACGCGGAGCCTGCTTGGGATTCTCTCTCTCTCCCTCGCTCTCTCCCCCTCCCCCAGTCTCACCCTCTCAAAAATAAACTTTAAAATTGCAACTCTTTACAAAAAAAGAAAAAAATACGGTTGACGTTGGAACGCAGTAGGAAAAAAATGAGCGATGACCCACCGAAAGCCGGCTACGTGTTGAAGAAGGTCTAGGGTGTAATTTCTTAGACAGCCAGGTGGCTTTTACAGATGGGAGCAGCAGCTAGTTAAGGGCAGGACTGTGACTTGAAGCCCGGCTTGTCTGAATGCACGTCCGTGGCCTATGGGTCTAGGCGCCTACTGCGTGCCAGGAGCTGCGGGCACCAGCTTCCCCCAGGGTATCTCAACCGTAGCTACGACGTTCAGCCTTTATACATACGCTACAGAAGCGCTCTCAGATTTAAAGAATTTCAAAACACGTTTGTGAGTCCAAAGGGACTTGTCACCCCAGCACCCTCATTCCAAGGTGGACAGAGTCGTTAGACAAAGTTGGTGGGAACCCAGTACGGCTCACGCTTTGGGATAGATAAGCGTTTCTTCTCCTCCTTGAAATATGCATTTGCAGCGAGATCAGAGACTGGAGGGAGGTTCTTGTGAGTTGAGGGGTCTTCTCTAACAGCATTCGGTGGCACTGTCATCCCAAAGCCAAAGAAGAAGGGGGCTTGAAGTGGTAGCCGGCTCGGCAAAACTTCTTTTTGTTCCTGGAAGGATTTGGGTTGGGTGGGGAGGGAATAGTAAGTAAAGGGATTATTTCTTTTTCCTTGTGTCTTGCTCAAACCAAAAGTTGAAATCTGGGGGTGGAGTGCTTTGCCTCGATGATCCCGGGTGCTGAGGGCAGTGGATTTCTTTGCATTTCCATGAGATCTTCAACCAGGAATGTTTGCCCAGACTAACCTGTGATCAGGGGCTAAATGAGGCACACGGATAATTAGCTTTGAAAGAAAGTGCAAACAGAGGCACAATGAATGCAGTTGCTGGATGCTTCTTTCCTGCTGGGGACATCTGGGCATGCCTCGAGCCAGAAGTCATAAGCTGGAAGTCTATGTGAAATGGAGAGAATCCGTGTTTCTTCAGTTCTGGGGTATACGTATGGTGTTAAAACCCAGCTGCTACCTTTCATCTTCCCCATTTCTTTCCAGAAAGTTCTGGAAAGGGTCTCTTCACCCTTTCCTAGTGATAGAATAACCTCAGGGGCTCACTTCCGCCTAAGAGTGACATCTTTTTTTTCCAATTTATTTCAGAATCCGCTTTGGACTGTTAGTATTGTGGTTCATGTGACTGAATTTTGAGGTCAAAGGATATACGTGTCTTTCTTTTTGGCATTTGTATTCCATTGAAGTTTATCAGGAGAAGGTACGACGATATAGGGAAGATGCATTCATTAATGGAGAGCTGTTTCGCTTGTGGGTAGTTAACTAAATGGAAACTTCGTGTTCCCAAACCCAAGTACTGTTTGTGTTTTTCATAGTATAAACTCTGTTCAGGCATGGGAGAACACTAAGCTATGTTTTATACTTTTAAAAAATTTTAATTGTATTTTCCTCACGTTTCAGATATTTATTAATCCGTGCAAACCCCAACACAATACACCAACATGCTTTCGTGCGTTTATAATGTTTATTTATTTTTGAGAGGGGGAGACAGAGTGTGAGCAGGGGAGGGGCACAGAGAGAGAGATACACACACATACACAGAATCCAAGCAGGCTCCAGGCCCTGAGCTGCTGGCACAGAGCCCGACATGGGGCTCGAACTCATGAACCATGAGATCATGACCTGAGCCGAGGTCGGACGCTTAACCGATTGATCCACCCAGGCATCCTGATTTTGTGCATTTAGAGGGGAACTATTTCCTGGGTAAGTGGAAAATTGTGTGGAGGGTTTCTGGGAGACCTCCCCTGTAAGCAGCTTTATAGGGAGACGTCTCATGTAGAAGTCTGGCCCTTCTCTAGTTTGCTGTAATGTGCAGTCACTGAGCAGAACCTTGTATTGACCATTGGGACCCCGTTTCCCCCAGGGCTCTGGGTTCCTCCTCCTATCCCTGCTGACATCTGGATTGAACAGTCCCAGGCACGAGACATACAGCACTGCCCTAATGCCTCCTGTTCCAGTAAAGGCCAAGAGGGGGATCAAGTTCTGAGGCTTCTTGGCCTGACCGAGATCTGGTGGGACACAGCTGTGGCAGGGGCCAGAAGAAGAGATCACATCCGCAAGGCCTGGCGCTAAGTAGTCCCTGCACCCAGGGTCAACAGACACCTGTTTTATGCTTTTTTGAGGGAAGAGAATTCCAGTGAATGGTCCTTTTGATATTAACCACAGCAAAAGTACCACAAAAGTCCTTGACTGAGGATCTCAAATCCAGTTTGGGAAGCAAAGTATTCCCCTGCCCAAGCTTTCCTCATGAAGACCCAAAGCATTCGCTTTTGCAAGTCTTATTTAAAACAGATCTTGCCAGACACTTTTCTCATACCGTTCTCCGAGACATGCCAAGGTATTTCGGACCCGTGGGTTTCTTCGCTTTTTCAAAGCGCTCAACTTCTCTTTACTGCAAATCGTTGATGAACTCATCTGTTGTTTAATTAAAAAAGCCAAAAAAAGGGGCGCCTGGGTGGCTCAGTCGGTTAAGCGTCCAACTTCAGCTCAGGTCATGATCTCACGGTTCGTGGGTTCGAGCCCCGCATCCGGCTCTGTGCTGACAGCTCGGAGCCTGGAGCCTGTTTCAGATTCTGTGTCTCCCTCTCTCTCTGCCCCTCCCCCACTCATGCTCTGTCTCCCTCTGTCTCAAAAGTAAATAAACATTAAAAAAAAAAATTAAAAAAAAAAGTCAAACAAAATAAAACAAAACAAAAAACCTGAAAACAATCTCACATACACATTAAGGTGTTATCTTTCCCAAAAGATAATCCCCCTGTCGCTGGGGTGTTGTTGTTCTGTTTCTTCATTATTGGGCACCAGAAGCAGGGAGGACCATTTATATACTTATTTTAAAAGCCTCTGTTGGGCATAAACTTGTTACATTTAAGCCTCAGCCTTTTTTTTTTTTTTTTTTTTTTTTTTTTTTTTAAGTTCCCGCTATTTTAGAGGAAGGCCCTAGGAAGTGGCCATGGAATATATAATAATGCTTTTCAACCCTTTGCCTGTTTTCAAATAACAGTCTTTTCTTAGGCTCTGGGGAATGCGGACAACTCTCTCGGATTATGAAAATTTCAGCTTTAAACCTGTGAACTCTGCCGGGTCTGCAGAGGCGTTTTAATGTCAACCCCAGGAAATTTACAACTCATCACTGTCACAGAGTGTGAGTTCAAGAGTAATACATTAACCAGGGTCGGTGTGTGGAGATGTGGCTACGAAAGCAATCCATATCCTGCATGCACAATGGAAAATCAAAGGAGGGCTGGAGGTGTTCGGGGTCAAAACATAGGCCCACACATACTCGTGCCCCGGAATTTATTTTTAAGAAGTTTCTTTTTTTTTGCGGGCCGTTCTGCAGTTTGACTGAATTGTCATTTGCTTGTTTGGACTCCAGGGAAACATCTGGTTTCTCCCTGCAGTGTAGACAAACTGGTCTTATTCTGAAGCTGTCACCCATGAAAAGCACAGTTTGGGCTCAATAGCTTTTGGCTTATGAAAGGCTTGGGGTCCATCTCCACAGAAATAAACAGCTCTTGTAATTGGAATTTTGTTCCCTGTTATAAACTCTGGCCCAGAGGTGACTTGGGTAGAGTGTCGAAAGCTGAAAGGGATAAATTTACTTTATAGAAGGCATTTAATGATTTAGGATGTGGCCAGCAGACAGTTTCCCACTTAACCTTTGTAAAAATCTCTTACCCAACTTCTGTAAAGTTTCTGCAAATGTATTTAAAAATCCCAGAGGCTGGAGGTGGGGGGCTGGGTGTGAGGAGAACCAGAAGAAGAGAGCGGTCTGGGAAGGGGGAAGTTCTGGGCCTTCAGTTCTCAGAATGGGGCCAGGTTTTCCTGTATGCTGTGCACCAAAGAGGTTACTCGGTGTTTTTAGTTTTTTAGCTCGCTGCAGGAGTGGCTACATTGTTTGTGGGAACCGGTGCAAAATGAAAATGCAGGACTCCTTGTTGAAAAGTTAAGAATTTTAACTTGATAACTGGTCTTTCATTCACTCAAGGGTTGGGGGGGGGTGCCTGTGTGAATACACGGGTCGCACACCCCCGGGGCTGGCTCTCCTTCCGCCTTAGGAACCTCAGGGAAGATGAGAGAAAAAAGGGAAGTACCTGTGTCTGCTAACTTCTCGGTGGGGTGTTGGGGAGGGTGTCTTCTTCCAGGAAGAGAATGGGCGGTAGGAGCTGTCCTGCTGTCTTTGGAGACATGTAGTAATCCTTGGCGATGTGCCATTTGTATTTCCCATATTTCTTTATTTTTATTTTTTAATGCTTATTCATTTTGGAGAGACAGAGAACATGAGTCAGGGAGGGGGAGAGAGAGGGAGACACAGAATCAGAAGCAGGCTCCAGGCTCTGAGCTGTCAGCACAGAGCCTGATGTGGGGCTCGAACTCATGATGAACCGTGAGATCGTGACCTGAGCCAAAGTCGGACGCTTAACTGCATCCTTCCTTCCTTCCTTCCTTCCTTCCTTCCTTCCTTCCTTCCTTCCTTCCTTCCTTCCTTCCTTCCTTCCTTCCTTCTTTCCTTTTCTTTCCATTTGTAGAAAACTCAAAATAGTTGTTAATGTAAGGTTAGGAATCATGTGTTTGGAGCCCTTTCCACGGTTTGAAGGTTTTTTTCATCGTGTGAGTTAATCCCAGCCCCAGTGCCTGGCTAGTTGATCTCATTTTGTCCCCATTTCCCCCCTCATTTCCCTCCCCCGCCCCGGCCGTGGCAGCAGCAGCCGGGGCCACCTCGAGCTCCTTTTGTCCCTCCGCAGCCGGCTGTGGGGCGTGGCTGATGGAAAGCCCAGTAACCATTGGAACATACACACTGGTATCTGCTTTCCCTTCTCTTTTATTCCTGCCTCCTTTTCTCCTTTTGGTTTTATGTCTGTCCTCATTCAGAATACACACCTGCCTAGACACACGCTAACCATGTGTCCTGCACGCAGGCCCGAACCGTGCCTTTTTGATGGCTAAAAAAAAAATGGCAGTATGGAAAGGGAAGTCCAAATTTATGGTCAAGACTGCATGATTAGCTCTAGAGAGTGGCAGGCTGGGGATAGCCCTTCGTTGAAGCTGCAAGGTTCCCCCCACCCCCCAATGCTGAAATGCTAATGAGGGAGCCACCGCGAAGGTTTCCAAGTGGCTTCCGCTGGTCCCTTCCCCGGACGGTGGATGACAGACGGACAGAGTAGAAGAGCTTGTCTCAAGGATCTGCCGGCCGGCCTCAGGCAGAGACTCCTTGGCATGCACAGCAGATTAAAAGGGCTTTTTGTTGAGGTGGATCAGATGGACAGGGAGAGGCAGGGTTCACATTAGCTGATCATAAATCAGGACTCCGTCGTAGAAGGGAAAGATCTGGGTCTGGTCCCTTAAAAGTTTGAGCGAATTTAATTTGTTCTTCTTTTTTTTCTTGTTGAAAGAGCCCCTCCTGCTTATAAACAAACAAACAAATCACCATAAGAATTTAGAAAGCATACGTGCTGGAGAAAGGCATAAATTCCCTATGTCTCCAGAAAGAATCACCATCCCCCCTTCCAGCATAACCCTCCTGATTTTGTCCTCCGTCCCGCCGTCATCCACATGTATACGTGTATAGTTATTATTTAATAAGACTTGAGATGCACGTTCCTCTTTGAGTTACACGTAAAAGAAGATTTGTAGCTAGGTCTCCAACTTTGGAACACGGGCTCCGTGATCGTTTGGGTCAGTCCGCCGGCTTAAATTTTAGTAATAAAACCAGAGACAATGTGTAAATTTATGTTTGGGAAAGCCGGGGCAAGCTCAGGTGAAGGAAAAGTTCATTGGCACAGAGGGCCATGTTGAATTTATGATCTTCCTTCCTTCTAGCAACGCCTTGGTAAACTCCCCAGGAAGAAAAGGGCGACTCTGCCTATTTTTCCTGTTGCCCCCTGGTGGGACCAGAAGAAATGTTCAGGCAGGAAAAGAATTCTGCACTTTGGACTCTCTTTCCCCCCATTTCTAATGCTCTGACTCTTTGTGTGTGTTTTTAAATTCTTCTAATGTTGTATTTATTTTTGAGAGAGAAAGACACACACACACACACACACACTATGAGTGGGGCAGGGGCAGAGAGAGTGGGAGACCCAGAATCCGAAGCAGCCTCCAGGCTCCGAGCCGTCAGCACAGATTCCAACACGGGCAGGGCTCGAACTCACAGGCTGTGAGATCATGGCCTGAGCCGAAGTCAGACGCTTAACCCACTGAGCCACCCAGGCGCCCCTCTGACTCTTTGGATTTTGGTGGAAATCTTCTATTCCCTCTGCAGATGTCTCGACATAATGAACGCTTGAGGCTGTGGGTCTCTCTCCAGCGTGCTGGGGCTCAGGCCCACGAACTGAATTTAGGCCTGTGTTTTGAGAAAATGAGGCACATTAAACACTGATGTGAGATGAGTGAGATGCCCACGCTGGAAGAATCTAGAAGGCCCTCAGAGCAACTGACGGCCCAGCTCATCGCCACTTGCTACGTTCTGTCTAGAAGTTGTTATTAGTGTTTGTATGCTTTCCTTTTTTACTGCCGGTGCTGTTACCGTGATGAAATTTAATTAAACACAAGAACTAATGAAAATGAAACCCTGTGGAACCTCCTTGAAAAAGTTGTTTCCGTAGCGATAACTTGGAATGCTCTGGAAAGCCTTGATTGTGGTGGATAATTATTACAAAGACACGCTGAATTGTGTGGAAAGTAGAAAATGCTGTGAAAAACTGTAGAAGTCTCGAGTCGTACGCTTAGATGGCCTCGTCAGTGTCTTTTAAGTTCTTCTCAAAACTAGCGGAGCTCAGACGAGTGAGCGAATGTGCCTCTTCCGTGAGAGCCGGGCGTTTGTTGAGTGAACAGGGAGGGAGTAACAGCCGAGTGATTCCCCTTCAACTTTTGCTCTGGGTGCTGGGGAAAATGGTACTTCCCTGCAGAGGACTGAGAGCCATTCCTGTCATTTCCTTTCTCCCTCGGCTGATCTGATCGTTTGTAATTTAAATGGGCTTTTTACAAAAGGCCAAAGACTCTCGAAGATTTTAATGTGTGAGAATGTGCCCCGCCCCCAGAATCTAGGCCCGGCTCCTCTCCGGACTTGTTCTTAGGACCACCGGGCCCCGACCAGCCCTTCAGCCTTTGTCTCTTGCCGGTCCCTGCCCCCCATGCGGCGCTTCTGGTCTCGCTGAAGGAGGTGCAGCCTGCGACTACACGCGCGTGTGGACAGCTGACACGCACACTCTCTCCAATCTCGTGCCTTCCGCTCCTGGGTTGCTGGTCACCAGTGTCCTTCATCTGGCCATTTCCCGTCTCACCTCTCGTGCACCTCCCTGAGCCCCTCCCACCCGATTATTATTTGCCCATCGCCTCCTTCCCTCCACTAGACCGTGAGTTCCGTGGATCCCCACCTGCGCATGACCTGGCATACAGCAGGCGTTCCATAAATGCTGCTGGAATGTTGAATGCATGATCAAGGGGCTTCTGTGTGCACACTGGGCTCCCCTGCATCATTTCACACACTATTTAACACTAACAGCATCTGTCTGACTCTCTTTCTCACCCGCTCATGGGTTTGCAAACTATAGCCCAGGGGCCAAATCCAGCCCCCCACCTTTTTTTTTTTTTTATTTTATTTTTTTAACGTTTATTTATTTTTGAGACAGAGAGAGACAGAGCATGAGGAGGGGAGGGGCAGAGAGAGAGGGAGACACAGAATCCGAAGCAGCTCCAGGCTCTGAGCTGTCCGCACAGAGCCCGACACGGGGCTCGAACTCACGGACCGTGAGATCATGACCTGAGCCGAAGTCGGACGCTTAACCGACTGAGCCACCCAGGCGCCCGTTTTTTTTTTTGTTTTTTTTTGTTTTTTTTTTTTGTTTTTGTTTTTTGGTGTGGGCTGGGAGCCAAGAATGGATTTTAGCCTTTGGTGGGGAACAGTCGTTGGCCCAGTTGGGAACCGAAACTGTTCGCTGCCGTGGTCTCCACCAGCATGTTGTTGACTCCTGGAGACCAGGCTTTTTTTTTTCTAGGATAAGGGGACTGTCTTGCATCTTTGAATTCCCATAGCATAGCACTCAGTACATGTGTTTTGGGCGGGGGGGGGGGGGGGTTGAACTGAGCTCACTTCTTTTTTTTTTTTTTTTTGGTATTTTTTATTCACCCTCTGGAGTCAGATGGTGGTGTGAATCCTGGCTCTGACCTGTTCTCTCCGTGAGACTACGGGTTTGGGTATGGTGCGGGTCTGAGCCTTTTTTCCTCCTCTGAAATCTTCAGACAATAATCCCTGTTTCTGAGGGCTGTCGTGAGGGTAAAAGGAGCTGTCACTCTGTCAGCGTCTGTACTGTGCTTAGCACAGGATTGGTGTTTAATGTGAGCTGTTACTGTTTATCCAGACATCCAGCGAAAGTTGTGTAGTCTGAACATCATCACAGAAGCAAAATATCTAGCAATTGCAAATCTAAAAAAAAAAAATCGGTCATTTTCGGTTGGCCCCAAATTCTTTCTAGGGGTGTTGAAAATTAAGAGTTGCCCTTCTGTCTGTGGATCTGACTCTTCATTTTCTTCCCCATTTCCGTGCTGTTTTTTGTTTTGTTTTGGGGCCGAATGAATGTCACGGTGCCGACTTAGGAAACCTTATATGGCACCGGTGAGGCAGAAGGCCTCAAGTGAGGGGTGAGTTAATCCCGGGGCTCGAAGGGGTGGGGACTCACTCCTCGAGCAGCCCCCGCAGCAGGTGAATCTCTCCGAAGAGGGGCAGGCAGTGTTGATGAGGTGGGCCGGGCAGGGGAGGCGCATACTTCTGGGTGTATGACATTGACTTTGCAGGCTAGTGGGCACTCTGCAAAGGCGTGAGGAGTTGAAATGCATTCGTACGTGACGTATCTTGGATGTCTTTCTTCGCAGGGACGGTGAAAGTGAAGAGCTCCAATATCCAGGTTGGAGACCTTATCATCGTTGAAAAGGTGGGTGGCGTCTCGCAGTTTGTGACCAGGCTGCCGTGTGGGTTTGGTGGCAATGTGGGAAGTCATTGCCAGTTCCCAAGCCCAACCATGTGGATTTGTGTATCTGGTATTTGTGTAACTGAATGTAGGCTTTGGGGGATTTTTCTCCTCTAGCTTTGCCTGGGGAGGAAAATGCTTTTCCCCATGAGACGTACGTATAAAATACTTTTTCAAGGTTTATGTGGTTGGTTAGCCAGAAATTCTCCTTATAAACACGCAAGTACAAGTTATTTTTTTTTTACGTTGATCTATTTTTCAGAGAGAGAGTGTGAGTGGGGGAGGGGCAGAGAGAGAGGGAGACACAGAATCCAAAGAAGGCTCCAGGCTCTGAGCTGATGGCACAGAGCCCGACAAGGGGCTCGAACTCACGGACTACGGGGATCGTGACCTGAGCCAAAGTTGGACGCTTAACCGTCTGAGCCACCCAGGCTCCCCTAAGTTTTGATTTCCTATTTGCTGCATCTGTTTGTTTTTTTTGTTTTTTTTTTTTAACTTACTACAAAATCTTTCCTAGAGGTCTGCTTGCTGAGTAAGCACGTAAAAATATTGGTCCTTTACCATTTGAGCAGTTTTAGTTTGCATTTTGTGACATACGCATAGTACTTTTCTGTTGTTTTGTGGGGAGATGGGGTTAAGTGTAATATGAGAACGGTAAGGAGGCCAGAAGACACATTTTTTAAAATAGCACCCTTAATAAATGTTTGTAACTTTGGCAAACATCTCTTTTTAAAAGCTGTCTTTTTGGAAGGGAAGGTAGCGGGTCTGGGGGTGGCCCTGGAGAGTCTTGGAATAATATTTGATCGGAATGGGATCGTACTGTAACTGGTTTCTCTAGGAAGTGAACTATGCTCTTTTAAAAGGATTAAATCCAAGAACTCAAAGTCGATTTGAGGTAAAGTGAAGCTCTAGGGGATTAGGAAAGTAACAGCAGCGTGCAAGATTTTTCAGATTCAAAACCAAATAAATCCCCAAATCTGTCTGGGACAAAGGCAGAAACTTCAATGAGGCTGGGGGTTTCTGGCCCCCTCCCCACCGAGAGGGGTGGGGTGGGGGGGGGGAGGCGGAAACCCCACACGTGGGCATTCACAGTAACAGTCTTTCTTTTCATTACGCAGAACCAGCGGGTCCCTGCTGACATGATCTTCCTGAGGACATCGGAAAAAAATGGTAAACATCTGGGATCAATTTTGAAAATAACCATTAACCTTTCAGTGGTAATTTGGCAAAATAATCATTTGAAAATGGAACAGAAGTAGATGATCGTTTTGGAGCCATGGAGGCAAGTCAAAAACATCTCTTTTAATAGAGCAGTCTTTAAAAAAAAACCAACAGAAAACCAAAACGTTCTTGGGGCTCACAGCTCAATAGATTCAGATCATCACAACGATACAATTAGTCGGGCCCACGCTGGGTCACAGCTGGTGAAGTCGCACGCGGTGGCCGTGATCTTCCTTTCTGGGCTGCTGTTAGGCTCAACTTCAGGGGTTGGCGGGATAAGGAAGTGTGTCCAACATGCAGAAGCAAACAGAAATCCTCTGTCTTCGGAGGAAATGCCAGGAGAAGTGTGACGGTAGAGAAACGGGGGAGAGAGGTAGGTGGCCTTTCTGGCCCTTTGCTCATGAGTGGCGGGGCCGTGCCTCCCCTCACCCATCAGTTTATTTGTTATCACAGCCCACTTGGGCCTGAGGGAGCTGCTCCAGCCTCTTAAGGAGACCCCGCTGGGGGCAGTTCTTTCCCGGTGGGGCCACCACCATGGCCTGCCCACCCACCCATCTGTTGACTCTAATCTCCTTTTTATTTTTTGTTATTTAAGCCGTTGTGAGGAAACGTTGTGGCTGTTTTTCTCTTGCCTACAGGCGCCATCAGATCTTTGAACATCTGAAAAAAAAGGTCCCGTTATATTCCTTTGAGGTGGCTGCAGTCTATTTTATTATCAATCAAATAAAAGTATAGATGAAATTTTATACTAATAATATATTTAAAAAGCCCAGAGGTGGAGTAGAAGGCACTAGATTGAAAGTCTTTCTTTGAAATCTGCAGCTGTGTCCTCCGTTGGCTCTTACGTCCTTGTCAGTGAAGATAGACCATTATGGGTAGGGCCCCTGAAATGTATCCCCCCCCCTGAAAAAGAAAAAATTAGACGTTTTTTTTCTTTTTTCTTATTTGTCTTATTTTATTTTTTTTAATTTTATTTCATTTCATTTTATTTCATTTCATTTTATTTCATTTCATTTTATTTCATTTCATTTCATTTTATTTCATTTCATTTTATTTCATTTCATTTTATTTCATTTTATTTTTGAGAGAGAGAGACAGAGAGAGACAGAGAGCGGGGGAGGGGCAGAGAGACACAGAGACAGATCCAAAGCAGCCTCTAGGCTCTGAGCTGTCAGCACAGAGCCCGATGTGGGACTCAAACCCACCAACTATGAGATCACGACCTGAGCCAAGGTTAGACGCTTAACCGACTGAGCCACCCAGGTGCCCCCCCCTTTTTTTTTTAAAGTTTATTTATTTTGAGAGAGAAAGAGAGAGCATGAGCGGGGGAGGGACAAAGAAAGAGGGAAAGAGAGAGAATCCTAAGCAGGCTCTGTGCTGTCAGCGAAGAGCCTGACTTGGGGCTCGAACTCATGAACTGTGAGATCACGATCTGAGCCGAAACCAAGAGTCGGATGCTTAACCGACTGAGCCGCTCAGAGGCCCCTAGATGTGCTTCTCCTTAAGTGTCCAGAGGTGTTGGCCGCAGTGTCCACGAATTCAGTGCATCCGGGGTCTGATGAACACACAGCTAACCCATTACTGAGACTTGCACGCCAGACTGAAATAGGCGTTCACGGGCCAGTAGGTACCAGCGCGGGCCCGCTCGTAGCGCCTTCTGTGTTCCGAGCCGTCTGGCAGGATCAGCCGTCGAGTCTTCCTCGTGTGAGGCTGCTGCTGCTGTGTCCGTGTTCACAGTCAGGGAAACCGAGGCTCGGACAGCCTAGGCGGCTTCCCAAGGGCATGCTGCTGGTACGTGGTGCCTCTGGTCTGGCTTCCAGGCGTCTGGCTCCTGAGGAGTGTAGACGACTCTGCCCAGAGTGGCCCGAGGTGCCAGCTGTGTCATGCCAGCCACCGTGCTGGGGGCTCGGTCACCCCCAGGTCTTTACAGCAACCTCCCGAGGTCTGCGTTTCTCCCCGTTTTCCAGACAGGGCCTGCCGGTGTTTATTTAGCAAGGTCAAGGAGCTGGCCCAGGTTCCTGCTTGGGGCGGATGGTGCAGTGAGGATTTGAACCCAGGTCTCCGGACGCGAGAGCTTACAGGGGAAGTGGGAAACGGGGCGTTCGTCTCCCCTTTTGGTTGCTGGCCACTGGTTGGATTTTTACGAAGGCCAGAGCGGGAACTACGCAGAGCTGCCCGGGGGTAGACGGCGCCCACCTTCTTCCACAGGGTCGTGCTTCCTGCGCACGGACCAGCTGGACGGCGAGACCGACTGGAAGCTGCGGCTCCCCGTGGCCTGCGCGCAGAGGCTCCCCACCGCGGCCGTGAGTAGCTTTCCCGCAGAAACACAGCCTGGCAACCGTGTCCTTGCAGGGCCAGCCAGCTCGGGGGGTCGGGGGGGGTGCATGTAGATCAGTGTGTGGGTTGTCACTTGTGAAGGGGGGCTGACAGGGTGGGGGCCGGGGGGGCCCCGAGCACCTGTTCTTTCGAGTTACGTGGCTGTGTGAAGCGCAGTGGGGAGCTCTTTGGAGGGAAGCTCAGTCTTTTTTTTTTAAGTTCAGTTTTTTGAGAGAGAAAGAGAGAGTGGGGGAGGGGCAGAGAGAGAGGGAGGGGGAGAGAGAGAGAGGGAGAGAGGGAGGGAGGGAATCAGGGAGTCCCAAGCAGGCTCCACACTGTCAGTGCAGAGCCCGACGCGGGGCTCGAGCTCGTGAACCGTGAGATCATGACCTGAGCCAAAATCAAGAGTAGGACACTTAACTGACTGAGCCGCCCAAGGACCCCATAGCTCAGAATCTTAAGAAGCCCTGACAAGGTACTTAGCCTGAAACTAGAAGGGAAGGCAGGTGTATCATTTCTCCGCTCAGCGCCTCCAAAGGCTTCTCGTCTTATTGAGAACCCCTCCTCCAGCCCTCGCTGTTGTCCTCAGGCCCCATGTCCTCTGTCTCAGAGCCGGAGCCCCACCCTCGGCCTGGGTGCTCTGCCCGCCAGTGCCTTCTCCCTCCTGATGAGGCGTCCTCTGCCTCCGAGTGTTTGCCCTTGCTGTTTCCTACACCGGGGGCAGTCAGACCCCACTGGCTGCCTGGGTGGACGTCTCCATTCTGTCTCTTGGGTTTTGTGCTCAGGTCTCCTTATCTGGAGGCGTTTTCTGACCGTTCTCTCCTTGCGTTCCCACCCCACTCGCTTCAAGGCGGTATCTCTGAGAGCAGAGTTCTGCCCAGTACGTTCACTGCTGAACGTCCTGTGCGTGGAACAGTGTGAGGAACGGCACAGAGAACAGCGTGTTAGCCCCGTTAGCCCCACGTCACTCATGCCATGATTTGTAAAGGGAGGGGGGACAGGGAGCCAAAGAGTAAGTTTAAACATAAGCCACATAGATTGGATGTGGCCCAAGGACGAGCTTACAAAGTCACAGAACGTAATTGAAACACTCAGAGACCAACTGGTCCGAAAGGGTTAGGCAGAATGTATAAGCTTTTCCCAGGCTAGCGGTCGGGTTCACTGTGTTCTGTGAGGAAGGAGCAGGCAGGATACAGTTCTGTGTTAACCTGCTAATAAACACGCCCACTGTCCTGATGATTTTTCATAGCCAGTGACGAGTAAGATAACACTGGTATTAGTATTAATTTTTGAGCCAGGCATTCTAGAGTAGCGAGTTTCTAACCGTGGTTAGGAGCCCCTGGGAATCCTTAGAACGCACTCACCTGCCCCTGAGATGGTTCTGATTTTTCTGGCTGATGCATTTTAACTTCCTGCTGAGATTTCTGCAAAGAAAGCTTTCCGAGCCTCAAAATGATTTGAAGGATTCTCTTTAAGAGACAGCCTGGAAGAGCCTAGAATCATGAAGATACTTGACCGTCAGCTGCACAGAGTTGCATTTCTTGGTGTGTGCTTTGGGTGTGTCAGTTTAATAAATGCTCATGTCCCCCCCCACCCCCACTCCTGCCAACCCCGTCTGGCACAGGCCTGGGCTGGGGTCCAGATGCCACTGGACCGAAGGGATCTGAATGGGGTGCAACGATTTGACAAAGTCGTAAGTTAGAAGAACCGTACGAAAAGATTACGTGGGCATTACGTGCCTATATTCTTGTTTAAAAAAAACTAAATTAAGGGAGCCTGGGTGGCTCAGCCAGTTAAGCATCCAACTCTTGATTTTCACTCAGGTCATGCTCTCACCATTCGTGAGTTCAAGCCCCTCACTGGGCTCCGTGTTGACAGCATGGAGCCCGCTTGGGATTCTCTGTCTCCCCCCTCTCTCTGCCCCTCCACTGCTCCGTCGCTCTCTGTCTCAAAATAAATAAGTAAACGTTAAAAAAATTAAAGTATGTGGAAAGCCCTGGAGGAAAAAGCAAACAGTGTCGTTCATGGCCTCTACCCCACACCTGACCCGCTTCCCCCCGGGGATCGCGTGAAGTCCGTGGTGATCTTTGCGGACCATGGTCAGCACCCTTTCCTACAGATGTACAGCTGCAAACTTGTTGGAACGGGAGCTTTTACAAAGAAGGGATCCTACTGTATTTGCAATTCCACACCTTTCACCCGCGCGCTTTGGGTGTGCCTCAGGGCCTTTTCTTACCAGTTCATAGGGGCCACAGAACAAACACACCTGCATACGGGGCCTCCTAGTGAGTTAGTAGAGGGCTCAGGCCCCGCCCGAGGGGCCGGCCGGTGGCCTCCACCCCACTCCAGACCCCTGATGGCACGGGGTATTGTGGTCTGAAAACCTGTGGCATCAGGTCCTGACCACCTGATTGGAGATTTGTTTTCTAAATCTTTTACTGTAAAATACACACTAGATTTACCATTTTATCATTTTAAAGTGTCCAGTTCGGTGGGTGTGAAGCACTTTCACACTGTTGTGCAGCCGTCCCCACCATCCATCCCCAGGTCTCTTCATCCTGCAAAACTAAGACTCTACGCCCGTGAAACAGAAATTCCCCATCGCCCAGCCCCCCGCAGGCACACTCTACTTTCTGTCTCTATGACTTTGCTCTAGGGACCTCTTGTAAGTGGAGGCCTCCAGTATTTGTCCTTTTGCGACTGGCTTTGCTTCCCTTAGCGAAAGGTCCCGAAGCTTCACCCACGTGGCGGCCTGTGTCGGAACTTCCTGTTTAAGGCTGGGCAACGTTCCGTCCTGTGTACGCACCGCATTTCGTTCGTCCGCGTATCATGCATCCATTGATGGGCCCTTGGGTTTGTTGCCGTCTTTTGGTAATTGTGAGTAATGATGCTATGGACGGGGCGCATGGTCTCTTCGAGACCCTGCTTTCAGTTCCCAGCAGGTGGCTTGCTATTCAT
Source organism: Panthera tigris (assembly GCF_018350195.1). Classification (NCBI taxonomy): domain Eukaryota; kingdom Metazoa; phylum Chordata; class Mammalia; order Carnivora; family Felidae; genus Panthera; species Panthera tigris. The sequence continues at coordinate 10,340,312 of NC_056662.1, forward strand.
GTGCTAATCCTGTGCCAGGGTTTCTGAGGACCCGCCATACTGCTTTCCACAGTGGCTGCACCATTTCACGTTCCTACCAACGGTGCACAAGCTTCCGACGTCTCCGCATCCTCACCAACAGTGTTTTCTGTTTGTTTTTAATGTTCATTTATTTTTGAGAGAGCGAGAGACCGAGCAGGAGTGGGGGAGGAGTAGAGACAGAGAGCGAGAGACAGAGTCCGAAGCGGGCTCCAGGCTCCGAGCTGTCAGCCCAGAGCCCGACGTGGGGCTCGAAGTCACGGACCTCGAGATCATGACCTGAGCCAAAATCAGACGCTTAACTGGCTGAGCCACACGGGTGCCCCACTTTTTCTGTTTTTTGAGAGTAGCCCTCTTAATGGGTGTGAGGTATTCTTTTTTTGCTTTTCACCCCTCCGTCTTTTCCAGGGCTTTACACAGAGCAGGTGCCCAGTAGCCCCTTGTTGACTGAGCAAGAATTTTCTTTGGTACCAACAGCTCTTGTAAAGCACAGTGTAGCAAAACAGGTGTGGGAAACCAGTTTGGGAAACACTGGGTGGCCACAGATAAACAGGCATCTTCACAGCAGACTCTGTCAGGGTGTCTTGGGATATGGCGACTCCTAAGCTTCTTGAATGGAAACATTTTCTTCCTTCTTCCACCTGCCCTGTAATTTTGAGAGCCTGTTTGCTGTCTGAGAGCAACAGCTGCTTTTGAAAACTAGTGGGTGCCTCCTGAAATCTTCTTTAATTACGAACTTTTCAAAAAAAATTTTTTATTTTACATTTATTTATCTTTGAGAGACAGAGAGAGACAGAGCACAAGTGGGGGAGGGGCAGAGAGAGAAGGAGACACAGAATCAGAATCAGGTTCCGAGCTCCGAGCCGTCCGCACAGGGCCCGACGCGGGGCTCGAACCCACGGGCCGCGAGATCACGACCTGAGCCGAAGTCGGACGCTCAACCGACTGAGCCACCCAGGCGCCCCACGAACTTTGTTTTTAACTCCAAAACGTTACCTCTGTTGAACAGGACCTTCTACAGATCCGATCCTATGTTTACGCAGAAGAACCCAATATCGACATTCACAACTTTGTGGGAACTTTTACCAGAGTAAGTAAGCCTCGCTCACCGAGGAATCCTGCCTTTATAGAGTTGTGCTGGTAACAGACCTGAAGAGGTGTTGACGGGTCTTTGTTAGGGAGCAGCTTTGCTCGGGGTGGGGGTGAAGTTCCCTTAAGAAGCACCCCCCTCCCCCACCCTGGCCTTGAAAGCTGACATAGTGTTTCTCAGTGAGGTCGGCCCAGCTGGTTTTCCTTCCAGCCTCTGACCAGCTAGAATTATCTGACAACTTGGAGCCGAGCGTTGTTACGATCAATGTGAAAGCTCTGCAAGCGCTCTTTTCTGTCCCCTTCGGATGCATCCGTGACCCCTTCCACTCGCACAAGCCCCGTCTGCCTCCGTTGCAAGTTTTAAGCCACGTCCCGACTTTTCAGAATAGAAATTAAATTTGGGCTGAAATGCTGTGAAGAATCTGGGACGGGAGATTTGTAGACTCCAAATTAAATCCATGGTCTCCTTCTGGAAGCTGTAGGGCTGGCCAGCAGAGGGCTGTTTCTGTTCGATTGGCTTCTGCATTCTATTGCTAGCCTTGTACGACATTTCTTCAGTGTTAGGAGCCTGTCCGGCTTCAGTCACAAACCACCCTTTTCACCTATCACCGTGGGATGAAAACGCCCAGGAGGGTGGCTTGTGAGCTCAGCCCTTCTCTCCTGGCTGAGCTGCAGGCATCCGAATAGGGGTCCTCCTCACTTCCTGTCTTGGGAGGAGCCAGCTGGAAACAGCCTGTGCATTCTGCCCAAACCTTGGTGGATAAATGCGTGTCCATTGGCCTTTTCCAGGAGGACAGCGACCCTCCGATCAGCGAGAGCTTGAGCATAGAGAACACTCTCTGGGCCGGCACTGTCATCGCGTCGGGTAAGGGCGCCCTTGTTGAGGAATGTGTTAGCAATTTGAAAAGGAAAGAAAATCCTTTTGTATAGTTAGAATAATCATCTGTCAGTTGGGAAAATTAGTCGTCGGTCAGATGGTGTTTTCCACTTGCTCGCGCCCCTCCAGGGAATCAAACTGACGTCTAATTGGCCCTCGGACACTTGCGGACGTCTGTGAGAATCTGCTGTGCCAGTGGACTTCTCTGCAGCGTCCGCTCTGGGAATAGCCCTTAATTGCCTCCCGAGATTGACATTCTAATCTGTACCAGAAATTGGGGCAGCCTGGGCGTTCTGGCCGGAAGTCGTGTCCGTGGGGGTGCCAGGCTGGCCCCGCCCGTCCAGGGGCCCTGGTGCCCAGGCAAAGGCCGTGGGCCTGAGTTGGAGCCTTGGTGTCGAAAACACCAAGATGCCGTGGAGATTGGTGCCTTTTAGTTTTGTGAACACTGGGATGAAACTGGGCAGAAGGGGCTCCAGGGGCTGAGGTGTCTGCGGTGGCCGCAGTTGACCTTAGTGGGGTGCCTCTGACCTGTCGGGCACTTTGTTGAGCCCTTTGTGTGCATTACACATTTCACTTAACCCTCCCAACGTTACCATGAGGGAAGGTGCCGGTGTCATTCCCGTTCTGAAGATGAGGAAACCACGGCTCAGTGACGTTAGTAAGTTGCCCAAGGTCACACCGCAGGTAAAAGGCAAAGTGGAGGCTTGAACCCAGGCACTTTGCTCCAGAAGCAGAACTTACAGTACAGCTGTCCTTAGTGTATTACGTATGTTACGTAATAGTGTCCACTGTTATTAACGTATGATTATACTGCTGGCAACTTTCTGTCTTTGCTGTTTGTTGGAGGTTCGCTTTTTCCCTCTTCACGCACATGTCCCTCCCGCCAGCCTGTTTTCTTCCCTTTGATGCTGCTTTGTGGCTCTTCAGTACAGCAGATGCTTGGTCAGGGTCCTCTGCGACAAGGCCTGTGGATGACGAGCACAGACCAGCACAGAGTACACACGGGGCTGCTAGTTCACCCTCCGCAGGGGCTCCGCTTAACGCAAACGGGCAGAGTTGAGCGCTCCCTTGAGGTCCTCACACCTTTTCCTTTTCCGCTGCCTGCCCGTATTGACAGCGTGATCCGAGATGTCTCAGATCCTCCTGATGACTGACGAAGTGAGGAATGGGTCCCTGAGTTTCAGCGTGGCCACTGGGCGCTGCCGGCCATACCTTGGCCAGGCCCGAAGCCACGCCCACACCCGAGGCCACGCCTGCATCCCCGCCCACACCCGTGGCCACGCCCACCAGGCCCTGCAGGAGCCCCTTCCCCTTCAGACTCTGCCCTCCGGCCTCTCCCCTCCCGCTTGTCCACCGCATCTCTCAGAACTGGTTTACTCTTCCTTCCCAGTTGTCTACTTTGAAGTCACGTATTAACAAGTAATTATTTTTTATTTTAAAAGTTTAATTAATTTAATTAACTTTAGAGAGCGAGTGCGAGTGGGCGGGAGGGACAGAGGGGAGGGGGAGAGAGAGTCTTCAACAAGCTCCAGGCTCAGCCCAGAGCCCAACCCGGAGCTTGATCCCACCATCTGAGCTGAAATCAAGAGTTGGTCACTCAATTGACTGAGCCACCCAGGCGCCCCTAACGTTGCGGTAATAAATACACGTTCACACGTCTATCTGGTTTTTATTCTGGTGATTTTCTTCTCTCCCTCCTGCTTTCCTTCTTTCCATGCAGAAAAAAAAAAAAAAAAAAAAAAAAAAGCAGACTCCACGCTCTCCGTGTGAACCACGAGATCATGACCTGAGCCAAAGTCAGATGCTTAATTGAGCCACGCAGGCGCCCCTAAAGGATTTTTAAGATTTTATTTTAAGTCCAGTCTCCTCCCCAACGTGGGGCTCGAACTCACGACCCCAAGATCAAGAGTCGCGTGCTCTATACCAGCTGAGCCAGCCAGGCGCCCCCAAAAGGCTTTGATCAAGCACCTCTATGTAATGCGGCCAAGGTCTGTTGCTGGACCCCGGTGCTGTGGTAGCATGCCAGAAGATTCTTGTCTCCGCCCTTGTGTTTCTAGTTTACTCTAAACTTCATACAGATTATGATTTTGAGGTGGAGGGTCTGAGGTGGAAAAGGCTTCTCAGCCTTAATCTCAGAGATGAACAGCAATAAGTTTTACTTACCAGGCTCTTTTTATTTACAGTGTTTTGCTGTCATTCTCTTGTTTTGGTCTCACGGCGTTAAATGAGGATTTAATGGAATGAAGAAGAGTTGAGTCTCAGAGAGGCTAAGCAACTTGCCTAAGGTCACACAGCCTAGGAGGTCCTCTCCCGGAAGGCAGAGAGTGGAAAGCAAGTTGGGACCTTGAAGAGGGGAGAAAAAAATTTCAGACCGTTTGTGAGTGGTGCTGCAGGAACAGAGAGAGCAGTGATGTCAACGATCCGGTAGCGGCACCTGCCAAGCCCTTCAGCGGGCGCAGGTTTTCGAGTGAGTCTGAGAAGGCGGACGTTTGCCGTTTCTTTGGCTGGCCTCAGTTTCCCCTGCTTCTCAGTGAGTCGTTCTCTGACTGCGCTGTGGTTCCAATGCGACCGTGAGGTTACATACGAGCCACTTCCTTCCTGGTGCTCAACTCAAGAAACGGCCGTCCTTAATGACCTTGATTAGATGAGATTTTACTTCTCTGTTCTCTGTAGAGTCTAACTCCTGGGTTTTGGTCACTCTGCTCTTATCACTTGAAAGTTTAAAAAAAAAAAGAAAACTTGCCAGGCAGCATGTAGGGTCCAGTGACATTGGCCGGCATCAATCTGTAGAGGATGCAGGTGCCACGGTAACCCGCCACCGGGCCGCTCGGCTGAGGAGTCACTGGGGTGAGACACGGAAGGGATGGCCGGGGGGGTGGGGGGGAGGCCTGGGGCCTTGGCAGAGCAGGTGGCCCGGCTGTGTCACGGAGCCCGGTTCTTCCCAGACTCTCCAGTCCGTTGTGCCGCTGCCTCCCCCGACCCTAGCCTGGCGGGTTGATCGTGGCCACCGTGCGACCCGCATGCGGTCACGCCGCGTGCCCCTCGCCCCAAGGCTTGGCGGGGTCGCATGCTTGAATGTTGCAGCAGCATCTAACTGCCGTAGACGTTTCTGAAGGCTCGCGCTCAGGGGGTAGCATTTGTCCTGTCACAGATGGGGAACAGAGGGGTCACAGAGCGGCGCTGACCCCGGGACCGCGCTGTCGTGGAGAGTTAGGAAGAACTTCGTGTGAAAGCCGACCGCAGCGGTGTGACTTGGGGAAAGAAACCAGCTGGCCAAACGGGGACGCGTCTGACTCCGCAGACGGATGGCAGAGGGTGACAGTGTGGAGGGTCAGGAGAGCTGACAGCACAGGAAGTGGGGGTCGGGTGGGGGGTGGAGGGGCTCTGGTCGGAAAGTCTTGAAGGGCTTGATCGGGCCCGGGGGGGGACCAGGATGAGCTGAGAGCCTGCCCCTGGCTGAAGCAAATGCCTGTGCTTCACACCTGCTGGTAGGACAGTGGCAAACGTGGACCCAGTGTCACCACATCTTCTGATGTTCCAGGAGAAGCCAGAATTCCTAATTTCTTTTTTTTTTTATGTTTTCTTATGTTTTTTTTATTTTTTTAACATTTATTTATTTTTGAGACAGAGACAGACAGAGCATGAACGGGGGAGGGTCAGAGAGAGAGGGAGACACAGAATCCGAAACAGGCTCCAGGCTCTGAGCTGTCAGCACAGAGCCCGATGCGGGGCTTGAACTCACAGACCGCGAGACTGTGACCTGAGCCGAAGTCGGACGCTTAACCGACTGAGCCACCCAGGCGCCCCTCTTTTTTTTTACGTTTTTATTTATGTTTCAGAGAGAGAGAGAGAGGGAGAGAACGAATGGGGGAGGGGCAGAGAGAGAGGAGACAGAATCCGAAGCAGGCTCCAGGCTCTGAGCTGTCAGCACAGAGCCCGACACGGGGCTTGAACTCGTGAACCGTCAGATCATGACCTGAGCCGAAGTCAGACGCTTAACCGACCGAGACACCCAGGCGCCCCTTAATTTTTTTTGCATGAAAACTCCTGCATTTCAAAGTTGGCAATGAATTCAGAACCTTTATTTATTTAGGTTTATTTATTTGTTTTGAGAGAGACGGAGAGGGAGGGGCAGAGAGAGAATCCCAAGCAGGCTCTGCGCTATCTGCGTAGGGCCCGAAGCAGGGCTCGAACTCCCGAACCCCAAGATCGCGACCTGAGCCGAAATCAAGAGTCGGACGCTTACCCGACTGAGCCCCCAGGCGCCCCGAATCCAAAACCTTTAAAGTGCTGTACAGACCAGCACAGGTCTGTGGTTTCTCTCTGGGTGACAGTGGCCGGCCTTTGGATCTTGTGGAGGTGGTTTTGGTCTTTAGCACAGGCGGAGGGTGGGTGGGGGGAGGCCATTTTCAGCGGCCTTGGGAGGCACCGAGGTCGGCTGGCGCCAGCGGGGGACCCGTTCAGAGGCCCTAGTTGTTAGGACCCTCTCGGACCCTGGACGTCGGTGACTGAGACCCACCACCTCTGTGCAGGAGTGGGTGCAGTGGCTGCGTGGCCTCCCCTAGTTTAACTGTCTCCGCGGCCGCAGGCCTGCGTCACTGGAGCCTGCCATCTGCCACGGAGTCTCCAGGGAGCTCTCCCCGGCCTTCCCTCTGCTGAGCGTTCCTGGAAGGGAACCGCATCGTGTGCATTAAGCTTGGAAGGGGGACTTCGGCGTCTCCTCCCAGGGCTTTGTCCGGGGGACACAGTCCCTGTGCTTCACCTGGGCTCGGGCCCTTCCACCAACTCTGTTTGAGGCTCTCTGAGGCTTTGCATGTCCCTCTGAGGGAGGAGAGTTCGGATGTTCCAGCAGAGACTAGGTTGCTTGTGCTCCTGGGAATCTTCCCTGAAGGTTTGGCAGGGCTGGCCCCTTCTCAGGGTTCGAGCTTCCGCTCAGGTGTCCTCAACTCAGAGGCTGCTTTGCTGACCGCCCGGCACAGACCGGCAGCCTTCTCCGGCCTCCCTTCCCGTTCTTCCGCCTGAACTTCACCATGGCACCTGCCGCTGTCCGTGACTACCTGCTTCTCGTCTGCTCCCTCGCTGTCTGTCTTCCCCACCGTGTTGAGACTTGTCACGGCATACCCTGAAAAGGGCGGACAGTGGTAAACTTTTAATCTTGCCAGTTTCACCCCAAAATAGTCCCAACGTACGCTGCAGCCAACCGCATGTGCGGCAGAACCCATTTCTCCGCCTCTCCGCTGACCCTGGATGTTCTCAAGCTGAGGAATTTCTGTTGCTGTGATAGGGATTGAAATGGCTTAGTTTGCATTTCTTTGATGATTCACAAAGTTGAGCATCTTTTCTAATGTCAGCTAGCCTTTGATATTCCTCCTATAAATTGTTGACTTCTAGAAAGCGCGGTATCGGGGGGTGAGAGGGAGCAGGGGAGTTCTCAGGAAAGAATTGTCTTGTGGACAGACATCCCCGCCCCCCCCCCCCCAGTAGTCTCGTTAAGACACAGTGTCTGAAAGGAATCGGACTCAGCGGGAAGAATATGCTCTAATAAGAAGAGAGTGTATTTGAACTTCCATAATTGTTTATGAAGATAGGAATGTTCTAGGCACCTCTGGAGACCTCTGAGGGCAGAGGCACAAAGGACAGACCTCCACTCCCCCCAGGCTGCTGGGCCGCACAGACCAGCACTGAGCAGCGGACCTTATGGCAACGGTGCAAGTGCTCCGTATCTTTGCCGTGACTGTTGAGCACTTGAACCTGGCGAACGTGGAGTGAGAATGGGCGGCTGTATTTCACATACTACTTTCAATTGCATTTAAATCTAAACGGCTTCATGTGGCCACTAGCTACCATAGTGGTCACTGTGGCCATAGATCATCGTCTTTGTTAACAGCCCTTTGCGTTCATTATGCTTTCCTGATTTTAGGTACCGTTGTGGGTGTTGTTCTGTACACGGGCAGAGAACTCCGGAGTGTCATGAATACCTCAAATCCTCGAAGTAAGGTGTGTATGTGGTCCTAAGATGCATCTCCTTGTCAGAACTTTTTGACTTGATGTATCTTGATGATTGGTGTTGGCTGGGTGAGGGGCTAGATTTTGGCTTTTTATGTTTATTTATTTTTGAGAGAGAGAGAGAGAGAGAGAGTGAGAGAGAGCATGAGCACGGGAGGTGGAGAGAGAGGGGGACAGAGGATCCAAAGCGGACCCCACTGTGGCAGCAGAGAGCCTGATGCAGGGCTCAAACTCACGGTCTGTGAGACCGTGACCTGAGCTGAAGTCGGACGCTCAGCTGACTGAGCCACCCAGGCGCCCCTGAGGAGCTAGATTTAAAGACAGTAGGGTCGCCTGGGGGCTCGGTCAGTTGAGGGTCCGACTTCAGCTCAGGTCACAATCTCGTGGTTTGTGGGTTCGAGCCTCGCTTTGGGCTCTGTGCTGACAGCTCGGTCCCATTCTGTGTCTCCCTCTGTCTCTGCTCCTCTCCTGCTCATGCTCTTTCTCTCTCAAAAATAAATAAACATTTAGAAAAATTAAAAATCAAGATAGGAACACCTAACAGTGTTATTTCATTTATACAAACTTACTGCCTTTTCATATACGGGGTGTGTGTGTGTGTGTGTGTGTGTGTGTGTGTGTGTTTACGTACCTACAGATGCGTTCATGTAACACATAAGCAGGTATGCGTACGTATGTATGTGAATTCATAAAGCTTGTAAGTTAAAAGTGTTGAGCACCTACTGTGTGCTGTGTGTTCTCCATCCTTCACCCGCATCCCACTGGACCCTCACCCCAGCCTCTGAGCCCAGGCACTTCCACGGGCTCATCTGAGCCGAGCGGTGGCCTTGAGAAGCACCGCGTTCGGCCGAGCCGCACAGTGAGGAGGGGGCAGCCTCGGGTTCCCCCACCCCGCTGACGGCCGGCTGTGGCAAACGCGGTCCACGGTGCCATCTGCCCGGTGGCGGCCCCGTTGTCGCTTCTTTCGCACCGTGACCTGCCCTCCCAGCCCGGCCCCTCCTCCAGTTTCGAGGAGCCAGAAAGTACAGAACGAGTTCCTCTGTCGACACCGTGAACGAATGCCACTCACCGTCATGACCGTCCTTACAGCCGGAAGGCCGTTTGTTTGATGTTTCAGCCTTACCCTGGGCCACGTTTCTGTGAAGTTCTGGCTTTGGTGTGCCAGTTACTTTTTTTTTAACTTACACGTTAACGTAAATACGCAGTTGGTAAGATCCTCGTGTTCAGCAATACAGCCCTTAAACGTCAGGTGCCCCCGGTGTCTGTGCCCTGAACGCAGGCAGTGCTGGATCAGCGTGTGGTGCGGGTCTAAGAGGTGGGGGCGGAGTCATTTTACAGGCGGCAGTGGCGGATGGCAGAGGTCATGCCACACAGAGCGCCACCAAATGCAGCGGTAACCTGCTTATATGTTTGCAAGTCTCCATCTTCTTTTTTAAGTTTATTTTTGAGAGAGAGAGAGAGAGAGTCTGTGCACGAGTGGGGGAGGGGCCGAGAGAGAGAGGGAGAGAGAGAATCCCAAGCAGGCTCTGAGCTGTCAGCGCAGATCGCAACGCGGGGCTCGATCCCACGAACCGTGAGATCATGACCCGAGCCACAGTCAAGAGTCGGTTGCTTAACCGACTGAGCCACCCGGGTGCCCCAAGTCTAAATCTTCTTAATCGTTAAAAAAAAAAAAAAAATTGAAATCCAAATTCTTTGAGGTTCTTTGGATGTCTGTTAGGAAGTCCAGCCCACGGGGCCCGGTGTTCTCAACCGAGGGTACGGGGGCTGATGGGTCCTACCGACTCACCGGGGTGGAGGTGTTCTTGAGTGGAGGACCAGTTCTCCGGGTAGTGGACCAGCACCCACTAGCTCTCCTTTGTGCCTTGTCCCGCAGATTGGCCTGTTTGACCTGGAAGTGAATTGCCTCACCAAGATCCTCTTTGGTGCTTTGGTGGTGGTGTCGCTCGTCATGGTTGCCCTTCAGCACTTTGCTGGTCGTTGGTACCTACAGATCATCCGCTTCCTCCTCTTGTTCTCCAACATCATTCCCATCAGGTAAGCAGAGGACGAGTCATGACATTGTCTTCTCTTTCCTCGCGGTCCCTTTGAAGAACGATGACCGGGAACTGTCAGGGTCAAGGATGTGAGCCGCGCTCTGTGGCTGTAGCATCAGGAGGGAGGGCGCCTTCCTCCCTGAAGCATCCTTTCCTGAATCAGTCTCTGCTCAGAAGATCTTGCCTTGCCTGCTTTATGCCAGGGATACCGCTCAGAGTCCTGTCTCCTCTGCCGGCTCAAGAGGTTGGGAGTGGCTGCTGGGAGTGCTGCGTTGAGACAGGTCCTGAATCCGGGCTCAAAGGGGACCACAACAGGGAGGAACCCTGAAGGCACTGTGCCGAGGGAAACCAGCCGGTCCCCAAAGGACAAATCTGTGTGATTCTCCTCCTGTGGGCTCCCTAGAGCAGTCACATTCAGGGAGACGGAGAGCAGATGGGTGGGTTCCAGGGGCTGGAGGAAGGGGAGAACGGGGCGTTGTTTCATGGGTATGGAATTACAGTTTGGGAAGATAAAAAGTTCTGGAGACGGATGGTCTGTGACGGTGGTACAACAGGCAGATCATACTTGATGCCGCTGAGCTGTGCACGGACTGGTTTCAGTAGTAAATTTGTTAACGTGGATTTTGCCACAAGTTAGAACAGCACATTATCAAAATACATTGGCTCAGAGGACCAGTAATTAGGACAAAAAAAAACAAAAAAGGACTAAGACAACTACCGTTTTAGTATTTTAAAAGCATTTAAAGTTTTCAGTGTTCTATCTTAGTCCAAAATAGAAGCGCTTCACGAAAGTGAAAACTCGGGTGGTGAGTTATCTGAGAGCGGTGTTGACTCTTGTCAGATGTGGGGATTCAGCCGAAGACGCGCGTCTGTAGGCAGGGATTCCAGATGTTGTGGCCCAGATGCGTGTTAAGAGTCCTCGCCATCTGCCGAGACCCTGGGAACCTCGCAGATGTGCTGTTATTAACCTGTTTGCTCTGGTCGTCTGACTAGTCTGCGTGTCAACCTGGACATGGGCAAGATCGTGTACAGCTGGGTGATTCGGAGGGACTCGAAAATCCCTGGGACCGTGGTTCGTTCCAGCACGATCCCTGAGCAGCTGGGGAGGATTTCCTACTTGCTCACAGACAAGACAGGTGAGCTGTTTCCTGGGCCTTCCCAGGCTTCTGGGTGAGGCGGGTGCCTGGATTCTCTTTTTGGATGTGTTAGAGAATATGCTCCTGGACCTTTGGATGAGGGCTGATGATTTGGTGACGGTGACCGTGATGGTCGTCGCCATCGTCAAGCGGCAAAGCCTTACGCGGTACTAATTACGCACGGGGCGCTCTTCTGGGTGTTTAGTTAACCCTCCACCTAATCTTGTGGGCATGTTTATCCCCATTTTACAGACGAGGAAGTGAGGCACAGGGAGGTTTACTGCCTTGTCAGAAGCGCAGGGCGACAGAGCAGGCAGTCTGGCTTCAGGCCCTCGTAACCACACCCCAAAATACTTTGCAGTTTAATATCAGAGTGACTGAGAGCAAGGCCGGGGGCGATACCTGGGCTTAAGCTTCGTCTCTACCATTTGGCGGCCGTGGGACAAAAGAGCGTCCGTTATAAAGGTCTGGGGTGGCTCACCAAATCAGAGAGAAATTAGGTTTCAGGAGGGAGCAGAGCCAGAGAATTTCTGGGTACGTTAGCATCAGAATCCCCGGGTTAGTCTCTGTGGGACTCCATGACTGGGGTGAACTTGATTCTGTTCGTCTTCTGTCCAGGTATCTGTCTGCTCGAGGTTCAGACATAGAATAGAATCTAGTGCACGTCCTGGGCCACCATCCTGGCCGATGGAATGAGTCAGACACCCTGACCATCCCAGGGAGGGACGGTGGTCGTGTCCCCATGGAACCCCAGGATGCCGTTTCAAAAGAAAAGGAATTAGGTTCTGGGCAGGCCAAACAACACAGAGGTCTACCCGGCTGGGGCAGTGTGGAGGCCAGCGTAAACACCTAGCAGTAAACTCTCAGGAAACGGCAGCCGTCGTCACGGTGAACGACAGCCCCAGGATGTGGGCACCGTTACTCGATTTGTCTTGTGTTTCAGGAACGCTTACCCAGAATGAGATGGTTTTCAAACGGCTCCATCTGGGCACCGTGGCCTATGGCCTCGACTCCATGGACGAAGTACAGAGCCACATTTTTAGCATTTATACCCAGGTAAATCCTTCTGTTTTGACACTTGAAACGGTTCCTTTGCATTTATTAACAGTTGTGTTGAGCTGTCGTTTGTAACACTGTCCAGTTCGCCCATTTACGGTGTGCCCTTCAGTGGTTTTTGGTTTATTTACAGTTTCGTCGTCATCACCCAGGAGAGAAATCACATCCCTGTTCGCCGTCATTCCCGCTCTCCCCCCCGCCCCCACCTCGTCTTCCAAACCCATGGTGACCTTCGGTCCTTTGTGTTTTGGATGAAATTGCAGTTGAGGGGCACCTGGGTGGCTCAGTCGGTTGGGCGTCCGACTTCGGCTCAGGTCATGATCTCACGGTTCGTGAGTTCGAGCCCCGCGTCGGGCTCTGTGCCGACAGCTCGGAGCCTGGATGGAGCCCGCTTCGGATTCTGTGTCTCCTTCTCTCTCTGCCCCTCCCCAGCTTCCACTCTGTCTCTCTCAAAAATAAATACATGTTAAAGAGAAATTAAAAAAAGAAAAAAAGAAATTGCACTTGAGACTTCCCCCATCTACCTCCTTCCCAGAGTTAACCTGCTCTCCGGAAACGCTTACGGCTGTTAGGAGAAACCTAAGAGAAACTTGTTTGCCCTTTACCGAGTGCCAGAAATAGCTTTGAGAGCCTCCTGGTTCGTGTCACTTCCTGGTCAGGAGCCAACGCAGCGGGAATGAGCCACCTGCTCCTGAAACAGTGTCACCCATCAGCTTCCGTGTCAACCCCGCAACCGCGTGCGGGAGAGTAGCCTGTCAGAGATGGCCTTCCGCTCTGCTGCTGCTCCCACAACTTTTCCCACAGAGTTTTTCAAAATCGACCCTTTTTTCACAGAAGGGTATTGCTAACATTCCTTAAAAGTCACACCAGTGGCTCCCACCTCGGCTTCTCAGAATTGCTGCTGACGTTTTCAATACAAAATGGAACAAAAGCAAGGAATACCCGAGAGATTCTGATGCGTTACGATTAGGGGTGGGCTGGGCTTCTGTGTGTGTGTGTGTGTGTGTGTGTGTGTGTGTGTGTGTGTGTGTGTGTGTGTTTAATTATTAAAAAAAATTTTAATGTTTATTTTTGAGAGAAAGAGAGAGAGAGAGACTGAGTGGGGGAGGAGCAGAGAGAGGGAGACCCAGAATCCGAAGCAGGTTCCAGGCTCCGAGCTGTCAGCACAGAGCCCATCGTGGGGCTCGAACCCACGGACCGTGAGATCATGACCCGAGCTGAAGTCGGACGCTCGACCGACGGAGCCACCCGGGCGCCCCTGGGTTTCTGTGTTTTAATCTTAAAATGAGGGGGCGCCTGGCTGGCACAGTCAGTTGAGCATCCGACTCTTGATTTTGGCTCAGGTCACGATCTCACGGTTCGTGGGTTCGAGCCCCGGGTTGGGCCCTGTGCTAACAGGGTGGATCCTGCTTGGGATTCTCTCTCTCTCTCTCTCTCTCTCTCTCTCTCTCTCTCTCTCTCCCCCCCCCTCCCCCTCTCCCTGTCTCTCTGCTTCTCCCCTGCTTGTGCTCACTCGCTCTCTCTCTGAAAAATAAAAAAACTTAAAAAAAAAAAACATAAGATGACATACCAACAGATGCCTTGGTAATTCTGAGACACATCAGGGCTAAGTGCTTACCCGCGGGTACATGTTGTGGCTCTCGTTTGGAGAGGAGAAGAAAGAGGCCGGGTTTTACTTAAATTTGTCAAAATAGACGATGATTTTGTTGTCAGAAATCCAGTTAGAAATGTGCAGGAAGTATTTCTCTACAGGGGTTAAAGGTGGAATCCACGAGTACTGCATGGCACAGTTCTACCGGGCATTTAATTTTCCGGAACATTCGCTGGTAGGCATGCCCGGGTTTCCAGGTTATCTCCTAAAAACGGCAGAGCAGGAGATGCAGCTGGGGAGTGGGAGTGGGTTTTAAATGGAGGACAGTTAATTTGATTTATGTAACGTTCTCCTGTACAGTCAGTGGTGAAACTCCTGTAGTTTTCTTCGAGGCTCCCCGTGTGGGCATTTGTGGCTTGTCTCCAAACGGGTCCATGGACCATTTTCAAAGATGTACTGTAGGATTCCTGAAAAATCACGAGGACTCTGTTGGACAGGAAGGAAAGGCCACAGCCAACCCCCGTTCCTGCCCCTCTCTCTGACCTGTCTTCCTCTGTGGCACCGGTGCCCCCAGGGCTCTGTCCCAGCTCCTGTACCTCCGTCCTAGGCGGTCCCTTCCCCCCCCCGCCCCCCCCCCCCCCCCCCCCCCGGCTTCCATTGCTCTGCAGATACTGGTGTTCCCCCTCGCTGTCTGCACCCCAGCCCTTCTCACTCGCTAGAGCGAAATTCCGCTCTCCCTTGCTCGGCTGTCTGCAGTCTCCCTCCCGGCCCCCCCGCACGGTTTTCCTGCTTCTCCTCTTGCTCAGGGGCCCCCCTTGTACCGTCAGCTCCCTCTTGGGGCTGAGACTTGCACGTGGTCCAGGCGTGGCCTTCATGCCCACCCTCCTCCCTCCCCCCACCTCCCCCAGGGCAGGGGAGCTGGCTCGGAAGGGACTCTTCCCTCTGAACCATCGGCCCCCAAATGCCTCCCGGGCCCCACCCGAGGGGGTCCACCGTGTGGGTTCTCACGCTTATCGGCGCCTGGCCGGACACCCCTGCCTCTCCAGCCCCCTTCTCAGCACCGCTGGCCGGCCGATGATTACACTGCACGGCTTCACGGTCACGGTGCGTGTCCCCCGGCAGGAGACACAGCCTGGCGCGTTTCGGTGGTGCTTTTATGAGCTTGTGGTGTTTACAGAAACCATCCCTTCTCGGGGATATTTGCGTAGCTCAGCTTTTATGGTCCGTTTTCACCTTAGCACAGATAGCACTCATAGTAAAGTGTTAAAAGGCAGAAACGACACGTCTTAACCATGAACTCTACCCCACACCCCTTCCTTAGCGGAAGCTCGTGAATTGATTTGCCCGTCCTGGCCTTGGATTTAAAATGCCTGGGTGTTGTAGGGTTAGGTTGTCTGGAGACTGGAGTGAGCTCAGAATAACAGTACCCGCCCACCTCAGCGAGGTGCGTCCTTTCTTTTCTCATGACATCTAAAAATCCTGCAGTGGGCACATAAATACTTTCGTGATGGGGTTATGGAGGCTTTCCCGGGTTTTTAAAACAGCCATAAAATTCAGCTATGTTGTGTCCCTTTCAGTAACTTTTGTTAGTAAGTTTACAGAGTTGTGGAACTATAACTAAATTAGACCACTACAACCCAATTTTAGAATATACCCACTACCCGAAAAGATTCTCCTGAGCCCATTACAGTCACTCACTTAAATTTAGAGTTGGATAATGGGATTTTTGTGCCAGTGTTTCATGAAGCCCAGTATTTGGAGCAACTGGGTCAGATCACTTGGGACAGAATCTCTAAACATAAAACTTGTAACAAGTGAGCCTTCCGAACAACAGCAGTGTTTGAAAACAGCTACTATGAATCTGAAGTTTCCCCTTATTTTTCAGAACATCAGTGTCTAAATCTGTGGACCCTAAAACAGTTTGCAAGATGACCCGTGGAGTACCGAAGAAAAGTCACTCTTTATTTTCATCTTCAAAATTAAAGCAACATTTATTTTTATTTTTATCTTTTTTTTTAAGTTTATTTTTGAGAGACAGAGACAGAGTGTGCGTGGGGGAGGGGCAGAGAGAGAGAGAGAGAGAGAGAAAAGCAGGCTCTAGGCTCTGAGCCGTTGGCAGAGTTCTACACAGGGCTCGAACTCATGAACGGCAAGATCATGACCTGAGCCAAAGAGTGACGCTTAGCCAACTGAGCCACCCAGGCGCCCCTAGGATACATTTCGTTGCTGCAGAAGAAATAAAGAATGTAGATAGGCACGAAGAAAAAACATAGATTTACACTGCCAAACTGTTCCTCTGCTTTTGCGTGTCTGGAGAATCCATGTATCTATGGATTCTTTAGGTATAGAAGGCCCAAACATACCTATTTCTTAAAATCTTTATTGGTTATTCTGAGAAGCGTTTCCAGTTAAGAACCACTGTTAGAATATCACTATCAAACTTACTTTTCTTCACACGGACACACACACACACACGCACGAGCCAACTTAACTTTTTTTCACTCGTGTCAGTGATTATGATAATTTTAATGGTTTTCTAACAGAGCCAGGACTAGGGTAAGGAGACTGAGGTACGCCCCCAAGGAGCAAAACTTAATGAGATACCGGAAAAAACCCGCAACAACCCCAAACACAGAAGTCAAGATAAGTCCTATGGTGATGCGATATTTAAAAAATTCAGGCAGAAGTCCGTGATGAACACAGTTCTGCAGTTTGGAATCGATGGGATCCAGCTCTGGATTAGCACAGTGAAGTCTCCCCTCCCTCACCCTAGTCCAGGCCCTGGCTTTGTACCCCGGTTCTCAGCCCTGGCACGGTGACGTATCGGGCCGGATCGTTCGTTGTGTGAGCTGTGCGTCGCGGGATGGTCAGCAGCGCCCTTGGCCTCTACCATGCAGATGTCTGTAGCACCCCCTCCCCCAGCTCTGACAACCAAGAGTATCTCCGGGCACTGCCCCACGGCGGGGGGGAGGGGCGAAAGTGCCCATGTTGAGAACCCCGGTGTTCTGTGGGGTTCAGTTTCAACAAACTGAAAAGCGCTGCCTGTGTCATGCTGGAGGATGTCTGTTGAGGGGTAAACGTTGTGGTTATTCAGTCGCTTAATCATCCTGTACCTCCGTGGACCCATCTGGAAGTAGTGGGTGTGAGCCTGTCTCTGTGGGGGTGGCCCTTTGAGGTTAATGAGCTCTCAGCTTTGAGCTTTATTTGGGGAGTGAAGCAGGGCTGTCGAAACAGGAGTCCTTCCTCTTTGATGTGAGTGTATTTTTACCAGTGGCGGCCCATTCCTAATATCCGTGAGTGTTACGAATGCTCGTAAGTGGTGACGTTTTCATTGCACTTCAGAAAGAAAAGGGATGCTTGTGGTGACTGAGCATTGAGTTTTTGCATTAATCTCTCCTCCGGTACGGAGACTGGAGTTCTCGCTGGGGCGCGTCCCTGCCGTGGATCGATAACGAGAAATGGAGGTCTATGGTTCATTTTCACCTCTGCGTCTCGTGTGTTGGCTGGGATATGTCGAATGACCTCGAAGCATTATGTGGTGCGAGGTTCCCGCCCGAGGGCCGGGGCCAGGGGCCCTTGGACGTGGGGGTCTTGACTCCTCCTTTAGCTTCTGACCTCATGTGGAGCTGTGCTGTGCCCTTCCACGAGAGGACCGGTGGTTTCTCCCCAGGGCGAAAAGAGCTGTAACCAGCCTCTGTGGATACCACATCTGTTTTTATTTTCCCCTGGTATTTTTTAAGTAAGGAGAAATGTGTGTGGGTTAAAGGGCCTGTGGGGAGGAGGCTGGAGATAAACACTGTACGACGTGAAACTCTTCCATATGGGCAACGTGAGGGAGTTTGAAGACCGGGCCCTAATACTCATGCTGGCAGAGCCCCTGGGAATTCCCAGCACCTTAACGATCTACGTGGATTGCCATTCGGTGTGTGGATGAGCCTTTTCTTTGAGAATTAAAAGCCAGTTTCAGAATCGGCGATTCTAATTCCTCCTCCCTGAGACATCTTGGTTGGAAAGGGGGATGATTGTTGACTGGGGAGAGAGACAAACGAACGTGGGGACATTACACCAATCCCTGTGATGCTGGTTGGGGCCAATCAGCCTCGCCTTCTGACTTGTTGTCAGATGGTGCCCTGGTCTGGAAGCGAGGTCTTTGCAAAGACCTGAGCGGCCGTGTTTCTCTCTCTGCCTCGCTCTAGACTGGTTTCCCCTGGGATACAAAACCCCAAAGCTCTGTGCCAGCCCACATTTGAAATACTGCTGGAAGCGTGTGACTTCTGCAGACGTGACATCAGATTGCTGGTAAAATCCAGAGGTGTGCGAAGGATGCCCTTCGCTCGTCCTTTCCTTCAAACCCGCTATCTGCAAACCTTGCCGGCCAAAGCGATGGCTTGGTCAGAGGTCTTGCTGTTGCCCTGATGTTAGATAATAATTTGGCCCAGGTGCTGAGGAATGTGGGCAAAATGAAGACACGCGTCTGTGGCTAGAACATAAATTACAGAGCTCAGAGAGAACGTTCTGGATTTGGTCTTTCCAGCGGAGAGGACCTTTCTGTAAATCTTCAGTCCTTGTTATAATTTTAGAGGTAAATTCTTTATAATTAAAAGCACTTGGCAAATAATGATTCATTTAAACTGGAGTTCTGATTCATTACCCTAATTATCGTAACCATGCAGTGCCCTTTGGCCTGGAAGTGAAACTCGTGTCCTCTTGGCACCAAAGGTTAACAGAGCAGGAAGCCGGAGCACTGTGTGTGCCTGTATGACCAGAATAATTTAGTAATTGTCTAATTACCTGAGGAGTCTAATGCCACTGCTAAAAATAGTATTAAAAAATTAAATGAAAGTCGTTTTCTTCTCATCTGTTCTCTATTTTGGGCAACCACATGTTCACGGGTAGAAGACGGGATTCATTCCAAAAGATTGGGTCCCTTCTCTTCTGCTGGATGAAATACGTTTCTAATGGACTGTGGGCTCCAGTCGCTCCCGAAACTTCTCTGACTTCCGGGGCTCAGCCGTGGAGCAAGACTATGTTGCAGGGTTCTTTTTGTCCCAAACTGTGATGTAAAACCCAGAACTGCTGTCGGCCAATTTGATATTTATTTCTTCCTGGAAATAGAAAAAAAAAAAAATCCTGTCCGGGCAAGATGTGCCACCGTCGCCTTAGCAACACAAAGTTGTTCATTTGCTCCTCAAATACCGGTGCGTGCCAGGCACTGCCGTGGGCCCTAGGATTGCGGTGACAGATAACACACACATGGACAAGTTCTGTTCTCACGGCTTAACGGGAGAGTCGTCAGGTCAACAAGTTGGTTTTAGCCGGAACACGACATCCCGCATTGCAGCGTGGAAGCATGACTTCTGGCAGGAAGATAAGCTGGGGCTCTTGCGGAGGGCCTCTCTGAGGATGCAGCATTTGAATCGAGACCTTCAGTGATGACATGGAGTGAGCCAGCCCTGCTGAGATCTGGGAAATGATGTGCCCGGCAGAGGGCAAGGCAGGTGCAAAGGCCCTGAGGCAGCAAGGAGCGTGGCAGTGTTCAGAGAACAGAAAGGCCAGTGTGGCTGGAGCAGAGAGGAGGATGAGGAACGTGGCAAGAAGGGAGGTTACAGAGGTGGGCAGGGCCTGACCAGGCAGGCTCCATGGACCACGGGAGGGCATCTGAGGTCTGTAGAATACGGAGCACAGGACAGCCCCTGCAATAGAGAATCATCCTCCCCACGTGTTGGTAGCGCCCAGTTTGAGAAGCCCTGACCTCACCGGCCTCGCCTGCAACGCAGTGGGGGCTTCGCTCTGTCAGAGGCCCTGATGCCACCGAAAGGAAGATGGATTGACTTGTTCATGGGTAGAATGACCCGCATCCCCTGAATTGTAATTTTTCCTCCGTTTCGCTGTAAATGATTGGGCTCCTGAAAATCACTTGCCGTTGAGCGCGGTGTCACTGCAGATGTCGTCTGAGCGCTGTGCATTGAAGCCACGCGAAGAAAAGCAGTGTCTCCACGTGGTTGCTCTTCCACACGTTCTAGACCCTTCTGTGTCTCCAGTCATCCTCCTTGTTCTTTTGTCTTTCCTGTAGCAATCCCAGGACCCGCCTGCTCAGAAGGGCCCCACGCTCACCACCAAGGTGCGGCGGACCATGAGTAGCCGTGTGCACGAGGCCGTGAAGGCCATCGCCCTCTGCCACAACGTGACTCCCGTGTACGAGTCCAACGGCGCGACCGACCAGGCCGAGGCTGAGAAGCGCTATGAAGACTCCTGCCGCGTGTACCAGGCCTCCAGCCCGGACGAGGTAAGCCGCCGGCAGGCGTGGCGAGGCGCCGAGAGACGCCGTGCGCCTCTGTTCCACACGCCGGGCGTGGGGTTCCCCGGGGAGCCACCCGTGAGCAGACACGAGCCAGGGTGACGCGGCCCTGCCAGGGAAACACACTTTCACACGCCTGCAGAACTTCCTTCCCCCTAGAGGAAACACTCTCAGACTTAAGATATGTCTCAAACGTGGGGCGCCCGGGGGGCTCAGTCGGTTGAGCGTCTGACTTTGGCTCAGGTCACGATCTTGTGGTTTGTGGGTTCGAGCCCCACGTCGGGCTCTGTGCTGACAGCCCGGAGCCTGGAGCCTGCTTTGGATTCTGTGTCTCCCTCTCTCTCTTTCTCTGCCCCTCCCCCATCCTCTCAAAAAAAATAAATAAACAAAAAAATTATAAGTACTCAGGGCATCTGGGTGGCTCAGTCGGTTGAGCGTCCGACTTCGGCTCAGGTCATGATCTCGCAGTTCGTGAGGTCGAGCCCCACGGCAGGCTCTGGGCTGACAGCTTGGAGCCCGGAGCCTCCTTCAGATTCTGTGTGTCTCTCTCTCTCTCTCTCTCTCTCTCTCTCTCTCTCTCTCCCCCTTCCCCACCAACCCCCTGTCTCTATCTATCTCAAAACTGAATAGACATTAAAAAATGTTTTTTAAAAATCAATGAGGATACTCAGAGTACTTCATTAAAAGAAAGAAGAAGAAGAAGAAAAAAAAGATCCATCCCAAGTACACAAATAGCCAAGAGGTGTTGCTTGTGATTCAGATGGCCAGCACATAAGGGTCCCGTTTAATCCACATCTTCCCTTTTTTAAAAACATCAGCCTTATTAAGATACAATCCACATGCCATACAGTTACCCATTTAGCATGTACAGTTCACTGTTTATTTTTAGTATCCTCACGGCCTGAGGCCTCCATTACGCGATCAGGGGGAGAACGTTTTTATCCCCCTTAAAGGAGGCACTCCATCCCATATCTTCTCCTGGACTCCTGCCCCCCTCCCCCCCAAGCTCGCTGTCTCCGGATTTGCCGAGTCTGGACGTTTCACACAAATGGAAATTTACAGTATGTGACACGTGTGTCTGGCTTCTCTCACTTCACGTTTGTTTTCAAGACGCATCCATGCAATGGTACGTCTCAGCCCTTCATGTCTCTCTGTGCACGAATAATGTTCCATCGTGTGGATAGTACTACATTTTGTGTATCCGTTTGTCAGTTGATGGACTTTCGGATTGCTTCTTTTTTTCTTTTATTCTTTTGCCGCCGCGGACCTTTGTTTCACAAGTGTTTGGTGTAACTTTGGAGAATCTTCATTTCTCTTGGCGTATCTTTAGGAGTAGGACTGCCGGGCTGTATGGTCAAAACTACGTTTGACCTTTTTGAAACTGCCACACTGCTCTCTAAAGGGGCTACGTTATTTTGCATCCCCACCAACCACGTGTAAGGGTTCCAATTTCCCTCCTCCTTTGCCATCATGTGTCCTTGTCGGGCCTTTTGATTCTGGCCATCCTAGGGAGCGTGAAGTGAAATCTCCCTCGGGGTTTTCAATTGCATTTCCTTGATGGCCACGAAGGCTGAGCAGCTTTTCATGTGCTTCTTGGCTATTTGTGTATCTTCTCTCCAGTGTCCTTTGCCCCCTTTTACTTATGTGTCTTTTTGTTGTTGAGTTGAAAGAGGTTTTTTGGTATATTCTAGACCAGGGTCTCTTATGGGATATATGATTTGCAAGCAATTTCTCCTATTCCGAAGGCTGTCTTTGGACTTTCACGATGGCGTCCTTTGAAACGCTAAAGCGTTCTGATGAAGTTTGGTCAGCCACGTCATTGTTTATACGTGATAAGCACATTATTTTGCTAGGACCACAAGGACTCATCTGATGCCATGTTCAAGAGCAGAGAGTCTCGTAGCACGGCTGATCTTTATTTTTTGTAACAAGCCCCTAATTGCTTTTCTTCCCGGGGTCTCATATGATGGGAGCATTCTGCATACGTGTAGCAGAGCACTTGGCCAGTATGAAAATAATACATTCTTTGCCTTCCTGACTTGAGTATGATTCAGGCATAGGGAACATTCTGGTCTTTTTTCCTTCTCCCTCCTTCCCTTCCAGAAAACTTGTATTCTGATTACGAAAGCCATTACATTTCAGGATAGAAAATTTGGACACTTCAGACAATTATAAGAAGAAACTGGGTCACTTGCAGTCTCGTTCTTAAAAGATGACAATAGGCAACTTTCCTTGAGCATCTGATACCCGTCAGATCACATTTGAAGTGCTTTCTGTGTATTATCTTAGTTAATCTTTCTAGCAACTAAGAGGTAATTTTATTATCTCGATTTTCAGAAGAGAAACATCCAGGACAGAGAGGTTAAACATTTAGCCTAAAGTCACCTGGATTTTTTTTTTTTAAACTTTTTATTCTGGAAATCATTTCAGACTTACAAAAAAAGTTGTAGAACTCGTACTCAGAATTCCCCTTTTACCAAAACTTCACTCAGATTCCTCCAATGTTAGCTTTTTTCTACCTGTGCTTTATCAGTCTCTCTCACCTTTGAAGAGTCAGCTGCAGACATGATCCTTATTTGCCTTTTTTTTTTTTTAAGTTTATTTATTTTGAGAGAGAGAGCAGGGGAGGAGGGAGAGAGAGAGAGAGAGAGAGAGACAGAGAGAGACAGAGAGGGGGAGAGAGAGAGAGAGAGAGAGAGAGAGAGAGAGAGAGACTCCCAAGCAGGTTCTGCACTGCAGTGTGGAGCCCAATGTGGGGCTTGAACCCACGAACCCTGAGATCATGACCTGAGCCGAAGTTAGACACTTAACCAACTCAGCCACCCAGGCGCCCCCAATCTTTTTTTGCTTTTAGGTGTTTTATTTTTTTTTTCCTAAAAAACAAGGACATTCATCAGAATCAGAAATTAACATTGCTACAGTACAGTTCTCTGTCCTGCAGGGGTTATTGAAATGTCATCAGTTGTCCCATGACTTAGCTTCTACTTAGCTTCACGAAAAAAAAAAAGAAAGAAAAAAAAGAAAAAAAAAAAAGAATCCCCCTCCCTCCCCCCCCAACCCCGCCATCAGAATCCAACCCAGGAACACACGCTGCATTCTGCTGTCACACCTCTTGTCTCCTTAAATCTGGAACAGCTCCTCGGCTTTCCTGGACTTTCATGGCCTTGACGCTTTTGAGCAATACAGGCGATTATCTCGTAGAACGTTCCTTGGTTTGGGTCTGACACTTAGTTACGGGGCAGGCTCCGTGTCTGTGTCGTTGCCGCTGTCGTCAGTGTGCGTTGTAAGGAGGCGCGTGCTGTTGGCCTGTCCTGCTCTCAGAGATGCTAACGCGGCAAAGTTTCCCTTCCCCGTGCTGATTCATCGTATCGTGGCAGCCCCCTGAGTGACAGGGCCAGGGTTTTTAACCCAGGGGACGTCTTGTCAGAACCTGAACTCTTAAGTCATTTTACTAAGTTATTTTCTAGAGGCCACTGAGAACTTTTTGATGTGTGATCTTCCAGTTTTTTTTTTCTTTCTTAATATTTTATTTCTCAGGGATCTCTGCATCCACTCTGGGGCTCGAACTCACCACCCTGAGATCAAGAGTCGCATGCTTCACGGGCTGAGCCAGCCGGGCACCCCCAATATCTTTTCATATGTTTTTAACTGAAAAGGGAATTTTAGCATAGAGTTTCATACCCTCTGTTTTAAACTTGGTATTTCATCATCCCTCTTTCCCAAATTTTTGAATAGTCTTAAAGACAGCTTTTGATAATTATGTGTATGTACCCCAATACCTTTTTTTAAATGTTTTTATTTATTTTTTTTTATTTAAAAAAAATTTTTTTTTTTTTTTTTTTTTTTTTGAGACAGAGACAGAGCATGAGAGACAGAGCATGAACAGGGGCGGGTCAGAGAGAGGGAGACACAGAATCTGAAACAGGCTCCAGGCTCCGAGCTGGCAGCACAGAGCCCAACGCGGGGCTCGAACCCACGGACCGCGAGATCATGACCTGAGCCGAAGTCGGCCGCTTAACCGACTGAGCCACCCAGGCGCTCCAATGTTTTTATTTATTTTTGAGAGAGCGTGAGCCGGGGAGAGGCAGAGAGAGAGAGAGACGGAGACAGAATCGGAAGCAGGCTCCAGACTCTGAGGTGTCAGCACAGAGCCTGACGTGGGGCTCCAACTCACAAACTGCGAGATCATGACCCGAGCTGAAGTCGGACGCTTGACGACTGAGCCACCCAAGCGCCTCCTAGAATCATTTTTAAACCATCTTTCTCTTCCCTCAGCGTTACAAGGGCTTCCAATTGTTTTTGGTTGTTCATTTTAGGGAGGGACGGGGCTTCTCTGGTAAATGAAGTGTTTCGAAGGTCCAGACTAATTGGAGAACATCGGTGAGCCTGGTGCTTGATGGCGTTTGGGGAGGGGCGGGGTTACCGCAACGAGACCCTGTTCCAAACTTCAAAAATTAAAAGACTTTCGGATGTGGCTTTCCCTGTCCAGTAGCTTCTTTCTCCTTCTTGGGGGCACTGGATTGTGGCCCCTGGGGGATGACCCCTTGTCATCTGTCCTTCTTGGGGGCACTGGATTGCGGCTCCTGGAAGGCGACCCCTTGTGGTCTGCTTGGTGTTTATGGAACAGCACAACTGTGCACCCAGTTCATCCGTGACCACTGACATTTGAACCCGATTTCCAGGGGTGAAGGATGTTGCAACCCTTGGCCAGATTCTGAGATGGGCCTTGTGTGTAGAGCGAGGGAGAGTGGGAGGAGGATGGATGTGGATGATCCGACCCATTTCTTCAGACTTGTGCTGTAATAACCAAAAACTTCAGATCTGTCATCATCTCTCCACCGAATTTAGTCTATTTGATCTTGCTTTTCCATCTGGAACTGGGAGACACTATCCCTGAATAGATGTCTAAGAGGGCCAGATTCTGGGTAGTTATGGGCGGAGGACCAGTAGCTTGGAGGGGGTTTAATGGGATTGGCATTTGAACAAGTTTCAGAAATGACGATCCGATCAGTACCGCTCCCTGTGAGCTCCTAATTTTGGCTATTGATCGGCACGCATACGGGAGGCCTTCAACGCCTGTCCCAGGCTCCTGGTTCCCACCCAACTTTGATATATTTGGTTTAGGGCCGGGCAGAGTTTTTCCATGAGGGTTAATCTTTCACAGAATGCTTTGTGCTTCTCTGCTCCTGTTCATAAATTCCACTCAGATTCAGATTTCTCTTGTTTTTCTAAGATTCCGAGTAGTGATTGGAAAAAAAAGAGGTGTTTTCTTTTGGTCTTTTGTGTCTTCATAGAGGTCAGTCCCCCCCCCCCCCAGCTTTATTTATTATCGTATAGTTATTTCGCGTTTATGGCAGATTATGTGAAAATACAGATAAAATAAAAAGCAAAATAAAAAGCAAACTGTCATCCTACTACTAACTAAAGGTGTAACTGCTATTAATATTTTACTGACCTGCCTTCCAAACTATTTCAAAAGATGTAGCATGCATCTTCTGAAAATACAAATCTCTGTGTATAAATACACCAGGTGGCAGAAAGGAGGCTAAATCTAGTTCCAGCAAAATCTTTCAGAAAGCTGTACTGTTTCTAAATCCCTGTAGGATTTCGCATCGACTTGGCTGTGTCTAGAATCCCACCTTTGAAATTCTATATCAATAAAACATTGCCGGTCTAGGCAAGGTCACGTGTATAGAATCCACATAGAGACCAGCACTCGTTTTAGTTCGGAGGCTGCCTGAATAATTTCTACCAGTTGGGGTGGGATTCATTTCCTGTAACAGAAAGCAGGATTTCCTAGATTTGTTTCCTGTGCACATTCTGCTTTGGAAGGCTTGCCGTGTCTTTATGCAGCTATTGATTACAGCCCGAGGGGCGCTGGGCCCTGCCTGCCCCCAAGCAGTAACTCCCAGCGGAAATGAACTAGATCTAATCTGGCCAGAGAGAGGTGCTCCTGGGTGCCCGGCCCGGACAGCATTCCCAGGTCACTTACTTCCCAGGTGTTTGTCAGCGTCACGGGTGGGGTGCGGTGGGAGAGGGTGGAGGGGTCGTGGTCGTGATGCAGTTTTTTTCTAACGAGTTCGTTTCTTGGCGTGAATGGTGAAGGAGGTGCTCTCCTAAGGCAGGTAGAACCAACCCTGCGATTCATTCGTTCGTCTTTTTCAGGAATTCTTTCATATGAAAAAAACAAAACACAACTTTTTTTAGGCATGTGAAATCACAAGTACTTATGTCTTCATTACAGAAAAAGTAACAATGTAGATTCAAAAGAGAAGTTGATAAACGTTAATTTTATCCACCACGTAGAGATTACAGTTTACATTCTGTTATAGATTTTCCCCAAGCACATGCGTCTCTATGTAGAAACATAATTGCATGTTTCTGTGGTGCAGATTCATCGTGTAGCCCAGGGAAGGAAGGAGGATGAAGTGAGTGAAGTCACATCTCTTACCAAATCCTATGGCTGTCACATTCCTGTTGGATTTCTGTCTGCAACAAGTGTGTGTGTGTGTGTTTATGTATCCGTGTTTGTGTATATGTAGGGGTGCTTGTGTGTGCACACACATGTGCCCTGTGAGTACGTGTGTGTGTGTGTGTGTGTGTGATGTGTGTTCTGATTGAAAGTTTCTCGATGCCTTGGCCATGCCTTGAATAGCTCACTAATTTCAGAGCGATTAATTACAAGTTCTCATCGCGTATAGGGTGTTCTGCAAGCCTGCCCCATGCTTGTGTCATAGGATGAGAAGCGTGTCTCTTTCTTACCCTGAAACCTTCATCTTGCCCCCTCTACACGGGGCCTCCCCCTCCTGGACATCTTTCTCTGAGACGCCCATTGTCACCAGTATCCGAGTATTCATGCAGAGATCTTTCTTTGCATATGTTAGAATTTTTTCTCGCCCCCTAATTATTGACACATTTTTAAAAATTTAAGAAGAGCACATTGGAGATTACAGATTCACTTTTGTACCTTGCTTTCAGTAGCTCTTGTTTTTAAAGCGTGTCAGTACTTGGAGCATCCCTGAGGTGTGACATCAGTAGAGGCCTGAGGTTGACTAAAACATTGGGTTGCCGTGGGTTCGTATCGTCTCTCGATGGCATTTCAAGACCCTCCCGTCTGCTGACTTTCATGGAAGGCGAGGGCATCACATTGGCCTCCTGAGACCCCCGATCGCAGCTGCCGGCTGTGTTTAATTGCCACATTCTGACCTGATTACCTGGGGGATTTTATTTTTATTTTTATTTCTTTGGCGGGCGGCGTGGGGGGGAAGGGGTGGGGGCAGAGAGAGGGGGAGTGGGAGGGGGAGAGAGGGAGGGGGAGAGAGAATCCCAAATGGGTTCCATGTTCAGTGCAGAGCCCGGCGTGGGGTTTGATCCCACAGCCTTGGGATCACGACGTGAGCCGAAAGCAAGAGTCGGGTGTTTAACCGACAGAGCCACCTAGGCGCCCCCATTTTACTTAGTTTTTGAATTAAAAAAAAATTTTAATTTTAATTCCAGCATAGCTGACGTACAGTGTAATAGTTTCAGGTGTACAATATAATGTTTCAGCAATTTCAGACCCCACCCGGTGTTCATCCTAAGTGTACTCAGTCCCCATCCCCCAACCCCCGTCCATCTGTCCTCCGGTAACCATCAGTGTGTTCTCTATAGAAGTCCGCTTCTTGGCTTGTTTCTCTCTCTTCCCACCCCCACCTTGTTCATTTGTTTTGTTTTCATTCCGCACCTAAGTGAAATCATATGATACTTCTCTTTCTCTGACTTATTTTGCTCAGCGTTATACTTTCTCACTCTATCCCTGTGATTGCAAATGGCAAGATTGCATTCTTGTTTTAGGGCTGAATAATACTCCGTATTCCACACAGACACGCACACACAGTGGGATATTCTTTATAGATCATCTATCACTTCTTTATCCATTCATCTGTCAGTGGACACTTGGACTGCTTCCACAGTTTGGCTATTGTAAATAACAGGGGTGCGTATATTCTTTTGTTGTTTTATTTTTGGGGTAAACACCCAGTAGCGTGATTACTGGTTGTAGGCTAGTTCCGTCTAATTTTTCCGAGAGAGAGCGTGTGTGTGCAGGTGGGGGAGGGGCGAAAGGAAAGGCGGGGAGAGAATCTTGAACAGGCCCATCATGGAGGCTGACACAGGCAGGGCTCAGTCTCATGACCATGAGATCACGACCTGAGCCCAAATCAAGAGTTGACAAAAAAAAAAAAAAAAAGAGTTGACACTTAACCGACTGAGCCACCCAGGTGCCCCAAGTAGTTCTATTTTTAACTTTTAATTTAACTTAATTTAATTTTATTTTTATTCTTTTTTAACTAATCTCTCTGCCCGATGGAGGGCTCGAACTCACAACCCCAAGACCAAGAGTTGCATGCTCTACTGACCGAGCCAGCCAGACGTCCCTACTTTTTAACTTTTCGAGGAAGCTTCATCCTGTTTTCCACAGGGGCTGCACCAGTGTGCATTCCCACCAGCAGTGCAAGAAGGTTCCTTAGTGGGGTGATTTGGGGCAAATCGTCAGTGAGCTGACGACAGTAAGACACGGCCACCTGCCGAGTTCCTGCTTGGTGTGCCAGGGGCATTGTGCTCTGGGCACCTCCTACGGCTCACGGTTACTGCCGTGGTGCCCGTTTAGCGGATGAGGCGTAGGTTGGCTGACGGGTGTCCCCAAGGCCACGTGGCTGGCGAGACGAAAACCAGGCAGCCCGCGTCCCAGGGCTGGTTCTGTGACTGCGATACTGCTGCTCTGCCCGTGGGAGGAGGGCTCGCATGTGCTTTGTCGCTCACGAAACACTACTGAGTGCTGTGCATCTGTGTTGGGAGCTTCAGGCTGATGTTGGGTGAGCTTCCAGAGCGTCTGGTTATTCTGGCCTGTTCTGAGCCAGCATTCGGGGTATGTTTGCCTCCCAGGCTCCGTGAAGTGTGTTTTTTGATCCCTTCCCTCTGTCTCATCTGGAGAAGCTTCCACACTGGGTACTAAGAAAACTTCTGGGAGCCCCCCGAGTGCCTTGTCTTCACCACCCATCTCTCCAGGGTCCTGTCCTTAGAAAGACAAACCAAAAGGGTATGTTTCTCCTCTGATCTCCAGTGACCTTGAAACAGCCCTCTTACAGACAGCACGAGAGATCAACAAAGAGCTGCGTGCACAGGTCCCCCCATCGATGGCAGAGTCTGCCAAGGAGGCCATTCCTGAGCCCGTGTCACCTTGCTGGGAGATAGAAAAGTATGGTGAACGGGTGCCTGGCTGGCTCAGTCAGTGGAGCGGGCGACTCTTGATCTCGGGGTTGTGGGTTCAAGCCCCACATTGGGTGCAGAGATCACTTAAAAATAAAATCGTAAAAAAAAGTACAGTGAAGATACAGCTCAGCGAGAAGCAGATTTTATAAGTGTAACATAGGCTTGTTATAGAAAAGGTAAACAATTAGAGAAAAAAAAACATTTTGGTATTTTTCCTCTCGCTTCCATACCTATAATTTAAATGTTTAGTCATTCCACATTCTATCTTGATTTGTCCACCTGGTAATATATTGTCTTATCCCTGTCAAGTAGCCATCTGTGATAGGATTTTTATTTTATTAAAAAAAATTTTTTTTAGTGTTTATTGTTGAGAGAGAGAGAGAGAGACAGCAAGCAGGGGAGGGGCAGAGAGAGAGGGAGAAACAAGAGTCTGCAGCAGGCTCCAGGCTCTGAGCCATCAGCACAGAGCCCGACGTGGGGCTCGAACTCATGGACTGTGAGATCATGACCTGAGCTAAGTCGGTTAAGACACTTAACCGACTGAGCCACCCAGGCGCCCCTGTGATAGGATTTTTAATGGCTACGCTCTTTCCTGCTGCTTAGGTACACCACAGATTATTTATTTTGTCTCCCGCTTCTGTCCATCTTAAATTTTGATGTCCTGACATAGCCTGACGGGTTTAATCTCTGCACATCTCGGAGTGTGTGTGTGTGTGTGTGTGTGTGTGTGTGTGTGTAAAAGGCTCCAGGTGTCTCTTTTTGCATCTTTGTAACCGTGTTGCAGAGTGAGGATAAAAACCACCCCAGGGAAGGGCAAACCTGTGGCCTTGCTGGGGTCCTGCCTTCTCAGCCCTTGTGCGGACCTGAGGTTTTTCCCTCCAGGACCACATTCATTGCTCAGGGGTGCCCTTCCTTAAATGCCTCCTTGTACCTGTGCTCCGGGCTGTTGGACAATGACTGCATTCAGACGTGTGTGCAAATGAGGGAGAAAGATTTAGGAGGTGGGTGGGGCTTTGCCCTCCTGCTGCCTTGTTTTCGCCCCAGGGTGAGTTCAGAAAACAGAGGTCAGGAACTTAAGGAGAAAACACTCGGACAATGTTATTTATTAACCAGTGGGGTAAGAATCTTGAAATAGGGTGTTGGTTGCTCAGAAGAGAGGGGGTGTTGGGAATGTTTTAGGGACGCTGTAGAAAACCTATCAAATGACTTACCCTTGGGATTAGCTGTT
Source organism: Panthera tigris (assembly GCF_018350195.1). Lineage (NCBI taxonomy): Eukaryota > Metazoa > Chordata > Mammalia > Carnivora > Felidae > Panthera > Panthera tigris. The sequence goes on from NC_056662.1 coordinate 10,370,896, forward strand.
CGGTGGGCCGGTTCTGTCCCGTTTCTTGTTAGTGCTGGCCCGGAATGGACTTAAGGGCAAAGTTATTTCTGAGTGGCTGAGATTTTATGGAGATGATGTCATTCTTTCTTTTCAAATCTATATTTTCATCAGATTAAGTGATAGGAGCCTGAATTTCAAGTACAGGGTCAAAGAAACTTGGATCAGGGAGTGGCCTTTTAACCACCATCTTGCCCAAAGATTCATAAATAAAACAGGGGCAGTGTTTTGTTTGCTCCGTGCTGTGTGTAAAAAAAATAAAATAAAATAAAAATCTGCAGCAATATTTTTTTTTAAAAAGATCACTTAATGTTATAGAAAAGTCAGCTTTTTTGGGGAAGGGTCAGATCTGGAAACGGTGGGCCTAGTTTCTCCTGGGCAGTGGCTGGCCGAACGGGGTGGCTCCTGCCTCAGTTTACCCCTGCCCCCATGGGGCCAGCCTTACTCCTGTCTGCTCCCTGTCCAGCCCCCCCCCCCCCCCCCCCCCCCCCCCCCCCCCCCCCCCCCCCCCCCCCCCCCCGGTAGTGCATTGTCCACTGAGCTTCCTAGTTAAGAATACCTTAGGCCTCTGGATGCATTCATGGTCTTGAAAGGCTGGGTTAGTGCGAACTGGCTAGTCTTTTCGAGTCTGGGTGTTGGTCCTCTCGAAGGCCACCAGAGATACCAGACTCACGCATATGCACATCCTGCTCCTGACAAGAATTCAAGGCTTTTTAGCCCGACCTGGCGTATTTCCCAAGCACGCGTTTCCCAAGACTTGTCACAGGTGGTTTATTGCTGACCCACAAATGATGAAAAAGCCCTTTCATGGATCGTTCTGGCCTGAATTCTTCAGATGGGCATTTTGGGGAGGGAGCATAGCAGCCCGTCCTTTTGATTTCCTGGCCCAAACCAAAACACGCGGCCGACTCAGGAGCCCCCGCTCCCCGGCCTTCTGCCCCCTTCTCCGTTTCCATTTGGTAGAGTTAATTTACTTGTTCATTCGTTCACCTTAACGGGTTTCTTTTGCTGCTGCTCCTCTGACCTCTGGATATTCTGACCTGAAGTCTCAGAGCACCCCCTCCCCCCCGACTTCTGGCTGTTGGGGACAATGAGACTCTAGACCCCCAAATCCTTTCCGATTGGACGATATGGAGTGACTCTCTTGAACGGACGTTTGGATCCGTCAGGATAAGAAGTAACCTCATTTCATGTCCTCTTGTTTTGCAAAGACATGCATTGGTCTCTCCTGACCCCTGAAATGTGTGTTCCTGCTGCGTTTGAGAAGGGTCGGGGAGCACCCCAATGCCAAACCAGTCTCTTCTCCGTATGACCTTGGGGATTTCTGTTAGAAAGGAGCTTCAGATTAACGCTGTGGGCCAGAGAGTGGAAGGTGAGAATCAGTGACCCGCCCCCTTGGTAGGGCTCAGGTCCTGGGGGCACCAGTCCCCAGGGAGACCGGGGAGGTTTTAATGAGGAGGTTGGATGGGGGGGGGGGGGGAGCAGCAAGCCTGGTGGTGGCTCGTTCCTTCGCTCCCCTGAGGGCTTCGCTGCAGAAGTCGAGGTTGGAAGATGTTTGCCTGCAGGTGTATTTCACCCATCAGCCGCACTTGTCAGTGCTCACCGTTTCAGAATCACAGACCCGCTGTCCCTCCAGTACGGCCCTGAGGGTCCCTGGCGAGGGGGCTGGGCTGGCCCAGGCGGGAACTGCCACGTGCTCTTGGAAGCCACTGCCGGGTTCCGCGTTCTTCCCGTTGTAGTTAAGAGCAGGCTTTGGGGGAGTTAATGCATTTCCATGAAGCCCACTACCACTGGCCTTTCACCTCTGTCCAGAACAATGAAATGGGTTTTTGAGGGGCGGTGTAGCAGCAGCTTGAAAACAAGAATGAAAAAAACCCCTTTCACTGACAGTCACGGTTGAAGGCATCTCGAGAAGAATTTTTCTTTGTTACAGAATCGGTGTGTAAAGGAGGATGTAAACTTAGGGTTTTTTTGACTCGTGTGTACCTATGTATTTGTAATATGTTGTGTTGAGATATGTGTTTACTTAAAATTAAAAGAAGGGCACCTGGGTGGCTCAGTCGGTTCAGCGTCCAACTTTGGCTCAGGTCATGAGCTCATGGTTTCTGAGTTCGAGCCCCGCGTCGGGCTCTGTGCTGACAGCTCGGAGCCTGGAGCCTGCTTCGGATTCTGTGTCTCCCCCTCTCTCTGCCCCTCCCCTGCTCATGCTCTGTCTCTCTCTCAAAAATAAGTAAACGTTAAAAAAAAATGAAAAGAGGGGCGCCTGGGTGGCTCAGTCGGTTAAGTGGCCGACTTTGGCTCAGGTCATGATCTTGCGGTCCGTGAGTTCGAGCCCCGCGTTGGGTTCTGGGTTGACAGCTCAGAGCCTGGAGCCTGTTTCGGATTCTGTGTCTCCCTCTCTCTCTGACCCTCCCCCGTTCATGCTCTGTCTGTCTCTGTCTCAAAAATAAATAAACGTTAAAAAAAATTTTTTTTTTAAATGAAAAGAAATGCAGGTACATGGGGAAGATATTTCCGTGGTACACAGAGAGAGAGAAAGTAGGAGATAGAAGTATTGCCCATCACACGTGTCCCCCTATAAACAGTGTACGTGGAGATGCGATCATTTTGTGTGTGTCCAATCTTCACTGATCATTTTAGACTTGGAGAGATGATTGTTTGCAGGTAAGACAAGCCCTATGGAAAGAGTCATTGACTCAGACCAGTAAATGAATGGTTTTTTTCAAAGACTGATGGAGACTATTAGCAAACAAGACAAGAAACAGTAATTGCTAGACTAGCCCTTTCTTTGCAGGTGGAGGTCAGTGTGACAGTATCTTCTGTCGGTCAGAGGGGAAAGCTAGTCCATGGGAATCCTGGTTGACTTGTGCTGACATAATTCGAGCAGAGTAGAGTTTCTTGAAGACAGACCTCTTGTTCCAGCATAAATCCAGTTACTGGCCACAACAGAAAGCCAGTTAGGTATCTGAGCAGAACCCACTAAGGATGGAAACACAGAATGTTTAGGGCTGGGACAGAAATGGAAAAGAAGCCACCTGGAGGGAGTGGGGACGGGAGGGCAGAGCGGAGCTAGAACCCAGGTTTGATCTGTGCCCCCCCCCCCGCCCCTCCCCGCTCCAGTGGGTAGTAGGGCAGCCCAGGAGAGCCTGGGGGTTCCCGAAACACGGAGTAGCAGGTGTCTGCCTGTGCAGAATCTCTTGGGAGAAGGAAGGGGGAGCTCCGGAAGCATCCTGGTAAGGCAGAAGCTTGGGCAACTGTGATCCCCTGGGAAAGTGACTCTCGGTGCCCTCCGCCCCTGCAGGGACACTGAAATACTGCACAGTTACTTACACAGTAATGGCCCCTTGTGACCCACCACCCAGCTGAAAGATAGTAAAGCATCTCAGAATTAGCACCTCCTGGGGACCCCTGTCTCTGTCACCCTCTGTCCCTCCCCAGGTCTGCTCTGTCCTAAAAGCTGCCTCCTTTTCCTTCCCTAAAAGTTACATTTTATAAGAAGAAAGGGGGAGGGCGTACCTTTTCTTTTCTGGACTCCATCCTCTCGGGCTTGGTTTGGAATAAAATGGCGGCTTGTTGGGCATTAAAATTGGAAGCGTCTTGTGTGCGTTTCCTGTCGTTGGCTGTAGCAAATTGCTGTACTTCTGCTGTTTGGAAACACTACAAATTTATCACAGTCCTGTAGGTGAGAGGTCCGATCCAGGGCTCACCAGTCGGCCGGGGCGCCTCTGTTCCTCCCGGAGGCCCCAGGGGTGAATCTGTTGCCTTGCCTTCCAGCAACTAGACGCTACCCTGTTCCTTGGTTTGTGTCCCTCCCTCTCTCTTCAAAACCGATGCCATCTCCTCTCTCTGACCCTCCCTCTGCCCTCAACTTCCTCTCTGGCTGCGGCCAGGAAAGTTCTGCCTTGAGGACCCCTATGATTACATTGGGCCCACCTGCATAATCCATGAGTGGCTCCTTAACCTTCATCACCCCTGCCAAGGCCATTTGGCCGTGTAAGGTAACCTGTTCACACGTCCTGGGATTAGGTTGTGGGCATCTTTGGGGGCCGTTATTCTGCCTGCCGCACGTCTCAGCTTTCTGCCGGTGACAGTGTGTCGGGTGGATGCCTGAGTGCGGCCAGGCACCACCGAGGATGGGCCGATGAACTTGTACCCCAGTCTAGGCCCCCTGTGCTTGTAGGGCAGGCCCCCAGCTGATCCGGGATTGGCCGTTTCTGTTAGACTCAGGATTAGATCCCGTGTCAGGCTGTCGCTGCTTTCAGCCGGGAGCCTCCCACCTTGCTTGCTTCTCTGAGTCTGGTTTTTCATATCCACTCAGGTGGAGTGGGTCATTCTTAGCTCAGTGGGCTCTCTGCTGGGCATGCAGGGTGGCCCTGTCATTTAGGCTGTGTCTGTCAGGCACCCCGTGAGCTCTCCACATGTTCTTGTGCCTCCTTCCTGTGGCAGTGGGGGAGGGGGGAAGGGCAAGTCCGGGTGGGGACCCAGCACTGTCCAACCCCTCCCCAGCTCCCCTCTCTGTTGTTTTCCTTTTCCCCTTGTATTTCCTTCTCTTCCTGGAGGCCCCTGGCCAGGTTCACAGGCTTTTATTTTTATCACTATTTTTTAATGGTTATTTATTTATTTGAGAAAGAGAGGGAGCACATGCATGAGCAGAGGAGGGGCAGAGAGAGAGGGAGAGAGAGAGAATCCCAAGCAGGCTCCGTCCTTGCTGTACGTGTACAGCCCAGTGTGGGACTCGGTCCCATGAACGGTGAGATCATGACGAGCCGAAATCAAGAGTCGAGGGCTTAACTGACTGAGCCACCCAGGCGCCCGCAGATTCACAGGCTTTTAAAACATGCAAAGTAATTGTTTATATTTAAAGGGAGATCTCAGGCACAGGTCCAGATTTCTGTTCTTTTCTTGAGAAACCAGAAGCTCTGGCCATCCGGGGCCGCGCCCCCTCGGGGGTAGCCTCCTCCATCAGTGCATCGTGGGGTCATGGGGTCGCCGCCCCTGTGGATGTGATGCGGGCGCGTCCCCACCCTGCCCTCTTCACTTTCTTGCATGACCAGTCCGGTCCCCGTGGTGGAGTTTGCGCCCCCCCCCCCCCTTTGACCTGAAGGGAAGCCAGTCTCGCTGAGGCTGCGAGAAGGTTCCAGGGGGCGACGGAAGCCACGCCCCCAGGAAGCGCAGTGCGCGCTGGGCGGGCTCGTGCGCCAGGCAGCTCCAGGATACCCCCCTGGCCTGGCAGCTGAATGAGTAGCTTCCTCCAGCGCCTGTTTCCTCTTCCGTGTAGACCGGGGTCCTCACCCGCGGGCAGGACTGTCTTCTGGGGCGGGGGGTAGATCTCTGCTGTGTGTTGGGATGTCTAACAGCCCCTCACGGTGGAGGCCAGGAGGTGCCGGCACACGCCCCCTTCTCCAGCTGCGACCACCAGCAGTGTCCCCAGACGTGGCCGCACGTCCCCTCGGGGGCAGAGCCACCTGGCTGAGAAGGGCCGTGGACACCTACCCGGTTGCTTACTCGTGGGGCTGCCTGTTGCCGTGGGCTCCGTGCAGGTGTCGCAGACGGGGTCGCTCCCGACCCTCTCTGGGACCCCCTCTGCGGGACCCGCTCCCGTTCTCTCTGCCACGGCCCTGGCACGCAGCCTGCCCCTGGGCCCGGAAGAGAAGGTGAGTTGTGCCGCGCCGAGGGCAGCTGGGAGGTGGGAGCGCCCGCGGGCCGGCCCAGCCTCCCCCGGGGCCCCAGTGGCTGCCTGTGCCCCGTCTCCGCCACCAGTTCCACCCTGGTGTTCATTTGCTTGACCTGTGAGCCGGGACCCTGGGCGGCGAGTCTGATGTCGACCCTGTGTCCCGTTTAGGTGGCCCTCGTACAGTGGACCGAAAGTGTGGGGCTGACCCTGGTGGGCCGGGACCAGTCTTCCATGCAGCTGAGGACCCCTGGCGACCAGATCCTGAACTTCACCATCCTACAGATCTTCCCTTTCACCTACGAAAGCAAGCGCATGGGCATCATCGTGCGGGTGAGTTACCCTCCTTCTGACTTCAAGTGAGTAAATAACTCAAGCGGGCTGGCCGCGTGTGCCCCTGTAGCTCCGCGCCCTTTCTTAACCCTTTCCTACCCTCTTGATCGTGACGTCTGTTGTCCAGACTCAGAAGAGAATGTAATTGCCTGAGCAGAAACGATATCAGGCCCTCAGGCGGACAAGACCTCGGAGAGCTGATCGGCTTCTGGTTAACCTCATTCTAGACTAGGGAAAGGTCTAACGTAGGCAGACGGGGCGTTTCTTGGTAATAATACACTTCTCATTGTGTACGCTTTTGTTGAACTCAACATATCTCTCTCGAGGTGAGGTTGACATCAGCGAACCATTTTGAAGTGAGTAACTCATCGGCATTTAGGACTGCCGTCAAATTTCAACACATCTTCGTCACCCTAAAAGGAACCCTCCTACCCATGAAGTAGCGGCCCCGCATTCTTCTAGTCCCAGAACCACTGCTCTGCTCTCCGTCTCTAGGGATTTACCTACGCCGGATGGTTCATGTAACTGCATTCCTGTGACACGTGACCCATCCGGCATAATGTTGTCCAGGTTCATTCACTTTGTAGTAAGCATCAGAACTCCATTCCTTTTTTTTTTTTTTTTTTTTAATGTTTATTTCTGAGACAGAGAGAGACAGCATGAGTGGGGGAGGGGCAGAGAAAGAGGGGCGAGACGCAGAATCCCAAGCAGGTTCCAGGCTCTGAGCTGTCAGCACAGAGCCCTGTGCGGGGCTCAAACCCACGAACTGCGAGATCATGATCTGAGCCGAAGTCGGACTCAACCGACTCAGCCACCCGGGCGCCCTGAACGCCATTCCTTTTTATGGCTGCATCTGTTGAAAGACACTTGGGTTGTTTTCACCTTTTGACTGTTGGGAATGGTGCTACTTTGAGCATTCGTGTACAAGGATTTGAAGATCTGTTTTCAGCTCTTTGGGGTATACACTTAGGAGTGGAGTTGCTGGGTCCTGCTGGGTCCATTACCCACTTGCTGGATAATTCCATCTTTTAGCTTTATGAAGAAACTCCAAATGGTTTTCTGTCATGTTGCACCATTTTGCATTCTGCCAGCAATGTAGGAAGGTTCCAGTTTCTCCACATCCTCACCAACACTTTTTATTTTCCTTCTTCACTATTTTGATTAGAGCCATTTTTGTGGTTGCAAAGTGGTATCTCGCTGAGGTTGTGATTTGCATTAACTTAATGACTAACGATGTTGAGCATATTTTCATGTGCTTATTGGCCGATTTTATATCTTCTGTGGAGAAATGCGTATTCAAATCCTTTGCCTGCCTTTTAATTTGGTTGTCTTCATTGTTGAGTTGTAAGTGTTCTTTATATAGTGTGACTATTAGACCCTTATCAGAGAGATGCTTTGCAAATATTTTCTCTTTCTCTCTAGGTTGTCTTTTTTTTATTTTTTTGTCTTTTCACTTTCTTTGATAAAATTTCTTTGATTCACAGAAGTTACTAATTTTGGTGAAGCCTAATTTATCTATTTTTTCTTTTGTTGCTCTTAGGTGTCATATCCAAGACTTTATTGTTACATCCAAGCTCATGAAAATTTGCTCCTATGTATCTTTTTAAGAGTTTTGTAGTTTTGGCTCTTTCAGTCATCGATCCCTTTGGGGTTAATTTTTGTATATGGTGTGAGGTAGGGGTTCAGCTTCATCCTCTCGCACGTGTGCAAACGTTGTTCCAGCACCATTTGGTGAAGGGACCGTTGTTTATCCACTGAGTGGCCTTGGCATCCTTGTTGTAATTCGGTATTTTCAATGGTTTTTCATTCGTACAGTCACTGAAGTTACCGGGAAAATACAGCGATCGTTCAGCACCATTTTGTTATATTTATTTCAAATTTTGTTGTTATACATTTTGAAACTTGTATTGCAGTACAGCCTACACAGAGAACCGTGCAAACATCATAAGCGTGCAGCTCAGGTGTCTACAAAGTTAGCACAGCCACGTCGCCAGCATCCAGAGCAAAGATCAGAATCCCACCCATTGTCACCCCAGCAACTCCGTTGTGCCCCTTTCTGGTCATCTACATCCCTCTCTCCCCCCACAGGGATATGACCACTCTGTTGATTTCTACCACTGATTAATCTCTTTTTTGAGATTTTCTCTTTATAGAAATCATGCAGTAGTTTCCTTTTCATGTTTGAGTGCATTTGCTCAAATTTATATTTGTAAGATTCATCCATGTTTTTGTGGGTATTGTAGTTTTAAAACGTTTTTATTTTTATTTATTTAAATTGTTTTAAATGTTTATTTTGAGAGAGAGAGACAGAGACAGAGACAGAGAGTGAGAGGGGAGGGGCAGAGAGAGAGGGAGACATAGAACCCAAAGCAGGCTCCAGGCTCTGAGCTATCAGCACAGAGCCTGACGTGGGGCTTGAACTCATGAACCGTGGAATCATGACCTGAGCCGAAGTTGGACACTTAACCAATGGAGCCACCCAGGTACCCCTAAAAAAGTCTTTAAAGGAATAAAACATTGTGTGTTCAACTGAAGGCCCGTCTGCCCCTCCTGGATATGCTTCCTTTCTATTCCTGCACCAAATTCAAAATTTTAATGAATTTTAAAATACTATTATCAGACATGTTTGGGTATAAGTAACGTGTATTATGGTTGTGCATATTCTTATTCTTTGTATGAGTGGCATCATATCATAATCCCACTTCCTGTTTAAAATTTTTTTTGTTAACGTTTATTTATTTTTGAGAGAGAGAGCACAAGCAGGGGAGGGGCAGAGAGCGAGGGAGACACAGAATCCGAAGCAGGCTCCAGGCTCTGAGCTGTCAGCACGAACCGTGAGGTCATGACCTGAGCTGAAGTAGGATGCTCGACCGACTGAGCCACCCAGGCGCCCCTGTTTTTAACATTTAAAAGGACTTTATGTTCATACTTTTCATCTTGCTTTGTTAATTTTAGCCGTGTTACAGTGTTGTGCTGTATGAATACACCTCTCTTCCTTCCGTCTCCTGGAGTTCCCTGTTGATACGTATTGAGCTAGTTGCCACTTTTCTGCCATTAGAAGCAGCACTGCCGCATGTCCTTGTCTGTTGCAGTCTCCATTGTACATAATGTGAATGTGTCCAGAGGTCAGGTTGCTGGGTTGGTGACATATACGTCTTTAACGCTACCAGATGCGTCATCAACTCTTTCCCAAAGTGCTTGCACTAATTTTGGGCTCACCATTCCTCCACATCCTCACCAATATTCGACAGTGTCAGACTTTTAGGATTTTTTTTTCAACGTTTTGTTTCACCATTTGCTCTTGTGCTCAGAGAATCCCTTTCCTTGCTGGGAAGCCTGGGATCCCCGTGTTCATAAGCCACTGTGTTCAGTCACTCTTACAGTTCGCAGATCATCAGAATTACCAAGGGAGCTTTAATTTTTTTTTTTTTAACGTTTATTTATTTTTGAGACATGGAGAGACAGCATGAACGGTGGAGGGTCAGAGAGAGAGAGGGAGACACAGAATCTGAAACAGGCTCCAGGCTCTGAGCCGTCAGCACAGAGCCCGACGCGGGGCTCGAATTCATGGACCGCGAGATCATGACCTGAGCTGAAGTCGGATGCTTAACCGACTGAGCCCCCCAGGCGCTCCAAGGGAGCTTTAAAAGTGCCGATCACTTTCGTCCCATCCAGATCTGTTTTGGTCTTGGGATGGCTCCTTGGTATTTGTAAAGGCTTTTCACATTATTCGGCTTGATTGGGGTAAACCCTGCTCACATCCTGGGCAACTTCGGGACGTGACTCCTCTTTTTGGTTTGGTCTTTAAAAGAAAGGAGACTGCCCTGTACCTTGATGTACCCAAGTGTGTTGTGCCTGAAAGGTCAAAGAGCTGTAGGTTCTATTATAGTAAGTTGGTAACAGTAGTGTGAGTACTTAGCGATCCGGGTGACTAGGAGCAGAGGTGCCAGCAAGAGTACCGATGGCATCGGCTGTAGGAGCAGCAATAACGCTGACAGGTAGCGTTTAATGATGCTCGTTGTGTGCCAGCGGCTGTTCTAAGGGTTTCCAGAAACTCACTCGTTAATCCTCAGCATAAGCCAACAAAGTAGGTACCATTTTGATGGGCGCTTGACAAAGGAGAAAACGGAAGGGTAGGGAGGCTCAGCATTCTCCCCACGTTCGCACAGCTGGATAATGGCGGAGCTGGGGCTGGACCCCAGGTGATATGGCCCCCAAGTCCAGGCTCTTTAACCACGACGACCTGGGAGTTTGGGCGTGGTGAGTGGGGCATCGAAAAGCTTGCGGAGCACCCCTAGTCATGCTGGAGTACTGTGTCGTGTGTTCTGCCTGGCAGATTTCCCCACACTTAGTGGTATAAACGGTAGAAGGTAGTATCTCACGGGGCCTGTGGGCCAGGAGTCTGCGTGCAGCTTCGCTGGGTCCTCTGGCTTGTGGTTTCTCACAGGCTGCTGTCATCCGGGGTTCAGCCGGGGCAGGATCCAGCTGAAAACCAGATAAAATCAGTGCTGTGGGTGGCATTCGGCTCCTTGTGGTTGTTGGACGGAAGGCTTTAGTTCTCCACTCTTTTGGTAGGAGGCCACCCTCGTTCACTGTTCCACCGGCCTCCCCGTAGGTCAGCTCCCTTGTCGGCGGGCTTCATCAGAGTGAGCAAGATGGAGGGCAGAGTCTTTGCAACCTGATGTCAGAACTGGCCTCCCATCGCTTCTGCCTTGCTTACCCCCACTCAGTGGGAGCGGGTCTCACCAGGGCATGGAGTATGAGGGAGTAGGGGTCATTGGAGGGGGTAGGGATCATTGGAGGGGGCAGGGATCACTGGAGGGGGCAGGGGTCACTGGAGGGGGTAGGGGTCACTGGAGGGGGCAGGGGTCACTGGAGGGGGCAGGGGTCACTGGAGGGGCAGGGGTCACTGGAGGGGACAGGGGTCTTTGGAGGGGGCAGGGGTCATTGGAGGGGGTAGGGGTCACTGGGGGGGCAGGGGTCATTGGAGGGGGCAGGGGTCATTGGAGGGGGTAGGGGTCATTGGAGGGGGTAGGGGTCATTGGTGGGAGTAGGGGTCACTGGAGGGGGCAGGGGTCACTGGAGGGGCAGGGGTCATTGGAGGGAGCAGGGGTCTTTGGAGGGGGCAGGGGTCATTGGAGGGGGCAGGGGTCATTGGAGGGGGTAGGGGTCACTGGGGGGGCAGGGGTCATTGGAGGGGGCAGGGGTCATTGGAGGCGGTAGGGGTCATTGGCGGGAGTAGGGGTCACTGGAGGGGGCAGGGGTCACTGGAGGGGCAGGGGTCATTGGAGGGGACAGGGGTCTTTGGAGGGGGCAGGGGTCATTGGAGGGGGTAGGGGTCACTGGGGGGGCAGGGGTCATTGGAGGGGACAGGGGTCATTGGAGGGGGTAGGGGTCATTGGCGGGAGTAGGGGTCACTGGAGGGGGTAGGGGTCATTTGAGGGGACAGGGGTCATTGGGGGGGGTAGGGGTCATTGGAGGGGGTAGGGGTCATTGGGTGGGGCAGGGGTCATTGGAGGGGGTAGGGGTCTTTGGAAGGGGTAGGGGTCTTGGAGGGGGCAGGGGTCATTGGAGGGGGTAGGGGTCTTTGGAGGGAGTAGGGGTCATTGGAGGGAGTAGGGGTCACTGGAGGGGGTAGGGGTCACTGGAGAGGACAGGGGTCTTTTGAGGGGGCAGGGGTCATTGGAGGGGGGCAGAGGTCATTGGAGGGGGTAGGGGTCTTTGGAGGGGGCAGGGGTCTTTGGAGGGGGGCAGGGGTCATTGGAGGGGCAGGGGTCATTGGAGGGGGCAGGGGTCTTGGAGGGGGCAGGGGTCATTGGAGGGGGCAGGGGTCATTGGAGGGGGTAGGGGTCTTTGGAGGGGGTAGGGGTCATTTGGGGGGGTGGGGGTCATTGGAGAGGGTAGGGGTCTTTGGAGGAAGTAGGGGTCATGGGAGGGACTAGGAGTCATTGGGAGGAAGTAGGGGGTCATTGGGGGGAAGTAGGGGTCATTGGGAGCCACAGAAGAAACAGCTCCATGAGCTGCTGTTCTGATGACCCAGTGACACAGCCCGAATGTGGTTTGAATTTTTGTTAACATTTATTTATTTATTTTTTGAGAGAGAGAGAGAGAGAGAGAGACAGAGCATGAGTGGGGGAGGGGCAGAGTGAAGAAGACACAGAATCCGAAGCAGGCTCCAGGTTCTGAGCTGTCAGCACAGAGCCCGATGTGGGGCTCGAACCCACGGACTGTGAGATCATGACCTGAGCCAAAGTCGGACACCCAACTGACTGAGCCACCCAGGGGCCCCGAATGTGCTTTGAAAATGACACATTTTAAGGGATTTGTATGTCCCTGATTGCAACTTTTGGGTGGGAGGGGAGCTTTTCCTCCCATGCTGCTGTTGCTTTTCTCACTGGCCCATACCTGGTCTGACCCATGGCTTCTAGACTGTATCTTGAGCACACATCTGATGTCAAGAACGTGGCCTGGCAGCTGCAGCACAGATCGTGTGTGTGGGTGTTTCCTGGGGAATCAGAGTCATTAATCGCCTCCGGAATCGCTTTTGTTCCAGCCTGTATTTTTTCAAGTTCTAGGACCGGGGTCTCCGCTGAAGTCATTCGAGGGTTGAATCATCATCAGATAGTACCCAGTATCAGCCGTTCTAGGATAAGTGAGCAATATATCCGCCCTTCCTTTAGCTGTGAAGGGCTTTCATTCCCAGATACACGTCCTATTTTAGGACATGTGGGTCCACATCTTCTCACAGCAAGAACAGGACCCTGTACCTTGAACTAGGGGATACTTACTGGATGGGAAAAATCTATCATTAAACTTGTTTTTTTAATGTTTACTCTTGAGAGAGAAAGAGAGAGAGAGAGAGACAGACAAAGCATGATTGGGGGAGGGGCAGAGAGACAGGGAGACCCAGAATCCGAAGCAGGCTCCAGGCTCCGAGCTGTCAGGACAGAACCCCATTCGGGACTCAGACTCATGACCCGTGAGATCATGACCTGAGCTGAAGTCAGATGCTTAACCGACTGAGCCACCCAGGGGCCCCTATATCTATCATTATTTTAAAATAGCATCCCCCCCTTCCAAGGTTATGGAAAACAAACCAACTCGACATTGAATTAAAGCATTCAGAACAGATACATACATCAAACATCAAGAGCTCAAATTGTTCTTTGTTTTCACCACCAAAGACCAACCATTCATCCGTCTTCAGAGACTTTCCCTTTTAGTTTTTTTCTACGCGTATACGAGTGTAAATACCCACACGCATTTGTATGAACTTGGCATTGAGCGTCACATGAGGCTTTCTAAACTCTTCCCCCTGTTGAACAATATGGATGGTGGAAATTTTCTCATGTTAGTAAAGTGTGATTTTTATGATTTTAATGCATGCGTGGTGTTTTGTTGAAAAAATATACCATTATTTGATTAAATATTCTTGGATACTGCACATTCTTCATTTCTCACTATTAAAAGTCAGTCTGTGAGCATCTGTCTTTGTTAGGCTGGCTTTAATGACATGCGTATTATTGCTGAGTTTTGTTTTCTGACCTGTCTCCCTCCTTATCCTTGCCTTTGACCCGTGGACATCAGCCTTTGGGGCAAGTGGACAGGTTCTCCATTTTCCAGAAACCTCCCTAAACTCTTCTAATGCAGCCGTTCTCGCCCTGGGGCCATTTTGCCCCCAAGGGGACATTCGAAAAAGTTGGGAGACATTTTGGTCGTCCCAAGTCAGGGTTGACCTCCTCTCCTAGGTAGAGGCCAAGACGCCTCCTCGCGAAGAATAACCCACCCCAAACGTTAATTGTGCCGGGGCCAGCAGCTTAGTTCTCATGCACCCAGATATCCTGTCTGGTTATTTGGAAATACCCACCCGGTCACCTGAGGTGAGGGAATGTCACCTCCGCTGTGACACATCTTGGTTTGGTGACTGTTGGCAGTTACGGGCTCACTCACCTCGCTCATCAGCCCTCCCGACGCGTGCGAGCTCTTGGATGGCACTTGGCAGGGACTTGCAGGCAAAGTCCTTCCCTGGCGTGCATCTCTGCCTTCTGGGGGTTTCCTTGGGGGCTCGTGCGCTTGCATCTCTGAAAGGAAGGCTGCCGTCGCCCGCCTTAGTTCTGTCGCGTGCAGATGTTCCACTGCCCTCCCCCGGCCCGTCCCACGCGGAACGATGGAGGCCGATCGGTGCCGTAGATCAGACCCTTGTCATTGTTTGCATAGAAGAGGCCTTTGAACAGGGGCCAGGATGAGACCACAGTGGAAAAAGATGAGGCCCCAAAACAATGCCGCGCAACTGGCAGCTCTCCGTAAACGTACGGCATGATCTCGCCATCGTATGGGAGCGAGGTAACCTTGTGATGAACCGAGTGGGAGGAAGTGAGTAACGGGAGGAGACAGTCGGTGCAGTGTTTGAATTGGATGAGCCGTCTGCGCCCTCCAGAGCGCCCTTCGCAGTAGAGGAAACTGGGGAGGGGACGCTGTTTCCTACGGCTCTGTTGTCAGGCACCGTTCGGGTTGAGGCAAGAGGGAAAAAAGCCCCGGGATGCTTCCGTGCCCAGACCCCACGGCTCTCTCTGGCCCGAGTCCCAAGCGGGCGTGGGTGTGTGGGATCCGTCAGAGGTGAAGCATGGGCTGCTGCTGGCTTTAGAGACGCAGGTGCCTGTTCGTGGCCGGCGGGCGCTTTTGTGAGCAGGCTTGTAGTTCTCAAAGATGATCAGCGGTGAGAGGGCCCTGGAAAGCTGTTCTGACGAAGGAGACGTGTACCTCTAATTTGGCCCTGGGTATTTATTTCGTGTTTAGTTAACCCGTTCACAGGCATGCTTTCGGGGCTTTCCCGGGGGAGCAAAATCGAGGCCTGAGGTGGTAATGGCCATGCTCTGTTCCCTCACCCCTCTCTTCCGCCCCCAGGCCCCCCACCCCCGTGGTGGGAGTTCCCGAGGAAGGAGTCACAGAGTAAGAACCAGGCTCAGCCTCCGTGCTGTTGACACTGGGGCCAGATGGTTCTTGGTTGTGGCTGTCCTGTGCACCCTAGGACTCTCAGCAGCATCCTTGGCCTCTGTCCGCTGGATGCCAGGAGTAGTCACCCCCCTCGTCGTGACAACCAAAAAGGTCTCCAGATATTGCCCCATGCAAAATCCCCTCCATTGAGAACCACTGGGCGAGGCCTCGGTCCCCACACACAGTGCGGTTGAGGGACGCGCAGAGTTACCGTCACCCAGCGGGCTGGTCACGCTGAGTGGGCGTTTTCTGTGTGTCTGGCCCTTGGCTGCGTGCTCTGTGTAGGGGACTTCGTTTAAGCCCCAACAGCCTGCGTGGTAAGAGTTGTTCCTGTTTGACAGATGAGAGAACTGAGGCTTAGAGAAAAGAAGCAGCGTGTCCTGAGTGCACACAGCTGAAAGCTGTTGTTGGGTCTAAGCCTTCGACGCCTGGGCCGTGGTGTTATCTCCCCCCCCCCCCCCCCCCCCCCGAAAAGCTGGTCAGTGTGAACAAAAATCTGGGTCATTTGATGGCCTGCAAGTCCTCAAGTAGACACGGGTTTGGAATGATCGGGATTAGCAGTTCTCAGTGAAGGCAGTTTGCTCCCCAGGGGACATTTGTTTATGTCTGGAGACATTTGGGCTGTCCCCATGGGGGTGTGGCCGACCTCTAGCGGGGTCGGGCCAGGGACGCTGTAGAAGGTCCTGGAATGCACAGGCCAGCCCCCACGGCAAGGAATTCCCCAGCCCATATGTGAACAATGCCAAAACTGAGAACCCTGCTCTGGGATAAGTACCTTACTTCCCCATCTTTTTGGGTAGACCACAGTTGGGTGATCCTGGCAGTCCTATGTGTAAATTAAAGATGATTTTACGGGGGCGCCTGGGTGGCTCAGTCGGTTAAGCATCTGACTTCGGCTCAGGTCATGATCTCGCGGTTCGTGAGTTCGAGTCCTGCGTCGGGCTCTGTGCTGATGTCTCGGAGCCCGGAGCCTGCTTCGGATTCTGTGTCTCCCTCTCTCTCTGCCCCTCCCCCGCTCACGCTCTGTCTCTGTCTCTCAAAACTGAATAAACATTTAAAAAAAAAAAGATGATCTTACAGCGTGCGAGTCTGTTTCTGCTGAGATAGTAAGAACTTTAAAAACAAACGTCTTAAATCCTTTTGATCTCTCTTTCCTCATTTAATGCTTTTCCAAACGCTTTGGGTTTTCTTCTATTTTCTGTGGCCTTTGCCCCCAAGTGAGCGCCGCGCCCCCCTCCGCCCCCTTCTGGCTTTTTATCTTTGGCCAAGTGACAAAACATCGGCGTCTGCCGAGTTTGTACGCCATCTGTCATGGGAATTGGGCACTGGAGCAGAAAGCGGGTGTTCCTCTTGGGTATTCATTCCACCGCCCCCCCCCCTCTCTAGGACGAGTCAACGGGAGAGATCACGTTTTACATGAAGGGAGCGGATGTTGTCATGGCTGGGATCGTGCAGTACAATGACTGGCTGGAGGAAGAGGTACGTGGGGCGTGGGGAGCGAGAACCGCAGAGGCATGTCTTGGAGGCCTCGCGTGGCGTGGTAACACGGGTCTCTGTGCTCGTTGTCTGTGGCTGTGTAACACCTCACCCCCAAACGTAGCAGCTTAGAACGACGCAGTTTTATTTCTCATGGATTCTGTGGGTCAGGCATCTGTCCACAGCTTGGCCGGCCGTCCTTTGCAGGGTCTCTCAAGCAGTTGCTTGGGACTGGGGTCTCATCTGAAGGTTCGAGCGGGGCAAGGCCCACGTCCAGGCTCAAGAGTCCGCCCCTCACTGGTTTTTGGTTGCAGGCAGGTAGCAGGAGGGTGGGGATCCTTGAGGGTCCGCGTCACGGGCTGCCTGTCTTGATTGGTGATGTGGAGAATTGGCCACAGCAAGGAGAGAAGAAACTCTTGGGTTTGTCGGGTCACTTTTCTTTTGTCTCTCAGCTCCAGGTCGGGAGGCGGAGGGGGGAGGCACAGTTTCCATTCAGTAATGTTATATTTTCAGGTAGAGGGTTTGCAAACTCAAAGGAGGGGCTGGGCAGGTAAGTCAGATAAAACAGGCCGGGGGGGAGTCTTTCCAACAGGGTCGCACTTTGTGTGTTAAGCCTATCGGAATATCCTTCACCTGACAGCTGTTTTCTGGGAATACGTAGAAGCAGCCGCTTTTCATCCATCATTGGCTGTGGTCTTTTGGGAGACCATGCATGGTTGTGTCAGAGGTTTGGTTTTTTTCCCCAACAAGCCAGACATCCAGGTTTGTCTGCGAAGTCTTACAGTGTTGACTTAGCTTTTGAAACACGTACTGCGCCCGTCAGAGAAAACCTATGCGTAGTTCCATGGTTGGCCTGCAGGCTGCCATGTTGCAATCCCCCTTTAGAAGGTCTGCTTCAGGGAAGTTTGCTTTAGGGGAAAGCGACGTTTGGATTGGCCGGTTTGTCTCTGCCCCTGGTAGGGGCCTGTCCACGTTAGCATCCAGCCTTCCTCCGCGAGAGTCAGGGGCTCGGAGGCAAGGCCCTGAGTGTGGCTCTCCACCGACTACGGTCTGCTTTTCAGTGTGGAAACATGGCCCGAGAAGGACTGCGGGTTCTCGTGGTGGCGAAGAAGTCTCTAGCAGAGGAGCAATATCAAGACTTTGAGGTAAGTGGTCCTGTGATCTTTCCATTATTTTTTGCAGTTTCCGTACCTCTTCCCCTCTCTGGCTCTATCTCCTCTTCGTCTGCCCCTCGCTCAGTCTGCTCTAGCCGTGCCGATGTCCTTTCTGAGCACCCCAGGCTCACTTCTGCCCCAGGGCCTTTGCACTTGCTGTTCTCTCTGCCCGGAACTCCCTTCCTGGACAGACCTCCGTGGCCTGCTCCCTCGCTTCCTTTGGGTCTCTGCTCAAATGCCGCCTCCTCTGAGAAGTCTTCCCGGACTCCCCATCTAAGGCAGCCCCACCTCACCACTCGCCGTCCACCACCCCGCTTAACTTTCTTCACTGCACTAATCACCATCTAGAATGGACTCGTTTATATGTTTACATCTAACATTCTTCTTAATACCTCCTTTCGGGAATAGAATCTTTTCTAGAGCAGAGGCGGTCAGTCGGGTTTGCTGTTACATCCTAACATTTAGGGTGGTCACTGGCACATGGTTCACCCTCTGGAAAATTTGAAATGAATCACCCCCTTGGAGCCCTCAGTTTTTGGAGTTGTAAAAAGAGTTTAACTAGATCGTTGACTTTCACGGCGTAAATATGCCTGGTTTATCGTCCTCTTGTCCCGCGGATTGCATGTTTCTTGAGGGGAAGGGCCCTTGTATCCCCAGGCCTGGCACAAAGCCAAGTGCATGCGTGTGCGTAGGACCGAAAGGGAGAGACAGGTGTTTGGGGACAGGCTTCTGGGGTCCTTGTCATGCTTCACCCAGAGAAGCTGTGCTTGATGGTGTCTCTTCCATGTGCTTGAGTTCTTTGTAAAGTTTTCTTTAGCAAGAGTTCCGGCCCTGATAAATTCTACTGTCTTTTCATGTTTAAAGGCATGTGTTCGAATCAGCTCCTTAGGGGATTTTTGATTTTCTTCCATGTCTTTACCACCCCTGGAAAGTGGCTAAACAGAAGGGTTGTGTCCGTGGTCTTTGGAGGTGGGACTTCGTCTTCAGAAAACCCAGTGATCAGGGATTCTTGGTCACAAAGTGCACGTTGTGTGTGGGAGATCTTGAGGGTACCAGTCCTTGTGACGACCCAGCGAGGTGGGGGCTGTTACTGCTGCTTCCTGGGTGAAAACAGCCAAGGCTCAGATAAGTTGAGCAACTTCCTGGAAGTTGCACAGCCAGGTAAGTGTAGAGGAGAGGGTGGAGTCAGGGCCCGTCCGAGGTCTGGGCCGATCAACTTGCAAGGAGGCTGAGAGCCTCGCTTCATCCGTTTGAGGTCCAGCCGCGCGCCGGGGTCCCCCCCTTGGTGGCCTACTCCTGACGCCGGTCGGCCCTGCCCCCTCCCCACCGCCAGCAGTGACCGTGTGTCCCCTGCCGCGTCCCAGGCCCGCTACGTCCAGGCCAAGCTGAGCGTGCACGACCGCTCCCTCAAAGTGGCCACGGTGATCGAGAGCCTGGAGATGGAAATGGGGTTGCTCTGTCTCACGGGGGTGGAGGACCAGCTGCAGGCGGACGTGAGGCCCACCCTGGAGACGCTGAGGAACGCGGGCATCAAGGTAGGGAGCACCTGCCCGGGACCCGGCCGCTGAAACGGCCGCCGCCTTGTGGGAGCGAGCTTCAGAATCATCCTGCCGCGGGTGTAGAGACGAGGAGGGGAGGGGGGCGGGGGGAGCGAGGGAGGAACGAGGAGCGGAGTGCACGGGCAGCGACCCAGAGCCCTGTCTCACCTGGACCGCTGCATCCCTCCCGCTCCTCCAGCCCTGCCCCGAAGGCCACCCCGGGCCCCCCGAAGGGCCAGGCTGTGTCCAGATGCTCGGGGTGTTCAGTACCTTCTCGCTGAGTGACCGGACGGCCAGCCGTCTGCTGCTGTTCTGGGTGAATGAGTGACCGCCCGCACCTCAAACTGCCCTATTTATTACGCTGTTTGGGGTCCAAAGGAGAAAGGAAAAAAAACCCAACCCGACAGTCCGGTAGTTTCATCCGGAGAGGCCAGTAGAGGGCGTCGGAGGAGCAGGCTACACCTCAGAGGACCCCAGCCGAGCAGCCTGACTGGCTGGAAGCTCCTGGAAACGCGTCATGTTTGCCCAGAAGCAGCTCTCCCTTGCGTCCCCCGCCAGTACGCGGCACAGGCTCCTGTGAGCGGGGCCACAGTAGGGGCCGAGCTCCGGCCACATGAGCGGGGAGGGCGCACCTTTCACCGTGAACCGGGTTCTGTCACGTGTCCTTGGCCCCCAGACCTGGTCCCTGGCGAGGGAGTTGTCAGCCACGTCCCCGTTTTGGAAGAGCCGTCCGAAGTCAGAAGGGCTGGTGCTTAACTTTGTCACTGGCCACTTCTGAGGCTGCTTCTCTCCGGGTCGTGGAATATTCTGGTTCCTGCTTCTGGCTTCATCCTCAGCCGCTCCTCCCCGAGGCCGCTGTCTCCAGAAGGCGGGGTGTTTTGTTCCCACTGTGGACTGGACTTCCCTTCCTGCTTTCCCTGGTCAGACGGGAGGGGGAAGGGAGCGCAGGGGCGAGGCGTCCAGGGACTCTGTAGGTGGCGTCTAGCGGAAAGCTCTTTCACGGGCCGGAACGTGTCGGAACTTGGACAGTGGCTACTTCAGCCCCTTCCCAGATGCAGCAGCTGGGGCCAGGCGAGGCAGGAAGGTCCTAGGGCTCAGGTCTGGGCACTTACCCACACGTGCCCCCCTGTCGTCCCCACGTGGGACATCAGTCTTGTGGTGCACCAGTGACTTTCCATGGGTTTCTAGAACTTGAGCCTCCCAGCTCCGTCCCCGGTGTTTGCTTTCATACAGCAGACCCTGAAAACTGGCACCAAGCTGGGGTCGCTTAAAAGGATATTATCTTTATGGACAGATGGGACGTTGAGAGGAGGGGCTGACAGCCACCAGGGGCCGGGCCAGGGGCAAGGGCCCCCAGAAGGGCCCGCCTGTCTCACTGCCCGGGTCCGAATCTGATTTCTCCACCGACTGCCTCGGCGATCCTTGGCAAGTGGCTTCTCGGCGCTCCGTGTCCTGCCTTATAAAGTTACTGTGAAGGCCACGTGTGCTAAACGTGGACAGTGTTTGATGGGTACCTAGCACGGTGAACGCTCGGGAAACCGTTGCTCTTTTCTTTCCTGTACCTCCCCACTGCCAGCATGCGCTTTGTCCAGTGACTCTGGGAGAACAGACGGCTGATGTGTGGACTTAGCAGAGCAGGAAGCGTATTCCACTTACACTGGGAAGCCCTGGATTCTGGGCCTGGTCGGGACCGGAACTAGCTGTGTGGCTTTGGGGCAAGCCGCTCCCCTCTCTGGGCTCACGGCGGCAAAATGCAGAACGACGTCTTAGGAGGTGTGGAGGAGCCTGGCGCATTGACCGTTGGCTTAACCGACCGCGTAGAAAGACCGGATGCGACGTGACAAATCAGTGTTTCCTGTAGGACCCGGAAGTGACCCCTCACCCACACCGCCTTCCGCTTCTTTGAGATTATTTATTGCCTTAAGAGAGATTTCTGGAATCTCTCTTGAGGGGGATTATGAGGTCAGAGGCCAAGCTTCGTGGTGTCTGTCGAAGCACATGGGCAAATGCTTCTCTGCAAGTATCGTACCGGCCTTTGCTGCCACCAGCAGTGGTCGCTTGGGGGTCCTCGAGCCCCCCAAGTGGGGTATCCCCGTGGTTTGTGCTGGGGACACCGGGAGCCTCGAGGTAAATGGAATGAATCAAGTTTAGCTCGGTGTTCTTGGGGACCGGGGCTGACACGGGCTCCGGGCTGGCCTTGACCACTTACAAAGAGGAGGCCCCCTTGTGCTGCGATTCCAGGTTTGGATGCTGACGGGGGACAAGCTGGAGACAGCCACATGCACAGCCAAGAATGCACATCTGGTGACCAGAAACCAAGACATCCACGTTTTCCGGCTGGTACGGTGCTCTCTGTGTTGGGGCCTCGTGGGGGTGACGCTGCAGTTTTGCCCTGTGACCTCATGACCTTGAGTGGGCCCCTAAAGTATAGAGGGGAAAACTTACGGCACTGGTTTGGGTGGGATTACTGAATGACCCAGGTGGGGCTACAGGATTCCTTCTGGGGGGTGGCTCAGCAGCACCTCGTTACTGCTGTGTTCTTAACCTGGCGGGGGTCATGGTCCCTTTGAGAAGCTGTCAAAAAGCACAGTCAGGACGAAGGACGCAGACGAGCCCACACATGTGAAATTGTACACACGAGTCCAGATTCCACTGAAGCCTTGAAGGCCGAGTCCTTGGATGAGAAAAAAATTCCGGATCACAGACATTGGGCTGTCTGCCCTCCTGAAGGAAAACCTTTAGGAGCCTTTAGAAGGAGGTATATTGGGTGGGCAAGCGAGAAATTTCCTGCCCTGGTGGCAAGCGCTTGACCTCAACAGGGCAGGCCTGAGGAGGTGCCCTAAGGCCAGGAGCCAAGACTGGCCTGACCGGGTGGGGAGGTGAGTGCCACTCTGTAGGCGGGATACAGCAGTCCTGCTCCTGAGGTCGGAGCCCCCATACCCAGTGAGTGGAGAGGCTCCGCGTGCGGTGGGAATGTCCCCTTGCCCCCCGCCTTTGGTCCCTGCCACGCAGAGCCTTCAGGAGACGCAGCCATTCTGGCAACGGTGCAGACAGCATCGTGTGGAGGCACATATGGTCAGTCTCCATTATACGCGGACTCCATATTTGCAAATTCACCTACTTACTAAAACTTATTGGTAACCCCAAAACCAGCGCTCAGGGTGCTTTCAGAGTCTTCTGTGGGCATGTGCAGAGCAGCGAGAAATTGTGGTTGCCAAATGTGTGCATCATTCCCAGCTGAGGTCAAACAAGGCGATCCCCTGCCTTCTCCGCTCTCGTGCTACACAGAAGCCCGGTTCCCGGTCTACTTAGTGCCGCATTTTTTTTTTTTTTTTTTTTTTTTTTGCATTTTAGTGTTAGTGATTTCATTGTTTAAGATGCCCCCCTCCCCATCACAGTGCTGGAGTGCCATCTAGCATTGCTGAGCTCGGGAAGGCTATGATGTGCCTTGTGGAGAAAGTACGTCTGTTGGATCACCTTCCTTTGGGCACGAGTTATAGTGCTGTTGGTTGTGAATTCAGTGTTAATGAATCAAAAAAAAAAAAAAAGTCTGTTTTAAAAGATGTCTTTCAATGGAAACACATGTAAAACAAGGTTATGTGTTGATTGACAAAAATGCTGTGGCCAGAGGCTCACAGGAACCTGGCCCCGTATTCCCCCTACAGGAGCAACGAACAGATAGTTACTTGTTAAGTCGGTGTTCACAGTGACTTCATAGAGTGTAGCTACTGGAAATAACAAGGACAGACCGTATGTTCTTTATATTCTGTATTCTATGCATTCTGTATAGTTAGGGGTTACAGGTCCCAGCCCGTGTGACCGTCTGCTTTTGTAAAGTTTTATTGGCACACAGATGTGCCCGTTTGTTTTCACCTATTGCCTCTGGCCGCTTTGATGCCACGGCAGCAGAGTTGAGTAGTTTTGACGAACACGGTAGGGTCCACAGAGCCTGTTTGACATCTGGTCTAGTACAGAAAAGTTGGCCACCCTGCCAGATGCCTGGCTGCTGACGCCTGCCCCACGGCCCCCTGGGTGTGTGGCTTTAGAGGGGCTCACACAGCTCGCCACGCTTTTGTTTCCTTACGTGTAGAGTCCAGCCGTGGCCATCCGCACCTTGTAGGGTTGCTGGGCGAGGTCAGTGGGGACGATCCACGAAAAGTGCTTAGTGCGGTGCCTGGCACTCAATGAAAGTACAGTCATTTTTAGCTCCTGTTTTTATGCTGTGGGTCACAGCCGTCCTGGGGGAAATGCAAGGTGATCATTGGTGCACAGGCCCTCCCGATTCCCACAGAATCATAACAAACAGGATTGAATTTGGCTCTGGGTCTGCCGGCAGGGGAGGGGCAGGGGTCCGTGGCTGGGGTGGCCATTGTCTCCGGACCGGCTTCAGGAAGCCGCTGTTTGTTGTTCTTCCATCTCCGGAGAGCGGGGCCCCCTCCACGCCTGTGTTCCCTTCTAGGTGACCAACCGGAGTGAGGCCCACCTCGAGCTGAACGCTTTCCGCAGGAAGCATGACTGCGCCCTGGTCATCTCGGGGGACTCCCTGGAGGTGGGTGCGGGGCCCCCGCCGGCCGGGCTCTCCCGGGGAGCGCGCGCCCCTCCCTGCTTTGGTGGGGCCGCGGCCTTGGTTGACCCCCCCCCCCCCCGCCTTCCCCTCCCAGATTTGCCTCAAGTACTACGAGTACGAGTTCATGGAGCTGGCCTGCCAGTGCCCGGCTGTCGTCTGCTGCCGCTGCACCCCCACCCAGAAGGCCCAGATCGTGCGCCTGCTCCAGGAACGCACGGGGAAGCTCACCTGTGCGGTCGGTAGGTGCCGCCCCCGCCCCCCACCGGCCCCGTCCCGCCGGCACGTGGATTCGCTTTGTAAGGGTAACGGGGACCCTGCTGCAACTCGCATTCCCCGGGCCGTGTCGCTCGGGTCGTGATCCTTTCCCCCAGCCGACGTGGGCTCCGGAATTCATATGATCATGATGATTATTTTTTTTTAGTATTTCCCTCTGGGTTGGAGTCGATAAGCGTGTTCTAGGGCTTTCCTCCATGGCTTGCTCCTCCTTTGCTAGTGATGCAGGAGGCCGCACAGCCGAGGAGGGGACCCGGGTTCCCAGTCCGAGCTGGTTTTACTCGCTGGGCGCCCGTCCGAGCCTCGGTCTGCCCGTTGGTCGGATGGGGTAATAAGCACTCATCCAGCGGGGAGGGTGGAAAGGGGTGGATTCAGAGAGCGCTCACGACAGGGCACGGTGTGCGTTGAGCAAGCAGCGTGGGTCACTGCTGCCGATGTGATGTGGGGCCCGCGCGCCCCACAGGCAGGGGTGTGGTGGTCGTAGACAGCGGTGAGGCGTGGACACGGCCCCCCCCCCCCCCCCCGCTGCCGCTCGGCGGCCGGACTCTGGCCAGTCACCCGGTGTCCCTCTGACGCTCAGCTCCTCCGCCCGTGAGACTGGGGGGTGTCGGAGCAATTACGTGGAGCCGCGCGGAAGAGACGCTTAGCGAGCCCTCGGCGAGAGGCCAGACGCGCGCGTCTTCAGAGTAAGAATGACGCGTCGGGGTCCCGCTTCTCACCTCCGCCCAATTTCCCGGCTTTTCTCTCCGGCCCGTGTGGCCGACAGGTGACGGAGGCAATGACGTCAGTATGATTCAGGAATCCGACTGCGGTGTGGGGGTCGAGGGGAAGGTGAGTGCGGGCTGTGGGGGGTGGGGTGCCGCTGGCCGCGGAGGGGTGGGTGCTGGGGGTGGGGCTGCCGTGCGAGGGCTGCTCTGCCTCCTCGCGGGAGTTTCTTTTGCCCTCGACACACAGCTCTGACGCTTCTGAAAACTCGAGATCAGGACGACGAAGCGTAAGGAGCCACGTCACGGAATGGCCTGGCGTTATTACCTGGGGGTCGGAGGTCCGTGTCGCCGTATCTTACGGACGACGATGCTGGTTTTCCGCGTGTCAAAACTTGAATTAAAAACAAAAGAAAAGAGTGTTTTGCTGTGTTGTTGGGGCACAGTGAAGCCTGCACTTCAGGCTTTTGCGTGCTGGCTGCGGCGTCCGTAAAAGCATCGGTCGCCACGCCCCGTGCTGACGTCCGGGGGGTCGTGGAGGGAGGTGACACGGTGTGTGGCTCAGAGGCCTCGGCAGCTGCAGTGTCTCCCGAAGCTCGTGTGCCGTGACGCAGTTGTTGTTTCCTGTCCTTGTCACGCGTGTGCTTGTCCCGCAGAGTTGGCTCTGTCCTGAGTGGTGACCTCTAAATGGCTACGGGCAACATTGGTTACCAGGCTTGTCGGAACTGTGTGTGAAGTAAGAGTGCAGAGGCCCCGAGGGAGGGCCGGAGGCGCTGTCCTGTGCGTTCGGTCCCACAGCTTCACGGATTGGGCTGACGCATACGCTTTAAAATTTTTCTTCTCTCCACCCTTTCTGGTTTTGTGGTGCTCATCCAGTTAGCAGTTATTCGAAGTTGCAGGATTCGGTGATCTTTGAGATGTTCCTGGAACGGGCCCTTTTAACGCAGGTGTGGCCCCTTAGAGAATTCCGTTCCACGGTGGCACTTCTACGAATGTGCAAAGTTGCACGCTCAGGAATGTTCCGTTTGGAATCGTTAGTAGCCTCAGCCCCCCACCCACCCCAGGCTTCCATCTCGCTTCGAGGGTCTGAGTGCCTGTCTCTGAGGATTCTTTGCTTCTGATACACAGATCCATTTGACCTCCGAATTATCACGATCTGTGGTTCAGAATGTTTTTTATTTAAATACATTCCTCTTTTTAAATCAGATTTAGTCTTGGACCACCAACCGAGTACAGCGTGAAACCAAAGAAGCTCTTTATTGAAGTTTTCCAAAGATCGCCTTACAACGTCTTGCTTTTTTCAATTAAAAGAGAAAAAAATGTGTTTGCCTTGACCTCCGGTGCTCCTGACGGTGCCCAATTTTATTGGATTTTAGGAAGGAAAACAGGCTTCCCTGGCTGCAGACTTCTCCATCACCCAGTTCAAGCACCTGGGCCGGTTGCTGATGGTGCACGGCCGGAACAGCTACAAGCGGTCAGCTGCCCTCAGCCAGTTCGTGATTCACAGAAGCCTCTGCATCAGCACCATGCAGGTGGGTGGCCGTCCTGGAGAAAGCCCGGGAACGAGGCTGTGATTTGGAGCCGTTACCCCACCTGGCCGGTTTCTTTCTTTCTTGACTTCATTGTTTTTCCCACCCGGCGAGTTTAAATCCCAAACCGGGTTGACCTTGGATTGTCACAGATCCTTCCCCCGGTAGACGGTGCGGGCCATCCTTGCTGCGGGGGAGCGGATGCAGGCACGAGCACCAGTGCCTGCCCAGCGCTTGGCATAAAGGAGATGCGGTGTAAATGCCCAGAGGTGTTATGATCAGTTAGACAGAGAGAAAAATGCAGAGAGGTCAGTGCTGGTCCCGGCTTTTCCAAATGCAAAAATAAGGGCCAGCAGAGAAGAACCACCGAAGAATAACTTGCTTTTCTGGAGCACTTCCTGTACCCTGGGCATCAGGCTCAGTGTTCACCATGCAAGTGGCTCACGCGGTCCTCACAGTCGCCTGTGCCCATTTTACAGATGGGGAGTCTGAGGCTAAGTGAGGGGGAGAAACGTGCGGCAGGGTCCCTCGGGGGTTTAGACTGCATTGGCGCGGGGATTCCAGAGCCCGTGTTCTTCATCACGGTGTCTCCTTGGGTGCCCTCGACGCGGGGAGGCCGGTGCTGCCTCCGCTTGCGGGGGCTCCCAGGTGGGGCGGCGTGGCCCATGGCCCTGGGGGGTGTCTGATAATCACAGTTCTGCCTCCCGCCATCCCAGGTGGGAGTGGAGCTTCGTTACCGCGATTGTTCATCTTCTCGGGAATAACGTCTCGCGCCCATCTTTTTCTCACAAAAAGATTCTAGAGTATTTTCCCACCTCCTGTCTCCCCAGCTCCTTTGAACATCCGTCATCAGGCTGCAGCGATTAAGTGCATACTGGGAGGAAGGCCAAAGGGTGGGAAAGAAACTATTCTGGGTGTTGAAACACTATTGACTGATTCTCCTCCGTGGACACTTAGGTGAAAACACCCCCATTAAGCAGAGGGAACATAGGGGCGATGTGTCTTGGCACCCACCTCCCTTTCTGACCCCCCCACGATGTGTCTCTGAGACTTCGAGCAAGTCACTTTCCCCCTCTGGGCCTCAGTCTTCCGTTTGTGACATGGGGATGGTAAGATGTGTCTTGCCTCTCGGCCAAGGCCACTTTGAGAAGCAGAGTTTTCTAAGGCATCGAGTGCTGAAGGCATCCTTACCGCTGTTAATCAAAACAAAACAGGAAGATGTGTACGGTAAGGGGACATTTTAATCTGTGGGAAAGGAGCTTAATCACAACATAAAAGACATCCTGCCTTTCCAAGTAAGTGCACGTGAGGCCTCCCTTCCCTCCTTTTTCTTTTTTAAAAACTTTTTTAATTTTTTAAATGTTTATTTTTGAGAGAGAGAGAGTGCATGAGCAGGGGAGGGGCAGAGAGAGAGGGAGACACAGAATCTGAATCGGGCTCTAGGCTCTGAGCCATCAGCACAGAGCCCGGTGTAGGGCTCGGACTCATGAACTGTGAGATATGACCTGAGCCGAAGTCGGACACTGAACCACCCAGGTGCCCCTGATTTTATGTTTTCAGTATCTGTTGCATTTGAGAGCGTAGAAGCCTTCAAGTGATTTTTATCAACATGATCAAAATAGCTGTCATGATTCATCAGACCATATCTGTACTGTACTTTTTTTTTTAAGTTTATTTATTTATTTATTGAGAGAAAGAGCGCACGCACAGCCTGCAAACCAGGGAGGGGCGGAGAGAAAGGGAGAGAGAGATGCAAACCAGGGAGGGAGAGAGAGAATCCCAAGCAGGTTCCGCACTGACAGCACGGAGCCCGATGCGGGGCTCGAACCCATGAACCGTGAGATCATGACCTGAGCGGAAATCAAGAGTCGGACGCTTAGCTGCCGGACCCACCCAGGCGCCCCAGACCACATCTGTGCTTTTAATTTATGCTGGCTCATGAATCACACTGGATATTACTATGATTTAATCACTGGAAGATTAATCAGCTTGTCCGTGGCCATGCACACAAGAGCTGGCCTGGATGAGCTGACTTCAGCAATGTCTGTATGTTACCATGAGCCTCAGTTTAGAAAAAAATTCCAGGATGAGAAATTGTTCTTTGTGCGGTGGGAAAATGCGTTCACCCCTGTCCACTGTGCTGAAAGTGATTGGCTAAGAGCAAGTCCCTGTTAGAACTGCACTTTGACGTTGTTCTCTTTGATAGATGTGGCCACAGTGGTTTATTTTCCCTAAAGTGTTCTCTCCAACATGAAGAAGGCTTTTGGCCAGCCAGGCCCTTTTAGGGGAAGGAGGCTCTTGACCTTGATTTGCAAAACTACGCACCAGATTCTTGACTTTTTTACAAACGTCCTTTCTGTGCCACGGCCCAGCCTGGGGGAAAAGTCATTTGAAAGGTGGCTTTCACCTTTCAGTTCTGAAATATGACCAGGGGGTGCAGCTGGGGCTGCCCAGGACCGTGGTCCCGGGTGGCACCTGCATTTGGAGCTCCGTACCAGGTCAGCACCCAGAGCGGGTGCTGACGGGGAGATGCCTCCAGTGAGATACCCTTGCTGATGGCCGGCCTGCCTCCGCCTCTTGTCCTTAGTCTTTGAAAAGCCTTCAGCTGTTGCCGGCCTCTTTTTGGTTTTCTGCTCACAGGAATTCGCTTTGAGGCCACTTTCCTTCTGTTAGCCTGTAGGTGTCCAGAGAAGGACCTAACAGAGCATCAAGTCAGATTTTATCTCCCCAGCCTGTTTTTCACTGCCAGTAGCTAATATTTTCCAAACCAGGAAGTAGACATTTCAGTAAAGGTTTGGAAATGCTGCTCTTGTCTAATTGCAAAGGTGTTCCTGCTTGTGGGCTCTTCGTAAAAATTTCCCAAAATTGTAAAAAGTGTCATGTGAGAAGGGAAGCCTTGTCTGTAACCCCGCCCTCCGGGGTAACGGGTGCCCATCCTCATGGTGCAGGTGTCTCTATGTTTCCATACCTCTGCTAACTTGTTTCTTGGGTGCATGCCCAGAGAGGCGGTGCTTCTGAGCTGTCAGGAGCGCGGGCTCTGGAGACAGAGCTGGCTTTAACCCTGCAGTGAAGTCTACCTGCTCAGATTCCCCGTCTGTGAAAGGCAGGTGATACTAGGACTCGATCTCATGGGTGGTTCTGGAGATTCACAGAGGTCACGGAGAGAGCGCCCCTGGGTGTAGCCTGTGTAACTCAGTGTTCACAAGGGGGCTGAGCATGGTCTCTGGAGCTAAACTACCTGGGAACGACTCCTGGCTCTATCCCTCGTGAGCTGTGTGATTGTAGGCGAGTCACTTAACTTCTCTGTGCCTTACTCTTCTCCTCTGTAAATAGGGGTTGATGACAACAGTACCTGTCTCATGAGGTGGTTATAATTGTTAAATGAGCTGATTTACTGAAAGCACTCACAACTGTGTCAGTAAAGCTTGCGGTACGTTAAGGGTGGGGTGTTGTTATTATATAAAGGTAGGGCCTTTGTCAATGATTTTTGGTAACATCTTCCTTTCTCGTTGGCACAGGCTGTCTTTTCCTCTGTGTTTTACTTTGCATCGGTTCCTCTCTACCAAGGATTCCTCATCATTGGGTAAGGAAAGCTAGGCAGGGTTATTAACTTTTTATGAAACCTCCCTAACATACCACAGAGGAGAGAAGAAACATTGTGTCTCGACTGTTCAGCCCCTGAGTTGCCCGGGATGTAGTTGAGAACCTAACTTGGATTTTTATTTGTAATGTTTTTGGGTTTTTTTTGTTTTTTTTTTTTAATTTATTTTTGAGACAGAGAGAGACAGAGCATGAGTAGGGGAGGGGCAGAGAGAGAGGGAGACATAGAATCTGAAACAGGCTCCAGGCTCTGAGGCGTCAGCACAGAGCCCCACACGGGGCTCAAACCCCCAAATGTGAGATCATGACCCGAGCCGAAGTTGGATGCCCAACCGACAGAGCCCCCCAGGCGCCCCGGATTTTTATTTTTGAATGGCTCAGCCTATACCCAGACTGAGAAAGTGGAGCTCGGTGGGCTTGTGGTTCACAGCGCTTGGCGGTTTGGACCTGGAGGGGGGAGAATGCTTGCCCATGACCATCCGAGCTTATTGGTGATGGCGACCAAAGCAAGATCGAAGGTTCCCAGACTCAGTGATTTCATTGGGGTCTTAGAAAAAGGGGAAAGACGTGTCTGGAAAGTACCCTCCCTGTCGTGGACCCGGTAGAATGTCCTGCTGCTGGGTCTGTCGGGAGGGCCAGAGCCTTGCTGTCCTGGGAGATGTCCCTAGCAGAGCCTGACTGCTGTGTGCCAGTGATCTGTCAGACAGGGGTCACGTGGACATTTGCTGCCATCGGCTCCACCCCCATTCCTGACTTGGAACTCATGACGTTCCTTTTGATCCTTCAGAGAATGTTCTCAGTGTGTGAGTCACCCAGGTAGGTGGATTGGGTGACACGTGTCCTAGATAGAGACATGTGTAGGGCACACGCCTGGTTGTGAGGAGGCAGGAAGCACAGAAAGGCTGGCTGGTCCCAGGGGAGAGTCTCACAAAGAATTCTGCCTGCTTCTTTTTTTTTTTTTTAATTTTTATTTTATTTTTTATTAAAAAAATTTTTTTTTAATGTATGTTTTTGAGACAGAAAGAGACAGGGCACGAACGGGGGAGGGTCAGAGAGAGAGGGAGACACAGAATCTGAAACAGGCTCCAGGCTCTGAGCTGTCAGCACAGAGCCTGACGCGGGGCTCGAACCCACGGACTCTGAGATCATGACCTGAGCCGAAGTCGGCCGCTTAACCAACTGAGCCACCCAGGCGCCCCATGCCTGCCTCTAACTGGAAAAGTGGACTGTCCTTTGTCAGGTCCCAGAAGAATGAAAGAACCTGCCAGAACGTAGGGGCTCCCCGAAATGTGTTCCGTGTGGCCCGCCGCGGACCCCTCGCCGCCCTCAGTTCCCATCTCCTCTCTCCCCCTCACTCGCTCAGCTCCAGCTATACTGGCTGCCTTGCTGTCCTTCAAACGGGTCCTCGCCTCAGGACCTTTGCACGTGCTGTTCTCTCTGCCTGGGATGCCCTTCCCTTCATTTGGGCATGGCTGCCTCTCACCTTTTATGGGTGTTTACTCAACTGTCACATCCTTTGGGCACCCACTCTAAAAAATCATACCACCCCCACGGCTCTTTCCCTCTCCTCCCATTGCAGTGGCCTTCCCAGCACTTACCTGCAGCACACAGTGTAGTTTACCGACTTTGTTGGCTCACAGATGGGCAGGACAGCTCTCCGAGGGCAGATGTTCTGTTTCTCATCTGAAGCTCCAGTCCTTAAAACCAGCCCTGGCCCGTGATGGGCACTTAGTGAGTAGTTCCTGAAGAAATGCACGGGAATGGGGCTCCAGAGGCCGGAGAAGCAGACTGTTCCTTTTCCATCGGCCCGTCTCACGTGCGGCGATTTTTCTCCCCCAGGTACTCCACCATTTACACCATGTTTCCCGTATTCTCTCTGGTCCTGGACAAAGATGTGAAGTCAGAAGTTGCCATGCTGTATCCTGAGCTCTACAAGGATCTTCTCAAGGTTCAGTGAACTCCTCCTTCCCTTCCTCCTCCTTCCGCTTCTTTCTCCCTCTCTCCCTACTTTCATTTCACGCAGACCCTCCATTTCCGGTTTGAACACACAGATTTCGACGATTTGAGCTGGTGGCGGCTTTCTTGAGAGGAAGGAGTGCGGTTTTACATTCTTTTTTCTTAAAAAAGCCATATGTATGCTCCTAGAGAATGTTAAACTGTACAGTAATATGTAAACTGAAAACTTCCAACTAACCAACCAAAAACTTAAAAAAAAAAAAAAAAAAGAGCCCCTGACAGTTCCATTCTGCCACTGAGGCTCCTGGAAGCATTTTGGTGTATGCTTCTAAAAAGTGTGTGTGTGTGTGTGTGTGTGTGTGTGTGTGTGTGTGTGTGATTTCGTTTATTTGTCTTCCAGGAGTTTTACTGAAGGGCAGATTTATTCCCACCGAATATCAATTGTCTTTTAAACGTGTAATTTCTCAAACATGTCCAGACATGTGCGAGACGCTTTTTTTTTTTTTTTTTTTTTTTTTTTGATGAAAACAGGCAGGTTGCCTTGTTGGTGGCAGGGAAGCGTGGGGCAGCTGACACCCTGGGTGAGCCACACACCATAACCTGCTCTTTCTCGTTCTCTCGTTTAGGGAAGACCGTTGTCCTACAAGACCTTCTTAATATGGGTTTTGATTAGCATCTATCAAGGTGAGAAAAGTCACACCAGCTGTGGGGTTATGCTGGGGGTTCTGTTGTCTGTAGAACACGAAGAAGCTGGAACCCTGAAACTTGGTTAAGGGGTGGGACGGTGCACCCCAAGGGGGCCCTACCCGGCATTTTGTAAGGACCAGAACACTCAGCACGGTGATAGATCTGTGAGGAGGTGCTGTCTGCTTCAGGAGACAGACTCAGAGAAAAATACAACGAACACCAATCACCACCTGCTGGGGTGTGCGAGCCACTGTGAGAAAAAGCGGTTGCTTTCTGGAATGTTCTGATACTTTTTCTGAGGTCCTTATAGTTTTTGAGAAATGTGTCTGCTTCACTGGCCTCCAGGGAGGGTCTCTCAGACTGCAGACAGACTTTGTAGGATGACTTTTAAGTGTAGGAGGAGAAAATACCAAAACCCCTGTTGGTGTTTATTTCTGTTTGTATGCGTGTTTTATAATATATGTGATTGTGCAGTGGTCGTAATATCCATCTACGTCTGCCCAGGTACAGACGTCTACTTTACAAATATACATTGTGTGTTGTGGAGGGTGGTCTTACTGATGTCGTGTGCAACCAATAGGTGTAGATACTGTTAAAATTGTTGGCAGGAAGTTAAATTATCAGTAAAAAAAATCGGGGGAGGATTTTTAAGAAGTACATCAAAGTATAATATACGCATTGATTTTTGCAGCCACCTTTTGTATGTAAAAGTTCATAAATCAGGAGCACTGAAGCCCCATTTCACCCCTTCATCCTGAACCCCTGGCACGATGGGCAGTCGCTTGAGGAGTTTTGGGGTTGAGCATCTCCTGGTCCTGCCTCTGTGTAATATTCTTGTGCTGTCGGATATTTGAGCTGTGTGTGAGCACCATCTCTCTGCTTTTCTGCTGTGCTAGAAAAACACGTATCCGTTCCCTCTCCCACTTTCCTTTCTTGCCTCCTTATAGGTACAGGATGCTCTGAGTGTCTCTAGGTTACCTCTGGCATTGTTTGTGTGTGTGTGTGTGTGTGTGTGTGTGTGTGTGTGTGTGTGTGTGTGTGTTGTGGGCGTTAGGGCGTAAAACAACACATGACTTAAGATTGACCATCTTTTTTTTTTAATTTTTTAATGCTTACTTATTTTTGAGACAGAGAGAGACAGAGCATGAATGGGGGAGGGGCAGAGAGAGAGGGAGACACAGAGTCGGAAGCAGGCTCCAGGCTCTGAGCCATCAGCCCAGAGCCCGACGCGGGGCTCGAACTTGCGGACCGCAAGATCGTGACCTGAGCTGAAGTCGGACGCTTAACCGACGGAGCCACCCAGGCGCCCCACCCATCTTTTTTTTTAAATTTACATCCAAGTTAGTTAGCATCTAGTGCAATGATGATTTCAGGAGTACATTCCAGTGGTCATCCTCTATGTATAACACCCGGTGCTCATCCCAAGTGTCTTTCTTAGTGCCCCTCACCCATTTAGCCCATTTTGTTTTTTTCCCCTTTCCATTTCTCCCCTTCCCTCCTTCCCTCTGTCTCTCCCTCTCTCTCTCTTTCTTCTCCCCTGCAATTATAGACTCCTTATGACGTAAGGTCCAAAGAGAAAATAGGAAATCAGAAGGAGACACCTCTTTAAAGCCTCCATAAAGCACCACTCATCAACCTCATTTAGCAAGTGCCATCTTTCATGTCTAAATGGAAAATAAAGGAAAAGGAGCCCAGGCCGAGGGGGCTCTGGAGGGGAGCGGGAGGGGCGGCAGCTGCGGGCAGGCAGGGCTGTGCGGGGACACCGGCTCCGTCTGCCTTCGCAGGGAGCACCATCATGTACGGGGCCCTGCTGCTGTTCGAGTCCGAGTTCGTGCACATCGTGGCCATTTCCTTCACGTCGCTGATCCTCACGGAGCTGCTCATGGTGGCCCTGACCATCCAGACATGGCACTGGCTCATGACCGTGGCCGAGCTGCTCAGTCTGGCCTGCTACATCGCCTCCCTGGTGTTCCTCCACGAGTTCATCGGTAAGACCCGCTCTGTGGCTGAAGCCGGGCAGTGAGGTCCAGGGGCCCCCTGCCCAGCGCTCATCCTGGGGTCTTTGTCCAGCTGGCCTTGGCACTCAGCTGCCCCCATTTTCTTACTGGTGTCCCCGTGGGGCAGATAGCACCTGTGGATCAGCTTCCCGGAACAGAGGCTGGTGGGCACAATGTCAATGGAGTGTTTCCTTTTGAAAACACACTGCACTAAGTGACTTCGAAGGGGGTTCCGTTGAATTCGACAGAGGCCTGGTAGGTTTCTTGAGGGATCCGGGCAAAGTGCCGGGCTCTGGGGGGCGAATGCGATGTCGGACATCCAGGTTTTGTTCATGAATAAATGGTAAGTCCCGCAGGATTTGTCCTTATCAGTAGGTTAAGAAACTCCACCTTCCCCTGAAGGCGTCTCTGATCAGGTCTCATGTTCATCAGCAAACGCTCCATAAGGTTTTGGTCAAGGTAAAAGGAACATCCGGTTACTGAAGTCTTAGTTTCACACTTGTCCTGAGAGTCTCTCAGAATGCGTTTTTGTGAACACCTACTGTGTACTCAGTGGCTTGGGGGTGGCGAGCTCTGCCCTCAGGAAGCTGTCACAGGGCCGGCTGGGCAGACGCACGGGTGGGACCGTGGCCCGTGCCAGCCACACGCTCCCCATCTGTGCCCCGGAAGTGGTGTCCACTCCACTACTGAGGAAGGCTGCGGGCTGTGCTCTGCTCTCTCAAAACCCTCCAGACCGCGGGCTCGCTGTCCTGCAGCGGAAGGGGGCGTCCGACCCTCAGTGGAAGCCCCCTAGGCCACCCGGTTCCCGCTCTGCACCGCCCTCAGACCCCACCCGTCCTGGGCTTTGGTGACCATCCCAGAGGCGAGGGGAAAACATGTCTGGTGTCGGAGTGCCTTTCTGCTCTCGGGCGGCAGGGTTTGCATAGAAAAGCGCCAGCTGTCAGATTCCAGATCAGAAACACCTGTAAGAATTGTTTCTGCCTGTAGTTTTGTTTTCCTGGTGTTGGAAGTAGCATTTCAGTGACTGTCGGTGAAGGCACAGGTCAGAGAGAGGAGGGAGTGGGGAGAATCCCAGCCCTGGAGACGGAGCCCAGGAAAGGGGCCGGTGCCAGGAGGCCATGTGTCAGTGAGGAGAGGCAGCCCCCCCCCTCCCCCCGCCCAATAGCTATGCTGGCAGTTCCTGAGCTGCACAGGCCTTCTGGAACATTCCGCCCGCTCACCGCCGTCTTCCCTTTTGCTTGCATTGCAGATGTGTACTTCATCGCCACTTTGTCATTCTTGTGGAAGGTGTCCGTTATCACTCTGGTCAGCTGTCTCCCCCTGTACGTTCTCAAGTATCTGCGGAGACGGTTCTCCCCGCCCAGCTACTCGAAGCTCACCTCGTAGGCGTGCGCGGGCCGAGGGCACCGCGGCCTCTGCGCCCTCCCGGTGGACAGAGTTCAAGTTGCGTTTTTTTTAACCGCCACCTGTGGATCTCGCGGTAATGGCTACCACGTGCCGTTTGGACGCGAAGCGGCTGAATGTGCAGAGTCCCGAGGCTGGTTCAACGGGGCAGGCTCCTGGGACGTGCCCGCGGGGGCCTGCTCGAGCCCCGGATGACTCGGCCTCAAGTGAATGTATATACGTGAAAGCTGGTGGCTCGGCTAACACATTCATACGTGGGTCACCGTGCGAGCTTCCGAGGACTGGGATTCTGGTGTCGTGTGATAGAAGTTTCTGTCCAGCTGCGGATTGTAGAAGGGTTTGTTTGTGTTTTTGTTTTAAACAGTCCTAATGTGTGTGTGCTCCCCGCGTCTTTCTCGCTCTGAAAAAACTGGCTGCGGAGAAGCGTCAAGCTCTCGGTCTACAGGTTTGTGGGAAAAGGCCATGACTCTGGTCAAAAGTGACCCAGACGGTAGTCGCACGGCCGGAGTGCCACCCACCCCGCCCGAGGCCGCTCTGCTTGCCGAAGCCACGCTGCCTTCCCAGAGCGACACAGAGCGGACCAGGGCAGAGCGAGCGAGCCGTAAATCCCCTCTCTTCTCCTGCGTCAGATTCAGCTTCGACGGTGCCCGAGTTAGCGCCACCTGCCTCCTCGTAAAAGAATTTCAAAGGTGTTACCCTGCTGTGTTCGGACCTGGTAACAATTACAAAGCCTGTGGCCATCTGAGGACACCCCTCCAGACATTTTCAGCAGTTGCTTTAGCAGGAAAGGTGCCACCGAACGGCTCCTAAATGTGTCGACAGGGTGATAAGAGACTCAGCTAATTCTTTAGACAATGTAGCATATGAGGCTCAGGCCTCCTGAGTCCAGAGTGCAGGGTCAGGGCTGGGGGCTCTCGGCTTCCACAGAAATCTGTTTCCCATCAGGAGGATGAAATGGCCAAGGCAGAGGCATCATAACCATGCCCTTCGTCGGCGGCAGCTTCGAGCAGAGAGTCCCTGGGAGGAGGAGGCCCAGGCTGCCGGCTCTGGGGTCGGGGCTCCGTTCCGCTGCCTCTCGAGATCTCCAGGGGGAGCTTGCTGGAAGGCCGCCAGCGGTAGAGACCCCTCCCCCGCCGGGATGGCGTACCCGCACGTGTGTTTCTTATAAAGCTGTGGCTTCTCTTTCCAGAGGAGGGAAGGGAGTTTTCAAGCGCTGGGCGTGGCGGGGCAAGGCGTTCTTGGGTTTCCGAGTCACTTGGTGCCACATATGCCATCAGGGTTAAGTCGGCGGATCTTCCAGTGACTGCGATCTCGGATCCGTGGTTAATTCCTTCAGCCCTTCAGCATGACGCTTCTTGTGCGTGCTTCAGAGACGCGAGCTCCAGCCTGGCCGCCGCGCCCACGGCCCTACGCTCAGCCTGCGGCTGGGGGGTTGGGGGCGGGAGGAGCGGGCACATCGGTTCCTGGCCTTGGGAGCACTCTCCATATGCTCATGTACTTATGTTGCCCTTTTAAACCCTTATAAAATGATTCTAAGTTTCAGGCACTGGGTAAACTGGCTCTTGGCATTGCTTCTGTTTTAAGATTCTGCATTTTTGCAGTATTTCGGCCGTTCTGTTCCAGCCATCTCTGCCACACCGGAAGGATCTGCAGGGAATATAGGTCGCCGTGAATGAATGGTTATTTAGGAATAGGACCTTTCAGCCGGAAAGATTGAACGGGTCTGACTTCTCTCTGAGTGATGTTACGTAGTTTCAAAGGTAGAGGAGGGAGCCTTGGGCTCAGGAGTTCATACTTTGATCTGTCTTCTTAGAAGTCCGATTGTAAGTCTTAAGTTGTTCTGATCTGAGGTTGCAAACCCTGAACCTGGCCTTGTTCACAGACAGGTGATGGCTTCTGCAGGTAGGTCTTGCCAGAAGTGCTGTGAGGAAATTTTGGACGTTCCCAGCAGATACAGGGAGACGGTCTCTTGCTTTTTTTTCCCCCTCAAGTCCCAAGTTCGATCCAGGTGTGTGAGCTGACTTTTGAAGTCAACGCCTGAGATGCCACCTGACATCTCCCAGGAAGAGAGCTGCCGAAGAAGCCACGCCTGGAAGTGGAGGGGTGCTGGTCTGTGCCATTGCAAACCTTGTTCTCTCGTCCCAGCTGCACTCTGGCGGAGGCAGTCGGGGGCCAGAGGGACCTAAACCCCAAGCGGAGCCCCGACCCCCACGCCGGGGAGCCTCCCCATCAGTGGGCAGCCTGCTCCCTCCACCTGCCGGGGGTCGTCGGGTGTCTGGGGATGCGTGTGCTTCTCAAACTCTGGAGCCCCAAAGGGCAGGAGCCTCAAGTCGGTCGAGGGTACGGGATCCTTACCTGCACCCGTCAGGCCAGTCCCAGCAGAGGACCCGTGTGCACGAGGATTATCTCAGTTGCGGGGAAAGGTAAAACAGGAACCTCCTGAGTTTGTAGATCTTGAGCAGACGGATCCCGTTGACCTTTCTCTCGGTTTACCAATCTGGAAGGAATTTAGGAAGCGCCACTGACCCCTGCCCCTCACCTTGGACCTCAGTGGGACCCAAGTCTCCGGCAGCCTATTTGATTTGAGGCCGGAGGCCCCACGGCACACAATCAGTGCTATTCAAACCTTTCTCCTCAAAGTAAAAATTAACCCCCCACCCCCGCCCTCTGACACCACTGGGTATTTCTGTCCTGGTTAGCACTTTTGTTATTTTATGATTATTTTTGTTCTGTCTTTTGGTGATGGTTGTACGTGCATGAGGATGACGGGATCCATTCGGTTTCTCCTCCCCCCCCCCCCCCACTTCCTTCCTCTAAGAAAATGACCAGACAAGCTTCTCCATTTCAGTAATTTCTGAAGCCTGACAGTTTGGATCCTAATTTGGAGGGCGCACATGCTCACATGTGTGTTGCCCGTGGTGCTAGGGGGGTCTGGTTGCACCATCTCTGGCTGCTTGGGGCAGCGGACTTTGCCACAGAGCGAAGGAGGGGCGTCCCAGGGGGCGTGTAGACATCGGAGCAAACCACCTTCGCAGCCACCTGGAGCCGGGAGACCGTGAGCTGGGATGTGTCCCACTGTTGGTGTTGTCCCATCCGGGCCCCAGGCCAGCTTCCCTTCCTAAGCCCTCTTGTGTGTAGTCTGCTTCGGTACCCGTGTCTGGTCCCCTCTGTGTGCTCTCTGCTGAAAGCTTAGGTCACACTGACAACTTCTGAATGTATTTTGAGTTCTGTGCTCATTGGGAATGGACACAATAATGCCTCTTCTCCTTTTCCAGATTTTTGCTTTTATACTTTGTTTTGTTTTTACTGGGGTGGGGATGGGAAAGCCCTCATGCCTTTATGGGGCAGCATTTTAAACCTTTGCCAAATCGCCAGTGGGACCTACACGTGCTTCCGCACCATCCTGTTGAAGACAAACACCTCTCAGCTGTTTTTATCTTTAATCTTTTGTGTGTGTGTTTAAGTGTGTGTGTGTGTGTGTGTGTGTGAGACCTGAGTTTTTGATGAGATACTTGATTTGCATCAAAATCCCGTTACTTCCAGCTTTGTTGTCATCAAAAAACATAAAAGGAGCTTGTAAATAGAACAGATTTTACTTCTCCCCCCTTCCTTTCATGTAAAACCTTTTGCCACGTATACTTAGTGGAAAATATTTCCATTAATGATGTTCATTTCATCTTGGGAAAATACATCTTGTGTTTCGGAACGGAACCGAGAGGCATTGCCACCGTGCGGACAGCGTCCCCGAGACCTCGCGCTCCTCGGCGTCTGCTCCGGCTTCTCTGTCACCGCGTGCTTGGGGGTGCCGTCCGTTAACGTCACTGGGCAACGTCAGTGGATACTGCGTTTGTGGGGGGGGGGCTGCTGGGGGGGACGCGGTATTAGCAAACAAAAGTTGTGGCCACTCTATGATTTTGTTGCAGGGGGGGTAGCCGTAAGCTCATCTAGGAGCCGGCGGCCTCCTCATTAGTGGATTCGTCCGTGTAATGCACATAGCACATATCCACCAGGACAGCGTTCTTTCATTAGCGGGAAGCTCTGGTACAGGATGCTTTAATTTAGCAGGAACTCCCAGATGATTTAAATCCTCGATCCCGTGATGATACACATGTGATCCTGCGTGTTTCTGACCGGTTGTCCTTTCATTGTGTGCCAGCGTGGCTCATTGCTGCTGCCCAATAAAGCTTGTGTACTTTCTGCCTTTGGGGATCATTTTAATTTGTGCGGAAACAGGAATTCTGGTGTCAAAATGAAGGCTTTTTATGATAACGCTCCGATTTTGTGTGTATCTCATGGTACAAAAAGGGAAGAACTGTTTTTCCAGTTATTTTGATTTTGGCAAAAAAAAAAAAAAAATCCCATCCCAAACCCGTGCATTATTTATTATTCTGTACCGTTGTCTATTCCAGACATGTCAGAATTTCAAAAGGTGACCGATACAAATAGGAAAAAGGAGAAAAGTATTTTATAGGAGTCAGATTTATACACATGTAGTCCTTGATCTGTTTGGATACCTTTAAAAAAAAATCAAATAATATGAGATGTAGGAATGCAGTCACCTAAGTTTCAGGGAGGAGAGGTTTCTAATATTTTATTAATCTCACCCAGTGATTCTCAGCTGGAGGGCTTTTGTCCACCACGGGACTTGGGGCAGTGTCCGAGGCATTTTTGGTTGTCACGGTTGGGGTGGGGTGCTCAGGGGCCTGATGAGAGGCCAGCGATGCCGCAGGACAGCCCCCCACCCCGTGGAGCCATTCGACCCCGAATGTCGAAGGTACCGCGGTTGAGAACCCCCGATACAACCTGCACACGTCTGCTTTATCGCTGCGGTGTGAACGCCCGTGTCTCGGGAAACCAGCTATGTACCAACGAGCCACATGTTTTAATTAGGAGCTATTTGTGGTGTGGGCTGCTGGTTTCCACATACTGGCTCTCGTTGAGAGGGTCACCCCCAGGGTGTCGATCGGAAGGAGCGTTGTCAATGCGCTTGTCTCCATCAGTTGCGGCTCCTCCCAGCAAATCGGAGACGCATGCTCTCGGCTCTGGTGACCTGGGCTCAAGAGGGGCGAACGGTACTTTTCCTTAACGCTGTGGCCATCAAAGTGGTCTTCCCACCGCATTTGCCTGCTGTGAAATTCCATCCGGGTGTAGGCACCGCTCCATTCCCGCCGCTAGGGGGAGCTTGAGATTGAAAGACCTTTATGTTTCCTGTTTTCAACAACCAGGAAGGTCCAGTGAACCCAGCTGCTCTGTTCAAGACGCTGCTTTCATAGTTTCAGAATTTATTTCATGGCCAACGGCTCCGTTAAAAACAGACATTTCTTTTTATGTTGTTGACCAGACTATTTTGCCGGACTTAGCTTAAAACACACACACACACACACACACACACACACACACTGGGGTTGGGTGGGGGAGGGACTGTGAGAGATGAATATTTACTTGATCTTGGATATTTGTATTTTTGAATATTTGGCCACTGGGAAGGCTTGCCCTACTCCTTATTCGGGCTAATAAGGTTTTGAGACGAAATGTACCAACGCCCCCAAGTACTTGAACTGTTTTTGTTATGAAACTTTTCAGGGTGACATGAAACCCTGCGGTATTTGTGAGGAGACCTATAAATGATGGATTTGCTCACCTCAAAATAGAACTGTAGTCGCTCCAAACTTTCCAGAAGTCGAGCACAGTAACAGAATTCATTCAGGACTCGCTAATTTCCTACTTGAAATGGGTTACATAATAGAACAGTCCCGCCTTCGTGCCTCTCAAAGCTACCCATGAAATGTATCATTAAAAGCTAGATGGTGAAATGTATCATTAAAAGCTAGAAATAGCTTTGCTAAACTCTGGGAAAAAGAGGAGTTTTCTTTCTCCCCCCTGATACCTCCCCCCTTTTCTTCACCCAAACATTGCATAATGTTAAAAAAGTCAAATCTTTCCGTGGGATTTGATTTCATCCTCCATGTGGCTGTGGTCAGAGGGTAACTTCAGCACTTTGGGGGCCGGCGGATTTTTGGAGGATCACGCATCCCCGGATCAGTTTCCATCCAAAGACTTAGCAGACAAACACACCCGATGCTGGGGTTTAGCCCTCTCCCTTCTCCCCCTTTGGTGGATGAGTTATCTGTAACGCAGCGTCTTTTCAGAGGGCCTGCCTTCTCGCAGGAATGTCAAAGCCAAGCCACCCCTCAGCCTTCCATGTTGAGGTTTGGACTTTGAAACGGGTTCCCTCTAAGATTTGGGGTAGTTGAATCACATCGTGAAGTCACTAGCTCCACGGTCTGTGCTTGATGACCTAACAGGTCCCGGTTCTTAGACCGCAGCCTGCAGGTTCTGTTCGCTCACACGAAGAGCTTTGCGTTCTGAACCTCTGCTGTCCCATTTTCAAGAGATTTAAGAGCACATTTTCTTTTCTTGGGTCCACCTGAGCTCCGGAATATTCTTAAATTTTCTTCAAGAAAGAGTGCAAGAGCCAGAAAGAGAAAGGGGGACCGGGGTTAGACGGAACATGCTGACTTCCGTTCATTCGTTCACCAAATATTTACCGAGCACCTACTGTGTGTTCGGTACTGCTCTTTGGGCTGGAGGATCGTGGAGAACAAGTGGACGGTCCCCACCTTCCTAGTGGTTACATCCATGTGTGCGTGAGAGAGACGAAAGACAGATACAGACTCTAATACCCTCCTAAGACAAAGGGGGGTGAGGGGTGGGCAGAGGGTATTGATCAAGTAGGAGTAAGAGTGGAGAAAGTGATGGGGGTCAGGGAAGCACCCTTCGGGGATGGGCCCACTGAAGCAGAAAGATGAAGGATGAAGAGGTGGGGGTCATGGTAAGCTCCGGGACAGCGGCATTGATGCAGTGGAGAGTGCAAAGGCCCTGGGGTAGGAGAGGCTGGGCATGTTGGAGGAGCAGAAAGAGGGGCACGTGGCTGGTGTGCTAAGGCCAAGGCGGGGCACGGAGGAGGTGAGGGCAGGGACACAGGGCCTGCAGACCGTGGCGTTCGGGCTAAGGAGTCCTGTCTAAGAACTGAGCAGGCATTATTGAAGCTTGCCTGCTGCACTTGAACTGTGTCCGAGAGGCCCTGTTTCACTGCCTTCTACTACGTATGCCTCACTGACCCGTCCCTGCCTGTTCTCGTTTCCACCTCCGTGGGCTACGAGGGCTCCGGTGAGACCCACCCCTCCCACTGGAATCAACCCACTCTCATCCCTGGTATTTCTTGTGATTTTATTGGCTATTAAATAAAGGGGAGAAGACGCTGGTCCTTGGATGAAGTTCTTGCTTTTCCAGCAAATACTACCAAGGCCTTCTGTTCTGCCTGCGCAGCTGGTGGCCGGTCGTTCGCCAGTCCCGGAAAGCAGGTGAGTCTGGGGGAAGATAGGTAGAGAAAGCTGAACCGAGACATGTTCTTCGAAGCTGCCGCGTTTCCAGAATATGCCCGCTTGGGTCCGGTTTCGAGGAGGAAGCCTTTTGCAGTCATGAACTGCGTGCAGGAGCCCAGGCCGTGTTCAAATTCCTCCCAAAGAAAGAAAGAGTAACGAGAACAGTCTGTGGAAAAGAATGTAGTTAGTGTCTTAAAGATGGGCAAATATTCATTCTCATTTGTCCTTTTATGTGAAACAGATTTTTTAAAAGGCAATTGGAGTAGCTAATGACATCCAGAGCCCTGCTGATTCAAGTAGAGCTGGGAAAAGGGGGGGGGGGGGTGGCTGGGGGCTTAAATTGGCCCAAACGACTAATGAGACCCAAAGAAAGAGGTGAGCTGCTGGGGAATTCTTCAGAGGCATGGCCAATAATTAGAGTGGAAGATGCTCTGTGCACATAACTTAGCATAATTTTATTAGGCAGCTCATCACCAGCAGAATTAGAGAAAATCAGCCCAGGGAAAAGTCCGCTAGCCAGGCCGGCTTGTGCAGACGTGGAGGCTTTTGCTCCAAAACGGCTTCGTGCTTGAGGAAGACACCAGGAAAAAGTACTGCTTTTCTTCTGGGCCCTGATGGGGGGGGTGGGGGGGGGGGAAT
This sequence comes from Panthera tigris, assembly GCF_018350195.1. Classification (NCBI taxonomy): domain Eukaryota; kingdom Metazoa; phylum Chordata; class Mammalia; order Carnivora; family Felidae; genus Panthera; species Panthera tigris. The sequence goes on from NC_056662.1 coordinate 10,414,821, forward strand.
GGATTCAATGCCATTTGAGGGGATGTGCTGGAATTTGGGGGCGGGCAGCACAGGGAAACGTGCCATGGACCCAGCTGGACAGGAGGCAGACTTGAACAGCAGTTCCCATCCTTACTGAGTGACAGGGGGCCCATTCTCTGAGCTGGGGTTCCTCGCCTGTTCTTAGGGGATCAGCGGCGAGGCCGGTGACTGTGCATAGACCGAAATGGCAGCTGGACCGTCACCGGGGACCTGTGGGTGAAGGGCGGGCTGCATGCGGAGGGAGGCCTCATCTCTCCAGACCGGCACGCGTGTTTTCTTCAGACACGGAGGTCACCCCTCCGGACAGAGTTCCCAGATGATTTCAGATTTGGGGCAACGAGGGAAGGTCTCACCTTGAGTCTTTCCACCGGCCTTTACTGACCTCACAGACCCTCCACCTTCGAAGGCCCACCCTGGGTCCTGTTCTCCGAGCCGGTGCTGCGTGTGGGGAACAGACCTGTGTGTGCATCACACTGGGCTGGCTTGGGCATCCCCACCCCTCCGGGGCTGGGGCTAGATGGGGCCAGAGGACAAAGGGGACTTCCCAAAGACTCCGTTGACTCAGTGATGTGGCGAATGAGAGGAAGTCATTGAGTGGCCAATCATTTAACGCATTAAAAAAATTTTTTTTAATGTTTGTTTATTTTTGGAGAGAGAGACAGAGCATGAGTGGGGGAGGGTCAGAGAGAGAGGGAGACACAGAATCCGAAGCAGGCTCTCCAAGCTCCGAGCTGTCAGCACAGAGCCCGACGTGGGGCTCGAACTCACGCAATGTGAGATCGTGACCTGAGCCGAAGTCGGACGCTCCACTGACTGAGCCACCCAGGCGCCCCTCACATTTTTTTTTTTTTAAACGTGAAAGCAAATTCTTTGATGCAATAGAATAGAAGGCAAAAACAGGGAGACAAACCATAAGAGCCTCTTAAATGCAGAAAACAAACTGGGGGTTGCGGAAGGGGATGGGCTAGATGGGGGATGGGCATTAAGGAGGACACTTGCAACGAGCGCTGGGTGTCTGTCGTGTGTAAGAGATGAATCACTGGGTTCCACTCCTGAAACCAATACTACGTGGCATGTTAACTAGCTTGAATTTAAACACTTAATAGTAAAAAAAAAAAAAAAAAATAGACAAATTTTGCTTGAGTTTTCAAAAATAAACCACAAAGTCTGAGCGATGTGGTGGGGGAAGGGCGGCGGGTGCCCGTGCTTGTCCACGGGCTCTGCTCCTCGGGCAGCCGAGGGACATCTTGGGGGGCACCGCCTTCCGGTTCCGTCCTTAGCCGGCCCGAGGCGGGCCCATGGGTAGGGCCCCGTAACCACTGAGGGTTTTGTTTGTTTCTTTTTGAATTCTTATTGTGGGAAAACATACACAACAAAATTTGCCATTCCGACCATTTTTGAATGTCTGACTCAGTGGCACTCAGTCACCGAGTTTTAAGAGTGGGTTCCGGAAGGTTCCAGAGCCTGACTGAAAACAGTGGGCCTTGCCGTCTCATGGCGTTTGATAGCCGCGGAGTGCTTTCCCACCTACACCTCCTCGCCTGCTCAGCGTCACAGGGAGGCTGAGAGGTGCATCAGGCCCGCACAGCAGCGCCGTTCACCACGGCCTGCGCTTGAGGAGTAAATAAACGAGACGTGGCAGAGCCGTACGGTGGAACGGGGTCCCGCCACGAAAAGGAGTGGGGGTCGCAGCGTGGCTGAATCAAACCGCCATGCTCGGTGCGAGAAGCCAGACATTACGGACCACCCGCCGTATGGCTCCGTTTCTATGCCGTGTCCGAAAGAGGCGACTCTGTAGAGACAGGGGGCAGGTTCATGGTTGCCTGCGGCTGGGGAAGATGAGGGGCAGAGGGGTGACTGCTCATGGTGGAAGGTTTCTTTTTTGGGTGGTGAAAATGTTCTAGAATTAGACACAGGGTTGTCCAACTATAAATACACGAAAACCCGTTCAACCTACGCTTGAAAACGGGTGAATTGTGTAACATGAAACTTACATCTCAGCAAGTCTGTTTCAAAAAAAAAAAAAACAAAAAACAACCTGCCGGTATTTCGCCCCCAGGCTTGTATCATCTTTGTGGTTCGCACCAGCACCCGGGGGGCCCAGAGCGGCTCCCCCTCCTCGCCAGCACTTGTCCATCGTTTGGCTTCAGCCATCCGAGCGGATGTGCCTCTTCGCGGATTTCAGCGTGTGTTCCCAGTGGCTGATGACATTGAACGTCCTTGCAGGTGCTTGCTTGCCGCCCACGTAGCTCCCCTGGTGAGGTATTCGTGTCTTTTGCCCTGTTTAAAAAATTACGTTGTTTTCTTATTGTTGACTTCTGAGAGTTCTTTACATGTTCCGGATACAAGGATACACATACATCGTGGCATGTGTGATCTGAAACTTTCCCCCCACCTGGAGCTCGTCATTTCATGCTCTTTGTCACCAGTATTTCTAATTCTGGCCCCTTTGGTGGGTGAGTTGTGATGTCTCATTGTGGTTCGGATTTGCATAACATCATTTCTTAGTCTGGTTGGTGGAGTCTAGGGCCAACAGCATATCTGGCTCTGTACATAGTGCTTTTATATACAGAATCTTTTTAAATAAATTTTTTAATGTTTTTTTTTTTTTTTTTTGAGAGAGAGAGAGCGTAGCGGGGGAACGGCAGGGGGGGGGGGGGGCAGAGGATCCGAAGTGGCTTCTTAGCTGACGGGCTGACAGCAGCGAGCCTGATGCTGGGCTCGAACTCAAGGACCATGAGATCATGACCTGAGCTAAAGTCGGATGCTCAGCTGATACCAGATTCACCATTGGTATCTTTCGTACAAGCAAGGCTTTAAGAGACGGCTCAAGGTCTTGTGGCTCCTAGGTGACAGTGGGCGGGGCCAGGATCGGAACCCAGCTCTGTCCTACAGCTGCCTCTTTTGAGCTGTGATCTGCTTCAACCCTCAGCTTCAAGGCGTCTGGTGAAAGCCAACACCTCATCTCTCCAGCAAGCGGCGTCCCTTTATGGCATGTCACAAGGGGGTGAGAAATGCCAACGAAGGTGACGAACGAGAGATGGGACTCTCGTCATCGCAGGGACCCTCCTCACCTCCGTTCCCTGACATGGCAGTTCCCAGGGAACAGCCACATTCTCTAGCTGCTGTCATTGTGGCTGTTCCCTCCTTCTAATTATGAGCAGAGTCAGCCCCGGGATGGGGCAGAGGCCTTGAGCCGTGAGTCATGGCCGGGATGTCGTCACCCCGGGGAAGAGAGGCCCTGAACTGTCTGGAGGCACCATTTGGCATCTATGTCTTGTGTGTTTATCAAGGGCCTCCTGGGTGCCAAGCAGCATCTGGGCACTGCGGATGTGACATTCGTGACCCCTGCTCAGACGTCCCTTCTTAGAGAGCCCTTCCCTGACTGCCCCATCTACTGTTACAGCCCTGTCCCTCCCTAGCCTCTCCCCCAGCCATATTTGTCCTCAGATACTTAGGACTGTTGGAGCAGTGTTTTCAGTCTTACCCACCCCCCCGCCCCCGACCCCCCGCCGGAAATGTATGCTGTGTGAGGACAGGGCTTGGACTCACTTGCTGTTCTGGAAACCTAGAGAAAGGTGGCATAGTGGGTGTTCAATAAAGGTGGGATGAACACATGAAGTAACTGAATAACGTAACGGTGATGAATACCATCAGGAATTTAAATCAGGGTGCCATCAGGGAGACTGGCCAGAGCGAGGTGGAGAGTGTGTGTGGCTATTTTATGCTTGACCGGAGGTGTGTGTCCTTGCATAGGTGGATTTTGAGCTTCAGTCTGAAAGACGAAGGGAGCCAGCATCCACAGATGTGAGGAAAGGGTATTCAGGGCAGAGGAAATTGCATGTGCAAATGCCCTGTGGCAGAAAGGGTTCAGTGTATTGAGGGACAGAAAGAAGAGCGATGGCAGCTGGTGCTGATAAGTGGCAGGAAGTGAGTCCTGTCTCGCAGGGAGGCATCTGTTTACCGCCCCCTCCCCACCCCCACCCCGGGCCTGTCTCCATCGTGCCAGAGCTCATTGTCATCTGACCTTTTCAGGTCAGCTTAGAGAGTGGACCCACTGTGTGTCACGTTGAGGGACTCCAGATCGCCGGCCTGTGGATTCCCATTGCCAGAGAGGCCAGGGAAGTGGCTCATACCCCAGACCACATTGCCCCAAGTATGATGATTTCTTTCTCCCACTCCAGGCCTGTGGCTTTTGGTAGCTGGATCAATCCATGAGAAAGCTCTCCTAAGTCTTGAGAGAATCCCCCTGGGGCTCAGGAAATACCTCTCAAAAGAGAGTCTTCTGAGAGCCATGTGGCTTCCAAATGGGGGTATATGTGTGCCATGTTCCGGTCGCTTCCACGTACGTTAGCTTGTTGAGTCCTTGTGAGTTAAGTGCAGGTAAGCTCCTCTCACAGATAAGGAGAGCAGGAGACGGGTACATTCCAGCCCGGGCAGTTCGCTAACCACGGAAGGCCGGGCAGAAGCTGCACTCGGAGACGTTACCTCTGGGACATACACATGGGCCTCTGTGTGTGTGTGTGTGTGTGTGTGTGTGTGTGTGTGTGTACCCCCCGCCCCCCGCCCCCCATCCCTAACTGGTAACACTTGTTGGGAGAAATGAATGTGACGAGTGGGAAACGCATGGCATGGCGCATCAACACAGAAAGCCGTTCTGAAGCGGTGACAGCTGTGTGCCTGCACACAGCTGAAGTCAGCACTGGCAAAGTGAGGCGGGAAAGAGGGAGGGGGGATTTATGGCCGGGATCAGGAGCGGCTTGCTCGCTGGAACGTCAGCTCGAAACCCACAGGAACCAGGATGCAGTAGCAGGAACTAACCCACCTCCAGGCAGGTCACTGCCGCTGGTTTTATGGCTTCCAGCTGAACTGCCATCCCCCCCCCCCCCCAGTCCCCCACCCCCTCGCCTCACTCCAAAGTCAAAATCCTGGTGGGAGAATCTCATGAGCTCAGCTTGGTTCACACGGCAGAGGATTTGGGCCAACAGCTTCCCCAGACTGCCTGCCATGGGAGGAGGTCGTCCTCCAAAGGGACCGTGGCCTTGTTCCCAGGAAGAAAGGGCGGACGGAGGCTTGGGGGCCAGAGAAAAACTCACGTCCACCACGGTGGTAATCAGGCTTTGCCTCGGAACCCCCTGTTGGAGGCCTCGCCTCTCCAGGCTTCTGTTCCTACTGGGCCAAATGAAGGCACTGAGTTCCACCCCCGGGGCGCCTCTCGGGATCTCTGGTGGAATTCTAGAAAAACACCTTCTGGGCCATCTCTTTTGATCAGCTTGAAAAACCGTCCCAGCAATTCCCTCTTACGTCTCATTGGGCACGACTGGGATACATGCCCACCCGTGAACCAATCACTGGCAAGAGGCGGGGTGGATAAGGACCAATCAGATTTGACACCTCCCCCCCGCCCCCCACTCTTCCCAAAGCCAGGGGTCCCAGAGTGGTCTTCCAGGCTTTCTCTCTCTCTCTCTCTCTCTCTCTCTCTGTCTCTCTAGGGTCGTGGGTTCTGCCCAACAGAAGTCTCTGAGACGGTAAAGCTTGAAAACGGGGTCAGGTGTCCTTTTCGGCCCAGAAGGTGTCTGTGAAGGTTGGTCGTGTCCCCACTGCGCCCCCCCACCCAGGGAGCTCAGCTGTCACAGATATTGAGCGTACCTCCAATGTGCCAAAGCCGGTGGCCAACGTGGGGAGGGAAGCAACACCAGGTGGGAGTATCTAATAAATAAGGATTGTGGCTGAACTGGAAAAAAAACACCATCTTGCCCGGCACCGGTGTTGACTTAAGGCAGGTTAGTTATGGCTGCAGGTAAGCCCTGCTCTGCCCGCTGGGGGCTGTCCCCAGCTCAGCTGTCAACTCCGCTTACCTTCCAGAGAGCTGACAATTACATGGTGGCTCTTTTTCACTCGCATGTGACCTAACACAGCCACTCTCCTCAAAAGTTGCTAAGGAAATTGGAGGTGCTGAAAGAAATACTGCCATCGAAATAATGCTTTAGGGGACGTTTATATGCCTCGGAGTGAATTAGTGTCTTAAAAAAAAAAAGAGCCCCTTCTCTGTGCACAAATATATACTTTTCACATTCCTTCTGAGGCACCAAGGACTTTAACAGTGGTGTAAATCAGATTTTACAGACCGCATATTTCAAGTATGGAGTTCATTAAATGTGTGAAATTTGACATTTGCTTCAGGGCGTGGCTAGGGTCTCCGGTAATGAATCACAAATTGTGTTGGGCTTTCTGATCAAGTTCAATAGGCTAAATACCCCTGCAGAGTTGCACAAAGAGGCAGTTTCTTTCCCAGCCTCCCCAAACCCCGTTCTTCTAGGAACCCTTCTTCAAGGGACTAGGTACTAACGGGAGATGTGTTCCCACCATCTTTTTTTTTTTAATGTGTATTTATTATTGAGAGAGAGAGAGAGAGCATGAGCGGGGTGGGGGGTGCAGCGCGAGAGAGGGACACAGAATCCGAAGCAGGCTCCAGGCTCTGAGCTGTCAGCACAGAGCCCGACGCGGGGCTCAAAGTCACCAACCGTGAGATCAGGACCTGAGCCGGAGTTGGACGCTTAACCGACTGAGCCACCCAGGTGCCCCCCCCCCCGCCCATCTTTATTTAAGTTGAGAAACATGTGAGACACACACAAATGTGTGTGTGTGTGTGTGTGTGTGTGTATGTTTAAATAGGCTTCACGCCCAGCATAGAGCCCAACACAGGGTAACTATGAGCCACCCAGGTGCCCTGACATTGTCTTTTACTAGATTCCTGAGTGATGTCACTGCACTGATTGGGGCAGGGCCCGTTTACTGAACCCTTACTGTGTGCCAGGCTCCGTGCTGGCTCTGAGAATACAGTGGCAGATGAGACAATGTCTGACCCGGTGGCGTTTGTAGTTTTTTTTTGGGGGGGGGGAGGGGAGTCAGTCATAGAATAATCACTTTCACCAGCAATTAGGCGATGGCCTAAGAAGTGCTACACAGGAAAAGTCTGGGGCGTTGTGAGGCCCGGGGGAGCCCGGTTACTTTCTGGGTGCACCAAGAAAGGTCTTTCTGGGAGGCATAGTCAAGCTGAGACTCGAGGGATGGGCGGAGCTTGGCTGACAAGGTGGGGTGACAGAGGCCTGGCAGGCCGAATGTCTGTCACAAAATCAAGGCTGCAGTGAGTGACTCTTGGGATGCTTTGCCAGGTGGCCACGAGTGCAAAACACTTGACCGAGCTCCTGTTCTGTGTCCTTGTCATCTAAGTCCCTGTCTCTGAGAGGGGATAGGAAGTACCCAAGTGACCAGGATTCAGGGGTGGGCAGTAGATAGACTCTTTGAGAACACAGAGTCTATGAGAGGGGCAGAAAGCAAGGGGGTGACAGACGCGTGACTCTCATGGAGGAGATGCCCCAGTGGCATGACAAGGGCATTCCAGGTCAAGGAAACAGCAGGACCAAAGACACAGGGGCTGGAGCACGGGATTTATTCTGCTAACTGTTCATGAGGCAGTTTTCTCAGGAGCGTAGAGACAGGCAGGAGAAAAGTGGGGACACAGCTAGCAAAGGAAGTTGGAACCATATTGCCGCGTTGCCAGTGACAGAAAGTTACGTCAAACTAGTTCAGATCTAAAAAAAGACAGATCTACCTAGTGGCTGTTACGGCTTCAGGCACAGCTGTATCCAGGAACCTAAAGGTATTTTAAAGACCCCTTCTTTCTTGGTCTCACAGGCCTGCTCTCCCCCTGTGGTGACAAGATGGCCCTTAGCAGCTCCTGGACTACGTCTTCTAAGCCTGGCAACACTGACCGGGAGGCAGGGAGAGACAGAGAGAGAGAGAGGGAGAGGCACATGTCATAGTTCCAGCCAGGACCCCGGGGTGGGTGTGGCTGGCCTGGCCAGGACCACATGGCCCGCCCCAAACCCACTCTTCTGTCTCCTGCTGGACCTGGGATGGAGGGCAGTCCCAAACCGCATGATTCAAAGGGGGGAAATTGTGACCCCTCCCCTGACCCCCAGGAAAACGGACGGCAGGATTCCCGAAAGAAGAGAGAGAAGCTGGAAACCCAAAGCACTGACGCGCATCACGGGAAGGTTTAACGCTACAGTGAGGAAGCTGGTACTTATTTTAGGAGGCCATGGGAGCCAGCGAAGGTGGTGGAGCGAGGGGAGCGACATTATCATCCAAGGTGTTCTTTGGGAAGAGACCTTTGGGAGCGGTGGCGAGAGAGGTGAGGGAAGGTGATGGTGGGGGCCAGGGGGCTGGGGACCTGTCGGAGCCCAGGCAGCGACTGCAGAGATGGAAAGAGAGGGCTGAGCGGGGGGGAACTTGCTGGGGTAGGGGGTGTGCTGGGCGGTGGCAGGGCGGCCCCCAGCCTGCTGGCCGCTTGGTCAGGACAGGGGTCTGGGAGCCACCCTCAGGAGGTGGTGGTGATTTTGGGAGGACGCGACCCCAGGCGACGACAGGGCTTTGGTAGGAGAACAGAGGGGCCTGTGTCTCTCCTCTGAGAGCATTTGGGGGCCAGTTGCGAATCCCATGGGCATTTGCGCTCTGACTCCGAGGAGGGTGGGTCCTCAGAGCGTGATGCCATTTTCCACAAAGCTTTCCAGATGTTTGCTTTGTTGGTTTGCTTTATTTATTTATTTTCTTAAGTGGTAACAACAGAGAGAGAGAGAGAGAGAGAGAAAAAAAGGCAAAACCAAAGTTGAAAGTGAGGGGCCCTTGAGCAAAGGGGCCCGAAAGGTGGGGGCAGAACACGCTGGAAGCTGGGGGTGTGGCTCTTGCCCCCTGTGGTCCCCTGCCCATCCGAGGACGGCTCGTTTGGTGTCCTTCCCCTCTCTCTGCGCCCAGGACCTCGACATCCCACAGGAAAGGAGCCCTCTAGGTTTTCTGCTGATCCCAGCCCCGGTGACTCAGACGTCCCCGGGCCTCCCGCTCCCATCCAGAGGGCGGCCGCAAGGGCTTCCGTTGAAGGATCCCTGGGGAGCAGCTCCTTCCCTAGTCCCCCCAGCTTGGAAGTGTGGTTCCTGGAACCTGGGCTTGGTATGAAACACGGCTCTACCACTTATTAGCTGCGTGGCCCCGTGAGAATCACCCAAACTGTGGGCCTCAGTTTACGTGTTTGTAAGACGAGGGCTGCAGGTTGCCAGGCCGGTAGCAGAAAGCTGCAGGAAAGAAGCCAGAGGACGCCTGGACAGCTTTCAATATCGAGTAGGCATTTCCAAATGGGAGGTTGGTGATGGGTCTTTTTTTTTTTTTAATTTTTTAAAGTTTATTTATTTTGAGAGAGGGAGAGAGAGCGCAAGTGGGGGAGGAACACAGAGAGAGAGAGGGAGAGAGAGAGAATCTCAAGTAGGCTCCACACGGTCCTCGAAGAGCCCGGTGTGGGGCTCGAACCCACGAAGCGTGAGATCGTGACCGGAGTCAAAATCAAGGATCAGAGGCTTAACTGAGACACTCAGGCGCCCCTTGGGGATGGGTCTTTACTTCACAGGTGGTGTCGTTGCCAGCAGGGGAAATCACGGGGTGAAGGAGTGTAGTGGGGTTACAGGCTGAACTCCTGCCATTGGGCCTTGGGGCTGGCCTGTCGGGGGAGGCAGGCCGGGGGGCATCTCTGAGGTCTTTATCGAAGGGTATGTGCTGGGCGTCAGTTAAAGCCCGGCTTACCTCTTGGGTTCAACTAACCTGGTCCAAACCAGGATTTCCAGATCAAACACAGGACACTGAATCAAATTTGAAGTTCAGATAAACAATAAATTAAAAAAAAAAATTTTTAGCATAAGTATGCCCCCCAAACTGCATGGGACATACTTACGCTACAAAAAATGAATTCATTGTTTACCTGAAATCCAAAGTTCCCCTGGGCCCTGAGCAACCTTACAGACCGACCGAAGCCAAAGGAGGGAGCTTATTATTGATGGGTCCAGACTTCAGACTGAGTCTCTCTCGGCCCTGCTCTCGCTGCCCTGACTCCACCCGGGCTCGCCGCTCCTGTTGCCACGGTGGCCACGTCCTTCCACCTTCCTTTCCGGCCGGAAGGAGCGCGACCGTCCAGGGCCCAGCGCAGGTGTGACACTGGCCCGGACTGGCTCACGTGCTTGTCCCCGGACCGGTCCCAGGGGCCAGGGGAGTTCTGTGTGCTGACCGCCGTAGGCCTTGGTCACCTAACGCCTCCCTCTGCCCCCTCTTCTGTTTGTTTACCGAAGGACGTTTTATTATTTCGCCGTGGAACGTGGCCGTGACTACAGCAGTTGCGTTTTTCTCTTTTTGCCCCGGACGGCACACGTCCTCTGGTTCCCGAGAACCTTCTATCACCCGTCGTTTGGAGAATCTGGTTCCCGACGACGTCGGTGAGACTGTCCCGGGGGGCACCGGTGGTGCTTAGCGGTCAAGAACGGGCTCGTTCTGTCGTGGGTTGTTGCTCAAGGCGCTCGCCTCCCCCTCGGCTTCCAGCCCGCGGGCACGACGCGTGTCTTCGTTGTCACGCGCAGGACGGGGCGGGGGGTGGGGGGAGCGGGTGTCGCGCGTGCATGTGGAGCGTGGGGACGTCTCCTTTGCAGACGGTAAGGCGGGCGCTACTTTGCAATGACACTTACCTGGAAGAGAGGATTCTGTCGCCTGAGGGCGAAAGGGGGGTATGACGTCCCCTCTGGGGTTGGAGACAACCGTCTCAAGGTCGTTCTCGTTGGCATCACTGTGGGGAATCCGGATGCCTGTCGGGTGGCCTGGACAAAAGGAGGGATCTCCTTCCTCTGCGTGATCCGGGGCACCGTTTCTAGGTTTCAAGCTCCGGTGGATAAAAGAGGACAGAGAATGTTACAAGTGACAGAAAACCTAAGTCAGCGTGGCTTACGTGAAAGAGAAACGTCTGCGGATAAGTGAGAAGCGAATCAACTTTCCTCTGGCTTCGGGTACGGCTGGATTCAGGGGCTCAAATTTGCCAGCAGCACTTAATCTCTTTCGATCCCTTGGCCTCGCTCTGGGTCGCCCACGTTCTCGGACATCTTGCTCTGTAGGGTGTGGAGCGTCGAGACGGCTGATGACGATTCCAGGCAAGTGTCCTTATATCTCAGAAGGAAAGACGGAATGGATGTGTGAGTGAGATTCTCTCTTCTAACAGTTCAGGCTCAAAAGTCCCGGACCTGGACCTCACTGGCCTGAGCCCATCACTCTGAATGCTGATTGCCTGTCCCAGGAGCTGGGGATAGAGCCGGCCTCTCCTGACCGCGTGAGCTGAGAGTCAGAAAGGTTTGATCCCAAATTAAGAGTTGGATTACTTGTTCCAGAAGAGGGCAGGGACGTTAGGGGCTGGCGGCAAAGCCGATGAGTGTTCAGAGGGACCTTCCTGCAGGAGGGTCCCCAGTCGGCCATGGCATAAGGTCCCTTCCCCCCCGGGCTCCTCCCGTTGAGGGTTTGGGACTGTTTCGGGTTGGGACCTTGACATTGCCTGTCTCCGGTGTCCCGTGCTCGGACTTCAGGTGTGGGGAGAGAGGCCAGCGGTAGGCAGGCCCTCCCCGCAGCCTTTTGCTTACAGCTCCCATTTTGGTTTTAATGGCTTTTGCTCTTATGGTTGATTACAGTGCAATTTTATACTGCCTGCCCGAGTCCAGGTTGAGTCGGAGCCATGAAAAAGAATCACGCTGAGAGACTCTGGCCCATGTAGCCAATTCTGCAGACTGAAGTGTCTTTGTAAAAGGAGGGAAGGAGGGAGGGAAGGAAGAGGGGAGGAAAGGAAGGAAGAAAAGGAAGGAGGGAAGGAGGGAAGGAAGGAAGGAGGGAGGGAAGGAAGGAAGAAAGGAAGGAAGGAAAGAAGGAGGGAAGGAAGGAGGGAGGGAAGGAAGGAGGGAGGGAAGGAAGGAGGGAGGGAAGGAAGGAAGGAGGGAAGGAAGGAAGGAGGGAGGGAGGGAAGGAAGGAGGGAGGGAAGGAAGGAAGGAAGGAAGAAAGGAGGAAGGAAGGAAGGAGGGAAGGAAGGAAGGAAGAGAGCAAGAAAGGAAGGAGAGAAGGAAGGAAGGGAAGGAAGGAGGGAAGGAAGGAAGAAAGGAAGGAAGGAGGGAAGGAAGGAAGGAGGGAAGGAAGGAAGAAAGGAAGGAGGGAAGGAGGGAAGGAAGGAGGGAAGGAAGGAAGGAGGGAGAGAGGGTGGGAAGGAAGGAAGGAAGGAAGGAAGGAAGGAAGGAAGAAAGGAGGAAGGAAGGAAGGAAGGAAGGAAGGAAGGAAGGAAGAAAGAAGGAAGGAAGGAAGGAGGGAAGGAAGGAAGGAAGGGAAGGAAGGAGGGAAGGAAGGAAGGGAAGGAAGGAAGAAAGGAAGGAAGGAAGAGAGCAAGAAAGGAAGGAGAGAAGGAAGGAAGGGAAGGAAGGAAGAAAGGAAGGAAGGAGGGAAGGAAGGAAGGAGGGAAGGAAGGAAGGAGGGAAGGAAGGAAGGAGGGAGAGAGGGTGGGAAGGAAGGAAGGAAGGAAGGAAGGAAGAAAGGAGGAAGGAAGGAAGGGAAGGAAGGAGGGAAGGAAGGAAGGGAAGGAAGGAAGAAAGGAAGGAAGGAAGAGAGCAAGAAAAGAAGGAGAGAAGGAAGGAGGGAAGGAAGGAAGGAGGGAAGGAGGGAAGGAAGGAGGGAAGGAAGGAAGGAGGGAAGGAAGGAAGAGAGCAAGAAAGGAAGGAGAGAAGGAAGGAAGGAAGGAAGGGAAGGAAGGAAGAAAGGAAGGAAGGAAGATAGCAAGAAAGGAAGGAGAGAAGGAAGGAAGGAAAGAAGGAAGGAAGAAAGGAAGGAGGGAAGGAAGGAAGGAAGGAGGGAAGGAGGGAAGGAAGGAGGGAGGGAGGGAAGGAAGGAAGAAAGGAAGGAAGGAAAGAAAGAAGGAGGGAAGGAAGGAGGGAGGGAAGGAAGGAGGGAAGGAAGGAAGGAGGGAGAGAGGGTGGGAAGGAAGGAAGGAAGGAAGGAAGGAAGGAAGGAAGAAAGGAGGAAGGAAGGAAGGAAGGAAGGAGGGAAGGAAGGAAGAAAGAAGGAAGGAAGGAGGGAAGGAAGGAAGGAAGGGAAGGAAGGAGGGAAGGAAGGAAGGGAAGGAAGGAAGAAAGGAAGGAAGGAAGAGAGCAAGAAAGGAAGGAGAGAAGGAAGGAAGGGAAGGAAGGAAGAAAGGAAGGAAGGAGGGAAGGAAGGAAGGAGGGAAGGAAGGAAGGAGGGAAGGAAGGAAGGAGGGAGAGAGGGTGGGAAGGAAGGAAGGAAGGAAGGAAGAAAGGAGGAAGGAAGGAAGGAAGGGAAGGAAGGAGGGAAGGAAGGAAGGGAAGGAAGGAAGAAAGGAAGGAAGGAAGAGAGCAAGAAAAGAAGGAGAGAAGGAAGGAGGGAAGGAAGGAAGGAGGGAAGGAAGGAGGGAAGGAAGGAAGGAGGGAAGGAAGGAAGAGAGCAAGAAAGGAAGGAGAGAAGGAAGGAAGGAAGGAAGGGAAGGAAGGAAGAAAGGAAGGAAGGAAGATAGCAAGAAAGGAAGGAGAGAAGGAAGGAAGGAAAGAAGGAAGGAAGAAAGGAAGGAGGGAAGGAAGGAAGGAAGGAAGGAAGGAGGGAAGGAGGGAAGGAAGGAGGGAGGGAGGGAGGGAGGGAAGGAAGGAAGAAAGGAAGGAAGGAAAGAAAGAAGGAGGGAAGGAAGGAGGGAGGGAAGGAAGGAGGGAAGGAAGGAAGGAAGGAGGGAGGGAGGGAGGGAAGGAGGGAAGGAAGGAGGGAAGGAAGGAAGGAGGGAAGGAAAGGAGGGAAGGAAGGAAGAAAGGAAGGAAGGAGGGAAGGAAGGAAGGAGGGAAGGAAGGAAGAAAGGAAGGAGGGAAGGAGGGAAGGAAGAAAGGAAGGAGGGAAGGAAGGAAGAAGGAAGGAAGGAAGGAAGGAAGGAAGGAAGGAAGGACATAGATAGACATAATTCACGGAGTATAAAGCCCCCCAGGCAGGGCCAGTCCTGCTACTTCGTCCTGCTGCGTTGGGCCAGGTTGTGTGTAAGGACCTCTCGATTCACCAGCTCAAGCTCCCAGACACTAGAGCCTGGGCTGCAGAAGGCGCTTCTAAAGAAATGGCAAATGGTTCCCAAATGGGGCAAATTAAGAGACCTTCCAGAGGACTTGGATCTTCCCCCATCTGCCTGCCATTTTGGGGAGAAGTGGCCACGCACACACGTGAGCTGGGACTGTAGCAGTTTTGGGATAAAAAGTCTGGGAAGTCGGGCGCATTCGGTCCTGAAAACGGATGCATCTAAGATAGTAGTAAGCTCCTGGCTTTTCTCTAGAGCTGGGTTAGCAAACTTTGCGAGGGGACAGAAAGAAGATGTTTTCAGCTCTGCAGGCCATTTGGTTCCTGTTGCCAGTCAGTTGTACCATTCTGCCATTTTATCGTGAAAACCGCCATAGGCAACCCGTAAACAAATGTGCATGTCTGCATCCCAATAAAACTTTATTTATAAAACCAGGCCACGGGCCACATTTGGCGATAGTTTGTCAACCCCTGACTTAGACCAAAGAACTTGTAGAATCAGCAGAATAGCTTTCTGAGCCAGAAAGCTGGTATTGTTTTTGTTAAGGCCGGCTTTACTAAATTATAATTTATATGCAATGAAATACATGTTTTACGTGTACCGTTCAATCAGTCGATACAGAAGATCTCCTTTGCCCTTTGCAGTTGGCTGTCCCCTGCCCCCCGTCCCCTGCCCGGCCAACTGTTGGTCTGATCGCCATCCTGCAGATTAGTTTGGAACGTGCCAGCATCTCATAGAAATAGATGCGGCGCGCCTCGCACTAGGGGCGCCCTGCCCCTGCTCCAGGGTGAGGCTCTGTCCTCCCTACAGAGGCGGACAGCCCCGGAGCCTGCTCTCCCCGGACCGGATCACGGCTCGGAAGGCAGAGAGCCCCAGAATCAGAACAAGGGCTCCTCTACTCAGGGGCCCGGAGCCACCAGCCAGGGCTGGGATGAGCTGTGTTTACCTTGGAAGGCCCAACCTCTTTTGTAACACTCACTCATTGTTGCCAGGAGCCCAAAAATACTTTTATTAATGGAAAAACAGGGATGGCTCCACAAAGAAATATTTTGACAAGCCCGGAGGAGCCAGCGGGAAGGTTCAGAGCACATCCTCAGGAAGCTTGGGTTTCTTATCTTCTAGGGAGCCCGCCGGCGGGGGGAGAGTGCAGCACGCTTCTCCCGGCAGGGAGCCTGCCCCATTTCCGCAAGAGGCTCTCAGGCACGGCTTCCTGGGCTGGATCGGGCTGGGTTGATTTTCTGCAACGTGGCCCGGTCCACACCCCACCCTGCATACAGCTCCCGGAGCGGCCGGGGGGTGGGGGGTGGTGGTGGTGGGGACAGTGGCATCATTCCTGGTTACGGCCCCATCCAGGTGGCGCCTTTCCTTTGCAAACGAAGCTTGGAGCTGGCTCCAGACATCTCTCCGGGCTCCCAGGTACCTACCAGCGCCCGCTGGGCGAGGCAAGTTGCCACACGCTTTCTTAGCTCTCCTCGAACCAGCTCTCTTGGACCTTAAGCCTCCCTCAGTGGTGCCAGGTGCTATTTTAAACACCCCTCCGTGTGCTGACTCCTCACAGCAGTTCTCCAGTTGGGCGGTCCCCCCTCCCTCCGTGCGGATGAGGAAATCGGGGTACAGAGCAGTTAAGTAACTCGCTTAAGGTTGCAAAGTTACGGAGAGGCAGTGCTGGGATTTGCGCCTAGGCCAGCTGGCTCTGGAGCGTGACTCTTCTTTCTGAAGGTGCGTATGTGATCCCATTCCTCAGCGTCTCTGTACTTGATGTCTTTGGACTCTTAACATAAAATCCATGTCGGTCAGGACAAGTTCAGTTGTTATACTGAAGATCCCCAAATCGCAGTGGCCTATACAAGTTAGATATTTGTTTTTCTCTTACAAAAGAAACTGGTTAGGAGATCCAGGGTTGCTGTGGAGGCCCCGTGATGCTTAGGGACCCGAGCTCCTTCTAGCTGGCAGCTTTGTCTTCGTTAACTCAGTTTCTGCCTCATGGCCCCAAAATGGCTGCTTGAGCTCCTACCATCAAGTCCCCATTTTAGCAGGAAGGGAAGAAGGGGAAGTGGAGAGTCTGTCCTGTCTCTTTAAGGGTTTGGGGCGCCTGGGGTGGGCCCAGTCGGTTGAGCGGTTGAGCTTCCGACTTCGGCTCAGGTCACGATCTCACGGGTCCGTGAGTTCGAGCCTCGCGTCGGGCTCTGTGCTGACGGCCCAGAGCCTGGAGCCTGCTTCGGATTCTGTGTCTCCCTCTCTCTCTGCCCTTCCCCCACTTGCACTCTGTCTCTCTCTTTCAAAAATAGATAAACATTAAAAATTTGTTTAAATGTTAAAAAAAAAACCTTAAGGGTCTGATTCCAGGCCCTCCCACCATGTGGCCGAGGGTAAGTCATTTAACCCCGTTTGAAAAGGGAAAGTAGTCAAACTTCTTTCAAAGGTTATAAGGATTAGATAAGTTAATTCGTGTCAAACACTCGGAAAAGAGCAAAGTATTCAGGAAGACATTTTAGTGATTGTTAATATTGACACCATTTAGATGACACTGTTCATGAAGGGGACTAGGCCTAGGTTATATGGCTCTCCCACGAGTTTTGTGGCTCCCCAGGCCTTTCCCGTAGCAGCACTAGCACCCTGCTTTGTCACGTGCGTTGACCTCTCTTGCCCCCACTGGGTGGAGAGCTCCCTGAAGATACGCGCTGTCCGTCTTGTTCTCCCACCGTGTCCCCAGCAGCAAGTTCAGGGTCACGTGGGAGGTACCCGGAAATCTTGGCAACTGCGTGAAGGAATGAGTATTTCCAGTGACAGGAGGCTCACTCCCATAGAGGATACTGCCTCAGGGCCTTTGCACATGCCGTTCCCTCTGTTTTCAGTGTGCTTCCCCAACTGTCTGCATAACCACTTCTCCTGTTTCACTCCGCTCCGTGCCACCTGTTCGGTGAAGCCTTCCCTGACCATCCTGGCTAAAACCGCCCCCTTCCCCCGTCTCTGTCTTCCTGTTCCGCTCTGTTTTTTTTCTTGGCACGTATGGCCACTCAGCGGGGTCGTCTGTGTTCACGCGTTCCCGCTCTCCCACTGGACCGTAAGCTCCACAGAGGCAGCATCTGTATCCGTTCTGCTCACAGCTGCATTTGCAGTGCCCAGAATGTTGCAGGTATGTGACGATATTTGCTGAATCAAGAAAGCAAGCAACAAGATAGCCCATTTGCTTCTTAAGGCCCGAGGAGAAAAATCCTCGGTATATGCACCTCAGTCCTTTTGGCAAACGGAAGGCCCGCTTAGCTCTCAGAAAAGTGCAAACGAGATAAACCTTTTCTCCTCCTTCTCTGTTTCTCCTGCCCGCAGAAGGAGAGAGGCGAGCCAAGCCGATTCTCTCTCACTCCACGTCAGCTCTCCAGCTTCTAGGAAAATCTTCCCCATCCCCGAGGGCCTGGGGCATTCCGAGGGCCGCCTTTGGCCTCCTGCCGCCTCCCGGCTCAGCGATCCTGGAGCGGTGGAGGGAGCCCCGCAGAGGGGGCAGGCTCTCCCTGGAAACTTGCTGTCAGCAGCCTGATGAGCTGGCAGGGAACGTCCGGGGTTCTCTCCAAATGCCTTGGAAACCTCCCTGTTGGGTCACATTCCGGCTTGGGGGACCCTGGGATTACCAGGGCTCTCGGCGGCGGCCAGCGGCTGAGGGGGAGATGGCGAGATTCAGCACTTCTGAGTTGGAAAAAGCGGTGCTGGGTATTATTTTGAGAACAGTCGGTCATGAGAACCTCCAAGAGGGGGATCGGGGAGGCTATTAAAAGCAAGACAATGTATTTTGAAACGGACCAGGCTGGGGAGACACCTTGCTCCCTGCCACGACCACAGAACGGGGAGTTCTTTCCAGATGAGGTGAACCTTTCCATCCCTTGGAAACGGGGAAAGCCTCTCCAGCTGTCCAGCCACCGCCCCGTTCCTTCTCCCCTGCCAGCCCCGGTGGAGAATCCCATCCACCTCCTCGGCCACGTGACGGGGTGAGGGGCCTCCCGAGCCAGCTGAGAAGGTGGCCTGGGGCAGGCGTGCCTCCCTGCCGTTCACCGAAAAGCTTTGAGAGGGGCCCGAGGCACGGTTCGGGGCCGACAGCCGCGGCCCAAGTTCGCGCTCTGCCCGCCGCTTGCCGGTTGGTGACCTGGGGTCTCTGTGCCTCAGTTTCCTCACCTGCAAAACGAGGATGGCAGTCTGCATCCCACAGAGTTCTTGCCGGGGCAACGAGTCAGGACACGTGGAGGGCTCGGCGAGGGCCCGTCCCGTCGACCTCGCTCGGCGGACGCGAGATGGGACCCCGGCCCGAGCCGCACATACGACGGGCGTGCCTCTCTTCTCCTGGTCCGGGGCGGAGATAACTCGTAGCCACGCAAACAAGCAGATGAGATAATGTCATGTTCTGTCCCTCACTCAGCCAGCCTCTCTGAGGTCCGACGGTGTGCCGGGCATCACTGGAGGTGCCGAGACAGCAGCGAGCAAAACAAAGTCCCTGTCCTGGCAGAATTTCTAGTTTAGGTGGGAGACAGGGGAGACCTATAATACGCCATTGAGTATACAGTCTGTGTGTGGTAAGTGGTAAATCCTGTACAGAAATACGACAGGGCGTTGAGGTTGAGATCGACGGGGTGGGGTTGAACTTCAGGGCAGAGCTGCTGGGTTTGGAGATGAGGGTCGTAGAAGGATGCGTTCAGAGGGTGGCGTTAGAACCGGGACAAAGAGGATGCCAGAAGCCCGCCGTGAGCGGTCGGGGGACACGGGGTTCTGGGCAGAGGGGAAGGCAGCACAAAGGCCACGAGGTGGGGCCAGGCCAGGGGAGGACGGGGAGGCTGGGATGGGACGGCGAGGGAGACGGGATCAGACAGATGCGTCGGCCGGGGTCTTGGAGGCCATTGTGTTAGGGCCTCTGTTCCCTCCAAACTTAGTGGCTTAAAAAAAAAAAGAAAACCAGTGTGAATGATCTCACGGTGTCTCCGGGTCGGGAGCACGTCATTAAGGGGGGTGATGTGGCCCCGTCATCTGAAGACGCGGCTGTTGGCGGGAGGCCTTCGTTCCTCAGCCTGGGGACCTCTCCAGAGGGCTGCTTGAGTGTCCTTCCAACATGGCAGTGGGCTCCCGCAGAGGGAGGGACCCGAGAACGCAAGGCAGAAGCCACAGACCCGGCCACAGAAGCCACACACTCAATACCCCAGCGTGGCACAGAGCAGGGCCCCCTGGGACCCTGCGGGAGGCTGGCCGGGACAGGCCGCAGTGGGGGCTGGGAGCCTCTGAAATGGCATTTATGCCTGGTCTGGGAGCTTGTATAAGTGCTGTCTGCAGTGGCAAGACGGTGGTCATTTTCGCACAATTACCTACTGCTTATGTCACCAGGCCTTTGCACTTGGAAGATGCAATGTTTTCAGACCCTCACATCTCCTGGCGAGTAAGTACAGCTCCAGGGTGGGCCCCGGTGGAATTCCCCGGGTGGAGAGAGGAACGGGGACGGGAGAGGAGAGAGCAGCGTGGTTGGTGGAAGGCCCTGCAGTGGGGACGGACGCAGAGGCTGTGTGGCTCTGAGCATTTGGGGGGCACTTCAAGGGGGTAAGAGGTGAGCGCTGAGGCTGGGGGGGTGGTGGGGAAGATTTTACGGGTCTGTAAGCCTCACACGGCATTCTGGACTCTCTCCTGAAGGTGATTAGATCCCAGTGGGGGGCTTTAAGCAGGGGAGAATGCCATGATGGGACGTCCCCTTCAGATTCTGAAGTTTAGGGAAGATCGTGCAGGACAGAGCGAGGGGGCCGCCATGGGGGTGCCCCGGCGGGGAAGTGTGGGGGGGGCGGGAAGAGAGGTGGATGGATTCAAGAGCTTTTTAGGAGGGACAGTGTGGCAGCGGAGGGAGGGACAGAGTTAAGGGTGACAGCCACCAGTTTCCTGGCTGAGGCAGCTGGGAAGTAGGGGCCCCTGGTCTAAGCTCCCCAGCCCCACCGGCCACCCTCGGTGAGGTCTCTAGAATTCATGGTCCCCGCGGACAGTTCTCTGCTGCTAGAGTTCACCGCTGCCCGCTCGGCACTGCGGGGCCTTACCAAGGACCAGGCGAGGCCCACGTCCCCAGTTGTGTCCCCGCCCCATTCCCACCACTTAGCCAGTGTCAGGTGCATGGGATCATGCTGGTAGGTGAACAGGTATTTGGTGGGGAGTTTCTCAAAGCAAATGAGAGGCAGTGTAGCCTAGTGGGTAAGAACACGGGCTCTAGGGAGGGCCCGGGGTGGCTCAGTCGGTTACATGTCCGACTTCGGTTCAGGTCACGATCTCAGGGTTCGTGGGTTTGAGCCCCGAGTCGGGCTCTGCGCTGACAGCACGGAGCCTGCTTGGGATTCTCTCTCCCTCTCTCTCTGCCCCTTCCACGCTTTCTCTCTCTCTCTCTCTCTCTCTCTCTCTCTCTCAAGAATAAATAAGTAAACATCAAAAAAAATTTAATGCAGCAGGAGGGCCGGTTGAGGTGCCCTCAGGGAAAACCCTTCTAGATATGCCTGGTGTCGAATCAGTGGTTGAGGCAGCACCAGTAAGTGGTGTCTCAGCAGAAATACCTATGTTTCTTATTTATGAGGCTGTTGGGGGGGGAAGAGAGTCTAATAAAAGGCTTCCCCGGTGATTCAAGGTCTCCTGCAGCCCAGATGTCTTACAGTCTCTCCCCAGGCCTTTCTCCCCATGGCCACCTGGACTCCTTCTATTTGCTTTGATTCAGCTTCTTTTTCGCTTTTTCCTCCTATGCTGGCCCGTTCCCACCCCAGCTGAGAGCTTCTATTTTGGGAGTTTTCGTGGATAATTTAGTGGGCGGAAGCTCCCCACCCACCCCCCTCGGAGCATCCCTTAAAAAAAGGGAGAGTGCTCGAGAGAAGTGAAAAACAGTGGGTGGTTCAGTTCAAAAGGACAAAATATTTCTTGCCCTGGCACTGGGAGAGGAAAGAAATTGTCTGAGGAACCGAATAGCTAAACTAAGAAGCCGAAAGCTGCAGCCCATAAGGGCAAATTAGGTGACTCAGCCGCGACTCCCCCAGCTCCAATCCTTGCAGTATTAAAGTGCTTTAAAAGGGAAAAATGCTTAACTGTGACAAAGAGTGGGCTCCATAAAAATGCGGCTAATGCTGATTCTACCGAGCTCCAGAAGGCGGCCCCCTCTCGGCCGTGCTGGGCACCTGTGGACATCGGGACTCGCCTCCGAGGCCTGAGCCCGGGTGGGACTGAGTCTAAAATTATCCCCGATAATGAGCCTTGCAGAAGAGGACCCAGTGTGTGCTCCTTTCCCGCCTTGCTTCTGGCCTCTAGGACCTCGGCTCCCAGGGAGGCCTCCGGGAGCAGGGGCCGCGGTGCCAAGAACGTGGGCTTTGTCGCCAGACAGAGTTGGGTTCGGGTCCAGGCTGGTTGTAGGAACGTCAACTCGGCGAGCCTCAGTTTGCCCATCTGTGAATGGGGCTCACGGCCCCAAGCCCGGCGGGAAGGTGAAACGAACGAGATCCTGCAAAGAGCCTCTCGCGTTTCACAAACGGAGGCTTTTGGACGGACTGCAGGGTCAAACAGGGTCAGTCCTGGCTTAAGCACTGCTCGCGACTTGACCGTGGGAAGGTTTGTTTTAGTATATATTTTCGGCACTTATTATATGGCTTCGTTGTTCTTAGCATCACGTTCTTGTGTCAACTCTGGGCAAGGCATCAATGGTGGCCCCGTTTGACGGAGTGGGTAAGTGAGTGTAGCAGAACCAATCTGCCCTCGATCCTGCCTCTCGGGTCATCCAACCCAGTGCTGCCCGCTAGAACTTTCTACAGTTAGATGGAAATGCTCTGTTCTGCACTGTCCCAACTTGGTGGCAAATGGCCACATGTGGCTTTTGAGCACCTGGAATGTGGCTCAGGCACCGAAGGACTGGTGTTTATGTTTTATTTAAGTGTTAATTATTTTGAATTTTAATAGCTACACGTGGCTAGGGGCTACCAGCTCACACAGCACAGGGCCAGCCCCTCGGGTGTCAGGGTATCACTTTGCAGAGTCAAGAGCAGGAATCCACAGAGGACCCTAACTCAGGGCCGGGCACACAGTCGGTGCGGGATTTGGGGCCGGCTAGTCCTAGGATTTCTAAGTAGAGCGATCGTCCCCGGAAGACAGTGGTTCACCGTGTTGCCTGCTGTCTGGACGGCAAAAGGAAGCAGAGTCCCGACTTTTATTCGTGCCTAGGAGACCACCTGGAGCCAGCTCGCCCAAGGCTTTCCCAGTTTTAAAAGTGAAAGATCTGCGTCCGGGAAGCCCCTCAGTCCTCGCAAACCAGGGTGGCCGATCGCCCTGTTCTTGCCTCAGACGAGGGGGTGCAGAGTCCTCAGGGTTGGCCGGGGCGGGGCGGGGGGGGGGGAGCTTCCTCCGTAGGCTCACTGCAAAGAACCTTCTCCCTGGCCTCACAGGCTGCAGCCCAATATTTGCCACATCGAGCAACGGGCAACTCATCTGCCCTCTGTGCGCCTCAGTTTCCCTTTTGGAAGGTCGGGGAGAGGATCCCCCGCTTGCAGGGTGGCTGCAAGGAATTCAGCATAAGGTGGTACAGGGCCCGGGGCACAACTAGCAGGTGGACGGATGTGGCTGCTCTTGGGGGGGCGCGCAGGCTCGCTTAGATCCTGCCGCCGGAGGCCATGCTGGTCAAGGCCGGCTTCCAGGCGAGGTGGGGGGTGGGGTGGGGGCGGGGGTGAGGGGGGCTTTCCACGGTTGCTCTTTGAGGAACAGCATCTGCAACAGAAGTGGTCACGTCTGAGAGCTCAGCGAGGCTGTCGTGGGTCGAGGCCCGGAAACAGAGTGGTCCCGCCGATGGAGCCAGCTCGCTCCAGTGCGTCTCCAAGTTCCAGCCGATCGGGGAGGGGGTGGGGGTGCTGATGAGTCACCAGCCCCGGTGCTACCCGCAGCTTTATCAACAGGGTCTGAGATGGCCATTTGCAAAGCTGGCTTCATCCGTGGGCCCGGCGTTTCCCACCCTGCGCGCAGGTAGAGGCAGAGCTGGGCCGTGTGGACAGAGAGCGTCTCGACGGCGGCACCCCTCCCCCACCCCCACCGGCCTTCTGGGGTCCGTGGCCTCTTGATGGGAGCCACGCGTGGCATCCCGCGGACCTTCTTCGGGACACTGTGCAAAGTTCATGACATCCCTTCCCTTTATTTTCCTGTTTATTCAGAGCATGTGTAAACACATGGGTTGCCTGGTTCCCGCGTCTCTTTGGCCATTTCATTATTGCTGGAGCATCTGAACATCACTGGAAACCTTGGGTTTTCTAAATGAACCTAAAAATAAACTCTTTGAAAAAAAAAACTCTTGGAGTTGGAGAGTTGACACAAGGCACCGTTATTTATTTCTTTTCCCTCCTCCTCCCCTCCCCCTCCTCCCCCTCCTCCCCACCATCCCTGCAAAACAAAACAAAACAAAACAAAAAAAATGGGGGCGGCCAGAGGCCTGGAGGGACCTGGAGGGCCCCCCCCCCCCCCCGTCAGTGTCCACGGGGCCTTGACCCCCTGGGGTGTGGGTATGAGCCCGGGGCAGCTTGCTCGGGGAGAGAGGCCCGCTTGCAAAACGGGGGGCTCAGGCGTGTGGGGCACGGGTTGCTGGGCGCCGCGGCGGGCGAGGGGAGGCGGCGGCCCGGGCGATGCTTGCAGACGGCCGCGGAGCTCCTGCAAGGCCGACTTGGACGCCGCGCGCCCCCACCCTTCTCCTCGCCGTCGCCCGCCTCTGCTCCCTCTCCCCGACTTTTCTCCCGAACAATCGGGGACTTGTGCTGGCGGCCGAGGGAGCCACGGAGCTGGCTGGCCGCGGAGGAGGCGACGTCATGGATTCCTGAGTGTGAAGTTTGCAGGAAAGCCCTTAGTTTTGGAGATGGCCGGGATCCAGCGGTTTCCATGGCGCTGGATAAACAGGAGGAAACAGTGAGGGAATCCCGTTATTTTACTGCATTGAAAGCCTATAAACACGGAGCGCGGGGAAGGAAGTCGCGTTCCCTCTCGAGTAAGCCCGAGCGCCCAGCCGCGCCGGGAGCGGGAGCGGGAGCCGGGGGCCGGGAGCCGGGAGCCCGGAGGTGGGAGCCGGGAGCCGGGAGCCGGAGCCGGGAGCCCGAGCCCGGAGGCAGGAAGCGGGAGCCGGGAGCCCGAGCCCGGAGCCGGGAGCCGGGAGCCGGGAGCCCGAGCCCGGAGGCGGCAGGCGCGCAGCTCCCGGGCCGCTCGCAGGCTCCTGGGCCAGCCCGGCGAGCATGCTTTAGGGAGGACGGGCCCCGCGGCTCTCCCTCTCCCACGGCGCGCCGAGCCCCCGTCCGCCCCCGATGCAGAGAGAGGCTGCGTTCAGACCGGGGCACTGCCAACCCCTCCGCATCATGGGGTCTGTGGACCAAGGTAAGCGAGCGATCGCCTCCTGCTTCGGTCTCTTCCTCCTCCCGCCCTCCAGCCCTGTCCCTTTCGCTCCTCTCGGGCAGCGCTTTCGGCCCCGGGCTCAGGTCGCGGGGAGGCCCGGGGACCGCGGTCTCCTGGGGCGCGCGCGCAGGTAGAGGGGCCAGGAGGAGAGGTGCCCTCGCCCCTGGCCCAGGAGGGGAGACCGGGGGGAGCCAACGTCAGGCCACTTGGCAGGGGGGCAGTGAAGGGTCCCGAGGCCGGGATTCCCTGGGCAAGTCCGTCGTGAGGACGGTCCCCTCGGTGGGACAGTGGGAGAGGTTCTCGCTACTAACCCGCGAGCTGCTTAACCATTTCAGCACCGGGCTGTTGACAGGGGATGCCTTTCAGTTTCGTCATCATCGTGATCATCATCATCCTCGTCTAGCTTTTTTTTCTTCCTTTAGGAGAACACGCTTGGCATTTTGCTGTATAATAGACACAGTAAGGAGGGTTTTGCTTTTCAACAGTTAGAGCGGCACATGCCCTGGGACATTTAAACAACTTTCTTCCCCCCCGTTTGATGTGCCTGGTGGAGACGGTCCTCCGGCCCCCCTTTTAAGTGCAATGTACCATCAGTTTGTTTGGCGATCTGATTACACTCCCCTTTCTGGGTTTCTGTCTTTCCCCGTCCTCTTGGAGTCAGCCCCGGAATCATACTATTTGGACCTTACGGGAGGGGCTTAGCCTAATAAGAATACGATATGAAAATAGCCATCCGGTTGGGACAGCGGAGGGCTTTCGGCCGGACGCTAACGACGCGGGCGTTCAGAGTGGGAACCAGGCAGCGGGATGTGTTTTTCAGAGGCCAGGCGGGCGCGTAGCGGGGGGGACACTGCCAGAGGGCAGGCCTGCAAGAGTTAAGTGAAATAAATAGCGTAGGAGGAGTTAGCCTCGTGTCATAAAATCGGAGTTGAATGTAGGTTTTGTGCTCTGTGTGGCTGATTAAAGTTCTGGGGCAAAAGAAATGACAATTTCAGTAAATAAACCTGAAGGGCTTTTTTTTCTTTTTTCTTTCTTTTTTTTTTTTTAAACCAGAGTGAGGCCAAATGCCTTGGGTTAGGTAAATGGTGTGCTTTCCACAGCAGACCTCGGTGACATGTATTTTTAGCCGAGCTGCACTTTTGAAAGCAAGCCCTGCCAGTGCTTTGAACCTTTTTACTGGTACCAGTTTATCTTGTTCTCTGCTAGTGGTCAAGCATGTGACAATGGTGGCCAAAACACATTGCTAACATCGCATCATCTGTAAAAATGATACTCTCGGCCGGCTGACAGATCTATTACGGACACGAGCCGGCTTTTACTGTCATACCAACCGAAAAGTGGTGTTTGATGTTACGACGGTGGGGGTGGCGCTGGGGGACAGACGAATGGCACATTCAGCTGTATTCAGAGAGAGAGAGAGAGAGAGAGCAAGCTTGGAGGAGAAGTTGGGCTTCTGTTTTACTGTGTGATCCAACAAGCCTCACATTTTATTGAGGCGGTTACACCCCTGCTCTGGGTTTATGAACTCGCTCCTCTCTCAAGGTCTTGAAGTATGTGTATTTTGGGTGTGCACATGCATCGCGACCCTCCCTGGCCCGAACTCTTGTGTGCAGGGATTGTGAGTGCGTGCGTGCCACTGTGAGTGCACGCATGTGGGAGACAGGGCCCCGCATTGTTCCCGGCAAACCGCATTTAGCATGCCAAGGCAACTGGGCACACAGAATGCAATCCCAGGCATCAAAGACAGCTGGCGTGAGTCGTTTCCCCCATGTCCTGCCCAGGGGTCTCCCGAGGGAAAAATCTCACGCCCTTTTAAACTCAGCGCCACCGCGCTCCTAGGAAGAGACCTGTCGTGTGCATGCCGATGGGTGGGGTCAGCAATAGTGAATAGAAATATTTGCATGGTAAGAAAATACTGGCCTTGCTGGGCAGCGTTGGGTCAGGGTTCTGGGCAAGACTGAAGATCTGGAAAAGGTGTGTTCAGGTTCATCTGATGTGGGAAGATGGAAAGTATTTTAGGAATAAACAACCCCAGGGCGAACTCTGCCCAACCCCGGACCCAAACGCCCCGTCTTCTGCTTGGATTAGAATTTCTGCTTTGCCACCTTGCAGCTGGGTGATCTGGGGCAAGGGACCTAACCTCTCTGTGCCTAAGTTTCCACATCTGTGAAACGGAGCCAGTAACAGCGTCTCCCTTACAAGTTGTCGTGAGCTTCGGCGAGGTGACACAGGTAGGGCACCTGGCAAACGTTGGCTGCAATTCCTTTTCCCTTGAAGATGCAAAACAGTGACATCTCGATATGGAGGCGGGATTTCACAGAGAAAACTCTTTGGAGGGATGCGGTGCTTTAAATCTCTCAAGGTACCCTTTTACCTTACCGGAGCTTCCCAGTGGCGCAGATGGGGCTGAGATCACGGCTTGTAAAGCGTTGTTTCCTCACCCGCAAGAGGGGATAAGGACCGTGGTGACCCGGTGGGGCCATCATGAGCATCCACGTGAAATCAGGCACACGAAATGCTTCCCCCTGTGCTTCACGGGAGGTTAACACACACGAAATGCTACGACTGCCTGACGGTCGAGGACCACGAGGGCTATTGTGCCTCAGGCCACACAGCAAGTTAGTAGCGCGATGCCTGGCACGTGGCGGTGGTGAGGGCAGACACACATGGGCACTGGCCGGGTGTTTTAGAAGTACGAAGTCATTTCATCTTCAGGGCCACTGTATATGCGTGGTAAGTACGCAATTTTTGTCTCCTTCACGGAGGAGGGGAGTGAGGCCCAGAGACGTGCTGTGACTGGCCAAGTGTCACCCAGCGGGGACGTGATGCAGCTGTAATTTGAATCCAGCCTCTCTACCGTATGCTCTGTTGTCCCTGGAACTCATTAATATTTTTTAAAAAAAATTTTAGTGTTTATTTATTTTTGAGGGGGGGAGGGGCAGAGAGAGAGGGAGGCACAGAATCGAATCAGGCTTCAGGCTCCGAGCTGTCAGCACCAAGCCCGACGTGGGGCTCGAACCCACGGACCGTGAGATCATGACCTGAGTCGAAGTCGGACGCTCAACCGACTGAGCCACCCAGGCGCCCCTGGGACTCATTAATATTATTATAGTTTGACAGATGAGGAAAGCGAGGCAGACCTGACCCTGGTCCTGGGATCTTTTCCCAGCACCACATTGCTCCTTGACATATCCTGGGAGGGAAACAGAGAAGTGTGGGAGGATGGGGAGGGAACAGGCATCATCGTTAGAGACAGGGAAACTGAGGCAGCAGCTGACTTGTTTCAGTTGTAGGGTGAGTCAGGGAGAGCTTTTTGCCCATGAAATCACAATGTTTCCACTTCCACTCGAGGGAGACAGTCCCACGATGGCCAGGAGGCTCTTAAGTCGGCACTGCCTCCTGCCTGCACTGGACAGAGACCTCTCCAAGGCCCCTCCTCCTGGCTAAGCCCTTCCATTCCCCCCCGCCCCCATCGCCCCGCCCCCACCCCCTGACCCCCGCGAGACCTGTGGGTCTCTCCCTCTTTCCCCAGAGCTTCAGACAGAAGCAGTCATTTTTTCCAGATGCTCCTCTGACTACCTTCATTAAAAACTCTCCTTAACTGGATTGTAAGCCCCCTTAGGACAGGGGCCAGGTCTATTCCTGTGACTACAGTGGGACCCCGGTGACATTTCTACACTGGAGAGAGGTCAGTCGCTTGGGATCCGAGTGATCTGAGGTCACATCCTGTTTCTGCCACTTGTTAGCTGCATGACCTTGTGCAGGTAGCTTCATTTTCCTGTGTCTCAATTACCCCACATTGAAAAGGATGACGGTAGTAATACATAGAGTAATAGCTGATACATTTAACATCTGAGCATCAGCCGGTCGGAACAGCAGAAGCAGGTCCCAACAGACTCCCCGGCTGGGTCAGGCTTCAACCCTTTATTTGCTGAGTTGCAAGGAAGGTCCCCAGGGAGCAGAGACCCTTGGAGGGGATGAGGGCAATTATTTATTCATCTATGGAGAGTTTCAGTCTTTTAATAAACAATATGACCCTCAAAGTACCCACTTCAAGATAATTGCCGTCATTATTACTGTGTAACTCATTAGCTCAATATTTACTCTCCACCCCTCCCCCCCCCCCCCCCCCCCCCCCCCCCCCCCCCCCCCCCCCCGCAAAAGAATCCAAAGTAAAGAAACAATTGCCAGGTGCTTCCTCGTGCATTTTCTTGTTGGAGACGTCTCCCTTACTACATGCACGACTGATTGAGTATTTCACATCTTACCTGGAAGAAGCCAGGCAGGTTTCTGTTTTTGTTCCTTTGTTAGAACAGGGATTTAAGACTCTGACTGCCCAGACTGGACTGGATGCCCCCGCCCTGTGCTGGTCACACGGGGGGTGACTGTCCATGCTTCCCTCCTGTCTTCTTTCAGACTTCAACTCCAGGAAGCAGAAGCCACAGCTGTCTTGTTCACTCCTGTGGCCCCAGTGCCTTGAGCAGTGCCTGGCACTTAGTAAGTGCTCGGTACTTTTTTGTATTAAATGGGTGGACAGATGAATGAAGGGATGGATGGATGAAGGGATGGATGGATGGATGGACGGATGATGCACAGGATGGGTGATGTGACTTCTTAGGGCCCCAGAGCTAAGATAAACTCTGGAGCAGGGTGTCATCTGTTTGGTTCACTCTCGTTGGCGTCCTTTTCATAACAGTGGTGGACTTTGACTTTTGCATTTTCCCCCCCAAGGCTGGTGACCGAAGCAAGGTTCCTCCTGGGCCATCCAACAGGCACATGCTTCCACGTTGTCTGCAATGAGTCAGTCTCAAAGAGCATGGCAGCTAATGCTACTTGCCGACTGCCGGCTATGGGCCAGGACCCCTCCTGGCACCACCCCAGTAACCTCACACCGGCCTGAGAGCTATCATGCCCTTCTTGCACAAAGAGGTCCAGTCACCCCACAGGGTCACACGGCTAAGTCACAGAGGCTGGGTGCAGCCCGCTCCACCCCGTTGCTCCCTGTTAGGTTGAATGATCGTAACAACAAGGTGACCTGTGTTCTGTTTCATACACATTCTGTGCGGCCAAGCACTTTACCCGTATTCTCTCAGTGGCTTCTCGCAAAACCCCCAGGAGGCTGGTATGGAATATGATCCCCGTTTAGGGACGAGGAAACTGAGACGGGGAGTAGTCGAGGCATTTTGAGGGCAGGCCCAGACCCTGTTGATGCCCAGAGCTTGGCGTCTAATGGCCCACGGTCCTGTCCCCGCTGCTTCCTGCAGCAGGACCACCCTGTGAGACGGTGAGCTCGAGAGGGGGCCACGTCCCCCTGCAGGACCCTCCACAATATTTGGAGCGGGGCTGGGGGCTGGGGACTTCTCCCGCCTTCTGCCTTGACTTTCTGGGCCACCCAGTAACTTCGGGCAGCCCCCATGCCCTCCCTGTCTGATCTTCTCCAGCACGACGGACCTGTCCAGGGGCCCAAAGCCTCTCTCGGCAGCCAGGGCTCCACTGGCGCTTCTTCGGTGACTCAAGTGCTCCCATCGCTGGCACTGCCGCTGCCCCCGGAGCCAGTCTCTGCCTATTCCACTCACTCCTTTTGCACACGCGCCCCTCAGGCCTTCCCTCTGCCCGGGCCAGCCTGTTCACCTGCTGTCCCCTCCTTCCACACCTTTCCTCAAGGCCCAGCTCATTCTCACCTCTTCTAAGAAAGCTCCCTTGCCCATCGAACTCATGTTCATCAACAATTTTGGAGCATTTACTATGTGCCGGTTACCATCCCAGATGCTGGGGAAGGAGTAGGGAATGAGACCGTCTGCCTTCATGAGACAAGCGGCAAGCAAGTGGACCCGGGAATACCCAAGATAGTTTCGAATGGGGTCAAATGCTAGAGACCAAAGTAGGAGAATAGAGCTGGGAATAACTTGGTATAAGCACGTATGCACGTATGTGTGCATGTGTGTACGCATGTACATGTACTAACACACGTGTGTATGCACGCATGCACGTACATGTGCACGCATGTGTGCATGCATGTGTATATGTGTATGTGCATGCATGCACATATGTATGTGTAAGCATGTGCATATATGTGTGTGCATGCATGTGTATATGTGCATGTGCACGCATGTGTGCATGTATGTGTATATGTGTATGTGCATGCATGTGCATATGTATGTGTAGGCATGTGCATATATGTGTGTGCATGCATGTGTATATGTGCATGTGCATGCATGTGTGCATGTATGTATATATGTGTATGTGCATGCATGCGCGTATGTGTGTGTAGGCATGTGTATATGTGTGTGTGCATGCACATGTGCGTGTATTCATGTGTATATACGTGTATGCATGTGTATGTGTATATGCGTGTGGGCATATGTGTATATGCATATATATGTGCATGCGTGTATGCATGTACTCATGTGTGC
The DNA here is from genome assembly GCF_018350195.1 of Panthera tigris. Taxonomy (NCBI): domain Eukaryota; kingdom Metazoa; phylum Chordata; class Mammalia; order Carnivora; family Felidae; genus Panthera; species Panthera tigris. The sequence goes on from NC_056662.1 coordinate 10,445,602, forward strand.
ATGTGTTGTGTGTATAGATGTATGCATGTGTGCGTGTGTATATGTGTATGCACGTGTGCATGCACGTATATGTGCATGTGTGCATGTGTGTGCAAGCATGCATGCGTATATGTGTGGGTAGTGTGTGCACACATGTGTGCACATGTATGCACATATGCACACACATGTGTGCATGTATATGTGTATACGTGTGCGTGTACACGCATGGGTGGTGGGTGGGAGTATTCGTTTCCTATGGCTGCCCTCACAAGTTACCACAAACTGGGTGGCTTAAAACAACAGAAATCTATTTTCTCACAGTTTCGGGGACTAAAAGTTTAAAATCGAGGTGTGGGCAGGGCCGTGTTCTCTCTGAAGGCTCTAGGGGAGGACCCCTCCTCGTCTCTTCCGGCTTCTGGTGGCTCCTGGCAGTCCTTGCTTGTAGATACATCTCTCTGGTCTCTCCATCTGCCCTCACGTGGCCTTCCTTGTGTCTGTGTGTGTCCCTCCTTTTTTTTTTTCATAAGGATACCAGGCATTGGGTTCCAGCCTTTAGTTCTAAAGAGCTCATCCTAACTTGATTACATCTGCAAAGACCCTATTTCTAAGTAAGACCACATTTACAGGTACCTGGGGTTAGGAACTGAACGTGATTTGGGGAAGACACACAGCGTGACCGCACAGTAGAGATCGCTCATTCAGACTGAATGGCCCCCTTTCTCTTCGAAGAGATGTCGTTTTTCACTGACTTCTGAGTGGCCTGGGGTTTGCCTATGAAATGTTTGGGAGAAGAGCATCCAGGCAGAAGGAAGAGGTCCCGAGAAGAGAGATGTTCTTGGAACGTTCAGTGAGCAGCGAGAAAGCCTGTACGGCTGGACCCGAGAGGGCCGGGGAGTGTGATAGGGGACGAGATCATGGAGGCAAGCCAGGGAAGGAGCAGCTTGAGGTTCACTCTCCGAGTCATGGGGAGGCGTTAGGGGAATTTTAAGCAGCGGAGGGTGTGGTCTCGTTAATCTTGTAAAAGCCCATACTGACCATTAAGTGCAGGCGGCCTCTGGCGGGTAAGAGTACGTGTTCCGAATGCACCTGGGAGGCCGTCAGGGCGGCCTGGGTGGCAGTTACTGGTGGCTGGGACCGGCGTGGGGCAGACGAGGTGGGGAGAGGTGGTACTTTCCAGTCCATAGGGCGTGAGGCTTTGTGGTTCCCGAACTGTGTTCCCTCGGGGTCCTGGGGTCCTGCAAGGAATGGTCCCTGTTTTTGGCGACGGGAGTAGATGCCACTAATTTTGCGAAGAATACAGACCACTTCAGACACGTCTTGCCCTCGGTCTAGTCGAGACGCCCCAATTCAGCCCCTCCTTCGTCCTCTGCTATCACTGGGAGTCATAAGACTTTTTTTCAGCGTTTCATCTTGGTCCAAAATGTCCCTTAGCAAATCCGCCCTTAGCTAATAACCGAGGAACAGTGTGACTCAGTAATGAATATCAGACTTGTGTGGGACAAAACCATTTCCGTGGTGGCTTGTGTGACTTTAGAAGTGACATCACGACCTACTCTGGGCCTAGTTTCCTTAACTGAAAAGTGGATAATAGTAATCCTTGCACATGGGGAGGGGGTGCTTGGAGGTTTAAAGATCATGTCTGTGATGCTCTCAGCGTAGATAGAAATGGTCAGTTCAGGGGCGCCTGGGTGGCTCAGTCGGTTAAGCGTCCGACTTCGGCTCGGGTCACCATCTCACGGTCTGTGAGTTCGAGCCCCGCGTCGGGCCCTGTGCTGACGGCTCGGAGCCTGGAGCCCGCTTCGGATTCTGTGTCTCCCTCTCTCTCTGCCCCTCTGCTGCTCATGCTCTGTCTCTCTCTGTCTCAAAAATAAACAAAAACAAAAAAGTGGTCCGTTCACATTAGCTGCCGTGTTATTGTTTTAAATTCAAGTTCGTACTTTCCTTCAGCCTCATAACCTCCAAGGCTGTCCGAAAGGGGATAAACCCATTGTCTGCCAGATCTCCGGGGTCTTTTCTGTGGGTTCTGGATGACCTACTTCATTCACTCACCCCGTGAGCTCAGAGGTGTGTATGAAGGGTCTGCCAGATGCAAGGTAACAGCTAGGCCTTATGGAGAAAGTCCAAGGTACAGAAGACATGCCCGTTTGCTTCTGCAAGTCAGGGAAAGATTTTTCCTTTTGTAAAGTCGGGGAGACAATCATACCTGAAGCCATTTACCTGCTAAATCACTAAAAGTTTCAGCGAGATCTAGTGATCATTTTGACAGAGAAATGCGAGGGGGGGGGGCAAGAGCAGATGCCATGTGTGTCTTTGGGGGGCCAGGGTGTGAAGCTGAGGGAGGGTAGCTCTGAGGTCCCCGAAGTCAGCTTGCTGTCCTTATCACTCCCCGACTTCAAAGAGCATGAAGAGAACACGGCTGTCCCAGACTACGGCAAGGGAGAGAGTGGAAATGAGAAACACAATTCTGGGGAGGCACGGTCGTCTAGGGGGACAGCCCGGGTGACAGAAAGGCAGAAGAAGGCAGATGGTTGAGAAATGGTTGTGGGGCTGGGCCCGGTCCCCTCACCTGCCGGCCCTTCGTCGCCTTCCACAGCAGCAGATGAAGCTCCCCGCCCCCCATGGCACCCGCTGCTTAACTAAAGGCAAGGACAGCGGGTTTGCGGGAAGGTGAGTTTGCCGCCACGCTCCCCTGCTAAGGATCAGTTTCGGAAGGCAGAGGGGAACTTCCGGGAAGCAAGGGGTCAAGAGGAGAAACACAGTCTGGACGTGCTGGGTGGGCAGGGACCAGGTAGGAGGAGTCAAGAACCCGGAAGCTGGGGTCTCAAGCTCCCAGGCTCACGGGGACAAGGGGCAGCTGTGGGGGGTTGGGGGGCTACTTTTTCAGCAGAACCTCGCACCCTCAGAGCAATCCCCTCCTGGAGATTGGTTTTCTCACAGCGGAGAAGTCCTGTGCAGACTTTAAAAGACGATGTAGGTGGCAGAGTGGAGTAGAAGTCGGGTCTCAAACCGGTCTTGCTGTTCCCCCCATTCATAAGGAGCTCGTTCCTGAAAATGGCTTTCGCGGGGGGGGGGGGGGGGGGGGGGGGGGGGGGAGGCGAAACATAAGGAAACACCAGAAGACTCCATAATCGAGATGAGTAATATTTTAAAAATCAAAATTGATGTCAAAAATCCATGCTAAACCAAAGATAAAAACAAAAAATTTAAATCAAGACAGGATCAGTATTACTCATTTTTCCTTTAGCCTCAGGCTCCGGAATAGTTTGCTTGCCATGGATTTTTTTTTTTTTTTCCACATTCATTTTGATTTTTTTGTTTTTTAACTAAAGAAATTTTTTAATGTTTATTTATTTTTGAGAGAGAGAGAGAGAGAGAGAGAGAGACAAAGCGTGAGCAGGGGAGGGGCAGAGAGAGGAAGACACAGAATCTGAAGCAGGTTCCAGGCTGTGAGCTGTCAGCACAGAGCCCGACACGGGGCTCGAACTCACAGACTGAGATCATGACCTGAGCCGAAGTCGGGCGCTCAACCGACTGAGCCACCCAGGCGCCTCTTTAATTTTTTTTTAATGTTTATTTTTAAGAGAGAGAGAGAGAGAGAGACCTAGCATGAGTGGGGGGAGGGAGACACAGAATCCGAAGCAGGCTCCAGGCTCCGAGCTGTCAGGACAGAGCCCGATGCGGGGTTTGAACTCACAAGCGGTGAGATCATGGCCCGAGTTGAAGTAGAATGCTCAACCGACTCAGCCACCCAGGCACCTCATTCATTTTGATTTTTAAAAACATTTTATGGAAATACCATTTATTTGATGGCTGAGATGTTGGCATTGCTTGAATCTAGCCTCATTTGGCTTATCCGAGTTCCAGGCCCGGGGGAGTCCCAACGCATCCATCTATAAATTATAATATTAACATCTAGGGTGAGAATCCCAGGATGTGCTTGATGTCGAGGCGGGATTGTTTCTGGAATCTGGTGAAGAATCTTCCTACTTTTTGGATTAGACTTAAAAAAAAGGTTTCAGTGCCTACATTTTGTAGTCAAGCTTTTATTACCACGGGCGTTGTCAAGATGTGGAGTTCGTGATGAGAATCGTGACTTATTCGTTAAATTCTGCCATCGTGCCTGGCTGCCTCATTTTGCGGGGCCCGGTGGAAAGTGAAAGGGTGCAGTCCCATGTTCAAAAATTAAGAGTCTTAAGACGGTGACGGCAGAGCCAACTAAGCATAGGGTCCTTCTGAGCACTGGGTCCTGTGTGACTTCACAGGTTGTATCCCATGAAGATGGCCCTGGCTGCCACCCGGGTGAGCGTCAGAGAATCCTGGAATATTAGAGCCAGAACCGGGGCTCAGGTATTATCCAGTTCACTACCCCCCCATCTTACAGATGGAGAGACTGAGGCACAGTAAGCCCAGGTGGCTTGCTTGAAAGTTGCAGAGTGAGTTAGAGGAAGAACTTGGATTGGATCCTGGGCCTCCCAGCTCTGGGACATTCCTTGTTATACCAGAAGGTCCCCCCCGCCCCAACCTTGGCCAAACATTTATGTTTTCAGGACTGTGGGTGCCATTGACCATCAGGGAGGTCAGTGGGGGTGGGGGCAGTGGTGACTGGATTCCGATGTACTAGTCTTATTTTTTTTTAGAGTGAGAAAAAGAGAGAGAGCCTGCATGCAAGCAGGAGAGAGGGGCAGAGGGGGAGAGAGAGAATCTCAAGCAGGTTCCACGCTCAGCACAGAGCCCAATGTGGGGCTCGACCCCATGACCCTGGGATCATGACCTGAGCCAAAATCAGGAGTTGGATGCCCAACCGACTGAGCCACACAGGTGCTCCTCCCCCCCCCCCAGTCTTGCTATAATAACCCCAAGCGCATATTTTCTATAACAGGACATATTTCTAGAAGTATTTTTTTCTTTCTCACCAAAAAACATGTACGGGCAGAATTTCCCTGAAACCACTGAGTCAGATGAGATGTTTCTCTTATAAAAATGATTACAGGTGTCATAACCACTCTAGAGGTTGGGCCGCTGATTGTGCAAAACACAATTTAAGTCCCATTAAACTGAGGAAAGCGGGGACCCAGGTGCCCTGCTGAAGCAAGCTCAGGTATGGACTGATCTCTCAGGAGAAGCTATGATGGGCACTGTTCTTTCATCCCTTCCTTCCTTCAGCTGCCTTTTAGTGACTGCCTGCCATGTGCTGGGTACTATTCTAGGATCTGGGGATACAGCCGGAGTACTGGATGCCCAGGTAACTCTGAGTTTCAAACAATGAATCATATTTAGTTTAAATAGGTCCCAGGTAGGGGCGCCTGGGTGGCTCAGTTGGTTAAGCGTCTGACTCTTGGTTTCGGCTCAGGTTCATGATCTCACGGTTCACAGGATTGAGCCCCGCAGCAGCATGGAGCCTGCCTGGGATTCTCTCTCTCTCCCTCTCTCTCTGCCCCTCCCCGACTCGTGTTGTCTCTCTCAAAATAAAGAAATAAACTTAAAATAATGTCCCATATAATATATGGAACATACTTACACTAAAAAAAAAAATTTTGTTGTGTGTCTAAAATTTAGATTTAACTGGGTGTTGTGTATTTTTAATCTGCTAAATCTGACAACCCCGGATAAACCAGTGAACAAAGCAGACCCACATCCTTGCCCCTGTGGGGCTTACATTCCAGTGACAAGAACAGGCAGTAAACAGGTGAGGAAATATACAGATGAGTACCATATACTGTAGAGACGAAGGCTTGGAGGAACACGGGTGCAGGGCCAGAGAATGCTAGGGGGGGCTATTTTTATTGGGATGGTCATGGAAGGTCTCTCTGAGGGACGTTTGAGCTGAGGGATGGACAAGGTGAAGGAGTGGCCTGACAAATATCGACAGCAGTAGTTGGTGCAAAGGCCCTGAGGTGAGGCCACGATTGGCACGGTCAAGGAACAGGTGGACAATCAGGGTGGCAGAAGTGAGTAAGAGAAGGGGAGAGTGGCGAGAGATGATATCCCAAGAGAGCTGGGGCTTGGGGCAGCTTCTCCAGGGCCTTGTAGGTCAAGGTGTTTGTATTTGATCTTAAACGTAATGGGAAGCCACAGGAGGATTGATCGGATCTGTATTTTGAAAGGATCGCCCGGGCTGCTCTGTGTAAAGGCAAAAGTGGAAATGGCAAGACCGGGGAGGAGGCTACTCCTGCAGTCGTGCCGGGAAGTGGGTTACTGGGGAAGGAGGAAGAGGTCTTAGGTTGGCCAGAAACGGTCGGGCCTAGATTCCATTTTGAGGCTAGAGATGCCCAGCTCTGCTGCGGGTTTGCCTGTGGGTGTGAGAAAACAAGACGGGTCCAGGACTACCACTTGGATTTGGGTCAGAGAACCGGGTGAATCGGGGAGGGGGTGATATTTGATCTGGGAATAGCAGGAGTGGAGAGGTTTGGACACGTTTGGCTGGAGATGCCTGTTGGACGCCCACAGGGAGTGCTGGGTTGGCAGCTGGGCCTACGACCCCGGATTTAAGGGGAGAGGCCCGGGCTGCGGATAAACAGGGGCTTTAGACGAGGAGGGACAAAGGAGGGAGCGGTGAGCAGTGAGTGGGTCCCTCCAGGGCCAACCTGAATGGGCCTCAGGACTCAGGGCCCAGTGCCCCTCGCATACTTGTATTCAGGTGGAATCAAATTTGTGCTGCATTTTAAGAGGAAGCCTAGAAGGGGGAAGGATGGACCCAGGACGAGGGTACACACGTGTGTCCGTTGTGTGCTGCCTCCGTTTCCATCTTCGCTGCTGTGGCTGCAGCCCACGCTCCTGGTACCCCTTGCCTGCGTGGTTACAGGCACTTCCTGATTGGTCTTCCGCTGCAACCCTTTACCCTGCAGTTTCTTCACACGGAACCCAAGCAATTGTTCACAAACGTGACCGTGATCTTGTCGCACACCGCCTGACCCTGCTTGGTTGCTCCCCGCTGCTCTCGTGTCCAGAATTCTCCACGTTGTCCCAGGGCCCCCACTTACCTCCCAGCCTTACCTTACACCTTCTTCAGGTTCCTGAGCACCTGCCACTCCAGTCTTCCTTTCCGTCCCGCCAACACTTCATACTTCCTCCTGCCTCGGGGCCTTTGCACATACTGTGCCGGCTGGCTGGTAGTTCTTCCCCTCACTGTCCCCTGGTGACTTTCTGGTCTCTTTGGAAACATCACCTCCTAGGGAAGCCTTCCCTGAACTCCCCATCTACATCAGGTTTCCTTGATATAAGCCCTGTAGCACCTTCTTTTCTTCGTGGCACTTACCTCAGTGTGCAGTTACACATTAGGGTCAACGCTCGTTGAATTGAGCCGAATTCCTGGCCCAGGGCCAGAGCAGTACAGTGTGTGACCAGAAGTTTCGAGCTCTCAGGGGCCTCACTGGCTTCCCCTGGCACTTGTGTTGGAAGGGCTGGAGGAAAACTAAGAGGCTAGGGTTCTGCAAGGAGGTCAGCGGCAGGTCAGAGAGGAGGTTGACAGAGTTGCAATGTCAAGGCCTCCGCCCCACCCCTGCCCCCTGGGATGGCCCCTGAATGCATAAAGGTCACGCGTTCTGCTCCCCGTCCCTGCTCCTAAGAGCACCAATTATTTATTTTGGAGTTGAAACTGTGTCTTCCCCCTCAACCCCAACCCCCGCCCTTCAAGGTGGCCCTTAGAGGAAGAACACCTGTCACCTCCCACTGTGCCAGCAGAGACTGGGGGCGGGGCCTGGTCTGAACCTCTTCCCTTGAAAGAATTCGGATCGTGTGGGTGCAGATTCCAAACCTTAGAAGCTTTTAAAATATATCCTCTGTTCAGAGGAACAACTGAGGCCGCTACGGCCTTGTTCAGAGTGTCCTGAGCCGCCCTCCCTAAGGCCGAAGGCTTTGTAGCACGTCAGTTGTCGCGTGCTCTTCCCTTCATTATCTCATCTTGCTGGGTATCTCGAGAGGATGTTGTTCGGGGAACGATTGAGGCTCTTGCACTAACAACTGGGTGGCCAGAGGAACCCTCAGGGTGGAGGAGCCTTAAAAAACCTAAGGAACTTATTCACACGGGAGAGTTAAACTCTCTTTGTCCATCCATCCCTCCTTCCCTCCAGCCAAACGTCCACTTTGCTATTGAGCCATTGATTGATTGATCCATCTACTGTCATCCAAATATCTACTCTTCCATCGATTGATCAATACACCCATTGATTAATCCATCCACCCATCCATGCATCCATCCACCCACCCATCCATGCATCCATCCACCCATCCATGCATGCATGCATGCATCCATCCATGCATCCATCCACCGACCCATCCACCCACCCATCCATGCATCCATTCACCCATCCACCCATCCATGCATCCATCCACCCGTCCACGCATCCATCCACCCATCCATGCATCTATCCATGCATCTATCCATGCATCCATCCGTCCATCCATGCATCCATCAATCCATGCACCCAACCCATCCACCCATCCGTGCATCCATCCACCTATCCATGCATCCATCCGCCCATCCACCCATCCACGCATCCATCCACCCATCCATGCATTCTTCTATCCATGCATCCATCCATCCACACATACACCCATCCATGCATCCATCCACCCATCCACCCATCCGTGCGTCCATCCACCCATCCATGCATCCATCCACCCATCCATGCATCCATCCATCCATTCACCCAACCCATCCACCCATCCATGCATCCATCCACCTATCCATGGATCCATCCATTGATCCATCCACCCATCCATGGATCCATGCATCCATCCATGCATCCACCCACCCACCCATGCATGCATGCATCCATCCATCCATGCATCCATCCACCCATTCATGGATCCATCCACCCATTCATGGATCCATCCACCCATCCATGCATCCATCCACCCATCCATGCATCCATCCACCCATCCATGGATCCATCCACCCATCCATGCATCCATCCATGCATCTATCCATCCATCAGTGCATCCACCCACCCATCCATGCATCCACCCACCCATCCATGCACCCATGCATGCATGCATGCATGCATCCATCCACTCATCCATCCACCCATCCACCCATCCATGCATCCATCCACCCATCCATGCATCCACCCATCCATGCATCCATCCATCCAAACACCCACTCTTCCATTCGTCCATCTATCCATCCACACATCCACTGGACATAAAGCCGTGTATGAATGAGGCAGTCATGCCCCCTGCCTCAGTAAGTCTCATAGGCTAGAGGAGATAAAATTCTCTGGTCACACCTGGGTCATTCATCCACTTTTTTTTGCCAGAGGAGGATGGGACAAGTTTTGCCAAAATTGTGTCACGAGTAGTTTCCCAAAGGAACACCCTGGGATGCTGTTATCAGAAGCAGGGAACGATTCCAAGTAGGAAAAATCAACAGATGTCTACCTGATTAGAGGATGGGGAATGAGAAAGGACACGTGAGGGTGACAGCAGCCCTTATTTTTTTTCTATTTAAGGGTAGGCTGGTTCCTTTGTTTATCCCTGACCACACTTCAGGGTCCTGTCCTAAGGACCCCAGAGCACCCACCTCCTTCTAGATACTTGGCTCTAAGTGTCCCAGTCTGGGTCATCACTCTCCCCTCCTCCATCTACATTTATCAGATGCCCTAAGATGTGTGTTGGGATACATCCAGTGTAGCTGTCCTTACGGTTAGGAACCAATGAACAGGATCATTTTCTGCTCTGACAACCAGAAACTCTGGTTTCTGGAACCCTGGGAGTTGGCAAGTCCTGAGCCCAGCGTGGGTCCCTGAAATGAGAGTCTAAACCAGTGCTACTCATCCCTGACCACACGCTGGAAGCATCTGGGGGGAGCTTTTACAAAACCCTGATGCCCAGGCCCTGTGTTCTAGCATTCTGATTATAACTGGTCTCCGGTGGGGCCCAGCCATTGCATGTTTAAACAGCTCTCCAGGTGATTCTAATGCACAGCTTGGGTTAAGAACCACTGGTCTCAGTGCCATTTGGAACCCCCTGTTCGTTGCTGTGTCTCTTTGCTTCCAGGATACACGCATGATGAGGGTAGAGATGCCGTCCTGTTGATGGCTGCATCCCTGAGATCTGTAGCAGCTCAGGTACCTGGCAGGTGCTCAGTGAATGGTTGTGGAATGAATGACAATCGCTAGCTTTGCACAAATGCCTTCATGGAGCAGAGCGGTGAGAATGTGAAGGATGCACATTCTCAGTTCTTTCTGGCACAGGGGGAAGGATTTGAGTCATTCCCCATGTGAGGTCAAGTTGTGGCTCTCTGGGAATCTTTGAACCTCCCCCATCTAATCTTCTGATGCAGAGATTTTCAACACTGCCTGCACTTTAGATCCGTCTGAGGTCATTGGGGAAAAACAAACGGACAAACAAACAAAAAACTTTGGATGTTCTGGTTCCGTGGGCCCGGAGTGAAGCCTAGGCACATTTAACAAGTGTTCCGGGTAATTCTAACATGCTGTACGGGTCGAAGACCACTGTTCTACTCTCCCTTTCTGCTCCCATGAGTCGATTTTCTGACATCAGCTAACTTGGTCCGAGATCCCTGGAACTGTTTTATGGGGGTGGGGGTGGTACTGGATTCCTATGTAGCGTTCCCCAAATGTACCTGTTCACGACATTCACATTGGGTGCTTATTTAAAAATACACATTCCTGGGGCGCCTGGGTGGCTCAGTCGGTTAAGCATCTGACTTCAGCTCCGGTCATGATCTCATGGTTCGTGAGTTCGAGCCTGCGTTGGGCTCTGTGCTGCTATGATAGTTGGGAGCCTGGAGCCTGCTTCAGATTCTGTGTCTCTCCCTCTCTCTCTGCCCCTCCCCTGCTTGCACTCTGTCTCTCTCAAAAATAAATAAACATTAAAATAAATAAAAATAAAAACACACACTCCTGAGCCTCTGCTCCAGACTTTCGGAATCAGAATCGGAAGCTCCACAGAGAGGCCTGGGATCTGTCTTTATAACAAGTGTCCAGGTGACTCGTTACCTGCCCACCTCTCTGAATGCACTGCCCTCTTTGCTTGGCAACACAGCCAGCCCCTTCTTGCTTTAGGATTCATTCCTTTGGTTCCTGCTGCCCGAACACTCTTTCCCCAGATCAGTTAGGTTCATCCAAATGTCCCCTCCCAGAGAGGCCCTACGTGACCACCAAGAGAATAAGGCCTCTCCAACAGCCAGCCCTTACCCCAGACCCCTGGCGATTCCCTCCGGACACTGTTCAAGATGATCTCTGTCCTTTTGTTTATCGCCTTCATGCCCTCCCCTACCCCCACCTTGAACGTCCCAGGTCGTTAGTGTCTGGGTCACGCTGGGTCCCTGGCACCAGGCACACGGTAGGTGGCCAACGAGGTATAGATGTCAGAGTGAGGCTTGTGCTCTCAGAGTACCTGGCGTTCTTTCTCAGGTCCTGGGAACCTGCGGTCAGGGGTACACAAGTGACTGTAGGTCAATATCATGCCACAGCTGTGGGCACCCAGAGGCACCTGGAGACTCAGTCTGCCATAGAAGGGATTGGTTCCCCCCCCTCCCCCGCTTAGAGGAGAAAGGAGGGAAAAGATTGGGAGCAGCTGGGCAACACTACAGGTGGCAGAGGCTTTGGCGTTGGGTCCTGGGTCCCGCAGAGCGCGCAGCCTCGCCCGCGGGGAGGGGGGAAGGAGGAGGCCCCCAGCTCTGCCCGGCCGGTGGCTAAGCGCGGTGCCCGGGCGGTGCGGCCGCAGCCGGGGGAGGGGGGGGGCGGTCTCCTTCCTCCCCGGCGCCGGCCGGCCAGCCCCTCCCCCCACCTCGCGCCCTCCCCCGAGTCCCCGGTGGCGGCCCCGCCCCCGCCGGCCCGGCCGCCCTGTCCCCGCCTCCCCCGCCGCGGGCCGCAACAGGTGCCTCCCGGAGCAGGAAGCTCGCGCCGCAGCCGCCTCCGCCGCCGCTCAGCTCCCCGGGCGCGTCCAGCAGCCGCTGCGCCAGCGCGCCATCCCCGGGCCCGCGTGCGTCCCCGCGAGGACAGCGACCCCGCCGCGGCCGCCGCCTCTCGGGCCCGCTTCCTGCCCCCTTCGCACCCCCGGGCGAGGGTGCCCAGGAGCAGGCCGAGGCCGCGCTCGCCCCCGGCCCCGCCACCCTCCCGCCGCTTTGCGCGCGCGCCATGGACGCCCCGGAGCCGCAGCCCGACCCCGACGGCGGGGACGCCCCAGGCCACGAGCCCGGGGGCAGCCCCCAAGACGAGTTCGACTTCTCCATCCTCTTCGACTATGACTATTTGAATCCTATCGAAGGTCGGTGGAGGCTCCCCCGGCCTGGCCCCCTGAGCCCGGGCGGGGGCTCGGGCCTGCGGAGTGGACACAGGACCCGTCTGTGCTCCCGATGTCACACTTCCCGGGGCGGGGGGTGGGGTGGGGAGGGAGGGGTGCGTCTCCCCAGGTGAGAGGGAGGGCACGAGGCATCTGGGACTGCTGCCACCCACCCTTAGGGGGCGGTAGGCTCACTCTTGCCCAGTAGGGCGTCAGTCTGCAGTTACTCGGGTCTCCTCCCTGGGGTCGCCGGTAGCCGAGCAAAAGGTGGCAAGGGGCTCAGCTGGCCCCCAGCTGCAGGGTCGTCGGAGGGGAAAGGAAGTGATTTGCCTCTGGACGGAGGCGGTGGGGAAGCCAGAGAATGGAGTTAGCAGGGAGGGAACCGGGGCACAGAGAGGTGGCAACGGATTCTCCTCTGTGAACAGCGCCTGGGAGCCGAGTTTGTCGGGAACTTTGTGCTGAAACTAATGAAGAGGTTGTCTGCGCCTTCAGACGCAGGAGGTTCAGATGCTGGAGGTTGGCGCGACTTCACTGTTAGGAAGCCTGACCGTTTCCTCCCTGGTGTCGGCCGCCAGCTTTTGCGAGTCCCCCTAAAGGGATCAGTCTGAGCTTTGTTAAACGGTGATCCCTTGCCCCGCTGCCCTAATGGATGTGGGGTTCGGGGAAAGGCTGGCCTGCGGATTGGATTCAGGCAGAAGCCTATTCCTGCCTAAACTAGCTGTCAGTGTATGTGCTGAAGGGCCCTCTGTGGCTGGGGACTTCCCCAGGCCGGGCCGGCGCTTTTGCTTACCAGGAGCATTCGTCAGAAGGAAAAGGAGGTCGCATGCGGAACCTCGCTGTATTTTTCTGGTTAACAGGTTGTCTTGGAAAAAAACAACAAAAAAAAAAAACACCCAACTGGGCTTCCTGATTTTGACAGCCCAGCCCAGGGCTTGTCAAAGCCTCCGGGGGCAGGCCTGTTGGTAACTTCCAGATGCACAGGGGCTTGGCCGCATCCGGAGGGCAGGAAGGGGTTGTGTAGGAGGACTTCTCACAGACTTTTGGGGGCTTGGCGTTTCCCAGAGATGCTGTGTTAGGCAGGCGAATGAGAACTTTTCACTTTCCTTCCTTCGCTGTCTTCACTGACCACCTTAGGTGAGGGGCGTTTGCTTTGACTTGGATACCAAGTGAAGATGATAGCTGGTAATCGTTCTGAATTTTGGCTGGAGATGGAAATAATTAGCAAGCAAAAGAGACCAGTCTTCTCGAGTTGCAATCTGGAGGCCATCCTTTGCTTTGAAAAGACACAATTAAGAATCTGCAAGTGATCACTTTAAGGTCCCTTTAACATCCGTGGTCTTTGTTTGGTAAGATTAAAGTCATGTTTTGCAGAGAACTAATACACCCCTCCCAGATTCACAATCAGCTAACTTTTTTTTTTTTTTTATTTGCACGGGGGAGATTTCCGGGGAAATAGTTTCCAAGCCAAATCTGATGGGAGGTGCTTTTTATAGTTTTTTTTGGCAAGTGGTGCTTGGTGGCCGCCAGATGGGTGTCTAAATGGCCACAGTGGAAGCCCTGGAATCATTTAAAAAAACCAACAAACTTTATTTTTTTGGTAACAGTTTGAGATTCACAGAAAAGTTGTCAAGACAGTACAGGGAGTTCCCATATACTGAGCACCCGGGGCCCCGTTTTATTAACATCTTATATCAGTACGGGTATATTTGTTATCATTCATGATCCAATATTGATGCGTCATGATGAACTAAAGTCCATACTTTATTCAGATTCAAGTGGCCTTTGTTATTTTTTTTTATTTTTTTGGGAACTTGAGTTTTGAGGAGCACCGGTTAGATATACCGTAGAATTGTGCCCGACTTAGGGTCTTTCTGATGTTTCTCTCCTGGAAGGACTTGGGGCTATGGGTTTTAGAGAGGAGGACCATGCAGGTGAAGTGACTGTTTCCATCGCATCATATCAAGGGTACCTAGTATCGGCTTGATTGATCAGTGTTGATAATCGACCTTGATCAACTTGGCCACAGTAGTGCTTGTCAGGTTTCCGTGTCGTAAAGTTACTCCTTTCTAAACTTGGCTCTTGGGAAAGAATTTCCTATGTGCGCCACCCCGCCCCCCTTACGGAGTGGGGAGTTTGCTCTGGAATCTGTAAATAATGCTTCCTTGCTGGGAGCACAGAAGCATCATGGCCGAAGAACAGAGCGGGTGTGAGCCTTGAGAGGCTAAGCGAGCTCTTCCAGATGTGGGTCTGGCTCTGGCTTACCCGGATGTTCATGGGGTCACCTCTCTGCTTCTGAACGGTGGCTCTCTCCGAGGGCTGCCACTAGCCTTTAGCTTGCTACTGGGCTTTGTCCCAGGCGACAACGTATTGGCGATGCATGTGAGGGCTACCCTTAACTCTGCATGAATGAGCTTGGCAAGAGTCCAGGGAGGAAGGAGCCCGCTAATGGGACCGACGTTGTCAGAACTGGATGACGGGACTTACGGATTTTGGGAAATTTGGATGCTTGTTTTATGGAACTGTAACATTGTAGCAGATGCCTTTTAGCTCCTGTAATTACCCCCCAACCCTAGCCGGTGGGCACTGTGGTCACCCTCATTTTACAGAGGAGGCACCGAGGCACAGACCGGTGGAGGAATCTTCCCAAGAGAGCAGAGCCGGTAAATGGCAAGGTTGAACCCCGAACCTGGCCGTCTTGCTTCAGAGCCAGCATTCGGAACCACTGTGTGAGGGTTCACTATTCCTTTATCTGATGAGAGTTACGTAGAGCCGTTTGTAAAGGGCCTGGCACTTTGGCAAGACTGGAGTTGAAAACATTTACCACCAGAGTGACCCTGGGCGAGTCATTTAACCTCTCCGGACCTTGGTTTGCTTATCTGTCGAAAGCTGAAATACTACTACCCTCACAGGATTATTTGCCTTGAATGGCTTGACCCGTTTAAATCAATACAGAGTGTGATTTGTTATGAGCATTTTATTAAACCCTTGGCTCTGTTAATGGAGGTGCTCAGTTAATGTGAGCCGTTATTCGTTTACTCCTCCAGCTAACTATTTGAGCTAACTATTTGAGCACCTGTTGTGCCGACCCTATCAGGAATACCTCGTGTGTCATCTTCAGGATCGAAGTGTCTGTATTTTAATAGGTTCAGGAAGTGTCCACCCATGCCTGTTTTCTTGAGAGTTTTGAAGAGGAATGAGAGTTGAATTATGTCACAGACGTCTTAGGGTCTGTGGAAGAATATGGTTTTATTCTTCTTAGATCTCTTGCGCTCACTTACGAGACTTCCTAATATTGGAACATTACTGCCTTAAAGCCTGCTTGGTCACTGTGTATTATTTTCTTCTAGTGGTGGGGCTGGTGTCTGATAAAATCTCAGATTCCTGTCAGTGGTGTTCATAAGCAATACTTGTCTGTAGTGTCCCTTTTGGTGTGTGGTTTGGATTTCTTTACTTTTCCATGCTCAGGAACAACGGATGCGTCGTTGGGACTGTCGCATTTCTAGAGTTGGGATAGAATTCCCCCATGAAGCCATCCAGGCCTGGTGCCTTTTTACAGGGTTGGGCTAGGATTGCTTTCCCCATCGTGTGTGGGGGAACGGGTCGGCTTGCACTTTGTCTGCTGGAGTCCATTTTGGGACACCGTATCTTTCTAAGAAATCATCCACTTCATTTATCTAGGTTTTCAAATCTGCTGTAGAGGCAGGCAAAGTAGACTCTTCCTATACTTCACCGTCTCCCTCGGTTGAAAAAAGTAACAGAAGGAATGGGGACCACGCTGTGGGAGCCCCGACCTCCGCTACTGACCTCATCGTGGAGGGGAGGGACCTGTACGCGTTGTCAGTGGACAGATGAGAAGCTTAATTCCTTAGTGTGTGCTTGTGACTTCAGTGAAACGAATTATTCTCCCAATGTGTAAAACCCTGGGAGGGCTGGATGGCCCCTGGGAGTCCCCGTCCCCTCCAGGGTGCCACATCTCCTCCGGACCATCAGGGACTGACTCCTTGGGAGTGATCACTTCTGGGAGGCCTCCGTGGGTCTGATGGGTCCCTGCTTCACTTCCTCGGAAGCGAATGCAAATGGCGCCAACCTTGACCCTTCAGAAAGGCAAATAGACTCCTGGCCG
This sequence comes from Panthera tigris, assembly GCF_018350195.1. Lineage (NCBI taxonomy): Eukaryota > Metazoa > Chordata > Mammalia > Carnivora > Felidae > Panthera > Panthera tigris. The sequence goes on from NC_056662.1 coordinate 10,461,953, forward strand.
TTGCTTGTAGAGTCTGTTCCGGTGGTCCTTAAACTTGCTGGGTCACAGCCCTTGGAAAAGCGGACAAAGGCCACCCATCCTACTTGCACCCGCTGTAGGAGTGCGTGTGCACAGGTATCCTATGTGTGCATGCCGCACGTGAGCATAACCCCTGCACGCCCCCTTCTGCCCTCCACGTGCCCTTTAGACCATTTTCAGGTAGAGTCCCAGACCCCACCGTAGTCCCTTCCCTCGTGTCACCTGCCCTTCCACTCAGGAACACCTGCTCTTACCCCATTCACAGGGGACAATTAAAACCTGATTCTTTCAGCAAATACTCCCTGAATGCTGGTTTTGTGCCAGGCCCTGTGGGGGTGTAGAGACCATCAGATGTGGTCCTGCCCTTGCCTGGCCCCGGGGCCAATGTGGGACAGGGCCTGGTAAACAAATAGGGACAAATGAGGTGCTGGGATATGGTATCATGAGGTGTTTTTGGTGCTTACTAAAAATAGAGTTCTACCCTAAGCAAGCAGTCTCGCTGAACACATGTGACATTCAGAGACATTGCCGTCTGCGTCGAATTAAGGACAGGCCTTATTAAGCCTGCTTTGTGCAAATAGCGTCTCCAGGTGCAGCTGGAAAGGGGGAATGAAGGCGAGGACTGAGCGGTGGCCTCGTCAGGGAGGCGAGGGAAATGGGGAGAAAGTTGCCCTAATCATTCTTCACTATTGAACACCTGTCATCCACGCTTCCAAATTAAAGGCCCTCTGTTCTTGAGGCGACCGGGAGGGAGGCTCTTCAAACCTTGGAGCAGTGTTATTTGGGTTGGTTCCCAAGGCCTTCTGATCCTGTAAGGGGATGAGGTTGAATATATTTGAAAAAGGCAGCATTGTGGCCCGTGGTTCTCAATCCTGGCTGCACTTGGGACCAGTGAAGTCAGACTCTTTTGCGGGGGGGGGGGGGGTTCCGTTGCCTTTACTGAGTCATGCAGCGGTAAATGGCAGGGCAGGCCTGGAACCCAAGCAGTTGGGGTCCCGAGTCCCTGCTGTCAGCACTACAACTCAGCCAGAATGTCACGGACTCTGGCTCTGAGGCGTCCCACGTATGGTAGCACGGGGTGCGTTCAGTCCTTATATTTGGTGTTTATAGCATTATCAACTTTGCTGCTGTCCCAAGGGGATTATACCTGTGCGGCACAAATAAAAATGGTAAAGGACAGGAATTAAATGGGCCCTGTGCTATTGTTCCATTGCTTTCTGCATCCCGGTGGATTATTGTGCATGTCTCCCGGGCTCCAGCTCCAAAGGTGCAGCGAGTCAGACCGCCAGATCTGAAATCAGAAAACCCTGACTTGAAATTCTGACGTTGTGGCCTCCTGCCTGCGTGACCTTGGCCAGTAAAAGTACCTGGCGTTAGTAAGTGCCCCATCAGTAATTTCCAAATGAATGGATGAGAAGTTGAATAATTTCTTCATGATGGTCCACCTACGGGTGGGGGTGCGATTTTGCTTCTCAGGGTTTGTGTTTTCTCACCTGTGCGGGGGCGGGGGGGGGGGGGATGGTGGTGGCAAAGCTCACCTGCTGGACCAGATGTGCGGCTACCAGGAGGCGGGCTGTGCGCAGATGGGCTGGTGCTGGCAGTGGTGATGGGCTTTGAGGGAGCGTCCAGCTCTCCTGACTTCCTGAGGGCCTTGGCTCCTTGGAAGGGACGACCTTCACCTTGGGTGAATTCTGAGCCTTAAGGGAAGGGATGAAGAGTCCGGTCCTTGGCGAGGAGCCCCTGGCTGTGGGGCTTTAGTGGGCGTTACAGCAAGGTGTCTTACTTAAGGCACCTTCCGTTCTGACTCGAAAAACTCTCGTCTGGCTCCTGTCTCAGCTCTAGAACTTGGCCGTCTGCAAAAACTTTCTCAAGTGTCCAGACTCCGGGGCTTGGATTTGTCCTGTGGCTGCCTCTCTTGGGGAGGCAGGGTTTCCCCAGGTGCCCTGCCCTGGCCCCCTGGGACCCTTGAGCCAGGGCCAGGAAGGAGCAGCCCTGGAGCGTGCAGTATGATGGATTCTTGTGGCTTCCCCCCGTGAAGGGACTTCCTCCTGCTCTCCTCCCCAGCACAGGAAGTAGCCGCAGCAGCCTTCGCAGAGCTCCAGCCAAACTTAGCTTCCTCAGGCTGGCGCGAGGGGTTTTTTTTTTTTTGCTGATTGTTCAAACTGAGCTCAGGGAAGGAGGCAAGATGTGACCCGGGGGCTCTTCCTGGGAAGGGTCTGGGGCCGTCTGCTTCTCTACCTGGAGCAGAGCCCCCTATGGGTTCCCCCAAAACAAGAAGATTTTGTGCTGCACTTGAATGATGAACTTTTCCCACAAAAGGGAAACAGAGATAATGATAATTGACTCTCACGTTCCCATCACCCAGCTTCAGTAATTACCAGCATCAGGCTACCCTTCTCTCACCCCTCTCCACCCTGGACATATTCTCGACGCTGGGGGTGCGGGCCCCCCACTACTTGAAACCAAATTGCAGATGGTTTAATATTTTGTTAATAACTAGAGCAGTCGGTAGCTCTCAAAGACAAGGACTCAGGGACCAGTCAGACGACATTATCAGACCTAAAACAGCACAATAATGGCTTAATTTCAGATATCTAGTTTCAGATTTCTTGCTTGTGTCACAAGTATCTTTTTGCTGTGAACTCGTTTGAACCAAGGTCCAAACAAGATCTTCACGTTGTATCTGGTTGAGGGGACCGTGGCGTCTCTTTTATTCTAGGAAAGTCCCCATCAGTCTGTTTTCTTGCTATTTGTTGAAGAAGCAGGGTCGGTTCTCCACATGCCGGACTCTTTTAACAGGTTCCTCTGTCCTTTGCATTTCTTATAAACCGGCATTCAGATGGAAAGCCCCCTGCCTTGGATTTTACATGCCTTCCCCCAACATCTCCCCCCCACCCCCCGCCCCATGTGGGGGAGGGGATATAGCTTTCCAGGGCAGACTAAGCTGTGAACAGAACCAAGAGATGGCCTTTCCTCCGAGTTGGCATTTGGGACTCTCCCTGCCTCCTCCTCGAAGGTTTGGGGAGAGAACCCGTTTTCTCCCCCGGGCCTGTTTGAGTTTAAATGCATTTCTAAAAGCCAGCCCTTCCCATGTGAATTTTAATTGAGCCGTGGCTGGGGGAGCTTTCTGAAGGGAAGAAAGTCGCCTGCAAAGCTCAGGATTTATAAAGGTCCTTATCAAAACAAACCTGTGTGGGCATGCCTGCAAAAGGGGGGGTGTGGAACGAAGAGGGGAAGAACTTGGTAACCGTGTCTGTAAAGACTACAGACAGGGGCTGTTTACCTGTGTGATGGGAGGAAGATGGGCTGCAGGTCTGAGGCCCGCAGTGGGGGACCACCCCTCCGTTGCCCCGGAGGAAGGAGGAATGTCCTGAATGGCTGGGGTTGGCAGGGCCACTGATCAGGTGTGCCTGCCTCTGGGCGCGTGGCACCAACATGAAAACTGGGGGGAAAGTGTACATAAAGAACCTGTCAGTCCATCAGCTTTTAATTTTAAATCTCTGCCCCTGGCCCAGTTCAGGGGCCCCCGCTGTTCTCCAGGGGAAGTTTCCACGTGGATTTCAGGTTGGCTCTAGGAAAGGTGGCAATCGGCTTTTCAGGCAGTGCCAGGGGCTTGGGACTCAAATAGGGGTGTGGCTCCGAGGTGCTGGCATGAAGGTGAGGGGTCTTTGCTGCGCTGGTTAGAACGTGTGACCCCCCCCGCGTCCCCCCCCCCGCCCCGTGCAGGCCTTTGACGGAGAGGTGGGTTAGCCCCAGCGAGCCTTGTTTCTGAGGCAGGATTATCTGAAGTCTATTTCTGGTTCTGACCGGATCTTTCCTTCTCGTTTTGGTGAGGAAGCTGTCGGAGCCTTGCTCTCGGTCACGCACCACATGACAAGTGTGGAGGGACGGACTCTCCTGTTAGAAATGGACCTCATCGAAGTCAAGTTTGATGTCAAATGGCAGTCTTCTTTATTGTTTTTATTTCTTTAAAAATTTTTTTAACGTTTATTTATTTCTGAGAGGCAGAGAGAGAGAGAGAGAGAGACAGAGCACAAGTGGGGGAGGGGCGGAGAGAGAAGGAGACACGGAATCCGAAGCAGCTCCAGGCTCCCAGCTGTCAGCACACAGAGCCCGATGCAGGGCTTGAACTCACCGACTGTGAGGTCATGAGCTGAGCCAAAGTCGGACGCTCAACCGACTGAGCCACCCAGGCGCCCCACACATGGTGGTCTTCTTTAAAAATGGAGGCAGTACAGTCTGCTGACTGGACACATGAATTACGGTGTCGTCATATGGGGGAGTGCTGCAAGGGGTTTAAACAAGAAACCGTGGCTGCGTATTAGCACCTAGTCTCTGAGAGGAGTCAGGCTGGGTGAGTCCTTCCGCCTGGGTTGGGGTTGCTGGCTGGGTAGGGCCACAGGGGAACCCTCGGGCAGAATGGAAATGTTCTAGATCTTGAGTGGTGGGCAGAACCAGGTACAGACACGTATGTAAAAAAGGCATGAGATGTACGTTTCATGCTTGTGCATTTTACTGCACCTAAATGATGTCTCAGTTTGAAGTCCAGCTCTGGCCCTGATGATCTTGTGGCTTTGGGTGAATCCCTGCATCCTGAAGCCTCAGTTTCTCTGTAACGCAGAGGACTTGATAACACCTGCCTCCTGGCTGGGCGGGGGGTGGGGGGGGGCGGGGGGGGTCGTAAGCTGCGGAGAAGGAGGTAGTACCCGTGAGAGCTTGCGGCCCAGTGAAGATCAGCTATCCAATGAATAAAAATAGGAAGGTCTCTGAACTTCTCGAAAGCGGCAGGGGCCCATGGGATGACTAAACTAGCAGGAGGTGGTTCTTTGCACCCCAAGTTGAGAATGGAGATGACTCACGTCGGCTCGATGTCCGGGCTCTGCTGCCTCCGTCCAAAAGCTGACCTTATGCATGCGCGTTGCAGATTCCTTACACCTCTCTACCCCTCTCCAAAAGGAGTAGGTGTCCGCCTGTGGGTGCATGGGGGTTTGCACACAGACATGCCCGCAGCCAGTCTGTAAGGCTTGCAAGTCGTCCTGGGTGTTGTGTCCTGGGCGCCTGGCCTCCTGGCAGCCTGCCTGGGAAGCAGGACGGAGCTCTCTTTTCTGTCCCGTCTGGTGAAGGCAGACAGCTGTCTTAGCTGGGGACAAGGTCAGCAAAGAGCATAGCGTTCAAGGTGGCTTTTTCCGGTGGTTCCACGTTGACGAGACAGGACGGTAAACTGCCTTTCTTCCCTTGCTGGCGTTTCTGGACCTGACTTATCTGGATGGAATTTCTCGCCTTTCGTGCCCTGCGTCTGTGTGTGTCATTTCTCGAGTGACGGATGCGACAACCTGGTTCTCTGGCATTAGAATACACGCGATTCATTGATGGGGCATCCAACCCCTGTGCCGTGTGCGTCTGGTGGGCGTGGTAGGGGCCTGGGGGGCTTTTGGGAAAGTTTGCTGGGCACTGAACTTCTTACTTGGAGGCAGCCTCTAGCTTTTCAAAGGTCTTTGCTACAGGCGCTGCAGGCCGCCAGACGACAAAGCTTCCCCTTCCTGCTCCTTTGGGTGATTGCTCACAGCACCCCCCCCCCACCCCGCCCTCGGAGGTTAGGAGAGTCGTGGGGTGGCGGGAGGTAGGGCTCATTCCCTCCACCTTCTCCCCTTTCCTCCGCCTGTACTGTGTGGTGCCAGGTTGTGGCATCCCGAGTGCTGCCATGGCAACAGACTGTGTGACTCAAACCCAGGGCCTGCGACTCGCAACACCTTGGGGTGTGAGCTCATCAGGTGGTGGGCCTACCACCTCAGACAGGGATGGCCCGCAGCCCGGGGCCCCGTTGCCAGGCCGAGGGGCGTCTGGCTTCTGGGCCGTGACCTGACTCCTCGCCCCCAAGTCCTTCAGGCCTGAGAGCACTGGTTCTCCTCGTCCCCCTCCCCCCGGGCCTCCCCTCCCCCCAAGGACAGACCCTGTGTAGGTTCCCTAGCGGGGTTTCTATTTTGATCATTCTATTCTGCTTCCTGAAAATTCCACCCGCCCGTAGTTCTAGGCGGAGAAGATGTTCTCTTGCTGTTCCTTTTTTTTTTTTTTTTTCAAAAGCGATCTGTTGGCTGGTGGGTTGGCACTGAACAGCTGCCTCAGACTTGGCCGTGTGTCCCCGAGGGTGAGCAACAGGCCCGAAAGAGGCTGGAGGAGGAGAGGCCCTGGCAGAGACCACAGTGTGGCCTGACGGTGATTTTAAAATAAATCGTTGACTCAATCCTGGGGCAAATGGAGGGATTGTGGATATTTCAGAAGAAAGGAATTCATGTCCTTGGTTGTCAGTTGCCTCCTGATGGGACCCCTTAGAGCAGCTCCAATTGTTTTAAAAGGAAATTAAAAAAAAAATTATTTAGAGAGACAGAGTGAGTAGGGGTGGGGCAGAGAGAGGGAGAGAGAGAATCCCAAGCAGGCGCCATACTCTCAGTGCGACGTGAGGCTCGAACTCCTCAACTGTGAGATCGTGACCTAAGCTGAGACCAAGAGTCGGACACTTAACCGACCGAGCCACCCAGGCGCCCCAGAGCAGCTCCCAATTCTTGGGGTACCTCATCTCCCCAGTTGGATACCCCATAACCCCCGTGTTGGGGCTAAGGTATCACCGTCCAAGAAATAGCCCCTTTCATCAGTAGCAGGCTAGAGTCATGGTTATGAAGGAGAGGAGCCAGACTGCCACTTAGAAGCTGTGTGACCTTGGGAACGTGAATCCCCCTCTCTGAGCCTCACTTCCCCATCGGTAAAGTTGCTTCATAGGGTTCTTGGGAGACCAACATTTATCGCACACACAGCGGTTCTTGGTGTAGATTAAGTGGTATAGACACGTTAGCTGACACGTTAGACATCGTTTTCGTTACTGCCGGCAGCTCCCTGGGTCACCAACGCTTCTGTGACGTTTGGTTGATCGGCTCCCAGATGGCCCGGGGGAAAGAGTAAAAGCATAAAACAAGAGGGGGTGTTGGAAGCCTCCTGGACCCCCTCCACGTATTTTCTGAAGGTCAGCAGAAAAAAAGACTCCCAAGTACAGTAAAACCTTGGTTTGCGAGCATAATTTGGCCCGGAAACATGCTTGTAACCCAAAGCACTTGTGTATCAAAGCGAATTTCGAGACCCATTGGCTCACGTGGGATTATGTGACGTTGGGCGTCACATACGAGTCGTATTGCAAGATACTGCTCGTTTATCAGGTTACGGTTTGTTAAAAATGGTTGCTTATCTTGCAGAACACTGGCAGAACAAGTTACTCACAATCCAAGGGTTTACTGCACTGACTAATCCATTTATTTTCATAAAACATTCTTAACTTTCTTTTTTTTTTTAAATGTTTATTTATGAGGGGAGGGAGGGGCAGAGAGAGAGAGGGGGACCTAGAATCTGAAGCAGGCTCCAGGCTCCAGGCTCCCAGCTGTCAGCACAGAGCCTGACGCGGGGCTCGAACCCACGAACCGTGAGATCATGACCTGAGCCAAAGTCGGACACTCAACTGACTGAGCTACCCAGGCGCCCCTTACTTTGTTTTAAGTAGGCCCTACACCCAATGTGGGCTCGAACTTGTGACCCCGAGATCAAGAGTCACGTACTCCACTGAGTGAGCCGGGCTGCCTTTTTCTTTTTTTTTCTTTTTCTTTTTTTTCTTTTTCTTTTTCTTTTTCTTCTTTTTCTTTTTCTTTTTCTTTTTCTTTTCTTTTTTTTCTTTTTCTTTTTCTTTTTCTTTTTCTTTTCTTTTCTTTTCTTTTCTTTTCTTTTCTTTTCCTTTCCTTTCCTTTCCTTTCCTTTCCTTTCCTCTTCTCTTCTTTCTTAAATGCTTTTGAAGGCATTGGGGGCTAGTGTGTGTCACAGTGGCAAGTTGTAAAATCAGTGAGCGCAGAGAAAGGGCGGGATTCTCATTTAAAAAGTCATTCTTTCCATAATAATAATGATCCACTCAGACCCAGTTTATTGAGTGCTTACTGTGTGTGCTTTGGGCTTCACGTGGATGAGGTGAACTATCAGCTTGGTACTGTCACTGGCTTCACCGTGTGACCCGTGAGGACTCGGGGGTCCCCCTGGTCACAGGGCCCAGGGGCGGGGCAGTGGAGCGGGGGTCCCCCGACCCTGTGCCGAGCGAGGCCCGGATCTCCGCGCAGATGCCTTGCTGAGGTGGGGCCGGAGTGGCGTCCCCAGCACCCTCCTCCTGCAGCCTCCGATGGTGGCCGGAGACCTCCCCCAGCCTTCACGGAGCCTGGATGCTGGGGTGAGCCCCCGGGAAGCCAAGGAGGGAGGGCGCTGAGAATTAGGACTTGCAGTGTGATTTACTTGCTGGGGCTGACGGTGGGCAGATGTCTCGTTTCTGAAGCATTTTGGGTTGGAGGGCCTGACTCCCGGATTACTGCTTGCATTGCTCTCTTGGGCCTCTGGTGTGAGCGGGGCACGCACGGGACACCAGCACTGTATGCGGCCGTGGCTCTCAGCTGGGGGGCGGGGAGCAGGTGTTCTGACTGCGGGACGAACTTGGCCACATACCTGGAGATGTTTGTGGTAGTCACAGCTGGGAGCACGGTAGGGATCACCGGCATCTAGTGGTTAGAGGCCAGGCGTGCTGCTAAACCCCCCCCCCCCCCCCCCCCCCCCCCCCCCCCCCCCCCCCCCCCCCCCCCCCCCCCCCCCCCCCCCCCCCCCCCCGCCTTCCCCCAACAGAAGAATCCTCTAGCCCTGAATGCCACTAGCTCCGAGGTGAGGAGCCCCGGCCTGGGGATTGACGGTGCTCTCCAGTCTGCCTGGGTTCGAGCGTGGGCCCTCCGGCAAGTCTGCTCCTTGTGTCTCCGTTTCCTCGTCTGTAAAAGGGGAATACCCAGTGCCCGCCTCATAGCGGGTTGTGAGGATAGAATAACTAGGCGGAATGTGCTTACCACGGTGCCTGGCAGGGAAGTTCTCAATAAATGTTAGCTGCTTTCCCTGTTGATTATTATTGACTGACGATCCCTGACTGCCTTCAGAAAGCTCACAGCCCCGTAGGGAGACAATTGATAGACTTCATTACACGGTTCTGCAGGTTTTCTGGGAACCCAGAAGAAGAGCTTTCCGATCCAGACTAGGGAATCAGGGAGGGCCTTCAGGAGGAGGTGGTCCAGGTGTAATCTTGATGGGAAAATAATGGTTTGCTAGGAGAAGTGAGGACAGGGGGTCTGGAAGGGAGTTCCAGACAAGGGGAACAGCAGGTACAAAGGCATAGAGGCACAGAGGACTTTGGGCAGCAGCCTCTGAACCCCCATCACGGCTTCCACCTTCTTCCTCTCTCTCTGAGTATGGATGCCTCAGGGTGGGCTAGGTGACCCATGGCAGGTGAAGGGGTTTTATGTGCTTCGCTGGTGAGGGCATCACATGTAATGAGCGCCATTTTTTCTTGCAGCGCTACGTGGCTTTGAACTAGTCCCAGGTAGAGTCTGTTAGGTGCTCCCGTATCTTTCTCGCAGTTGCCGTTTCCTCCCTGCCCCCCTCCAGCCTTAAAAAAGGTAGGCCTCCTGGGGTTGTGGAAATGTCCTACAGCTTTATTGTGGTTGTGGTTACAAGAGTATATAACATTTGGCAACACTCCTCAAACTCGACATATTCAAAATCTTCGTATATACATACTGTCTCCGTAAAAAGGGAGCATTCAGGGGCAGAGAAAGGGTGGGCCTCAGGGTAGAGCCTTTGGCCGGCCACAGTGTCTCGAATCTTGAATTGAGTAACTTTTATTTTTATTGTGTTTTTACCCTACCTTCTATTTATGGAGGTGACACAGATTTTCCATTTGTGGTAGTGGTATAAAGTTTCCTTTTAAAAGAAAAAAAAAATTAAAGTACTGTGTGAGTGAATTTAAATAGAAATATTAAGTAAATAATATTTACTGGTAGTACGTGGATATAGCAAAGATTATGCAAGTGGTTAAGAAAAAAAAAAAAAAGGATTTTTGGAACCCTTTCTGAGAAAATCTGGTGGCTCTGAGATGAAACTAAGTTTGTCCGGTTGCTGTGTGGGCACAGCCGCGACCCCGAGGGGCTGGCTGTGAGGGGGGCAGTTGTGAAAGAAACGTGTTCGCCCTGAGCCGTGCGTCTGGGATGCTTGCTGTTAAATACCCAGAAGACTGAGAATGGAACAGGGATAAATTACCTTCACGTTCCCTGCTTGCTGTGAAGCTTTCGGAATCTTGAGAGGAAAAAGAAAGACGGAAAAACTCAGCTGCTCGGATTAATTAAAACCAGTGTAAGTGCTCTGGATGCTTTTGCTCAGCAAGCCGGCCTTTCTGTTCGGCGCAGCCTGCCAGCGAGGGCGAGTGATGTGTGTTTTCAGGGCCGAGTTTCTGCGACTGTTCGCATCAGCCCTGACGCGGGGTGTTTCTGATGAGATGTGATGCGGCCCTTTCTGATAAGGCCAGAATTTTTGCTAAGAGACGTTTTGTGGCTTGTTTTTGCTGGTTCGCAGGGCAGTGGATTATCAGGATGTCGCGGGACCCGGGTTTGATGTTGATCTCTTGCTAGAATAAAAATCTGCGCTCCATTACCTGCCAGGAAGGTGTCCGTGTGTGCATTGTTGTTGACTGGGAACGTGAGAACCTACAGACGCTAGCTAGAAAAATCCCAGCCAGAAGTGACCAAGGAAACGGATCTGGTTTAGTGCTGTCCTGTTATGAATGGGCAGGTTGAGACCTGGAGTCGGGGTGAGGGTCTCTTCCAAGGTCACTTAGCTGATTGGTGGCAGCATAGGGCTAGGTTTCAGATTCCTGCTTCTTAAACCAAGGAGTCATTGCCGTGTATCCTACTAGGCCCCATCACCTTTAAAATAAAATAAAAACCTGATTCTTTTGGGAATTGTGTTTCTTTTCTCAGGGTAATACAGGAAACAGAATCTCTTTTGGGCGTGCCTCCCTGCCTGATGACTTAGTTCCTTTCCCTGGAAGAAGTCCCTGTTACCTATAACTTGCAGAGAGAGGCTGAACACCCAGCAGCTGTGTGTGTGTGTGTGTGTGTACATTCTCTTATCCTCTGTTTTTGTACTGTGCATACTGTAGGTACCTTGCTTTTCTTTGACCCTGTGTCTTGTGGTCATTTCATATCAAGGCTGAAAGAACTTTTTAAACCCTTTATATAGCAGCATTGTTTTTTGTTTTAAACGTTTACACTTGCTGTAAACTGTACCTCATAGCAGCTCACAACCTTTTTAGGTTTATTTTTGAGAGAGAGTTTGAGTGCATGAGCAGGTGAGAAGCAGCGAGAGAGAGAGAGAGAGAGAGAGAGAGAGAGAGAGGGACAGAGGGAGAGAATCCCAAGCAGGCTCCACACCGTCAGTGCAGAGCCTGACGTAGGGCTCGGACCCACAAACTGTGAGATCCTGACCTGAGCTGAAATCAGGAGTTGATTGCTTAACTGACTGAGCCACCCAGGTGCCCCTGTTTTTGCTTTTTTAAAGTTTGTTTATTTTGAGAGAGCCAGCGTGAGTGGGGGAGGGGCAGAGAGAGAGGGAGACAGAGGATCCCAAGCAGGCTCCGCGCTGTCAGTACAGAGCCTGATGTGGGGCTCGAACCCACGAACCGTGACATCATGACCTGAGCCAAAACCAAGAGTCAGATGCTTAACCGGCTGAGCCACCCAGGCGTCCCCGTATAGCCCATTGTTGGAACAAACTGGAATTCAACCCATCCCCAACTGATGGACGTTAGATTGCTTCCCGTCTGTTGGGATTACCGACAGGGCAGTATTAACTAATCTTCCACACACTTCATTTTGCACATATGAGGGTTTATCACGGAATAAATTTTAAGTTTTATCTATCTTTGGGAGAGAGAGAGCTCGTGCACACACGCGCAAGTGGGGGAAGGGCAGAGAGAGGAGAGGGAGAGAATCCCAAGCAGGCTCCGTGCTGTCAGTACAGAGCCTGATGTGGGGCTCGAACCCACGAACCGTGAGATCATGCCCTATGCCAAAGTCAGAGGCTTAATTGAGCCACCCGGTGCCCCTGCAAGATAAATTCTAAAGCTACATTGCTTGGTTCCAAAGATAGGTATGTTGGAATTTTGGTAGATGTTAACGAATTGCCCTCTCTTGAGGTTAGATCTTTCTACCGTTTGGGTTGGATATTAGCATCTTTGAGTAGTAGTTGAAATCTTTCACATAGACTTTTCTGAACTCCCCCTCCCCCCCTTTTTTTAAAATTCAGCCAACCCACACGTATTTTGGGTGGGGCTGTCCAGGTGCTAGGATACCCTAAGGGGTGAGAGAGCCCTTATGGAATTTCCTGTTGGTAGGGATGGAGCTGGAGGTTGGAAGAGAGGCAGGCAATAAACAACTTCACAATTTCTTAATTGGAATTTCGGGAAGTGTAGGGACAGAACAGAGAAACGTGAGTGGTCTGTGATCTAGCCAAGGAGATCAGGAAGCCTTCCCCAGCACACGGCACTTGAGCTGGAAGGAATGAGCGGCTTTAGTTATGTAGAGAAGGGGCCTGGGTGGGGTGGGGGAGGAGCAGTTGTGGCAGAGGGCACCGCAAGTGCAAAGGTCCTGAGGCAGAAAGAAGGTAGGTGCTTTCTAAGAACAGAAAGACAGTTTGGCTGGAGTCCAAGGGAGAGTAGAGAGAGGTGAGGCTAGAGGTGGCAGGCAGGGCCTGGCCTGGCTGGCCTAGTTGAGATCGTTCATCTTTACCCTAAGACCTGTGAGAAGCCGTTTCGGGGCTCTCACCTGGGGAGGGGGTGCCCTCTGGACCCCATGAGATCAGCTCAGCTAAACCAGGCAGCATTTACTCCACGATGGTCCAGAAAGGACACCGAGGAGGCAGAGGATCACCCGTGCAGCTATCTTGGCTCCCCAGGGTAAGGGCCAGGCATCCAACTTGAGGAAGAGGTCCCATTTCTGGCTACATGAACCTTGGACAGGATTCTTCCATTGTTTGCTCACTCAGCAAATGTTTATGGACAGCCCGTGCTAGGTGTCTGTCACCCAGTGCTGAACCTTGACAGATATGGTTCCCGCACCCGTGGAGCATAGAGTCCAGCACGTGGGTGACTATCTTCTATAAAGGGCCAGATAACATTTTAGGCTTTGTGGGCCGTAGAGTGTTTATTGCAACTATCCACGTGGCTATTGTTTTTAAAATTTTTTAATGTTTATTTTTGAGAGAGAGAGGAGCACGAGTGGGGCAGAGAGAGGGAGACACAGAATCCGCAGCCGGCTCCAGGCTCTGAGCTGTCAGCCCAGGGCCAGATGCGGGGCTTGAACTCACAAACCGTGAGATCATGACCTGAGCCCAAGTCGGATGCTCAACCGACTGAGCCACCCGGGCGCCCCCGTCAACTGCCGCTGTAGTACAAAAACAAACCACAGACCGTATGTAAACAAACAGGAATGGGTGCTTTCCAATAAAACTTTATTTACAAACACGGTCCGTTTGCCTGCCCCTGATCTATCAGGATGAGACTCCCTAAACAGATAATATCTGATGTGTCAGCTGGCAACGGGTGTTAGGGAAAAGGGGTGGAGAGTGACAGGTGGGGATGGAGGGGGTCTTTCTGATGGGCCAATCTAAGGAAGCGTTGGCTGAACAGACACATGAAGGAATTCAGGGAAGCGGCCATGTGAAGATCTCGGCGGGGAGGGTTTCCAGCAGAATGAACGGCACTTGAACTTGAAGGCGGGAGATATCTGAAGAAGAGGTCAGCGGGGCCGTTGCTGAGTCAGGCTGGGAAAATGGGCAGGTACGAATAGTGAGACAGACCGGGGCTCGGGGGCTTCAGATCACATTTGGGAAAGCCTTTAAAGTTTTGCAGGCGGGCATGTCAAGGGGCTACTGCATGGCGAACAGACTGGAGGGGGTGACGACAGAAGTGGGGAGCCCAGGGAGGAGGTGACCGAAGTCCAGGCGAGAGAGGACGGGCCGGCGTCTTAGGCCAGGGGGGTTGTGGTGCAAATGTGGCTTCTGTTTTTTTGTTTTTTTTTTTAATTTTTTTTTTTAACGTTTATTTATTTTTGAGACAGAGAGAGACAGAGCATGAACGGGGGAGGGTCAGAGAGAGAGGGAGACACAGAATGTGAAACAGGCTCCAGGCTCTGAGCTGTCAGCACAGAGCCCGACGCGGGGCTCGAACTCACGGACCGCGAGATCATGACCTGAGCCGAAGTCGGACGCTTAACCGACTGAGCCACCCAGGCGCCCCGTGTGGCTTCTGTTTTGACAGTAGCGTCGTTAGGACTCGCTATGGTTTGGGTGTAGGAAGGCGCGTTAGAGCGGTCAGGCTGAACCAAGCCCCCACAGGGAGGGGGGAGGGGCCTCTACTGAGAGGAGGAGCCTCTACTGAGAGGAGGAGCTCCCCCAGGGTCAGGGTGCTGGGCGGAACAGCTCCTTCCCTCCCTAAATCCACTCTCCAGAGTCCGTCCTTTGAGGTGGCAGCGGGAACCTAAGACAGAAGGCCGCTACGAAAGAAAAATCCGGTCCTTCCGCATCTGCTGCTTTTTTTATGGTTTGGGACACCGTTTAGCCGTGGCTCTGCCTTTTGAGGACCAAGGGGCTGGTCTGTGGGATTTCTCATCCTGCTGACTCTGTGCCTCTGGGTGAATCCCTTCCCCTCCCTGGGCCCCAGTTTCCTGGTCTGTAAAATGGCCCAAGATAAGATGCGACTCAGGGGTCCTGGTTTTAAGCGAAGCCACCAGTTACCCTTGAGCGTGAGCGGCTGGGGTCTGAACCCGGAGCTCCTGGGACTCAGAGCCGGTGCAGTCTGCCTGTGTGTGCGTCCCGTGGCTGTACCAAACGTGCAAAAATGTTGAAACGAGCCTGCGTCCCTGGTTTTCCGACCGTGGGTCCTGACCCACTGGTGGGCCAGGAAATCTGTTCAGTGACTTGTGACCAGCACTTAAACCAAATAACCCCAGACAAGAGGAAAGGTGAGGGTAAGTACTGTTTTTGCGAAGCTTCGTTTCAGGCTCCAGTAGAGAGGGCGTGAACCGAGTCGTGGAGTAAGAACGCGTTTCTTCCCAGGGTCCCCCTGAGCCAAAAGTTGGGACGTCATTGGCCCGGCGCGTCCTGCCGGGCCTCTGGCTAGGGCAGCGTGGCTTGGATGAGCTGTGCTCTGTGCACCTGCACTGAAATCTTTCCGCTTCCATCTCTGTCTTCAAGGAATCGGGGAGGAAGCGGCCTCACTTTCCTCTGGTGAGGGAAGGAGGTTCCAGCTCGGGGGTTTGGCACGGGCGGCGGGGCGGGGCGGGGTGGGGGGGGGGATTACTAAGAAAACAAAGAAGAAAAACAGGAGCCAAAACCCGATCTGGGATTGTTCTGCCCGGGAGTTCTGTTTTAGAGGCTTAAAAAGACCCCTCCCTCCCCCCCCCCCCTTCTCTTTCCAGAAGAACCGAATGCACATAAGGTCGCCAGCCCACCCTCCGGACTCGCATACCCCGATGATGTCCTGGACTATGGCCTCAAGCCATACAGCCCCCTCCCCAGTCTCCCGGGCGAGCCCCCCGGCCGATTCGGAGAGCCGGATAGGGTAGGGCCGCAGGACTTTCTGAGCGCGGCCCAGCCAGCCGGGGCCTCGGGCCTGAGCCCTCGGATCGAGATCACTCCATCTCACGAACTGATGCAGGCAGGGGGCCCCCTCCGCGGGGGAGACGCTGGCCTGCTGGGGGAGCAGCCGGCCCTGGCCGGGGCGGCCGCCAGCCCGCGGTTCACGCTGCCCGTGCCCGGCTTCGAGGGCTACCGCGAGCCGCTTTGCTTGAGCCCGGCTAGCAGCGGCTCCTCTGCCAGCTTCGTTTCCGACGCCTTCTCCCCCTACACCTCGCCCTGCGTCTCGCCCAATAACGGCGGGCCCGACGACCTGTGCCCCCAGTTTCAAAACATCCCTGCTCATTATTCCCCCAGAACCTCGCCAATAATGTCACCTCGAACCGGCCTCGCTGAGGACAGCTGCCTGGGCCGCCGCTCGCCCGCGCCCCGTCCGGCCTCCCGCTCCTCGTCGCCTGGCGCCAAGCGGAGGCATTCGTGCGCCGGGGCCCCGGTCGCCCCGCTGCCCGGAGCCTCGCCCCAGCGCTCCCGGAGCCCCTCGCCGCAGCCCCGGGACGACGGCGCCCCCGCCGGCTACCCCGCCGCGGCCGGCTCCGCCGTCCTCATGGACGCCCTGAACAGCCTCGCCGCCGACTCGCCCTGCGGCATCCCGCCCAAGATGTGGAAGACCAGCCCCGAGCCGGCGCCCGTGTCCGCCGCCCCGCCCAAGGCCGGCCTGCCCCGCCACCTGTACCCGGCCGCCGTGGAATTTCTGGGCCCCTGCGAGCAGGAGGAGAGGAGGAACTCGGCCCCCGAGTCCATCCTGCTGATGCCGCCCACGTGGCCCAAGCAGCTGGTGCCCGCCCTTCCCCTCTGCAGGTGAGCGGGGCTCCTAGGGGACCGGTTTCCCCGGGGGTGGGGGTGGGGGTGGGGGTGGGGGTGGGGGGGGGCGTGGTGCTTTAGCGTCTGGGACAGGCCGCATCCACACCCAGGCCCTCCCGCCTCCTGGCTGCCAGACCTTGGCGGGCGTGGGGGGGGGGGGGGTTCAGTTCTCCCAGCTGTGGTTTCTCCGTGGGCCCCCCTAGCTCCCCAGGTGGTCGGGAGCATGCCTGTGATGGCCCCTGGCCGGTTCGCGCATTCGTTCCGGCGGCAGGGTTTTATCAGGCACCTGCTGTGTGCCAGGCGGGCACTGTTGTGGGCGTTGGGGAGACCGTGGTGAACAGACCGGGCAGAAATTTCCGCCTCCGTGGAGGGGACGTTCTGGGAAGCACAGAGCAAGCCTTTATACGGGGCATTTACCAGCCTCTTCTAAGAGGAATTGGTGGGTTTTCGCATCTGCTGTCCTCGAGGAGCTTGAAATCGTGGGAAGCCGAAGCGCTGCGTGTAGATGGCGGTGTGTAGGCTTTGGGGTCTCCAGGGACCGGGTTTGAGTCCTGGTTCCACCCCTCGGGGGCTGTGTGATCCCGGGCATGTCTGGTGCTGCCCCCCTGCCGTGTCCATGACAGGCATCGCTAGTCGTGCAGGACAGCTTTCTCACCCAGCATCTTTGGGATGCCGTGCCCAAGGCAGACATTGCTAATCAATCAGGATCCCCTTTCTCACTGAGCACCTTACTAAACCTTGGCTCATTCCCTGTGGGTTAGTCCCCACCTCGTTGTTTTTTCGTTCGTTTTTTGTTTTTTTCCAAGGTGTGAGGATATATATCAAATTCTTGGCACGAAGCCTGCACAAAGTAAGAGTGAAAAGAAAGGGGCAGCTGCTGTGTTTCAGAGGGGAATCTTCTTATCAGGGAGGCACTTTAGAAAGTACTTTCTCCTGGATGAGCCTTGTCCTAGAAGATTGAGCTCCCAATGGTTGTTAGAGGAATGACAGTGACCATGATAATCACCAGCATTTGAGGATGCTTGCTATGTGCTAGGCACAACTCTAAGTATTGTCCACATATCATGTTATTCTCCAGTAAATCTAGTTGGTATTATTTTTATCTTCATTTGGATGCTAAGAAAAATGAGGCGCCCAGAGGTTAGAAGCACATGACGTTCCATGAAAGCGAAGCTCAAAATCATCCTGACACTTTGAAAACTATACGGTAATAGGATGAGGACATTGATTCTTCAGAGCGTTTGCTTTTAGCAAATGGGAAACTGGTTTTTTTTTTTATGCAAATACTAAATTGAACACCAAAATAGATCATGGTGGAGCTGTTGTGATTGATGAGGTGAGAGTAGTCGAGGGCTCTGTCCCCCGGGCCTTGCTTATCCCACACCAGACCAAACTGGACCACAGGGGCCTTCCAGTCTGGCCCTTCTTCCCGAGCGGTTCTGAGAACACCGGTGCCATCACAGGTCGATGGGTGTCCCTTAGAAAAGGAGATTCTGAGTTTAACAGAGTTAAACGGATATCTTTATGCAGGGGCCACTCCCAGCTGCGGACAGAACGTGCAGTAATCTCAAAGGCCGTTTGGCCACGGGGCTCTGAGTTCTGTGACCAAAGTCGTATGGAGCCACCATAGGAAATGCTGATCAGGGCCAGCGCCTGCTGCAGGTCGAGAAGCCTGGGCTTGGTGAGGCGAGCGGACGTGGCCACGGTCACCCAGCTAGTCAGTGACTGAGTTGGAAACTTAGAATCTCAAATTCTTGACTCCTTATTCTTTCCGCTACAGACCAGTCTGTGAAACGTGGTTTACTTAATGGTTGAGATTGGGGAGGAACATGAATATAAAATATGATTGTGCTGCATTTGTCTGAGACTTTATAAAGACTTTATCGTTTGTCCTTCCTTCTCTACTCTTGGTCCAAACGATACTGACCACTTTAGTCCCTACGAGGGCCAATTTGTGCCAGCTGATGAGATACTTGTGACAGTTTTCTGTAAGGTCAAGAAGATAGGACGTTCAGGGAAGTCTCATGATAACATTTGTCTCCGGGTATGTGGGGCTGAGGGCTGGAATTCAAATGCAGAATTTCACATTGGCTCTGATGGTCTAATTCTTAAGATCGTATTGTAGTCGTCAAAGACTTGTTCCGGAACCAAACAAAATTTGAAGTTGATACTCGGAGATAGCCCACTGGGTCTTCTCCTCCCTGAGTATTTTTGATACTTCAAAAGATATTAGAACAGGGGTGAAGTGATATTTTTATGAGCCTTATTTTGCAAATTAAAAAAAATTAACTCGCACGATGAGAGTGTGAGTGTGTAAGACACATGGCACCTTGGCTGCAGGCAGAAGCTAGAAGGCATGTTGGGACCGAAACTGAGGTGGATGCTCTAAGACTTCAGGGCAAGGGGGGGGGGGGGCTTCGGGAGGTGATCTAGTTGCAAAGAAGAGATGGAGATTTGCTTGCATTGTGACGACATAATTTGAAGTTGGACTGCATGTTCGAGTTGGACTCCAGCACTGGTGGTTTATGGGGTCCCACTGCATTGCCCTTGGTACTGCTGTGATGGAGAAGGAATGAAATTGGTTTCGTTGCAAATGCTTCCCTAAGTCCAGTCGATAACGGTAGCTTTTAGAAGCTCTGGGCTTAGTGGAAAAGAATATCCTGATTGGATTAACGATTGGTGCCACATGTACAAAATCAGGACATAGTGACACAAATCCATGCTTTTGCAACTTTGAAGCGACTTTGAATATGCGGGGCTTCTTTGGAATAAGACTGCTCACTCACTTATTCTTTCGTTGAGCCATCCAGCCATCTACCCACCCACCCACTTGACTACTGACCGAGAACCGATCAAATATCGAGTATTGTTCCAGAGCCATTCTATAAGTGAGATATTTGCTTGGCCCTATGTTAAATAAATCAGTAAGATAAGAAGTAGCATATCTCTAGGAGCATGGAGACGTGCATGGAGCCCTGGACTGAGAGTCAAGAGACATAAGTTGGAGCCTTGTAATCTTGGGAAAATATCTGTGTTCCCTAAGACTCTGAAGGAGTGGTCTAGGTAGATCATTAAGACCTCAGCCAAGTCTTTAATTACATGATTCTAACCACGTGTCAAGTACCTGTTGGGTGTGCTGGGAAGGGTTAAGATTCTATAAGAAAATGAAACTTAATGGCTGTCATTACAACTTCAGATGTAAAGGCCTATACATCTAATACTATAACCACAAGTAAATTAGAGTATAGGAGATAACTTTGAAATATGGAGTGTATATACAGGGAAACATGATTATAGCTTGATATTTATTGAGTAGTTATTGTGCTAAGCTCTTCATGTGATCTCCGTAGCTCCATTTCACAATGGAGGAAACTTAAGGCCCAGGGAAACTTAATAGAGGCATCTGCTCAAAGTAGCTAGAGGTGGAGGTTGGACTTAAACACGGGTGGGTAACTCCAGTCATGTTCTTGACTTCTCCTCTTCCTTTAAACTTAGGGGTCCGGGTGGTTTGACTCATCCATACCAAAATCAGACACTTCTCTATGGTTAGATGTTCTTTACTGGTCCTGAGAGCCAATGGCTGTGACTAGAAATGGTCTCTCCTTAAATGCAGCTTTTAATCGAGAGCATCAGACTTGGAAATAAGAACTGAAACAACTCTCAGGTGCCATCTGGTCCATTTGATATGTTATTATAAGACACTGGAGATAAAAGAGGTGAGGTTACTTGCCTAAGGTCACATTGCACATCTGTGACACACGTGGGCTCCTGATTTCCACTTCAGGTAATTTCTCCCACGCTTACTCCTTTGGAAAGGGAGAACATTCTGGATAAGGGGTGATTTTTAGAGGAAGGAGATGGTACTCCTCAAAATTCCCAGAGGAAAAGGAGTGGTAACATTTAGAAATATGCTAGAACTCACATGTAATGAAATTAGCTTCACAAACTGACATGTCAGTCACACTGTTTTCATCAAAGGTAGAAGAGAAAACAAAGACAAAGATCTCTCACTTGAGTAGAATCCTACCTATCCTGTCTGAGAAATATGTGCTTTCCAACAGCCAGTACTTTACTTCTGTTCCCTCTGACATGATTTTTCAGAAAAGGGACCATTTACGTTTACTGTACAGGTCGACTGGTTCTTTTTTTTTTTTTTTTTTTTTTAATTTTAATGTTTATTTATTTTTGAGATAGAGAGAGACAGAGCATGAATGGGGGAGGGTCAAAGAGAGAGGGAGACACAGAATCTGAAGCAGGCTCCAGGCTCTGAGCTATCAACACAGAGCCTGACGTGGGGCTCAGACTCACAGACCGTGAGATCATGACCTGAGCCGAAGTCGGACGCTCAACTGACTGAGCCCCCAGGTCGACTGGTTCTGATTTCTTGTACACACGACTGATTCTGTTTCCTCCTTCAGTATTCCAGTGACCGCATCCCTCCCTCCGCTTGAGTGGCCACTCTCCCACCAGTCGGGGTCCTATGAGCTGCGGATTGAGGTGCAGCCCAAGCCACATCACCGGGCCCACTATGAGACAGAAGGCAGCCGAGGGGCTGTCAAAGCTCCAACTGGTGGCCACCCTGTCGTTCAGGTATGGACTTGAATTCTTTTCCTTTTTGTGTCCTTCATTTCTATTAAGTGAGCTGTTTTCGCTCAGCCACTGCCTATTATTTGTTGGGTTGTGGTATGTGTCTCGGCCTCCTACTCGTCTAACAGATGGGAAATTTGAGATGGAATTAGTAGGATCAGAAACTAGTCCAGCTACTCAGAGACCAGAGAAGAAAGTCTTCCTGAGCTGAATAAGGATAGAAATGATATTCTTAAGTTATTTCTTCTCTTCTCTTTCTGATTGAAAAATTGCTAGAGTTTTGCAGGGGTTTGTGTGTTGACAGAAGGTTTCAGAAGCCGTTATTTTGTGTTTAAATTTCAGAGGAGAGTCCACTGAGGAAAATCCATATATTCTTGTGAAGTTTAGAAAAACAGGGGAAAATTAAAATTAAACGTAACAGAAATACTATCAGCATTTCGACCTATTTCTTGTTGCCTTTTTTTCTGTTCGCAAACATGGCAATGTCTATTCATATACATTTAAATGTTTGATGTTATAATAACTGGTTTTCTGATTTTTAAAATATTATACCATGAGCATTTCCTCCAGTTTTTTCTTTTTAATCATTATCTTTTATGTCTGTGGCTTTTGGTTTAACCTCAGTTTTTCTTTCAGTCGAAATAAGTAGAGAAGTGTGCATTTTTCTGCAAAATAATTCAAGTTGAAATTATCTTTCTTAGTTGTGTAATCTGTTCAACCAGGGAGTGCTGATTGGTGCCCACCAACCAACTCAATTAAGCAGAACCTTCAATACGTATAAATTTAACTTTTATTTGTATTTGCCTTAAGGTGGATGTGTTCTACAATAAGAATCTGATGTAGTATGCATGAGAGCCTCTAGAGAGGTTGTGAAAAAGGCAGATTCCTAAGCATCCCCTGAAACTACTTAATGAGACATTGAATAACATGAGTAGAGCCGAGACCAGCAGACAAACAAAAATCCAAAATCTCTGAAATCTCCATAGGTGCTTTGGGTGTATACACCTGGTTAAGGACTTTTGTGATAATAATAGGAACTTCCACGTCCTGGCAGTTGCTTTTTCTGGAGTTGCCATCACAGCTATTTTGCCATTTGTGTTTATTCATTGCTTCTTTTCCTTGACCGTGAGCCACACCTTCCTTTCTCTTTGCGTGTTTAGTAATTGTTGACTATATTCTAATATTGTGATGATAATATATTTACTGGACAGAGAGACTCTGGATTTTTTTATCTTCCTTTAAAGGCGATGCAGCAGCTGACTGGCCACGTTATACTTGTGTAGACTTGATTTTACATTTTGTTATGGCGGATCTGTGGAAAGTCCAAGGTGTTTGCCATGCTGTGTCAATAACCTTTTTGGGTGCTTGGCAGACGTGACTCCATGCCGGTGGTGTGGAAGCTGTCCTCAGGCAGGGAGCTGGAGGGGACATGGGCTCCTGTGTTTCCTTTCCCTTGGTGGCCACAGTCTTAGGCTGCCTGCTGTCCAGTGCCTGAAAGTTGTTGACTTCTAGATGTTTGTCCCGACTTATAGTTGTTTACGGTGGGAGGGCTGGTCTGGCACCATTCACTCTGGCATGCATGAAAATTGTTTTCTGGGAAGGGAAGTCTTCGTGTCATTATCGGTCTAGGCTTATCTATTCTAGGACGGGGCTTCCTGGCTCAGAGGGTGGTGTTACTCTGTGTGTTGGAGTCAAAGTGCGTCTGTGTTGTTTAGCAATGGCAGGGCAGATTAGAAGAGGGGGACCGTATGAGGAGGCTACGACTGCAAAGCCAGGCTAGGAGACTCAACTGAGAAAGAAGCCAGACTTGAGACCGGTCCCCAATTTACTTCTTTGTTCAGTCAACCCGTTCGGCAAGTGGATTCATTCCCTCTGCAAGTATGTGTTGAGCACCGACTTTTTGCCATCTACCGTGCTCGCGACGAAAATACAGTGAAGGATAAAAAAGAAGCTATGAGCTCTTTCTTCCTGGAGCTCACGGTCTAGGAGCCAGAGTCGTCGGCTAAATCGTCACACACAAATGGTAGAAGTACACACAATGGCAAGTCGCACACAGGAAACGAGCGTGAGGCTCTGGGCGTGTAAAATAGAGGAGCCAGTGGAAACGAGGGGAAAAACACATGCTAAGATTTCCCTCAGGTTGGGGCTGAGGAGGGGGGGGTGGGAGCGGCAGGTGCAGGTGCCTGGAGGCAGAAGGAAGTAGAGGGAATCACGTTAGAGGAGCAAAGGAGGCCAAATATAACTGGAGCATGAAGGACCAGAAGGAAGGGGAGGGAGGGAGGGAGGGAGGCAGGGGCCAGAGTGTGCAGGGCCTGGGGTAGCCAGCGGGGAGAGTTTGGCTTTATCCTGAGACGTGAAAAGCAGGAAGGAAGCGTGATCTGACTTGGGGCTTTGACGAGACCCGGCCGGATCGCCCTGTGGGAGGAGGAGCTGGGATCAGGAGAAAAGTTAGCAGGCTCTGTCCGGGGTCTCTGTCCTCCCGGGGCTGGGTGGTATCTTCATGGCCCGATCACTCAACAAACACTGGTTGAGCACTCCTGTGTACCGGGCACGGTTCTAGGCTCTGGGCTGGGTGTGTACAAAACAGCGAGAAATTCTCAGCCTCGTGAGCTTAGGGTTGCGCAGAATGATCATAATAGTTACTGTGCAGCGTGCATTTACTGTGTATCAGACCCTGTTCCAATGCCGTGTGTGTTAACTTATTTAATCCTTAAAGGAGCCCTAAAAGCAGGTTGCAGTTAGGTCAAGGAGATGTCAAGGAACTTGTTCAAGGTCAGAGCTGTCGAATGGGCCTGGGATTTGGACCCACGGGCCTGGCTGTCTCTGTGTTACAACGTTCCTGATTTTTCACGTCTCTCTTCAGACCATCTTCCCCCGACTCCACACTCTTACCAGGCAGAGAAAGCCTGGGGGGAAAAACGCCCACACCTCCTGCCTGTCAATTTTATGTGCTGTCCCCGCACCGCCTTTTTGGGGCCCAAATTGTGATTTCTCAGGGAGATTCTAATTGGCCTGGTTGGGAAGGCCCACTGGCCCAGTTGGCTTGGCCAGAGAGGTTGGACCACGTGCGGCGGGCTAAGCTCTGCTTACCCATTCGTTTAAGGCTGGGGCCGTGGAACGTTCCAGAGAAGGGAACGGGCTGGATGTGCAATTCGAAAGACCTCTGCTGAGCTGTGTTGAAGTTCATGCCCCTCTTCTGACAGCCCCAAGGAGCCATCCCTCTTCTCGCTCATAACTTTGAAAACCCAGTGCGTGACTTCAAGGTTTGAGGCCACATTCTCTAAAGATACCAAGTGGAGTCTTTTTTTTTTTTTTTTTAATTATTTGAATAGATTGTGTTCTCTTCAAAATGCAATGTGCTAACCACTGATTTTTAGCGTAGTAAGTCGGTTTTTAAAAACCTTCTTTGAAAACTGGAGAGGGGACTTGGGACAAGTGCTCTTACCCTGTAGGTAGGAATGAAAACCCCTTTCGAAATTTGGAGGGTTGCCCTTTCGTTCCCAGAAGAGCAGCGTAGCCCTGTTTTGTACTTTGCCTAGATGCTTCTGCTGGTTTCTCTCTTGATCTGTCTCTTATCTCTACATCTGTTTCTATTTCTGCACTGTACCACGGCTCCTTTCCCCCTCAATGATTGGTCCCCACCCTTCTCTTTTTTATTTACTGCACCATAAAACTTCACTTTTTTTGCACGCCTAGTGGTTTTATGCTCCTCTTTATAAGAAAATAAAATGAGTACAAGACCCCTTCACTTCTTTACATATAAAATTTAAAATCTTAAGCATATGCCCTGTTTGGCGTTGTGTTTTTTCTTCCCCCCTCTCGAATGTCACCTGGTCTTGGAAGGAAGTCTGTTCTAAACCTTAAATGCTTTCAGATCTCCTGACTCCTTCATTTGGCAGCTATTTTCTTGAGGACCTGCTGTGTGCCAGGCACTGCGCTAAGTGCTGATAATATCATGATGGGCGGGATGAATACAGTTTCTGCCCTGATGGAGCTCTGGGGGCACCGGAGGTGCAAAGTAGACCAGAATGGCTTGGCCTGACCGTTGCTGAGCTGTGAGTGGCTCAGGGAGGCAGATGAGGGCAATCTGGAATGACACCTGGACCCTAGGGCAAGACATGCTGAGCGGTGGGGGAGCCCATCTGTTGGATTTACAACATAAATTTACAACTTACAACTTCAACCAAAGCAGCCATGCCAAGAGAATACTTCTGTCTGCTGTAGAAGGGAGTCTTGCTGAGGATGTGACTTACCACCTGTGACCTAGAGCAGGTGACAGAGCCGGCGAATGAGGAACGATGCCCTTCTTCTCTCTGTTTCTTGGTCTCTCTGGGTAGTGGTGGGCGAGTGTTCCTGGCATAAGGTACGGTGTGTGCAAAGGTCCTGAGGCAGGGAGGAACTTGGTGTGTCTGAGGGGCTAACGGAGGGCCAGTGCCACTTGAGTTTAGCTTGGGGGCTGATGGGTTGGCGGGGCCACACTGTGCAGGACTCATAAGCCAAGGTGCGGAGCTTGGGTTTTATTCCAGGGGAAGGGAGTAACGAATTTTAAGTACGGGAGGAAGG